>NC_080752.1:35186621-35786914 GCF_020826845.1 Diceros bicornis minor | reverse complement strand
ACTCAGGCCTGAGCCGAGGGCACCTGCCTGCCCCAGCCTGGTCCTCACAGCGGAGAGCGGAGGGGGTCGCAGGGAGAGGACGCTCTTCAGTTTTAGCTTCAGGGGAGCCGGAGTGATCATCCCGGAGTAATTGGGTGCTAATACCATTATGCCTCCCATTTCATCCTTCCCACGTCCCCAGGGCTCTCTCCAAGGATCTCAAAGCCCTTTACATGACAATGCCACCATTAACTCATAAATCCTCCCTGGCCTGCTGGGAGGAGAGGTGGGTGGTACGTGCGAGATGCTGAGGAATTAACCTCGATTATTTCCCTCTGATTCAGACTTCACCGAGTTGTCAAGTCAGCTCTGGGGTTTGTCAGGCCCCGTTAGTGCTCATGGGGCGGAGGCCAGGAGGCCGGGAGGGGGCTGGTGGGGTGTTCTGAGCAGAGTATGCTCTCCCACCTAGCTGGTTGTCCATGATTTCACTTCCTAATTTTCACAACAGTACTGCGGGTTTGGGAGCAGTATTATCGTTTTGTGAAGGGAGAGACTCAGAGAGGTGCGGTGACTCGCAGAAGGTCACACAGCCAGGAAGGGGCAAAGCTGGAATTTAACCCCCAGCCACTACTCTGTCATCAAGCGCAGGGTGGTCTCAGATGGGGGCAGGGCTGGGTTCCAGGGCCTGGGCCTGTGGGAGGGGATGTCTGGCCTCCAACCACCGTGCTGTGTGCCTCAGGGCCGTCATTGCCCGTCTCTGAGGGCACCCCATAGCTGATGCTCCAGGGTCAGAATCTTACATTGAGTGCCTGCTTCCAGATTTGAGGGGCTGCTTTGCCCCAGGCTGTTGGAGAAACACAGGCCCCTAAGGAGACTGGGTGAGAGAGGAGGGGGCACACTCATTTGAGCATCATTCATTCATTCATCAGGCACGCATTCGTCAAGTACTCTTTGCGCTCCCACTATAGGGTGGAGGTTAATGGGAGGGGCTCTGGGGTCAGGCTGCCGGGGTTCAAAATACTCTGCCTCCGTACCTTGGGCAACTTCCTTTCTCTGTCACCATCCCCATCCCTGAAGGACAGTAACAGCCCTCACCAACCAAATCTTCTTCTTCTCTTGTTCGCTCATTCCTCCCACAACCAGGCACCGAGCACCTGAGCTGCCCAGGCCTGTTCTCCAGCCTGAAGAACAGCAGTGAACAATGCAGGCAGGGTGGTGGGCCACGGGGCCCGTGTGACCTGGTCAGGAGGCAGACGACACACACGCAAGAGAGTCTATGACCGTCAGGTGACTGGCCGCGCTTGCGGGGCGCGAGGTGGTGGCGGGGATCAGACCAGATAATCCCCACAGAAGGCTTCCTGTGGGCACGGGCAGTGTTTAATTAGTGTTAGCGGGGATTTTGAGGCGCTGGGCCCTGCACTTGGGGGCTGGAGACATGTGACATGCACAGCGGGGGCATGTGTGACACTTGGTCGGTGTGACCATTGGAGCCCACCTGCCCACCGGAAAGTGATGCAGAAGCAGCATCTCCCAGTGGCAGGGCCTGTCTGCCCTCTCACCCCACCCTCCACCCTGACCCGGGAGGAGGAGGGACATGAACCTTCACGGAGACCAGAGCTGGACCCCCTCGGGCACAGTGCCCTGTCTGTGGGCAGGGGCGTGGAGAGGTTTTCAGCCCTGGGTCCATGAGCTAGGGCTGTAGCGAAAGGAGGAACCAGCTCCCATTCCACAGATGTGAAAACTGAGGCCCAAAGCGGTGCAAGAACTCTCCCAGGGCCACAAGATCAGGCCTCAACTGGGCCACTGGCTGCCCCCACCTGGAGGCCAGAAGAACTGTAGGGTTTGGGGGCAGCCTTTCTCCTCCTTCCTTCTACCCCAGAGAGTTAGGGCGTGAGTTTGAGATGCTGGGCTTCCATGCATTGTGAAAAGGAATTGTTTCCCAAGCGTCTGTTCCAATGTTTGTGCATTGCAGGGCCCAGGATTCCGGCTGAGTCTAGCTTGGGGTGGGAAGAGAGGGACACAGATTCGGGGTTCGTGTCATCTCTGCCTATTCTAACCCTAAAGGATGGTGGGAAGTGGGGAGTGGGTGTGCCTCACCCCGGGCAGCCACATTTAGCAAACAAAAATGCAGGATGCCCCGGGAAATTGAAATTTCAGACAAACAATGCATCAATTTTTGCATAAATGTGTCCCAAATACTGTCCTGTATTTTATCTGGCACCTCCAGTCCCACAGGCGGAGCAGAAAGGATGCTCGGAGCTGTGGAACCTCCTCCGGGCCTCGGTTTCCCTGTCTGTGCAGGAAACCTTTTTACCTAGTAGGGATTGGGAATGAGACGTTGCCTGGAATCTCCAAGACTGGGGGACCAGCCAGTGGTTCCCTGGGGGTGTGTGTGATCAGTATCTTCCTTTTCCCTCCTCTGAATTTCTTCCCGTCCCGGTTCATACACTGCATGTGGGTAGAGCAGGGACGAGCGGGGCTGTGGAGTTGGCAGCCTTGCATCCATCTGACTCCTGGCTCTGCTACTTCTGGGTCGAGTCACTTCTGTCCAACCCTCAGTTTCCTGTCTGTATAATGGGCACAACCATAAAGCCTGCCCCACAGGGGTGCTGGGAAGCTCAACAGAGGGTGAGAGACACACTTGTGCTTTAACCACTGTTGCTGGCTTTGAACGCGCCTGCCAGGTGCCGTGTGTGCTAAGTCCCAGGCCAAGGACTCCAGACTCCTAGTCCAGTGCTCGCTCACTTGAGACTTCCTCCAAAGAAGGGGGAATTGTTATGGAGTCTTAGCACTGGAAGACCCTTTCAGGGATCACTACTCCAGTCTCCTCTTTCTCCTGCAAAACGAGGCCCAGAGATGCCACGTGGCTACCCCAAGGCCACACAGCAAGCTCCTAGCTGACTGGGGTCTGAAGCCAGGTTTCCTGAATCCCAGTCCAAGAGGTTTGCCCCTCCACAATGTGATGGCTTGAAATTTAATTTAAACATTTCTTTTTGGAGGTAAATTTAATTCTGTATGGTGTGGTGGGGAAATGGTGATGGGTCTTAGGGAGGTGAGAAGCAGGAGGAATGCAGCAACAAAGGGAAACAGATAGTGCGGGAACGTGTGCCCTCTGCACGCTGTCCTCGAGGATCAGCAGATTCCTCGCTCCCGACAAGGGGACCCAGAGAAGAGCATTTAGTACTGGCCCAGGTGTCCTGACCTGAAGGCCCCGGATCTGCCACAAGGTTTGCTGTGTGACGTTGGGCAAATGTCGTCCCCAATCTGGGCCTTGATTGGGAGAAATCTTCCTCTCCTTGGTACTCAGGACCACTAAGGCCATCAGTCTTGTCTTCTAGAGAAAGACATTGTGGATATGCTCCCCTCAGCACCTAGGATACGGAAAATAGATGCGAGGCAAGATGGGCTGTGCTCACCCACCTGCCTATATGGGTGTCTTAGCCGTCCCTCCATCCACTTCTCTGTCTCCCGGGTCCTTCTCTGTGACTTCTGGTCCTCATCTCTTTGGTTGCTCCATCTCTGTCTGTCTTTTGTCTCTTTGCCTTTCTCTCTCCCTCCTCTTCCCTCTCCTCCTCCCTTTCTCCCCTTCGCAGCTCCCCTTCCCTCCTTTCCTTTCGCTGCTGAGTCTGTTTATCCCTGAACCACTTTTCCTGCAGGGAGACGCTGGAAAGCCCTGGCTCCAGACCAGTGTGATCCTAATCTTCCCAGCAGACTGCCCGAAACGTAATTTATGAGCAAGGCTCTCCGGCTCCCCCATCCTGCAGCCTGGGCGGGGCTCCCAGCCATCGAACGAGGGGGGTGGGAACGGGAGTGGGGATGGCGCCGCTTCGCCAGGTCATCTCACCTTCTGGGCTCCCTGCTCGTCAGGAGGGGGACAGGCCCAGACCCGGCTCGGGGAGCTTTTGACATGGAACCCACTTCGGGTCTGGGTTCCCGGAATGAAGTTGCCCCTGAAACAGCAACAGATTGCCGCCTCCCCCGCCCCACCCATGGGCTCTGCGCACCTCGGGGACAGGAGGGACCTCATGGAGGCCGGGGGATTAGGCCAAGACATTCATGCACTCATTCATTCATTCACGCACACATTCATTCATCCACGCACGTGTTCATTCACCCACGTGATCATTCATTCATGCATTCATTTATTCACGCATTCATTCGTTCATGCACGCGTTCATTCACTCACACACGCATTCATTCATCTTTATTGAGCACCTTCTAAGCACCACACACCAGTGATTGGAGCTGAGGCTACGATTAGGGGCACAAGAGACAAGTTCCTGTTCTTTTTGGAGCTAACAGTGTGGTGGGGGAGAGAGATATTAATCCAGTGGTTACTTAAGAGAATGTTAAACAGATCCTCTTAGCTCCAGGCTAAAGGAGAGGTACTCCGTGCCTTTTAATATGGGGTTTGACTTGGTCTGGGGGGTGCATATGGGTAGCCACTCCCTCCTCTCTGAGTGATAACAAATAATAATAAGACCCTTAGTCGAGTGTTTATAAAGACAGTCAGGCAGTTACAAACGTAATTCCTTCTCCGTTGCCATCACTTCTGATCCTGCTTCCACTGTATGGGGGTCGACTCTGGCTACCCCTCCACCAGCTGACGTGATGGGGTACTGGGGGCCCCTAAGAGTCCCCAAGAATGTGCATTAACCTCAACTCTTCTCGCTCCTCATCCTCAGAAGTGCTGGTCACCTCCTGGACCCATAGACCAGGATGGATAAAGGCAAGCTTCCCCCACTGCCCGCCCCCCGCCCCCCCTGCTCTCCCAGCTGCTGTTTCAGATGCGGGGGAGTGGAAGGCTCAGAGAGGGCCTCAGGCTCTGCCACTGGAGGGTCTGGGGCCATCCACGGTCCTCTCTTTGGGCCTCCATTCTCACCTGTAAAATGGAATATAAGATCCCAACAGGGCGATCTTGCAGAACTTGCAGGGAGGGTCACAGGAGGCAATGGATGTGACAGGTATTTAGTCTTGGAACCCCCTGGAGTAGTCACCACACTCCCTGACATCGTCCCCATCAATGAAGGGTCCCTGGAGGCGGGGGCGGCGGGAGGTTCAGCTCCCTTCTCCCTGGGACTGAACCCCGCGGCTCCCCATGCGCAGCCCTGCCTTCTCAGCAGGGCAATGCTGCCACCTAGTGGCCATACCGTGCCTTTCTCTTCTGGAAGCAGGCGACAGCTGTCCCCAGCAGCCCCTCCACAAGGTACTCCCCCGACAAAGCTCCCGATGGTCAGGGCTTCCGTATCTGGTCAGCAGAGGGAAATATTGCAGTGGAAAGAAGGGAGTGAGGCCATAGCGTCCTTGACCTTAGAGAGAACAACTGGTCCTCAGGCCCCCCGCCACCTTCTGCCATTGGACTTGGCCTGACGGAGGTTCCACCCCCGGGGTGGAGGTGCAGGGGGAGAGCAGAGGCCTGAGGCTCTCAGACCTCAGCTGGACCCCAGCTGCTGGAGTCCTGTCAGTCTCAAAGGCAAGAGAGCCATATGTGTGAGTCCGACCCCATTTCTATTTCCTGCCTTCCTGCAGTCTATTCTCTACACGCCTTCCAGAGCGATCCTTTTAACAGTAAGTCAGATTAGGTCACTACTCCACTCAAAATTCAAAATCCTGCAGTGTCTCCTGCTCCACTTAGAGTAAAGCCAAAGACAGCGTCGTGGCCCGTGATGACCCACCCTGCCCACATTTACCTCTCAGACCCCACCTGCCCCTCGCTTGCTCTACTCCAGCCACACTGACTGGCCTCCTTTCTCCTTAAACAGTCATGCACTCTCCTGCCCCAGGGCCTTTGCACTTGCTGTTCCCTTGCTTGGAATGCTCTCCCCTAGATATCCACCTGGACTGCCCCTTGTGTTATTCAGCTCTCTACTTAAATTTCACTTGCTCAGAGAAGTGCACCCGAGCCAAAGTAGTAGCTTCCATCACTCTTCTTCCCCCTTTCCTACTTTATCTTCTTGGTAGGACTCACAATATCATAAACTTGTATGTTTATGTGAAGCCAAGGGAGGAGACGTAGCCTCCGCCTTCGGAAGTTTTCTGGTCTGATGGGGGAAATGTCACTTGGGTCCTTTGAGAATTGCCAGTCTGACGGGGGAGAAACAGCTTCGGGCCTCGGGGGTCTCCTACTCTGAGAGGAGACTGACGGCCCCTTGTGGAAGGTGGGAGCTGTAGCCCCATGCACACGGCCCCTGGAGTGTAGCAGGCAGGGAGGTGCGGCTGCAGGCGTGAGGAGTGTAGCAGGCAGGGAGGCGTGGCCGCCGGCATGAATCAGCAGAATGCTGATGGGAACATGGCCGCAGGAGACAGCAATTTCCACTTTTCCTCCTGGATACCACACAAAAGGTGACTACAGACCCCCACAAACTCCATCCTCTGCAAAATCAGAATTCAGAAAACGCAGGCTCAAAGATAATGTTCAGTAGCTGCACACAGCAGCCATAAAAGCCGCGTGGGGTGAAGGGTCACAGCAGCTATGCAGGGGATATAAATGGCAAGATGCCTGGAGCACTGGAGGGCTCGGAAAACAGGAGCAAAAACACACTTCCTGTCAGCGAGGGGCTCACCCTGCAGTGATAACATCTCTATCTCTTGAATACTGCGAGAGCAGGCGTTGCCTGCAAATGATCAGACTGGGAGAACCTAACACTTTCCCCAATCTATAATCAAAAGACTGAACCCCAGCAATATGGAGATGTCGTAAGGCAGGGGAGCAGTGCCCACGAGATCTACCTGGGGAAAGACAGTGGGAGGCAGGATGAACTTCAGCCCCTAAGACGTGACTGACAGAGGGCTGGCGGTGCGCTGACTGCGATTAAGTGTGGAACGAAGACCATCAGTGTGGGGAAGCGAGGGGCAGACGGAAGTGTGAGTGACAGTCGTCTTGGTGATGTTAGAAGTGACACAGCTAAGAAGGAACGGGAGGGGACGGAGGAAGAAGTGTGTGTCTGCTGAGTGCCTCGTCCGTAGCAGCTAGGAATCAAAGAACAGCCTTTAAAGTTGACAAAGTGAAGAAGAAGTATTAAACGTATGACAGAAGACAGGACATCACCAAGGAAAGAGACTTCAACACCCAAAAAGGGACGGTGGGGGAAAGCAAGGGGGGTGGGCAACAAGAAGAAACACCTTAGTTTCTCATTTTCTGAGAAACGGTGGACCAGGAGTACCATAGAAAGTTACAGTAACAAACACAAGCATAAAACTCCTTGTATGGTAAGAACCACATATGAAAGCAAAGAGAGCAAACCACATAGTAAAAGACTTAAAAAACTCCATAAACACAGAAAAAAATACATAAAATAATGTGACAGAACACAGACATTAGAAATGTCAATAAGTGTAAATGGGTTCAATTTGTCCAGTGAAAGAAAAAATATTGGGGTTGGATTCCACAAGCAAATCCGACTCTATGCTCTAGATAAGAGGCTGCTAGAACCAAGGTCATTCAGAATGGTTGGAGATAGAGTCTGGGCAAATGCAAATAAAAATCTTGATGTGTCATAATCTAAATATCAGACAATGTGAAGTTCAGACCAAAAAAGTATTTGATGAGACAAAGAAAGGCACTTTGGAAGATGTGAGTGTGTAATCCACAATGGAAATAACAAGAGGTATGGACATTGATGCTCTAAACAACATAGCAGACACATTTGTAAAGGAGAAGTTAGGTGAGATACAAATAGAGACACACTTCAATTCATTTTCCTTATTACACGATGGATAAGGGATGTAGAAAATCTTCATAATGTGCTTAAGAACTCACCCACTGCCTGACACAATGTCACATATTGGCACACCCCACTCTGGTACCAATTCTTGTGTTACTGAGGATAGAAGGTCTAACTCTTATTACCAAAAGACCCCAAGATACATTGGCTTGAAGAGCAAATGAGTCCATCTCTCTCACATGTGGACGCTGTGAGGTGAGCTGGCTATTTGGTGGGGCAGGTCTGCCCCAAAGAGGTCTTCAGGGGGCCAGACCCCATCCCACACGTTTCTCGGCCCTCCCACGGGGCATTGCCATTGTTTGCATGGTTGACACTGGGTCACTGTAGGTTCCAGGGGGAGGGAAGGAGGACAGGAGTGTGGAGGAGGTGCGTGCTCTGTGGAGCGTGGAAGGGGCACATAGACTTCCATCACAGGCCATTGGCCAGGACTCGCATCACATGACCTTATCTAACTGCAAGGAAGGCTGGGAAATGTAGTCTTGCTAAGTGCCCAGGAAGAAGAGAAGAGCGGATTTGAGCAGACAACCGGTGGAGTGGCAATGAGTACCAGTACTTTAGAAAACTACTTGGCAGGATCTGCCAAAGCTCATGTCCACATACCCTGTGACCCAGCCATGCCGACTCCTAGGAGGGCCCAACGGAGATGAGCACATATTTGCACCAAAAGACATGGTCTAGAATGTTCATAGCAGCACTACAGCAGCGCACCTGTAGTCCTAAACTGGAAACAACCCAAATATCCATCAGAAGTAGAATGCTTGAACCCATTGTCGTATAGCCACACAGTGGAAAACTATATAGTAATGAAAAAGACCAAAGTGCAGCCATGCATGAATGAGTCCCGCCAATACAGTGTTGAATGAAAGAAGCCAAATACTAAAGAACACATACAGTTTGATTTAAATTATAACATTCAAAACCAGGAAACACGATGATGGAAATGGAGAAAGTGACTCATTTGGGGAGGAGGGTGTGGAGGAGGGGGCATTAGGGGGCCTTCTGGGTGTTGGTCCTTTTCCATTTCTCAATGCAGGTGGTAATTTCATGGGGTGTCCACTTAATGAAAATTCATCAAGTACCCTTGATGTACCCTTAACGATTTGTGACTTTTCTGTATACATGTTCTATTTCAGTGACTATTTTAATTAACTAAACTGCTAAAAGACAAAAAGACGTGAACAAGTGGAAAGATACATCGTGTTTCAGGAAGGAGATTCAACACCATGAAATTTTAATTCTCTCTAAGCACGTTGATAAATATACTTTGATTCAGGGGAAAATATCAACAGTTTTTGTTGAACTAGGTATGTTTATCCTAAAGTTCACATGAAAAATTAACCAGTAAGCATAGCCAGGAAAAAAGACAGTAGGGATGGAAAGAACCAACCATATAATGAAGCCTCATTCATTAAAACAATGTGCTTTGACTCATGAATTCTCAGATGGACCAATGAAACAGGACAGGATGTCCAGAAACAAGCCTAAATTCAGATAGACCTTTAGTATTTGATAAAGTTGCCATTCCAAACCAGTGAAGAAAAGCTGAATCATTCAATAAATGGTGCTGGGACAACTCGATATAAAATTCTGGATTCCTACTTTATACCTAAAACAAATTACAAAGGAATCAAAGACTTAAATGTGAAAATGAAACAATAAACATTTTAGAAGGAAACATGGGAGAATTCCTTTATGACTTTGAAGTGTGGGGACTTTCTAACTATGACTGAAAAATCTAGCAGCCATTAAAAAACATTGATACACTTAGTGACATAAAAATAAAAAATATTCTGCATGCTGAAAAATATCCCATCATGAGCAAAGTCCAAAAGCAAATGACAAACTGGGAAAAAATATTTGCAGTTCATGTCAGAGGCAAAGGGCTAACATCCCCTCCTGCAAAACCTATAGAAATTGGTAAGAGAAACAACCCAACATAACAATGAGCAAAGGATATGAACAGACAATACAGAAAAAGAAGTCTCAATATGCGTAAACGCACGAAAAGTAGTTCAGCTCACTCGTAGGAAGATCAATGCCCATTGAAACTACTGCTATATGTCATTTTCCCTCATCAAACTGGCAAAAATCTGAAAGTGAGATGCCACCTTCTGTTGGTGAGTCTGGGACAAATAGACCCTCCCTACTTTGCTGGTGGGACAATGTCTGGGAGGGTCTGGGCACTGTGACAGCACAGCAGAGAACAGCTTGTCAATACCCATCAAAATTTCAAATACGGGAGCCTGCCCGGTGGTGTAGTGGTTAAGTTCACCCACTCCGCTTCAGCGGCCCAGGGTTCGCAGGTCCAGCTCCCGGGCACGGACCTACGCACCGCTCATCAAGCCATGCTGTGGTGGCATCCCACATATAAAGTAGAGGAAGATGGGCACGGATGTTAGCCCAGGGCCAGTCTTCCTCAGCAAAAAGAGGAGGATTGGCAACAAATGTTAGCTCAGGGCTACTCTTCCTCACCAAAAAAAAAAAAAAAAAAAATTTCAAATATATGTTCTGTCTGACCCAACCATTCCCTTTGGGAATTTATCCTAGAGAAATACTTGCACACACATGAAATGACAACTGTATACAAGATTGTTCATTGCTGCATTGTTTATAGTGGCAAAGGGCTGGAAACAACCCATGCCAAGCAATAAGAGATTGGTTACTATATTATGGTCCATCCATATGATGGAATACCACGATCAAGAGAAAAAATTAAAGGGAAAGACAGTGTGTTCAATATTTTACATTTTGTGTCCAAGGGGGGACGACCGAGAATTTATACTCTTATTTGCATGGATATTGCAGAAGAAATGCTGGAAAAATACATAAGAAACTGTGAACAGCGGTTACCTGTGGCGGAGAGGTGCTGAGAATCAGAAGATGAGGGACAGAGTTGGAGGGAGAACTTTCCACTATGTACGTTTTCATGGCGTTTGGTTTTTGAAGCGTGGGAATAGATTAGCTATTCAAAAATTAAAAAGAAATGAAATTTAAAATAAAACTGCCCAGGGATGCACATCACGTTTCCTACGCTAGTCTCTGTTCTCGAACGCGCCCTCTCTGACACATTTAAAAATCCAAACCCTGACAGCGGTTTCTGTCTGGCTCAGGTACCCTCCCACAAATTGGAAGTGTCCATTGATTCCAAGGGGTCTTCTTGGATTAACCAGAGATGTGTGTGGCTAGTTATGGCTGCCGCTTCTGCTCTCCCCACCTGCGTCCATCTCCCATTCCTCATGCCCCCCCATCTCCTTCCCCGCCCCCATTCCCAGAACCCCGCCCTTTAGTTGCTGTGGGATACGGACGCATCATGCCTGCACCTGTCCGGGTAACAGTGTTGCCCATCGGAGGATGCTAACACATTCACTCCTGGACTGGGGATGTGGGGACAAAGGTGCCCTCTCGTTCCTGCAGGGTATAAGCAAGGATGCCTATAGCTGCTGGCTTAGTGCCAGCCACTGTTTGGGACCATGTGGGCTGCCAGCTTTAGGGGGAAGCCCATACTTCAAAAGGCAAAGCACAGAGATGCAAAGAAACCCGTTTTTTGGTCATATCCCTGAGCTGCTGCTGGATCAAACCTTGCCTGACCAGACCTAATGCTGGGCTGCACATTTACTGGAGCCAATGGATTTCCTCTGTGGTTTAAGTCAGATTGAGTCGGGTCTCCTGAAAGCATCCTCAGAAAGCATCTGGCATTCTCACCGCCGTTTACAGCCGAAGAACTGAAGCACAGAGCCATCCGCGCACGTTGGTCACCTGAGCGGGTCTGGACCAGGCCTGTGCCCAGCTCTGGGCCATGTGGCTTTTTACCAACAATGACCACGGCTATGGCCTGGCCAGTGGGGATGCCCTGTAAGATGCACGTCCCACCGTGCTGAGTCTGGAAACAGCTGTGGTGCCACGGATAGGGCCTCAGTTTCCCCTTTTATACCATAAAGGCTTGGACTAATTAACTTCTGAGCCCCCTTCTGATATCCCAGGCTTTGTAGTGGGGGTATTGAGGGTCTGTGGGTATTGAGGGTCTGTAGGTGTCTCCCTCACACACCTCTGGTTCGGGGGCACCTCTCTGCACCTCTGGGCTGCTTACTACCCCACCATTTTTTTAAACAGCTTCACTGAGGTGCAATTGACACACAGTAAACCGCACATATCTGAAATGCACCATTTGATAAGTTTTGGTACACGTCTTCATTGTTGAAACCATCACCAAAATCACGATAACGAACACACTCATCACCCCTAAAAGTTTCCTTGTGACCCTTTGTCATCCCTCCTCCTTCCAACCATCCCCCAGGCAACCACTGATCTGCTTTCTGTCATTATAGATTAGTTTGCATTTTCTGGAATTTTATGTAAGTGGAATCATACAGGCTGTACTCATTTTTCTAACTTCTTTCTGTAGCATGATTCATCCATGTTGTCATGTGTACAATAGTATGCTCCTTTTTGTTGCTGAGTACTATTCCACTGAATGGATATACCACAATTTATCTATTCCATTCACCTGTTGATGGACATTTGGGTTGTTTCCAGTTTTTTTTTTTTTTTTTTTTTTTGCTGAGGAAGATTAGCCCTGAGCTAACATCTGTGCCAGTCTTCCTCTATGTTATATGTGGGTCGCTGCCCCAGCATGGCCACGAGTGGTGTAGGTCCACACCCGGGATCTGAACCTGAGCTGCTGAAGAGGAGCACACCGAACTTAACCACTAGGCCACAGGGCTGGCCCCTGGGTTGTTTCCAGTTTTTGGCTACTTAAGTAAAGCATCAATGAACACGTGTGCACAAGTATGTGTGGACATTTGCTTTTATTTCTCTTGGGTTAATATCTAGGAATGGAATGGCGGGACCATATAGTAGGTATAAATTTAACTTTTAAGAAACTGCCAAGCTTTTCCAAAGTGGCTGTACCATTTTGCATTCCAGCCAGCAGCGTATGAGAGTCCCGGGTCCTCCACCTGCTCTCTAGCACTTGGTATGATCAGTCTTTTTTTTTTTTTTTTTGGCTGAGGAAGATTGGCCCTGAGCCAACATCTGTGCCAATCTTCCTCTATTTTGTATGTGGGGCGCCGCCACAGCATGGCTTGATTGGCAGTGTGTAGGTCCGCGCCCGAGATCTGAACCAACGAACTCCAGGCCACCGAAGCAGAGCGCATGAACTTAACTGCCAGGCCAGCCCCTCAGTCTTTTTAATTGTAGCCATTCTAACAGGAGTGCAGTGGCATCTCATTGTAGTTTTAATTGGTATTTCCCTAATGACTAATGAGGTTGAGCATCTTTTCGTGTTCTTATTTGTCATCCATATATCTGCTTTGGTGAAGCGTCCATTTAAATCTTTTGCCTGTTTTAACCATTTAATACCCAGCTATTTTCACTTCTGGCAGGTGGCTAGGACCCCTGTCAATGCTGCTGTTTCTCTCGCTGCTGACAACGACTCCCCCACATTGCTCTTGCCAGCCCAGCCCGCCCCCACTCCACGCCCTCCACGGGTCAATCAAGACCAGAGAAGGTCCATCTCTGGGTTGCTGAAGTCCCTGCCTAGTCTTGCATTCCAGGACACTACGCCCTCCGCTCCCTTTCTGGCCCCGCCCCTCACTCACTGTGTGACACTGAGCAAGTCGCTGCCCCTCTCTGGGCCTTAGGTGCCATTTGTAACAGGGAGAGATTAGATTAAGTCCTTCCTCAGAACCTTTCCAGCTTCACCACTTACCGGCTGTGACCTTGGGCAGGTTTCTTAGCCTCTCTGTGCCTCGTCTTCCTCATCTTACCGTGGGGATGATGGAATGGTAGCACTTGGCTCACAGGGCTGCTGCGAGGACCAGATGACACGATACACGTGGGGGCCTTACAGCAGAGCCGGCACATAGTAAGTGCTCAGTAAAACTCGGCTCTTCCTTGACAGTCTAAGATTTACCCCTCGACTACCCACCTTTGCACGACCTACAGCTCATTCCAGGTTTTGAGGTCTTGCACTGGCCTTTCCTTTCTCAAGATGCCCGCCCTTATACTTCCGGCCGGTCCCTAGATTCCCTTTCTCAAAATACAGTGCTGTGTTTGTCTCCCTCATGGAGCCAGCCCTGATTGACTCCAAACTCTTGTCCAGCCTTTAGCTCACGTGGTCCAGACTCCAGGTCCTGCGCATTTATTTGCCTTTGTCTATTTGTAGCTTCGTTTTAATGCTGTTTTCATCTTGGTGTCCTGCCTCCTTTGAGTGGGACTGAAAGACAGGAGCTCAGTTTCCCCCACCTGATTGGGGCTCCCTGTAGGCGGAGGCTGGGTCTCTTCTGTCAGACGGGGGCTCTCACAGGGAAGGGGCCAGGCCAGCACACTGCACAAAGGGCCTTGGCCAGTGCCCAGCATTTGCACACTCTGTTCCTCTGTTCCTGACGGCATTGTTAGAGCTCGTGCTGCGTCAGCCCCCTCGGGCCCCAGAGGAGCCCCCGACCAGAGCTGCACTGGCGTCCTAGCTCCGCCCCTTCCTGCCAGGCCAGGCTAGCTCTTCGCCAGAGAAGGCCAGGCCAGGGCCTCAGGGCTCCCACAGGGCCCAGGCGATGCCTGGGAGTGAAGGCAGCTTGGGCAGAGGGCCGCAGAGCCAGCAACTGAATGTTTTCCGATGCCAGGAACAAAGCCAGGTATTGACCGGGGGCCAGAGAACGAGACCCTCAGAAAGAGCAGAGGCTGTCCCGAGACTCTAAATGGGTCAGTGCATGTCTGCCAAGGGAGGCTGCACGGTGGCCCGGGGAGAGTGATGGGCTCCACCAGAACCCGGGGACCCGGCTCAGCTCACCTGAGCTGGCGGTGTGGGGCGGGCAGCGTCCTGGACCCCTGCCTCTTTGGAGAGAGGAATCTCATACCCACAGACGGCAGGGAGTGCACTGAAATGCGGCCAGATGTGGGGTGACATTCCAGGGACAAGCTGAGATTCCTTGGGAATGTCACGCTGAGAAGATTATTACCAGAAAGGACCTTGGAGATGGTTCCGTGTTGCTGTGACACTCACCAGCTGTGTGACTTTGGACAAGTCACTAAACCTCTCTGAGCTTGTTTCTGCATCTGTAATGTGGGAAGAACACTAGCTGCTTACTTTAAAAAGTTGATGTGAGAAATAATACATATTAGCTGCCATTATTCTACACCCTTCTTATTTTACAGATGAGGAGACAGAGGTTCAGAGAGCGGCAGTAACTTGTCCAAATTTGCACAGCAAGTTAGGACCAAGCCAAGCGTTGCCCCCAGGCCTCCTGATTCGACGTCCACAGGAGTGAGAGTGGGGACACTGTTGAGCGGCAGCCTGATGTAGTAAGAGAGCACAGCTACCAGGTCTACGTGCAAATCCCGGCTTTGCCAAGCTGTGTGACTTTGGGAAAGTAACTTGACGTCTCTGAAGTCCAGTTTCCTTGATTTGGACATGGGGTCCTGAGAGCAAACCTGCAGGGTTACGAGGATGAAAAGGAAATAGACCCAAAGCCCCGGCAGTGCTGGGGACGCACGTGGGTGAGTCAGGCTGGAGCTGGGGGCAAAGAAGGCAAAGGAGGGAGCCCACACAGGCGGAATTCCCACCCTGGCCACAGACAGGGAGCCGAGTCTCAAGGTGCAGACTAAGAACTCATGGGGAAGGCTCCCTCCTGCCGGGGGGATCTTGCAAATGCTGGTCCTTCTGCCCAGAACACTCTTTCCTCCCCTCTTCACCTGGTTAACTTTCGCTCTTCCTTCGGGTCCCAGCGCAAGCACCACCTCCTCCAGGAAGCCCTCCCTGACTTCCCCAGCCCAGGTCAAACTGTGGGCTCCTCCAGTGTTTTCCGCTTCCTCATAGCAAGCCAGTTTTATGACTTAATAACATTGTTGAGTCGTAACTCTATATTTATTTTGGCAATTCTTTGATTAATGTCTGGCTTTGCCACGTGGCTGTAGGTTAGGTGAAGGCGGTGCAGCGTCTGCCTCCCTCAGCACACGGGAAGCCTCCACCCTCCCGGACAGACCCAATGAACCGGGAGTCGGCTCGTGAACGAGCAGCGCCGCCAAGAGGAGTGGGGAGGTGATTCTATGAGGCTCATGAATACAATTTTTGAAGTTGTGTGTTTAGTATTTATTTAGAAGTGTACGGGGAAAAAATACAACTAGCACATCAGACTTGGGATTTCACAGAAATTATGGCCGAGGATGAAGCGGAGTAAAACAATGAGTTAATGTAAAGAAGAACAGTAAACAATAGCTCGGGTGGGATGCAGACGTAGCCAAACCCAAGGGTGGCGGGTGGCGTGGACAGATCCGGGGTCTGCATTGAGAAGCCCAGCCACGTGCGACCCTGGCCGCGCGCCGGCTGCAAGGCTGCGAGAGGACGCGAGGTGGCGCCAGGGCCCCACCTGTCGCAGGTGTGGCCTGAATCGTGCCTTCTTGGGCTGGGGGTCGCCGGGGGTGGGAGCAGAGCCCTCCCAGACCCTGGGGGTGGGGGTGGGCAGTGCCGCAGCCACCTTTTCTGCAGCCGCCCCGGGCGTTCCCCATCGCCCCTCTGCGGGGTCATGGACACAGAGTCCCCCGTTTGGGTGTGAGTGGCGCCTTCAGGGGACCAGCAGCCTGGACCTGGCAGGAAGGGAGGCCTGGTGGGGTAGTGGGTGCTGGGTGGAAGACGTGAGTTCAAAGCCCAGCTCTGCCACTTACCCTCTGCGTGACCTTGGGCAAGCTACTTAACCTTCCTGTGCCTCGGTTCCCTCCCCTGTAAGTCAGGGGAAGAACATACCTCTCATAAGATTGTTGGGTGGCTGAAACGAATCAATGTTTCAATGTTTCGGAGCTGGGAACTGTGTCCGGTGCAGAGACGTGTCAGGGGTGCGGGATCCTTGTTGACTGAGTGGGTGGAGAGGAGACGCCCCAGGGAAGGCGGGTGGCACCGTGCCGTCTGGATTCTGGTCCCAGCTGCAGTGTGTCCCTGTAACAACGTGCCAGAGTCATGCCAGGGTGGGATGCCATCTGGGTGGCATGCATTGGCACACACGTGGCCGTGCCACGTGATGCCGCGTGTCTGTCCCTGCACCACGGGCTGGGGACCACGTGTGGCTCAGAGGGCAGGGGTGGGGCACCGCCTCGGGAGCCTCGGGTGAGCCGCTCAGTGTCTGCCCTTTAGTCTGCCAGTCTGTCCGATGGGGGCTGTGATGTTGACCTTAGGGGGATGCTGTGATGATCGCGGGTTGAGCCTGGCACCAAGGAGGTGCCACCAGATGTAAATTTCCTTCCTCTGTCGTCTCTTGTATGCACCCCCATCCCCCAGGGGGCTTCCCTGGAGGGTGAGGAGGGGGAGGGGGAGCCATGAGGCAGGGGTGGGGTGGGGGCGTGGCCACGGGCTGACCCCCTCAGTGCTCGTGGGAAGAGAGATGGGGTCCGGGAGTCCGGTCAGGCTTCCGGTCAGGCCCCCGCTCCGGGACAGCACAGCAGCCTGTTGCCTCCTCCCCCAGGAAGGCCATCCATTCTCAGCTAAAGGCGGCAGGGATGTGCGGCCGCGACCACGGCGTTTTATGAGTTTATAAACTGCTGAGGACACGGCTGCTCTGAGCTCGGGGCCGTTAATGGGCCATCAATTCATGCTCCAGCTCGTTTTATGGGGCGCTGGGCAGGCAGGTGTCAGGCCCCTCACCACCCTCCGCCCAAGGCCCCAGGCTTGTCTCTGGTGGCTTCTGGACACCAGCTTCCCCACTCGCTGCAGAGCTACGCTGGGCTGCCACCTCCCTGAGTGAGTCGGGGGAGAGACTTCAGTTCTCAGCCTCTGTTGACTCAACTCTAAAATGGGAATAATCACGCCCACCTCTCAGAGGGGCTGTGAAGCTGAAATAAAGCACCAGCCAGTCGGTCAGGGAGTCTGGTCTGTGCTCTACCTTGCAAACACATCCAGCCTCTGCCCGCTTCTCCCCACCTCCACTGGGACCCCCCTGGCCTCAGCCACCATCCTTTTGTGCCTGCATTCCCAGGCAGCCTCCCCACTGATCTCCCGTCTTCCACCCACAAGTCTGCTCTTCCACGCAGCAGCCAGAGGGGGCTTTTTAAACTGTGAGTCAGATCCTGGTACAGCTCTGCTCAGCACCCTGCCACGGCCCTGGCGTGGAGCCAGAGTCCTTACAAGGCCCTGCCTCCTGCTGCTGCCTCCCTGTTTCAGCCACTCCGGCCTTCTTGCTGTTCTGGAATGTGGCAGCTCCTTCCTGCCTCAGGGCCTTTGCACAGGCCTTGCCTGCTCCATATACCTGTTTGGCTCATCCCCTCACCTCCTTCAAGTCTTTGCTAAATGACACTTTTCACTGAGGCCACCCTGACCACTTTATGGAAGGTTGAAATTCTTTTAGCAATGTCAATACCCTTTTTCCATAGCACTTGTCACCTACTATGTAATTTACTTATTTAGTATTAGTATTAATTATTATTATTATTATTTTAATTTTCTTGCTAGAAAATCAGCTCTATGAGGGCAGAGATCTTTGCTTTTGTCATTGCTCTCTCCCGAGGGCTCAGAAAAGTGCCCAGCACACAGTAGGTGCTCAAGAACACCCCCTGAGTGCACATGTGGAAACTTCCTAGAGCTGCACATGGGGCAGGGTCAGCAGTGGTCGCTGTGAATCCTGGGAGATGGGATGGTTTTGAGCAGAGCGTGGAGCCCAATTCTCTGAAATTGTGTGTCCGTGATGGCAGGGTCCTGTGTGTTTTAACTGGCCTGTGTAGGTGGCCGTCAGGCAAGGGCATCAGTGATGACAAAGGCCCTTTCCCAGTGGTCCAAAGGCAGGTCCATGTCTCAGCAATCCCTGACAGGCCGTCCCTTCTCTGCAGCCTGGAAGCAGCTCAGAGGCGGGCAGAGGGGAAAGCAAGGTCCCGAGAATCGCGGAGGCCCTTCTGCGGCCAAAGGCATCATACCCAGCCTGTTGGCCCTGGAGCTGGAGGGCAGGCCTCCTGCGTTCACAGAGCCCTGAGACCAGGCCCACTGTCCTGTCCACACCAGTCTCGGCCTCTGATGTCAGTGCCCAGGGGTGGGGTGCAGAGGAGGTCTAGGGGTGCCTTGGAAGGGGCTGCACACACTTGGGGATGTGTCTGTTATATGGGGCCCAGAAAGGCTAAGGCCTTGCCCACAGTCACACACTCAGGAGTTGAAGGGGTCTGTTGGTCCAGGCCTGTCTGAATCCCAAGCTTGTTCCCATGTAGTTGTTGGTAGAGGTGCGGGAAGCAGCCCAGTACATGGACCCCATGGGGGTTCAAGAATTATGTGTGAAGGACCAATAATTGCAGAATGTGGGCTGGTCGAATGTGGTTTCATTTTTGTCCAGGGCTTGGCAGGGAGATAGGTGGGGACAAAGGGCCAGAGGCCCTTCCTGAGACCCGTGGGCTCTGGTTAGCTCAGATGTGGGGGAGGGAGCCCAGGGCTAAGAACCTGGCTTCTCTCCCCAGGTGTTCAGGGAGCCTTGCCCAGAGGTGAAGGGTGTGTTGGGTGAAGACTCATGTCTGTGCTGGCCCTTGCGGAGGGGGGATAGAGAAAGGGAGGATAGCTCTGTGTGCCTCATCCCCTTAGCCGAGGATCCAGCCCCTTCAGAAGGCACAGTTTTCCCAGGCTGAGAGAGGTTCAGCCAGTTTCCTGTGGACACATAGCATGTTGATGATGACAGTGATGATGATGATGATGGTGATGCTAGTGACGATGGCGATGATGATGATGATGGGTGGGGGTGGTCATGGTGGTGACGGTGATGATGATGCTGACAACACAATGATGGTTTTGAGGAGGAGGAGGATGCTGGTGATGGTGATGATGATGGTGGAGAAGATGATGGTGATGGTGAGGATATGGTGATGCTGGTGATGCTGATGGCGATGGTGATGGAGATGATGGTGGAGAGGATGGTGGAGAAGATGATGGAGATGATGGTGATGATGGTGGAGATGATGATGGAGATGATGGTGGAGATGATGGTGGAGATGATGGTGGAGATGAGGGTGGAGATGAGGGTGGAGATGAGGGTGGAGATGATGGTGGAGATGATGGTGGAGATGGTGATGGAGATGATGATGGAGATGATGATGGAGATCATGGTGGAGATGATGGTGGAGATGGTGATGGAGATTGTGATGGAGATGATGGTGGAGATGATGGTGGTGATGATGGTGGAGATGATGATGGTGATGGTGATGATGGCAATGATGACAACAGAGATGAGATGAGATGACGAGGAGGAGGAGGATGGTGATGATGATGATGTTGGTGATGGTGATGGTAATGCTAGTGATGCTGGTGATGATGATAATATTCATCTCTTATTTTGTGCTTGCCATGTGGATTTGAATCCTGACTCTTTTTACTCTTTTTGGGCAAGTTACTTATCCTCTCTATACCTTAGTTTCCTCAGTGTGAACTGGGCGTATTTATTTGGGAAACCTGCTGCCCCATCTGTAACTCTGAGTACCTCAGATGGCCGCCGTGAGGTTTAATAAGATGCTGTGTGCAGAGCGCTGAGCAGGCTGCCTGGCTCTGGGGAAGTGCTCCATACGTGTCGGTTATTAGTGGGTTCTGGAAACTCAGTACTTTGCACACATCATCTCAGTTAAACCCCACAGCTACTCTGGGCATTGTTACCCCATGCAGAAACTGACGCTCAGAGAGGCCAAGTGACAAACCCACGGTCACACAGCTGCCAAGGGGGGAAGCACTGTTTTGGTTATTTATTTCTGCATAACAA
Source organism: Diceros bicornis minor (assembly GCF_020826845.1). Taxonomy (NCBI): domain Eukaryota; kingdom Metazoa; phylum Chordata; class Mammalia; order Perissodactyla; family Rhinocerotidae; genus Diceros; species Diceros bicornis. Next base: position 35,766,513 of record NC_080752.1, on the reverse strand, counting down.
GATGACCAAAACTTAGTGGCTTAAAACAGCTCCCATCACTTGTTCTCTCTCACGGTTGTGGGTTGACTGGGCTTAGTTGGCTGGTTCTGCTCCACATGGTGTCAGCCTGGGCTGTGGTTGTGTGGAGGCTACTCTGGGGCTGGGCCGTCCAAGATGGTCCCTCCCACGGCAGCAGTCGGGGCTGGCTTTGGGCTGAGCTGGGCTGTCAGCTGGAACGCCTTGGTTTTCTTCCACGTGGCCCTTTACCAGCTAACTTGGCGGCTGGGTTCCAGGAAGTGTTCTAAGAAGCAAAGGCAAAGGCTGCTGACCTCTTAGGGCCCAGCCTTGGGACCACACGGTGTTACTTCTGCTGCATTCTATTGTCAAAACAAGTCCAGGGACGGCCAGAGTGGAGGGAGGGAAATAGACTCCGCTCTGCACGGCAGGAGAGCCAAGGATTTGCCGTTTATAGTCCACCCAGTGGGACTGCAGCCCTGTGTTCTCCTGAGCCCATGCTGACCGGCGTCCGCTCTCCCCACAGGATCTCTCTCCAGGATCTCTTTCTGTGTGTGGGGGGGGGCGTGTTGAAGGGAGGATCCTGGCCAGGCCTCTGTCTCTTTCTCCGGCCCTCTCACCATCTTCCCCCTCCCTGGTCCCTCATTTCCCCATATTCTGGTTGTTCCCATGGCCCCAAGTCAGGGACCTGGAGCTGGAGACCGCAGCCGGCGACCACCAGGGGACAGCAGAGCCAAAGGCCTGGGCACCTGTCGGGCCCGCCAGGGCGGGCAGAGGCTCGCAGAGGCAGGGACCCGTGTTTGCCAGCCTTTGTGTACTCCCAGCCGTTCATGCAGACTTTGATGGTGCTCCCCCCTATTATGGGGTGGGGTCAAGAGACAAGTGCCAGTCTTGTGTTTCTGCATGACCTTGGGCCAGTCGCCCCTCCCCAGGCCTCTCGGAACTCAGTTTCCCCATTTGTACTGGGAGGTGATGGATCCATTAGGTTCTGAACTGTGCTGGTCTCTGAGGCTGCTGAGGGAAGGCGAGGCTGCCTGGTACCCGCCCCCCCTTCTAGGGCGTGCCCCTGCCTCTCTCTGTTGTTATATGGGATCTTAAAATGAGGAACTCCCGGACCAGCCCCCTTGGGACCCCGGCAGCCCCGCCCCTGTAGGTTTGAAGCCCACCACGCCCCCGCCCCCAGCCAGCAGGCCTGGGAAGTCCCATGTGCCCCGTGGCAGGACGGAGGCCCTGAATTTAAGCAGGGGCTTCTGCCTTCTCCCCTTCCCTCTGCCCAGGAGACCCCTCCCGCTCTCTGAGGAGACCCTGGGCCTCAGCAGAAGGGGAGGGCAGGCTGCCACCTCCGGGAGGAGGCCTCGGAGCCCATGGGGGGCACGGCAGGAAGGGGCTGAGTCGACAACATCAGGCCCACCCCCATCCGGGCTTCCGCATTCAGGAAAGACTTTTTTTTTTAAAGAAGAAAAGTGAGAAGGGGAGCGGGTGGGGAGATGTGACCCAGCTCAATAGGTCTGGGAGCTTGTTCTGGCCCCAGGGTGGGTCCGAGTCCCTGCGCTTCTGTCCACCGTGACTCTCATCGTGTGGCCTCGTGGTTCTGTTGTGTGTCTGGGGGTATCCTGCGGGTACAGTCCAGATCTCCCTGTACCCCAGAGCCCAGCCTGGCGCCTCGCGGGGTCTGGTTATGGCGAGCGGCACTCCTACGTGCCAGGCTCCGCGGTATGTTGCTCGATGTGTTAACCCCTTTCCCCCAGGGAGATACCACTGTGGTCCCTGTTTGCAGATAGGTGAACTGAGGCCCAGAGAACTACGCAAATTGCTGAGGGTCGTGCTCCCAGTAGGTGGCAGAGGCAGGACTTGAACCCAGGTCCACAAAGTTAATCATTTTACCACTTCCCAGTGGGTGCAGTTGAATGAATGAATGGGGGCCCCCAGCCCGGGGCCTCAGAGTCTGTGAAGCTGGACACAGGGCAGAGATGGCCAAGAGGAAGTGGAACCACAGGTTTGTGGGCACAGCCTCGCCCTGCTGCAGGTCTCCCCAGGGAGAGAGTCTGAAGGAGGGCTCCCTGGAGGAGGAGGGCTTCCACCAGGCTGGAGGATGGCGAGGTCTTGGAGCACAAGGGGGAGCAGAAAGGGCCCTCCTGGGGACCACATGGGCATGCGCAGGCAAGGAGAACAGGGAGACGAAGGGAAGGGTGAGCAGACAGCGTTGTGCAGGGGTTAGACGGGCAGTTTCAGCAGCAGATACATCTGACCTGGTCGCTTGCTAGCCCTGTAGACTTAGGTAAGTTATGTAACCTTGCTGAGCCTCAGTTTTCTCATCTGTAAAATGGGCACATGAATCTCTCTTGCTTAGGGGTGTGTTAGGACCCAATGGGATGGTGTGTGTGAAGGCTGGTGCAGGGGTGAGAACTCTGAGCCTCATCGTCACAGCAGGTCCTTGCTCCAGCTCTGCTCGACCTCTGTCCTCAGCTGTGCACTTTGGTTTCTCTGCAGAGTGGGAGGGTTGGGGCCCGAGCCTGCAGCACAGTGAGCACCACGCCAGAGGCCTCAGACCACAGGGGCCGACTGGGGCCAGGGCTGCAACATACCCTGGCCCCCCCTGCCTCCTCTGGGGTCGCCCACCTCCACCGCACCTGCCACCTGGAGGGACCAGCTTCCAGCCGAGCTTCCGACAGCCTCTGCCAGAGCTCTCCGAGGGCCAGGACATTGTGTGAGCGCGCCCCCGTGATATTTGCATCGTCATTTGCATTTCATTTGCACGTGCCAGCTGATACTGCACCATCTCTTCCCAAGCAAGGGCCCGAGAGGCGGCCTGGCACAGAGGGAGAGTAACACAGCACTTGCAGCTCCCAAGTTCTGGGTTCAAATGTTCTTCCTCTGAGCTTCGATTCCCTCGTCTGCAGATGGGAAGAACCCCTACATCCTTCATTGAGGCATTCCTTCATTCGGCAAATATTTATGGAGTTTCTACCACCAGGCAGGTGTGGATCTATGCCCTGGGGACCCAGCGTGACCCAGCAGGCGCTGGCCCTGCTCTCATGGAGCTTACATTCTGGGGGAGACAGACAACTAACAAGTCAACCAATCTATAAATAAGTTAATCACGGATCACAGGCTGTGCTGGGAAGGAAAGCAACAGGCTGCAATGGACAAGCCTGGTCCTCAGCAGTGCTAGCTCGCGATCCCGCCCCGGGACCAGGTTGGCAGCAGGTCACTGTGCCCATAGACCTGTCAACCCACAGGAGGCTGACCGTGGTCCCCTCACGCATCCTGCCAGTGGCATCAAGAGGCAGTAGGGCACAGTGGTTAAGGCTCAGCCTGGGACTCACTGGACACCTGCTTCAGATCTGGACTCTGCCCCTTTCAGTCTGGGGACCGCGGCAGTGGACAGACGCAGCCTCTCGGAGCCTACACCCATCTCCCCCCGTGCGGACGCCTGGGTAACGAAGAACCTTAAGACCCTCAGCACACACAGTGCCCGGCATCCAGTAGGCACTCACAAATAATGGGAGCTGTGCCTCATTCCTCAGGCCCCCCCTTTCGGGCCCGTCATCGAGTCTGACTCATGGGACGGGGCTGCATCAGGTGAAGCAGAGCGAATGTAAGGCACACGCGCTCTCGGGGGCCGGCCCTGCGCCTGCATGGCTGAGAGTGAGCGCCTCCCGAAATTTTACACCCCAGGCGCCTCACTTGCTCACCCCAGTCCCTGGATCATTTTTTTCACAAGATAACAGTGACCCCCACCTGCTGATATCTGTTGTGTGCCAGATGCCTGGCGACAAGGGCTGAACATACAATAGCCCCTCACAGTGATGCCCAGCAGTGCGGACGCCTTTCCCCGCTGGACAGATGAGGAGACCGACGCCCAGAGGGGAGAAGGACCTGTCCAGGTCACGTGGCTGGAGAAGGAGGCGCTGGGATGCAGCTCTGGCCTGGTTTCATCCCAAATGTGGAGAGTCTACCCTTGACACGGTGGGGACCCTGGGGCCACAGGGGGCAGGGAGCAAAGGTGCTGAGGTCCTATGAGGATGCCCAGGCCAATTCCGTCAGATTGGACGGTTGGCCAAACATTATCTGCCATCCTCCCCACCCATTGGTGACGGGAGGGACTGGAGTGACCCCTCCTATTTTATAGACGAGGGAACCAAGGCCTTGGGAGGGGCTGCTGAGGTCTCACAGCCAGTCAATGACAGAAGGGCCGTCATGTGCGTGGCCTGGGCCCCTTCTCTCCCCTGCACCCCCTGCAGGAGCTCCTCTCCGCCCAGAGGGGCTAGAGCCCAGCCAGGCCGCCTCCTCTCCCTCCAGCCCCCCCTCTCGCCTCTGGGTGGGTAACTCAGGGCTCAGACGCCGATAAGCAACTCAGGACCCTTCAAGTCTCTATCAGCTGGCGGGAGCGACTTGCCGGAACCCTTGTCTTTCAAGGTTCAGAGAGAAATAAAAATAGACGGGGGCCAGGGAAAGTTATAGTCCCCTTCCCTTTGTCATTCCAGCAGCCGGGCTTCGCCAAGCTGCTCATCTGTCACGTTGTCTCCGGGCTCTGGCGGGTGGCTGGCCGTTGGGGCGCCGTCCCCGGCCACCTGCAGGTTGTGAAAGTGGTAGAAAGGGCCAGCTCCCACCTTGACCCAGGGTGGGCTGGGGGGTGCAGGAGGGGTCCTACCTGTGGGGTTGAGAAAACACACAGCTGGCCTTGGAAGCTTCCGTGGGCCACTTCCCACCTGCACGTTAACAGCCACTCAGAGGCCCCTGGGCTCGTTTGTTCTCATTCATTCATTCACTCATTCATTAATTCACTCATTCATTCATTCACTCATTATCAGGAGCTCAGTTAACTCGTCTGTTAAACAGGGATGACAGGGCCGGCCTCATCGGCCTACCCTCTTCACTTGAACATGGCTTTACCAAGACCACAGGGTTGTCAAGAATGTAAAATAAGTGAGTTAATATACACAGGTAACTTGCAACAGTGTCTGGGTGCTCCAGGAAGATGTTTTTCAAATTCTCTCATCTCCCTCCCTCCCGGACAACCACACTAATGGATTTAAGTCTGTCTTTTGGTTGGCATATGTTCTGGTGAAAAGTGCACAGCTGTTTCCTGTGCACACAAGTTTTTAATTTCAGTAAACATTTTACTGAGGCAGAATATACCTGCAGAAAAGTGCACAGATCCTGTGCGCACAGCTTGAGACTTTTCCAGAAGTGGACTCACCCCCGTCACAGCCCTGGGTCAGTAAACAGAGCGTGGCCAGCGGCCAGCAGCCCCGCCGTGCCTCCTTCCAGGATGTGCGTGCGTTTTGGATTCCCCAGTGGGGCTGAGTTAGATCTCCCACTCTGCCTCTCCCCCTGGTCTCTGGTGCCGTGCGTTTAAGGAGCATCCGTGGTGCTGTTCAGACGACATTCCTCACTAGCCGTGGAGTCCTCCCTCTGCCGGGTGCGTCTGCCGAGGGCCACCTCCCCATTCCCTCTTGGCTGCTTCGATTGCCGAATGGGCCAGCCCTGTTCTGACGCCAGGGCCTCTGTCCTTGCTGTTCCCCCAGCCTTTCCACGGTTCACTGCTTTTCCTGGACAATTTCCTCTCCCCTCTCTCCCTCATCCCAGCCTGTTTCTCATATTGCATCACAATGTTTCTTTTCTTCTAGCACTTGCTATACTCGAAATTACCGTGGTTAGCAACCTGCCTCCCTATGCATTGTCTGTCCCTTCGCCTGAATGTTTTACGAGGGAAGAGTCCGCAGCTTCCGTCTTCACCGCTGCATCCCCAGTGCCCTGGGCAGAGCCTGGCACACACTAGGCGCTCAGTCAACATTTGCTAAGCAAAAGAACCACGTGTAGCAAGCTGCCCTCACAGCGTGCCCTGGCTTGCACTGGTCCATGCTGTCGTGACTGTGTCTCTCCCTGTGTCTTTTTCTTTCTTGGACTTGCAAGCTCCCCAGGGCCCAAGCCAGGGCCATCTTCAGCTCCTGCTCCGTCCGTCCCCAGATCAGCGGACCTGCCTCACAGGTCTTTTGCTAACCTTGTTCCCAACCAGACATGCAGGAGAGAAATGCATTTTAAAACCACGTGCGACTTAAAGAGAATTTAATCTGCATGTCTGGGATTCATTAACACGTAGATCATCAAATTAGGGTTTGCTCACAGCTGTTTGACATTCGAAAGGCCTTTTGAGTATCTTTAATAAGTGCCTTCAAATATTATTTTTCCTCATAATCTCGGGGCTGGGTGTGAGCATGCCGTTCTTTGAATGAGAATGTGACACAGGAGACCAGGGGGTGGCAGGAGCCGTTCCTCCAAGAGGGCTGCTGGCTGTGGGGAGGTCGGCACGGAGCCATCCACGCTCTCCTGCCCTTTCTGCTCACCGGTGGGCTCTGCTCCAAGCTGGCCAGAGCCACATGTTCAAACGTCCCCCTGTCTCCGTGGTGGACATTAGCTGCGTGGCCCGCTGACCCCATCCCTCTTCTCCTGGGAATTGCATTCCTGATGCCCACCCCAGCCCTGCTCCACGGGTCCTCCTGGGACTCAGGTGTAACCCATTAAAGCATGGCCTTCCTTGGCTGCTGTAATCAGCCTCAGTGTGGCTCCGTGGCCCGATCTGAGGAAATGAGATGGCAGGAGACTCATGCTGGCGTTGTGGAGAGGGAGGCAGCTCTCTTTTCTGCTGGTACTCGAGACACAGAACTGTAGGCCTGGAGCATCTTGTCGCCACGTGGAGCCTGAGAATGACCCAAACATAGAAAAGGAAAGTTGAAAGATGGAGAGAGGCTGGTGATAGCTATGAAGGCCTGGACCTGGCCACGACCAAATTAACCCTCCCCCTAAATTTATATGTTGAAGTCCTAACCCCCAGACCCTCAGAATGTGACCTAATTTGGACATAGGGTCATTGCAGATGTAATTAGTTGGGGTCATTCTGGAGTAGTGTGGACCCTTAATCCAGTATGACCAGTGTCCTTATAGAAAGGGGACATTCGGACATGGAAACCCACAGAGGAAAGATGACGTGAAGACACAGAGAGAAGGTGGCCGTCTACAGGCCAAGTGGAGAGGCCTTGAACAGATTCTCCCTCGCATCCTCTGAAGGAACCAACTCTGCCGACACCTTGATCTTGGACTTCTAGCCTCCAGAACTGTGAGATACTAGATTTCTGCTGTTTAAGCCCCCTCATCTGTGATCCTTTGTTATGTCAGCCTTTGCAAACGAATTCAAACCCCCTCTGAACTTTTTAGTTTTGAGAACCAAGATATCCTTTGTCTTTCTTTTTTCCTAAGCCAATTTGTATTGGGTCTTTCATTACATAAAAGGGTAGAAGACTGCCTTGAACACTGCTGTTCTGCTTAAAATCTTTTTATGGACCACGTTTCAGTTGTCTGTTGCTGTATAACAAACCACTCCAAACTTAGCGGCATACAATAAAAACAATCATTTGTTTTGCTCACAAGATGCAGTTTAGGCAGGACGTGGGGCATAGCTCATCTCTGCTCAGCAAGGCATCAGTGGGAAGTTCACCCCAGGCTGAGGGATCCACTTTCAAGCTGGGTCACTCACGTGGCTGGCAGGTTGTTGCCGCCGTCGGCCGGGAGCTCAGCCACCAGGGCTGAGGATTCCTCTCCTACGGGCCTCTCCACAGGCTGCTCGGCCTTCCTCCTAGCATGGTGGCCGGTTCCGAGAGCGAGCATCCCAAGAGAGCACGTGAAAGTGCATGGCATTTTTCTGATCTACTCCAAAGTGACACAGCATCCCTTCCAGCACACTCTATCTGTCTAGGCTGTCATAAAGGTCCACTCAGATTCAAGGGGAGGGGACACAGACCCCACTACTCCATGGGAGGATTGTCAATGTCACATGGCGAGAAGAGTGAGGAATGGGAGACACTGTTGAGCCATCTCTGGAAAATGCAATCTGCCGAAGGCCACGTACTCTGCGATCCCATTTATACAAAAGTCAAGAAAAGCCAAAACTAACTGATGGTGACCGAAGTCAGAAGTGTCACCCTTTGGGGAAGGTAGTTTTGACTGGAAAGGGACATGGGAAGCTTCTAGGGTGCTGGAAATGATCTGTGTATTGACATGAGTGGAAATTACATGGATGGAGATATGTGAGAAGTGCATTGCACTGTTCGCTGAAGTTCCACACCCTCGTGCACTTAATACCTCAATTAAACAAAATTTAAAGGATGGGACAAAGAAAATCTGACTTGGTCCTCTGCTGGCTGCCAGTGGTCCGAGCAGCTCGGCTGGAACGCGAGGCCCCTCTAGACCTGGCCCCCTTGTCTTCTCTGGTTCTGTTTCCTGCTCTCCTTGCCCCCGACCATTGCAGATGCACGAATGTCTCCAGCTGAATGGAAGATGGTGGAAGAGTGTTTGGAAGGAGGGAACAACAAGTGCAAAGACCCTGAGTGAGGAAAGGGTGGTGGTCCAGCGGGAGGCGAGAGAGACGGCGGGGCTCACAGAAAGGCTCCAAGCGGGGGCGTGACACCACCTGGCTTCCCCTTTTGAAAGCGCAGAATCTCAGAGCTGCCACTTCTGGCTGGGTGGGCAAGGCCCTGTTTTCTCATCTGTGAAATGGGTCACAAGAGTCCTGGGCTGCCAGGAAGAGTCAGGAATGTGATGCCGGTGAAACTCCTGGCCCGGGGTGCCTGGCTCACCAACAGACGGCTCAACACAGCTTCCCTCCCAGCCGCCCGTGGGCCCCGAGTCCTGGCAGGCAAGGCCTCCTGGGTCCAGGACATCCTTCCCATTCTCGCTGAGTCCCCAGCCCCTCTGGACCACACTCACTCCCCCTGACAGATGTCTGGAGCCTGTTGGGCGGAAGATGGATGGAACCATTAGTCTGCATGGTCTAAAGGTTAATTCAAAGGGCAGCCGCGGCTGAAGATGGAGCCCTCCACCTGGCTCCAGCTCACAGACCAGGGAGGGATTAGGGTGGGGTCACCAGCCAGGGGCATCTCATCCATGTGAACCACCAAGTAGCCCTCTCTCAGGTGGGCTTTGTGGCCCCCATCCCACACCCAGCTGATCTCCTGCGACTTCATTCCTGTCCTGGCTGTGTCACCAGCTCACTGCATGCCTTGGGCAAGTTCCTCCCCTCCTTGAACCTCTATTTTCCCGTCTGTGTATTGGGACCATGGGACCAGGCGATCCCTAGGAGCCCTTCTGGGCTGGATGTTCCAAGGGTGCGTCTCCATTCAGCCCCCAGATTTCCCTGCCTGCCGCCCCAGCACCTTGCTCTGTTGTGCCTCTGGGTTTCCGCATCGCCTGTGCTCCCCACAGGGTCCCCTGTCAACCTGCATCCTGCCTTTTCTTCAAGAGTTTGCAAGAAGGTGTCAGAAATATCTCCCTGAATCACCCCAAGTTCATCCAGGCTGGTCCTCCATCCTGTGGCTCCCTGGTGGCTGTGGTCTTAGTCTATATGAAATTCATCTGCACATTTTTGTGTGTTGCTCTGGAAACATCTGGAAAGCTTGCCTCTTTTTGCTTCTTCCATCAGAACTAGGGGATTCCCCAGAGTAGAGCCGTGTCTCCAGCGCCAGATTGACAGGTCCCCCGGGGCAAAGGCCCAGCCTTCTCCCTTCGAATAGGTTTCTATTCATGACCCATAGACCTCAGGGGCCTGGCTGAATCCAGCCTATAGAATGTTCTATTTGCCTCATCCAGTATTTTTTCTTTTTAATTGTTGAATTAGTCGCCAACACTTGAAAATCAGGCAATTGCACGTATAAATCTAAATTTTCATATTTAAAAAAATTGTAAGAGCTGGCTGCGCCAGCCTTGCATTTCCTTCAGCAGTGATTGGCGGGAGCTGATAGGAGCTGCCCTGTGGCTGGGGAGGACGCTGTCCAGCTCTCCAGCTCACCCCAGGCTTCACTCGGCCCCACCGTCTCCCGTTACCTGCCCAGTCCTGGAGGTGTCTGGATTTGCAGTCCCGGCTTTGGGGCCCGAGGTACTCTGTGGCGGCAGCAGAAGACAGCCCCACGGTGGCTGTGGTGGGAGACAATTCCAGAGGGGAATGCGGAAATGAAGGTTTCTCTCCCCGCCTCTGCCTCATTAGGATCCGAACAGGCTGGATCAACGCTTTTTCAAATCAGGTACACACTGCCTGTTTCTGGCATCAGGAACAATCTGTGCCAACATAGAACACTCTCTAATCAAAAGCTTGCCGTTGGGAAAGTTACACGGAGAAGGAATGGAGGGAGAAGCCTCTTCATTCAGTAATTATTTATGGGGGGCCGACTGTGTGCCAGGCATTGAGCCGGGTGCTAAGGATACGCAGTGAATAAAACCCAGTCCTCATCTCATACAGCTCACGGTCATATTACACCCTCAGTCTCTCAGATTAGGCAGAAAGGGCCCAGAGAGGGCAAACAGAGTCCCAAGATCACACAGCAGAGGTGGAAAGAAACCCTACACTGCTTCCCAGGCCTCCTGCTCCATCCCTCTCCCAGCCGCATGGGTCCCTCCTAGGCCCCCAACCAGCCCTGGGCACACAGGCTTCCTCCCCCTCCCCTTCGCCCCTCTCCAGGTTCTATTTCTCCATCCTTGCTTTCAACTAATGGCCAGAAGTTGGGGCTTATCCAGGTGGGGTTGGGGTCTGCTCGGCCCTTCTCTGGCTGTTTTCCATGATGTCCCGCCTACCTGTCCAGGATGATTCCAATATCAGTTATAGAGTTTAGCTGCATCCCACACCCGATCACCCCAACTGGAACATTCTATAGCAAAACGGCAGCTCAGTTGACTGATGGCTCTTTTGGAGGGACAGGCTTAGAGTGGGGCCCTAAGCTGTCAGCACCAACCTGCCCTTCCTGCAAAGATAGCCTGAGAGCTACTCCAGCTGCCTCTGGGGCTACGTCAGGCTTGGTTTTCAACTGTAGTCACGGACCGTTGTTTGGAACAGAAGAGCTAATATCCCATTGTACAGCTGGCTGCTCTGCAGATGTGCAGAGAGCTGGCTCTCCTGTACACAGCCTCACCCTTTAGTCCAGAGCCCCGTCTCTGGAAGAACCAGCCGCCTGGGCCGGGTTCGAGCAGCCTGATCTTTACAAACAACCAGCAGTGAAACTCAACCAACTCTCCAAAAGCCTTCGGTTGCATTCAAACTCCTGGGTATGTTGAAACCAGCCAGATAGATTTGGGCCAACAGCTGCTGAGTTTGAAGCAGGCTGACCGTGATTGGCTTAGAAAGAGTGGCTTGCCTAAATAAAACAATAAATGACGACAGCCACCGTTTATTGAGCATCTGCTGTGTACCAGGCATCACAGCTTTGCAAAGGTGGGCATCAACATCCCCAGTGGGGGAATGAAGCAGAGGCTCAGAGAGGTCAGTTCACCTGCCCGAGATCACACAGCTGGGCAGCAGAGTGCCCAGATTTTGATCCCAGGTTTCTCTTTGCTCTCCTCTCCAGTGGGTGCTCAGAGGCCAGGCTGAGGCTGCCCCCCACTCTACTTCCTTCCTCAGGTTCCTGCACAGCCCGAAATGTCCCAGTGCAGTAAGGGACGCTAAGCTATACTTGGCTCAGGGCAAGCTGGTCAGAGAACAGCAAGACTGTCTCTGAACAAGGCTTTGATCTGTTTCAAAAGCGATGGGTGAACTCCTTTCCCTTCATAGTCTTGATCCAAAAGCCCCAAGGCATAGCCCTGGAGGAAATGTCCCAGCTCAGATGGTCCTGTTAACCAAGGAAAGAAAGCATTAAAAATGAATGATGGTTACTCCCATAACTGGATGGGGCAGGTACAAGGTGTCAGAGATTTTACAGGAATGATACATTATCGGTGTGGTGTAGTGGGTGAGCCCGTAGCCTCCTCAGCCAGGCTGCCTGGGTTCCAATCTTGGCTTTGCCCCTTGCCAGCTGTGTGTCTTGGGCAAATTGCTTAACCTCCCAGAGCCTCAGTTTCCTCCTCTGTAAAATGAGCAGAATAATAGTACCTACTTCACATGGGTATTGTAGAAAGAAATGAGATGATATATAAAGTTCACGGCACAGGACTTGACACGTAGCCTGGGCTCTAAAAAGGGCAGATGCCATTGTTCTTATATGTTATTAAAAAAAATCCTCATGAGAAGCCTATGGGGTTATTATTCTCGTTTTACTGATGGAGAAACTAAGATTCAGAAAGGTTCAGTAACTTGCCCAAGGTCACACAGCTAGGGATTCATAGAGCTGGAGTTTGAATCTGTATTCGTTCCTTAACACCAGTGACCACGGTAAGAATCCTGTGCGCTGATTTCTGGAAAGGGCAGACCTGCAATCTCTCCTCCCAGGGCTGGATCCACCCAGAGGCAGCTTTCTTTGCCTGGCAGGTTTTTTTTTCTTTTCTTTTTTAGATCATATTTAAACACTTTTAGACTAAGCATACGGAAGGAAACCAAGGCCCCAGGGAGCGGCCTGTCCGAAGACACTGGCTGCGCTGAGATCCCAAGCTCCTTCCAAACGCCGTCTCCGTCCTGTGGAAAGGCTCCCTCCGGCACCCCCCGGGGGTTTGCTGGAAGGACCGGAGGAGATGGGTGAGCAGGGAACCCATGATGGATTCTCTTGGGGACGAGCGCTGGTCACCACTCTGCTGATTGATGGCCAAGGGAGGAAATTCCGTAGCCAGACTGAGCACGGCGCCGGGGCTGGGACCTCTGTCAGCTGGTGCCACATCACTCTCTGAGCTGGGAGGCAGGGGGGAAGGGATGCGGACCAGAAGAGGCCAGGCTTTCCCCGGGCAAGAGTCTGTTTCTGCAGGCACAGTCCTTCGAAGATCCAGTGGGGCCACAAGGATGCCCAGGGCCAACTGGAAGTGGGGATGTGCTGGTGGGGCTGGCACAGGCCTACCAGGGCTCCTTGGAGACCTCATCTGGGCTTGGCTCTGGGCTGTCCCTCCTGAGGTCCCCTCAGCAGCCCTAGAGGTGCGTCTCAGTGCCCTCACATTCCCAGCAGGGGAAAAGAGGCTCAGAGAGGGCAAGCCACTTGCCTGGGGTCACACAGCTTGTAAGTGGTGGAATTATTCCTGGAGACCAGGTCTCTCCCTCCTTTCTGACTCTCAGTCTGGGGTGTTTTCTAATGATGACACACACACGTGCACACACACACACATATATACTTTTATAACTTACCTATCACATATAACCATATGAAATTGCCTTTTTTGGTAGACCAAAAACAATTGAATTACAGCAATTTCATCAGGTTCAAACAAATGTAAATTTTATCTGTATATAAATATATATACTTATGTTTATTTATCTACTAAATAAAAATATTCCATCCACCTTGCACATAGACTCTCTCTTAATATGTGTGTGTATAGACGCATTATATATAATATATGTGTGTGTGTGTGTGTGTGTGTGTAATGCATATATATATTTTCTAGCTGAGATATATCTAACTAGCCACGTAGCCAAATAGCCAGCTTGTTATATGCCGTGTGTGGGCAGTAGTGTGCTGGTAAATTGGCTCTCTGAGAAAAAAAAAGACCTGATTTGTAGCGAGTGTTTCCATGGCATAAATATTCCCACTAAGGCTAATTTCAGGCAACCAGCACAACGTCACTGAAGACAGAGTTAGGGAGACATGTGCGTAATTGGCTCCCTCTAGCTGGTATGAACGGGCCGAGCCTACCACTGAATGTATCCATCTAACTGAAACACATCGTCCGTGTATCTCAAAATGATACTGATCTGAATGCTATACAAACAAATAGGTTCATAAATATACAAAACGACTCCCCCTCATCGATAGGTCTCTGGTAGATATCATGTCATCATAACGTCTAGCTCCCCCTTTGGAATCCACCCATTCGTCCATCCATCCATCTGTTCCCTCTGTTTGCTTACTCAAACCAGCGCTCTTCTCCGCTGTGTTGCACCATTTCCTGCCCCGTGTGGGGTGGGGGTGGGGGCACTGGGCTGGGGGTGTGGCCAGTGCAGGGCCCGCCTTCTCTCCTCTGGGGCATTTGCACAGTTCCTCTCTGGAACCTGTGTTGACCTTATAACCACAGGTTCAGAGCCCCTGGTTCTCGGTGAGGTCTTGCTGAGCAAACACCGTGTGCTGCTGGCCAATAGAAGCTGGTTTTAGCCTCTCTGGGCCTGTCCTGTGTGGGCCATCGGAGCTGAGAAGCAGACAGTGCAAGCTTGGCTGGTGGCATCCGCCGTCTTGCTTCTGGCTTCCTACCATTCCTCAGGTCACTGGATCACCACGTCTTGGGGTCTCAGGGGCCAGCCTTCTGCCTTGGGAGACAGCCCTGCAGACGAGTCATCTCGGCTCCCTGGGCCTCAGTTTGCTCATCTGTATAATGGCACCTTATTCTCAGGGAATTAGAAGAGGCCAAAAAATCTTTCCAAAGTTTTGAGTTTTCTCTTAAAAATCCATGCACATTTTTCCTTGCACTCTGTCATCAATCTATGTTTGTTGTGGTATAAAAATAATGATTTGGAGAGCTTATCAGTTAAATTACTCAGCATCTTTTCCCCAAATCATCAAGGAAAATGGAAGCTCCAGGAAGAAATGTCATCTTTTTATCCTCTGGCTCTGTCAGAGGAGGCGGTGGTCAGTAGTTACAGGAGGACTCAGGAGCCGGATGGCCTGCCACTTACCCGCTGGGTCTCCTTGGACAAGGTATTTCTCAGCCCTGAGCTTCAGTTTGCTCATCTGTAAAATGAAAGAATAACAGTACCTCTCTCCCGGGGCTGTTGTGTGGCTGAAAGGTGGTAGGATTGTCATAGAGCTAAAATAGTGCCTGGCATCGACTCGGCTCTCAGCAGCTGTTAGCCCACATCCTCCCTGCACACAGCTGTGCATCCTCACTTTGATGTGAAAATCTGGAGCACCGACAGTTTCTAAATCATCTCCCCATGCTACGATTCCAGGATAAATTCAGGCTGCGTGGATGCCCATGCCTGCTCAAGGCCAGAATCCTCCAGTCACCCAGCCCAGGCTCGCAGCCCTTTGATCTCTAGGAAGTTCTTCCTGAGTTCTTAATAACACAGGCACTTGCCTCCAGCTACTATGGCATTCTCTCTGTTCCTTGAAAACGCCAGGCGCACGCCGGTCCCAGGGCTTTGCCCCTGCTGTGCCCTCTGCCCAGAACGCCTTTCCTCTGGATCGTCTCGTAGTTGGGGCTGCTGTGATTGGGCTCGGCTCCAATATTCTCTCTCGGAAGGGGCTTCCACCTCGTCTAAGGCCGCCCCACGCCCTCCCCTCACCAGTCGCTGTGGCACTCTTCTGTTTTCTTTCTTCATAGCATTTGTCAACTGCTGAACGTGTTTTATGGATGTAATTGTTTATATCTGGCCAGTCTCCCCAACAGGCGGTCAGCTCCACGAAGGCAGGGGGTCTGTTGTCTTGGTCACTGCGGGGTCCCCTGTCCCCAGAACGTACCCGGTGCACAAGGGCGACTTAAGAAGTTGCTGGTAAATAAATGAGTGGAAGCGTGCAAGCCACGTGACTCAACGAGGTGAAAACGCGTAGAAGAAAGACGGGAAGAAAAGGTAACAAAAAGTTACAGGAGTCTTTCCTCTTCTTCTTTGTTATCTATTTTTTGGACTTTGCAAGGAGCGTGTCTTAATTTCATAATCAGGAAAAAGCCCAAACCTCATGAAAACGCAGCTCGGCTGCAGGTCTGACCACCCTCACTCTGAGTTTGGCTGAGGCTCATTTCACGTCTGCTCCCGTGGTTCTTGTGGAATTTAGAAACAAACCCTGATCACCCCCTTAGGAGAAACTTCTGTAAAGTCAGCAACCTGCCACTACCTTCCGCTTTGCTTCGCTTCTTGGCCTCAATTTCTGAAAGAAAGATATTTCATTTTGGTGGTTCATTTGGGGAGGCGTTCCCCACTCTGAAGTCTCCTGGGATACATCCAGGAAAGGGCGGAGGGCAAAGAGACAGTGGTATTGTGCCTCCCTCGTCAGACAGTGAGCACTTCAGGACAGGGCTCTGCCTTCACCATCAGACTGGGAGCACTAGGGCAGAGCTGTGTCTCCCCCATCAGACTAGGAGCTCCCAGTACAGGAGCTGTGTCTCCACCATCAGACTGGGAGCTCCCCAGTACAGGGGCTGTGTCTCCCCCATCTGACTGGGAGCTTCCCAGTACAGGGGCTGTGTCTCCCCCATCAGACACGGAGCTCCCTGTACAGGGGCTGTGTCTCCCCCATCAGACTGGGAGCTCCCAGTACAGGGGCTGTGTCTCCCCCATCAGACTGGGAGCTCCCCAGTACAGGGGCTGTCTCCCCCATCTGACTGGGAGCTCCCAGTACAGGGGCTGTGTCTCCTCCATCTGACTGGGAGCTCCCAGTACAGGGGCTGTGTCTCCCCCATCTGACTGGGAGCTCCCAGTACAGGGGCTGTGTCTCCCCCATCTGACTGGGAGCTCCCAGTACAGGGGCTGTGTCTCCCCCATCTGACTGGGAGCTCCCCAGTACAGGGGCTGTGTCTCCCGCATCTGACTGGGAGCTCCCAGTACAGGGGCTATGTCTCCCCCATCAGACTGGGAGCTCCCCAGTACAGGGGCTGTGTCTCCCGCATCTGACTGGGAGCTCCCAGTACAGGGGCTGTGTCTCCCGCATCTGACTGGGAGCTCCCAGTACAGGGGCTGTGTCTCCTCCATCAGACTGGGAGCTCCCCAGTACAGGGGCTGTCTCCCCCATCTGACTGGGAGCTCCCAGTACAGGGGCTGTGTCTCCTCCATCTGACTGGGAGCTCCCAGTACAGGGGCTGTGTCTCCCCCATCTGACTGGGAGCTCCCAGTACAGGGGCTGTGTCTCCCGCATCTGACTGGGAGCTCCCAGTACAGGGGCTGCGTCTCCCCCATCTGACTGGGAGCTCCCAGTACAGGGGCTGTGTCTCCCGCATCTGACTGGGAGCTCCCAGTACAGGGGCTGTGTCTCCCCCATCAGACTGGGAGCTCCCCAGTACAGGGGCTGTGTCTCCCGCATCTGACTGGGAGCTCCCAGTACAGGGGCTGTGTCTCCCCCATCTGACTGGGAGCTCCCAGTACAGGGGCTGTGTCTCCTCCATCAGACTGGGAGCTCCCCAGTACAGGGGCTGCGTCTCCCCCATCTGACTGGGAGCTCCCTGTACAGGGGCTGTGTCTCCCCCATCAGACTGGGAGCTCCCCAGTACAGGGGCTGCGTCTCCCCCATCTGACTGGGAGCTCCCAGTACAGGGGCTGTGTCTCCCGCATCTGACTGGGAGCTCCCAGTACAGGGGCTGTGTCTCCCCCATCTGACTGGGAGCTCCCTGTACAGGGGCTGTGTCTCCCCCATCTGACTGGGAGCTCCCCAGTACAGGGGCTGCGTCTCCCCCATCTGACTGGGAGCTCCCAGTACAGGGGCTGTGTCTCCCGCATCTGACTGGGAGCTCCCAGTACAGGGGCTGTGTCTCCCCCATCAGACTGGGAGCTCCCCAGTACAGGGGCTGTGTCTCCCCCTTCTGACTGGGAGCTCCCAGTACAGGGGCTGTGTCTCCCGCATCTGACTGGGAGCTCCCAGTACAGGGGCTGTGTCTCCCCCATCAGACTGGGAGCTCCCCAGTACAGGGGCTGTGTCTCCCCCATCTGACTGGGAGCTCCCAGTACAGGGGCTGTGTCTCCCCCATCTGACTACCAGATACCTCTTGTTCTAGAAGGAGCCTCATCTTTCTTTCCCTCCCGCTCCTTGTCTTCGTTTTTCTTCTCCTCCTTTCCCCAATCCTCCTTCCAGGAGCACCTCCCCTCTGTCCTGGGTGAAGCTCAGCCCTGGCGCGTGGGGGTCCAGCTGCCCCCTTGCAGAAGCTTCCACAGCCTGTGAGCCCAGGAAGGTGGGCGGTGAGCCCTGGCTGTCCACATGTCCCCCTCCTCCACCCGGCCCAGCCCCTCCAGGCTCGGGTGGAGCCACATTCGCCCTTGGTGATCGCAGCCCCTGTAGGCATATCCCCTTGGGGCTCCCTGGCCTGCCTTCCCCCGCCGGGGCACACGGTGACGCTGAGTCTCCCTAGCGGCGGTGGCTCCAGTGCGGCACAGCCGGTGTTTCAACTCTCGTCCGCGGCCGGCTTGTAAATAACTCCCGGACAGGGCTCCCCAGTCAGAGCCTTCGCACGAGGTAGAGAGACTTCTGTGTCGTTCTAAAGAGGCCGGCAGGGCTCTCACTTTGAAGCATGGTTGTCCTTCAAAGAAGTCCCCTCTGAGCGCTGAGGGCTCTTTCAAGAGAAGCTCCGTGTGCAGAACGTTTCTGGAAACTGCCGTCAGGAGCAGGTAACATTCACGCCTTAATAATCAGGCGAAGAACAATAATGGTGCTCAGGATGATGAGAGAACCCACAATCAACGCCTATCGAGTGATTTCTGCAGGCCGGCCATGGTGCTAAGTGCTTCCGTCCCTCGGCCTGGCAATCAGGTCATGTCACTCGGCTGCTCAGAATGGCTTCCCATCGGACTCTGAGTGAAAGATTCGTCGCCCTGGTCCTGCACTTTCTCCCCATCCTCCTTCCTCCATGTATCGTCTGCCCGGCCCTGGTTCTCACAGGGTATGTTCCCACCTCAGGGCCTTTGCACCTGCTCTTCCCTCTGCCTAGACTGCTATTCTCCAGGATACCTGCATGGTTCATTCCCCACGTCCATCAGGAATTGACTCAGTTGTCACCTTCGAAGGGAAGACTTTTCTGACCACACTACTTGAAATTGCTACTTTGCCTCTCCCCCCGCCACTCTCCAGCGCTCTCCCTGTTTTATTTTCATCATCACCATATGACATCCTATATGTTCTTATTTATTTTATGTCTTGTCTGTCTCTCCCTGCTGGAACATTAGTTCCACGAGAGTTTTGCTGGCTTTCTTCTCAGCTCTAAACCCAGGGCCTAGATTCAAGCTGAGCGCATGGTAGGGGCTCAACAAATATTTGCTGGACAAGTGAACACCCCTATGTGGTAGGTATAATTAATCCTATTTCACAGATGAAGAAACCAAATGACCAGCCCATGATCCCACATCCGGTGTCTATTTAGCACCTTCTGTGTGCTAGGCTCCAGGGCACAGAGATGGGTCCCATCTTAGAGAAGTTTCCTGGCTGGTGGGATAACCCAGTGGGCTGTGTGCAGGGCAGGAGATGAGCACAGTGGGAACACACAGCCCAGCCTGGGGCATCGGGGAGGGCTTCCTGGAGGAGATGACACCTGAGCTGGGTCCTAGGGGATGAGTAGGAGTTTACCAGGTTGGAGGAGGTAGCAGCCAAGGAAGGAGGTGTTGTCCAAGCCACACAGAGTAACAGAACATGCAAAGCCACCCAGATGTGAGAACATGGGGCTTTTGTTTCCCCCAAACCTGTTCAGTCTGGCTGGGGTGGGGAGGAGAGTGCATGGGGGTGTGGGGCTGGGAGAGAGAGATAAATGAGGCTGGAAGATCAGGGGTGAGAGGGTAGGGGGCTGGTAGGTCACCCAAGGCCTTGGGGGCCATGCTAAGGAATCTGGGTTTCATCCTCTGGGGCTTGGGAAGCCTGTGGTGAGGGATGGGGCCTGTCAGCTTTGGGGTCTAGACTGAGCTCCCTGGTGGCTGTGGAGAGGCCAGACCAGACTGGGGATGGGGGGGCAGGTGGACCAGGGAGGGGGGCGACCTGGATGAGCGAGGCCGAGGCTTGAAGCGAGGTGGGAGCTGGGGCACAGGAGAAGGGGCGACCTCCAGAACAGTAAGGAGGAACACGGCGGGACCCCGGGCCCAGGAGGGCCGGGCGCCCATGACTCCACAGCTGGTTCTGGACCCAAGCCTGCCTTTCCGACTTGCCGGCCCCCCCGGCCCATGGGATTTTAGCTCCAAATGGCTCCTGGATGACTCTGAAAATCAGCGTCGCTCCTCTCCGAGGACGAAGAGATGGAACTCCAGAGGAACCAAGTGCCGGCTCCCGAGGCCCCTCCCCAGGTGAGGCCAGGGTGTCCAGGGGACCGACCACATCGCTACCGTGCATGACGTGGCGTGGGCGCAGAGACCAGACACCGGGCCCTGACGGGTCTGGGGTCACGCTTCCAGATTTCTGTCTCTGAACCTTTGCTTCCTGGTGTAACAGACAAAATATCCGTGGGGGGAGCGTCAGATTGAATGAGACGACACAGGGCACCATGCCTGGCACATAGCAAGTGATCAGTAAATGATCCCTTTTAGCTACTATCATTACCGGGACTAGTACTCTTTTGGGAAGGATATCTAATTTAAAAAATTTTTCAAATATGGAGAATTTTGAACTTCCCTGAAAAAGGACAAGGAGCCCCCATGTACTGGCCCCGAGCCCCACCAACCACCAACCCCTGGCGAGTCCCGCCCCATCCACATCCCCGTTCGCTGCCCCTGCCCCGTCCCTTGTTAATTTAAAGCAAATCTCAAACATCACCTCCTTCGTCCATAAATATTTCCCCAGAATCACTGTTAATAATACACGAGGGGTCTGCTCTGAAAGCAGCCAGCCCATCCAGGACGTGTTCATGGGCGATTGCTTCCTCTGGTGCAGGGCACCTTCAACAGCGGGACAAATGCAGTCCCGACCCCCAGGAGCTCGCGCTGGGAGGCTGGGGGTGCAGGGACAGACACACACAACTCTGAACGCCCTGTGAGCAAGTGCTCCCGTCTCCTTACACAGTCATGCTTTGCTTAACGACGGGATACGTTCTGAGAAACGCGTCGTCAGGCGATTTTGTCGTCGTGCGAACATCATAGCGTGGCCTGACACACACCTGGATGGTACAGCCCACTACACACCTAGGCTATGTGGTACTAATCTTAGAGGACCACCGTCGTCTACGTGGTCCGTCATTGACCAAAACGTCGTTATGCGGCGCATGACCGTGCATAAAGAGAAGCTTATACTCTGGAACGGGATGGAGGGAGTGGTAAGTCGCAAAGAAGTCTTACATGTTTGTTAAAAACAACAGAACAGTTGGTTACGTGGGGGGCAGGAGGGGAGGCATAAGGCGAGGCCAGATGGGCATGGCGGGAATTCCAGTTCTAGCCCAGCGCCTACTGGTGGTGGGGCCTGGAGCAGGTCATCGCCCCCTTTAGGCCTCGGTCTCCTCCTTTGTCAGCCTCCCGCCCCCGGGAAGAGCTGACGAGCCCCATCACAGTGGGCGGTGCTGGGGGCATCAGTACTGTTCAGAGCCAGGCCGCTGCCCGTGGCTTCAGGCAGAACTGCTGACCTGGCAAGTTAAGGTGTAACCACACAGCAAAGGAAAATGTGTGTTACGCTGCCAATTACACCATAGATGGTTTGGGGCGTGGTTTGCTTAATGAAATCTGTAACCGGTCGTGGATCTATCACAGCTTACGAAGCCACTCTAATTAGAGCCGGTTATCAAAGGCAGGTGGGAGGGAGGTCACGAGGATCCTGCCTGCCTGGGCGGCCTGGTTGAACGCCCAGGCCTGCTGATTGTCCCTGAGTCTGAGTCTTGGCCCACTCCATCCTGGCTCTGTCCCTGAAGGCATGTCACTTCTCCTCTCTGAGACTCAGTTTCCCCAGATAATTCCTGCCCAGCTTCTGTGGCAGCCCCTGGAGAGTTCTGAGGGTTGGTCTAACTTGTTTATTCACCCGGCAAGGATTTACTGGGTGCCCACTGTGTGCTAAGTGCCGGGTACCGTGTTGAAGAGAAGAAAGATGGAGGCCTTGACCTCATAGAACCCTCAGTCCAGGGAGGAAGGCAGGCATGGCTTGGATTAGTGCATGGGGAGGAAAACCTTGGAGAAGTTACAAGACAGGGCCATTTAACTGAGTCTGGAGGTGAGACCTCCCTCCCAGCGAAGGATAAGTGGCAGTGAGCCAGTGAAACTGCAGCCAGGGGCGTGAAGGGAGATTGGCATGTGCAAAGGCCCTGAGGCAAGAGAAAGCCTGGCAGAAGGAAGTTCCATGTCTGGACAGCAAGTCGGAGAGTGACTTAGGATGAGCCCAGGGATGTGGATGCAAACCCTGTCAGCAGGGCCTCAGAAGCCGTGTTACAGGGTCAGTGAGCCACTGATGAGGGAAGAAGCATGACTAGATTTTGTTTTCATAACGCACCTCTGACTGCTCTGTGGAGAATGGATTGGAGGGAGGGCAGGAGGGGAAGCAGGGAGAGCAGCAGAGGGGGAGAGTCTTTGCAATGTCTGAGCAACAGATGACGGTGGTTTGGACTTGGGCGGGGGCAGCAGTGATTGAGTGGATGATTCCAGAACACTTTTGGAGGCAGAGATGGCATGGCCTGCTGAGGGCTTGGGTGGGGCATGCAAAGAGCAAGGGGGCATTGAACATGACTCCCAGGGTTCTAGTCAGCATTGGGTGGCAGGAGAAGCCATCCTCGAGACGAGGAGCCTGAGGGGTCGAGAAGATCCCGCGGAGCAGGGTCTAGGGCTCCACGTTGAAGAAGCGAGCTTGAGGCGCCTCTGAGTCAGCCGGGTGGAAGTGTGAAGTAGGCTGAAGACACGGAGCATGTGGTTCAACAGACCAGTGTGAGGCAGAGATGAAACTCTGGAGTCATCAGGAAGCAGTGGCCTTCAAAGCCACGGTGTGGATGAAATCATCCAGAGAGGAAGGGTGGTGTGGAACAGAAGACAGTTCCACAGCCTCCTGAAGGCCTCTCCTGAGCAGCTGGGGGGAGAAGGAGTGACCAGAATGCAGACAGACTCAGGAGAGTTTAATGCCACGGAGGCCCAGGAAAGAACGTCTCGAGGAGAAGGGAGCATTCGACTGTGCTGGAGACGGCCAGGCATGGAAGGCGCCTCTTGGATGTGGCAGCGTGGAGGCCATGTGGGCTTTGCCAAGAGCTGCTTTTTGGAACATGGGGATGGACAGAGGAAGAGTGATGAGAGGAGAGGTGAGAGAAGGGATACGGGGGTCCAGGGAAGGTGTTTTGTTGGATGAGAGAGAGTAGAACACTTCTGAATGCTAATGGGAAGGATCCAGACAGAGAGACTGCAGATGTAGGAGAGAAACGAGATACGACACGGGGGGACCCCTGGGGGGACCCTGGGTCCGAGTGGAGAGACCGGCCTTCCGTGGGTGTTGGGGGAGGGAGGGCCTCCTCCTCTGTAAGAGCGGGGATGGCGGGGAGCAATGGCAGTGGGGCGGGAGGAAGGCCTGGTGGTGGGAAGATGAGGAGTTGGAATCTGACAGCTTCTATACTCTCTGAGACGGAAGGGGCAAGGCCGCCAGCTGAGAGCGAGTGGGGAGGCAGAGCTGAGTAGCAAACGGAGGAGAGACAACATGGAAAGGTCTTCGGGGAGGAGAAGGCTCTGCAGATGAGACGAGGTGCACGCTTTTTGGGTAGTTGATTTCCTGAGGCGTATCCACCTTCGTCTTGACCTTCTCGGCCCTCAAAGGCCGCCCGGGCCTCTCCCTGGAGCGCAGTGCCTTGGCCCTCAGATTTTTCTTAAGCGGCAAACTATTTCTTCAAGTAAAACCTGACATGGAGCCTCAACCTATGTACAGACCAAGGTAGAGCTGTTCCGACGGTGGGAGCTGCCTTCTGGGCGTCACCCTCCTTCCTCGGGCGAGCCGGCAGCATCTCTGTGCGGTCTGGGCTCCTCCGGACACATGGTGAAGCCCGCTGGTGCAGGAGCCAGGCGCTAGTGCCCCCTGTGCCATGTGCTAGGGCAGGGCTCTGGCCTCCATTTCCTTGTCTGTAGTAATGTTACCAGAGTGGAGACAGAGGACTGGCCCAGAGGACATTTCTGTGTGTGTGTGCGTGTGTGTGTGTGTGTGTGAACCCGTTCTTCATACTTCTCTGATTTTATGAACATCTAGAGCATTGCCCTTTGGTTCTCTATTCGGCGGTCACTCGTCAGCTGTCTTAGGTTGCTATTTCAGAACCAGGATCTGATCGTGGTCTAACTTTAAAGCCTGTGCCACGTACATGAGACCAAGCATTTTGCTTTTCATCCAGGTGCAGCGGCCCATGAGCTGGACGCTGGCACCGTCTGTTGGGACAGACGGAAGGGAAAGGGCACACAGGATGGATTTGCACAGGTGGACAACAGTCTCATGTTGGTTCTGGGCAGTAGTGGAGACCAGCTGGGAGACCACTTGCCTGGGCACCGCCCTCCCTCCGTGGAGTGTTGTGTGAGAACAGGGCTAGCATGGGAGTCCCTCTGCTGAATTGGCCACAGTCAGGATGTGACCACCTGTCCTCACTCCGTCTTGCCCTGAGACGGGCGCTTCTTGGAGACGTGAACGATGGGCTTGGAGCCCAAGAGACTTTGGTTCAAGTCTCAGCTTGGCCTTTTACAACATGCATGGCCTTCTACGGACCTCAGTTACCATCTGTAAAATGGTGGTAAGAAGGTGGTTGAGTGCCCCACTGGTTCCTGGCACACGGCAGGTGCCCTGCAAAGACTAGTCCTCTGGCTTGTGCCCTCTCTCCCATTCCAGAACCCGAGGGCATCCCTGCCCCTTCAGGCCTCTGTGGGTGTCCTCCAGAGTCTTGTTTGCCTCAGAAGGTTCTTCTGCTCTCTGTGGTTTCTTTGTTGTTCAGCAGAAGTGGATGTCAGATGGGGTGACAGGGTACCCATGCGGGCCGTGTGAGGGATGGGCACCAGCGTGGACCCTGGACTCACATGGAGCTGCCTTTGAATTCCGGTTCTCCCTCCTACTCCCTGGGGACCTTGGACAAGTCAGCTCACTCCTCTGCACCTCAGTTTCCTCATCTTTAAAATGGCAAGAATCACACCACGGCCTCAGACGGTTATTGTGAGGATTAGATGCATTTGGCAAACAAAAGTGGCCACTGTCACCCCTGAAGCCTGCTGTAGCCACTTCTGCAGCACAGTTCATGCCTGGGGGAGAATAAGTCTCTGCCCCGAAGCCTTCCTCCTGCAGAGCCGGCAGCCAAGAGCCAAGTCCAGAATTCCACGTCGAAGGAGAAACGATGATTTCAGAGTTTCTCCTGGGGATCTGGGCTGCCAGGCAAGATTCAGGGTGTTTAGCAGAGCACTTGGGTGAGTTTGGGATATGTAAAGCAGGCTCGAGGGAATTCCGGGGAGGGCTAGAAAAAGCCTTGAGCAGGTGGCTCCTGGGGGTTGAAGGCCAGTGAGCAAGAGAGGAGAGGAGGGGGAGAGAGGCTGAGAAGCTGGTGGGGGTTGTGGTGGAGCGGAAGGGGCAGAGGCGGTGGTGATGGGAGGGGTGGTGGGAGAGCACAGCAGGGAAGGCTTCCATCAGTGGGACCAAGAGAAGGATTTCACAACAGAGGTGCCTTCTTTTCCATTTTAGGGCCACGCAATTTTCTTCCATTACTGCTCCCCAAAACCTTCAGCAAATTTTGGATACACGTGTGTCTTGTCCCAGTGGAAGCCAGGAGGAACCAAGGCAAAGGACTTGCCGTGTCCTGCATTTGGACTGACACAGGGCAGGGAGGAGAGAAGGACCACAGGAGGGGAAACTTGAGTGAAATTGATACTTTCCAGCACAGAGACTCAGAGTGCGAGAAATACCTGCCTGTGCCTGGAGCCACTTTATTGAAACATTAAAGGCAGGCGAATCCATAAAACTGGGAGACGTGGCAACATCATTCATTCATTCCCGGACATCCACTGAGCACCTCAGTCATGCCCCGCACTCTGCCAGGCACCTGGGATACAAGGTGAGCAAAACAGAGATGGCAGATGTCCAGGCAGGAACCAGGGTCACACATATAAGCGTTAGCACATAGCTTGGCTCATTGGAAACATCATATGTTTGTCTTTTTAAGAGGGTGGGGGCTCTGGTCTGTGAGGGGTGGTGGCCGTGGGGTGGTGTTAATGCCACCAGACAAATGCGATGACAGAACAGGCACCTGGGGGTCACTGGCTCCATGCTAATTGCATCCGTGTTTCTCCACGGGGTATTGGTTGTGATCCAATTAACACCAAGGGCTGGTCTGGAGCTGTCATTTTTCCAGCTGGCTAGCCTCGTCCCACTTACGAAGGCAGCGTGACTCTGGACTTTGCACCTTTCTTTTCCAATAAAAACACTAGGAAAGTGTATGGCACTTTACTTCTCACCACACACAGGAGTTGACAGATTTTAAGATCAAATTCACTCTCACCATCTACTCCCCCGAGAGCTGAGGAGGGAGCTGGCTGCAACGTTCAGGAAAAATACAGCAGGACACGGAGAACACCAGCAGCATGCTTGGGGTCACGGAGTAAGGCTGTTCCTTGAATTCTTCCTCTGGCTAGCAATCCAGCCTCTTTGCTGGTCCCCCAAAGGGGGAAACTCTGGGCTTAAACCCCACCCCACCTCTTACCACTGTGTGGTCTTGGCCAAGACACATCGCTTCTCTGAGCCATGATGCCTTTGACTGTGAGCTGGTCCAATATGATGCTTTATTTGTAGGGTGTGAGGATGAAATGGATGACACCTAGGAAACACTCAGCGCGCTGCCCAGCACCAAGTCAGTTCTGATAGGAGTGATCGGGGCTGCAAGCTCATCGATGCAGCCCCCAAATATTCCCAGCTCCTCCTCATCCTGAGCACATGCAGGACTGCATGTCCGGACCCCTTGGGGTTGGGTGGAGCCGAGGACTGCTTCTGGCCAATGAGTTGGGGAGTGACCAGATGTCATCATTGCCCCAGTGAGACCCTCTGGGGGCTTCTCCCCCTTTGCCATGAGGACTGGCTGCTCGGGCAGCCTGGGTCCTGAAAGAGGAGGGGGACGCTGAGCAGACCCCCAGAGCACCTGCCACAGACGAGTTAAATAAGTAACAAATGAGCACTGTGGGTTGAATCCACTGACATTCGGGGATTGTTTGTGAATACAGCAAACCTCACTTTTCCTGACTGATGCAGAGAATTGCTTCCTGTCTCTGGACCTCAGTTTCCTCGTCTGGAAGATGAGAGGCTGGACTAGATGGTCCATCTCCCCAGGTTCCCTCCATTCCACCTTCTGGAGGAGGAATCAGGGGTGCTGTTGTCCACACCCGCCGGGGCCCCTGCCTCGTTCCCCTCCATGCTCCTCCCAAGCCAACAGGTTCTGTCCTTCCCACAGGTGGACAGCACTCAGAGGATGGGGTGAATGGTGTTGGGGGGGAGGTCCCACAGGCATTTCAGGCTCAGCAGACACAGAACAGAGTTCCTCCCCGCAACTGGCCCTGCTTCTGGCTGATCTAGCTCAGTGGGGGCCACAGGACCCATCCAGTTGCCCGGAAGAGAACCCCGGATGCCATCCTGGGCTCCTGCTTTCCCTCACCCCAAATCCTTTCCCTTCTACCCCTCAATATCTCTCACGTCCATCCCTTCTCCCAGCTTGCCTCTTGCAACAGCTGCCTCCTGGCTGCTCTCTCTCCTCCATCACGCCCAGCCCCTCCCTCTCATCCTCCATTCACACCACCGCTGCCGAGCAATCTCCTAGAAGGCAGCTTGGGCGCGTCACTCTCCTCTGTGCTCAAAACACACCAAGCAACTTGTGGTCCTCCAAACGCTTGCCGCAGGGCCTTTGCTCATGCTCCTCTCTCCCCCCAGAATCCGCTTTATCCCACGGCTGCCTGAAAAACTCTTGTTCCCCCTTCAAAACTCAGCTCGAGCGCCACTTCCTGTGGAAAGCCTTCTGTGAGACCCCCGGGCTCTCTGAGTGCTGTGTTCACGCCTCTGTTACAACACTTACCACAAGGGGCCCAACTGACCAGCCCCCGCAGGCCTGGGCGGGGGGGCTGAGCTCCTGGGTGCGGGGACTCTGTCATTCTTATTCTTCCAGGGATTCCCAGCACAGGGCCTGGCATACCATTGGAGCTCAGCAAATGTTTCTCTCACTCTCCCACCCGCTCACTCATCAAGGGAAAAGTGTTCCAGCCAGTGGGACCAGTATGTGCAAAGGCCCTGAGGAGAGAAGACCTCAGTGCTAATTGACCTGAGGGATGGATGGATGGATGATGCCCACTCTCTCTTCCTCTTCCTCTTGGGTCTGGATGCTGAATTGCTTAGGTGGCCAGAGCCAATTGTCTCCACTCTCCAAGATGATAGCCTTCTCTCACACAAGGTGCTGGAACCTGCCATTGGGTGTTTATAGCCAGGAGAAGTCAGGAGCTGGAAGGGACACAGGCTGCCTGTGCCCAAGGAGACACATTCTGTCTAGCTGGCCTGCGTCTCCTCGAGCCAGGGCTCTGCGGGTGCTGCAGGTGCGTGCTTCGTAACAAGCATCTGTTTTTAATCCCCTGAGAGTTTCTCATTCAGACTCCTCTGTAGCTGGAGGGGATGCGCTTGACCAGACCAAATGCTGGAGAGGCCCTGGCTTCTTCCCGTCTCACCCCTCCCCCATCACGCTTCCATTTTTGCAGCTCTCCGTAGGAGCTGGCACCATT
Source organism: Diceros bicornis minor (assembly GCF_020826845.1). NCBI lineage: Eukaryota > Metazoa > Chordata > Mammalia > Perissodactyla > Rhinocerotidae > Diceros > Diceros bicornis. The sequence goes on along the minus strand of NC_080752.1, from coordinate 35,738,297 downwards.
AATTTGATATTTCAGCCCTCGCGGCTGATCCCCACCGCATACATACACATGTACATTTTTCATCTCAGTGAAACAGCTCTAACGAGCAAGTGCCAATTAGCGAGTCAGAGGGCAGGTGTGGAACTGGCAGCAGCAGCCTGCAGAGCAGCCGTGGCTGCTTTCGCTGTCTGCACTGGGGGAGGCCACACTGCTGTGCGCTGGGACCGAATTTCCACCCCCCAAGGCCTTCCTCCCCTGCTCTCAAGCCAGCAAGTAACCTGGGGCCAGTGACTTTCCCTGGGGAAAGGAGAGACACGGCTGCAGGCGCTCATGGTTTCTGCAGCACGGGTCCGTGACTACCCGGGAGTAGGGCGGGAAGGCTGGACTCTCAAGGCCAATGTGGTCTGCACTGTGCTGGGCGTCAGGCGACGGCAAAGGCCTTAGAACCACATGGGTCTGGTTCCAAGTCGTCATGAGCTCCCTGGTGTGGCTTCGAGCCTGGAATTTACCTGCTCTGAGCCTCAGTTTCCTCAGAAGAGGGATGACAGGGCCAAATGCCTTCCTCATGAGTTGTCCCGAGGGTGAATGTAACACCATCTGACAAGATGCTCAATGAACATGAGTTTGGGCTTTGGGCTCTCTGTGACTTTATCGTAGTAATTCTCATAGCTCCCCTGCCCCCAGGGCTGGGGTAGACAGGAGGTGATGAAGGCTCGGAGATGCGAAGTGACTGGGAGGGCGCAAGACCTATTGGACCTGGACCATCTGACCTCCCAGAGCAGCACCCGTGCTTGGGGGAGCTGAGTGAAGTGGGCGCTGGCTCAACAGAGGGGTGGAGCGAGGCTGACCCCGAGGACAGCCCCTCACCGATGGAGCCATCTCTGCATGCTGGGTGGATCAGCCCCATCTGAGTCCCCCGGTGCCTGAGGGGCCCCACGGACCCTCTGCTGCCAGCAGGGCTGGACTGAGGCCCCTCGGAAAAACGAGGTGGGAGGGGAAGGGCATCCTCTCTGTTTCTGGTCCAGCAGGTGTCAGAGCTGCCTGGGCTGAGTCCTGGTTAATATACATGGAATGAACGCTGGGCAGAGGCCTCCTGCATGGGGACAGCTGTGGGGGCTTCCTTGCAAAACTCTGGATTAGGTAGCTTGTCTCCAAGGTGGGGCTTTTCCAACGGTGTGCTGGTAAAATGTTTAACAACCAGCTTTTCCAGTGAAAAAAGGAGACTGTCTGGTTTGTAGCACTTTCCTATTTCCATAGAGTAAATACTCCCACCACGGCAGTTTTCAAGCTGCTATGGAACTGGGGAGAGTGTACACGGTCGGCTCTCGGGAGCAGGTGTGAATCATCTCCAGCACACTCCTGGGCTTCTCCTTGGCCGTCTGGTGCTCCAGAGCCATCCCCTTTCCCCTTCTCCTGCGTCCAGCCCTGCACTCAGGGCTCGTCGAAGCTGAGTATTTGTGCAACGTCTCCCAGAGGATCTTGTCTTGGGGCATGGCCAGTGATGCTCTCACGCTGGCCTCTGAGGCTGGCTGCACCTGGAGATGTGGGAGGTAGACTGTTCCAGAGATTTCACACTTTTTTTCAGGTTACAGACCATCTTTGAGAACCTAAAAATGATTTCACCAGGGAAGTGTCCATATGTCCATGTGCAGAACGTTTTATACACAGTTACAGGGGATTCCTGGACCCTCCCAAAGCAACTGAAGGACACTCTCAGAGTCTTAGGGGTTTGAGTGGGGAGGGGGTGAGTGATGGGAGCCTCACACGAGGTCAGGGTGGCTGGTTAGGGTCTCTGGAGGGCATTTGAGTTTCAAAGCACTGTCCCCTCCATCAGTGGGTAGTCACTGCATGGCCCATCCTTGGGAGCTGTGCAATCCTGAGCATCATTTCTCAGATGAGAGAACGAAAGCCCAGAGAGGAAAGGTACCACCCCAAGAGGCTTGTGTTAATGACACCACAGCCACCATCTTTGAGCACCTCCTCTGTTCCGGGAGTTTGTTTGTTTCATGTTATTCTTTTATCGTCATTGTCATTATTATTATTCGACAAGTGTGTATTGAGCAGTTACTGTGTTCCAGGCACTGGAGTACATCAGTGAACAAAATAAAGAAGCTTGCCCTCGTGGGGCTTACATTCTAACAAAAGGAAGCAGAAATAAACCATTTTCTCGCTAAATCTTTTGCATAAATTTCAGGTGCGTCACATAGAACTCAGGACTTTTCCTTACACTGGGGCTCTGAGCTCCAACGTGGCAGCCGCTGGTCCTTTCAGATTGGTGACATCTGAGCTCCGGAGTCTGCTATGTGCCAGGTGTTTTAACAAATATTTCTCATCTTTGCAACTCTGCAAAGCTGATGCATTAGTTTCCCACTGCTGCTGTAACACATTACCATGACTCGGTGGCTTAAACAGTAGAAACTTATTCTCTTACCCTTTGGAGGCAGAAGTCTGAAATCAGTTTCACTGGCCAAATTCAAGGTGTGGGCAGGGCTGCGCTCCCTCCGGAGGCTCTAGGCGAGAATTTCTTCCTGCTCAGGTGGCTGCCGGCATTCCTTGGCTCGTGGCTGCATCGCTCCCATCTTCAAGGCCAGCACCTTCACGTCTCTCTCTACTCCATTCTTACGTCACCTCCTCCTCTGTGTGTGTCAAATCTCCCTCTGCCTCGCTCTTGTAAGGACACTGGTGACGGCATGTAGGGCCCCCCCAGATAATCCAGGACAGTTGCCCCATCTCAAGACCCTTAGCTTATTCACATCGGCCAAGATCCTTTTCTGTTTTGCCACACAAGATAGCATTCGCAGGTTCCAGGGGCTGGGATGTGGACATCTTTTAGGGGGTGCGTTTTTCAGCCTGCCATAGTCGGGCCTCGTAATTCCCCTTTTCTAGATGAGGTTAAGTCACCTGTCCAGGGTCCCACAGTGAGGACATTGTGCACCTGGGGTTCAAACCCTGGTCTTTGATTCAAACGCCGGTCTTCATGTTCCTTCCACCACAGGATGCTACCCTCCACTGGCAGGTGCACAACCTGCAGATGAGCGAATGGAAACTCAGTGAGCTGTGATTGGTTCAAGGTCGGGGCTACCATGGGCTTTTCATGCCGAGTCCTTTCCCCGGGGGCCAAATTAGGGTCTACCTGATCCATTCTCGGCTGAGCCTGTGTGCTCTGAGCTGGCGCCAGGCCTCTGCTTGCCATCAGAAAACGCGTTGACAGAAGGGGCGCTGGGAACTTCCTTCTGTTTCTGCATTTACCAGCTTTTAGCTTTCAAACTGAGTCAGCCTGGAGGCTAATTTTCTGCAGCGTCTCATTGTTCAGCCTCGTTTGTTGTGCCTGACACTGTGAAAGCTTTTGCTATTGATTCTCGGCTATATTAACTTTTTTCCCCCTTCCCCCTAGCCCCAGCCCCAGCTCTCCTGCAGTTTTTGGTCCAGCAATTAGGTGTTGGCGGGGACAACGTGCGGTGGCTGCCGCTGCCTTTCAATTACCGTCACAGTAAATACAACTTACTCTCCGCCCCCAGAGTCCCTGCCGCATTCGGAAAACGGAGAACACTGCTTAAATGACTCCTCTCTTCTGCTCAACACTCTGCCACTCGGGCTGATCAATAAGTCCATCACTGCACGGGGTTCCCCCGAGACCACCCAGGCTCGTTAATTGGCTCTGGGAGTTGGCTGGTTGGCGGAGTGTGTTTGGGAGTGTCTGTGTCCCTGTGTGTGAGTGTGTGTCTGTGTGTAAGCGTGCCTATGTGTGGGTGCGTCTGTGTGTGTCTGTATGAGTGAGTATAATATGTATGTGTGAGTATATGTGTCCCATGTGTGTGTCTGCGTGTGTCTCCGTGCGAGTATGTATATTGTGTGCCTGTGTGTGAGCCCATGTGTACGTGTGTGTGTATGTTTGTGTGTGGGAGAGGGTGGAGAGGGTCCTCGGCTTCTCCACTCGGCTCCCCACTCCCAGGTCCCCAGGGATGGGAGAGCCCCCTTCAGCACAGACTGGGTTGGGAGCATTTCTGGCTTTAGAAAAAGGCCATTGAACTGCAGGATGGTGATCTGTAATTCCTCCAGATTTAAACTGTCACGGAGGGAAGGGACAAATAGAGGCGTGTTGAGGTAGTGGTTAAGACACTAGTGTGGAGGCAGATCGGCTTGGGTTCTAATCCTGGCTCTTTCACTAACCTGCTGTGTGGCCTTGGGCAAGTCACTTAGCCTCTCTAAGCCTTGATGACCTCATCTGTAAAACGAGTATGATGCCTCCAGCCCCAGAAGGCTGGTGTGAGGCTTACATGAAACGACAGATGTAAAATGGCACATCAAGAAGTGATGGGCACGATCGCAGTCCTCGGAGGAGCTGGGGGCTGGTGGGGGGTGGTGGCTGGCCAACCTGAGCTTGGATCCTGGCCCTGCCACTTGGGTGGCCATATGACCTTGAGCAAGTCACTCTCTGTGCCTCGGTTTCCTCTTCCGTGAGATGGGGCAATAATATCTGCTGCATTTGGTTGGATAGTGTCTCCCAAAATTCACGTCCGTCTGGAACCTCAGAATGCGACTTTACTTGGAAATAACACTTGGCAGATGTAATCCAGTTAAGATGAAGTCCTATTAGGTTAGGGTGGCTCTAAATCCAATGACTGGTGTCTTTATAAGACTGTCGTGTGAACACGCACAGAGAACCCCAGAGGGAGGGAGGCCGCGTGAGGATGGAGGCAGAGAGGGAGTGACCCAGCTACCAGCCAAGGAACGCCGAGGAACACCGGCAGCACCAGACGCTGGAGGACTCCACCACTTCCTGCGAGGAGCCCCCGTCCCGGCGTAACCCTGTGCCCCAGGTCCCCCCATCCCACAGGAGCTGGCTTCTGGCCCCCGAGACAGGGGAGGAGCTTCTCCCTCCTCCTTTCCAGAGGCCCCAGGCAGTGGGGGAGGCCTTGCTGGGGCGGGAGCGGGGGTCCTCCTGGGAGGTGGCAAGGAGCAGGGGACAGCGTTGGAGCCTGCCGTCAGCCCCCGGGGGTCTCGAACGCCGGGCTGAGACGGGTGGCTTTCATCGTGTGGTCTCTGGGAGGCCCAGCGAGGTTTTGCCTCAGAAGTGACACACTCCTGAGACAATCCGCGGCCTGGGGGGTCAGCCTGGTGGCCGTGCTGCAGGTGGACTGGAGGGTGTGTTAGTCTGCTGGGGCGGCCCTCACGAACACCACAGCCTGGGCGGCTTAACGGCGGAAGTTTATTTCCTCGCAGTTCTGGAGGCGGCAAGTCCAAGGTGTGGGCAGACTTCTGGGCCCCTCTCCGTGGCTTGTGGATGGCTGTCTCCCCCGCATGTCTTCACGTGGTCGTCCCTTGTGTGTGTCAGTGTCCCAGTCTCCTCTTCTATGAGGACACCAGTCACATTGGGTTAGGGCCCACCCTAAGGACCTTATTTTAACTAGATTACCTCTTTAAAGACCCTCTCTCCAAATGTGCTCACATTCTGAGGTACTGGGGCCTAGGACTTCAACATAGGAATCTTGGGGGAGCACAGCCCATAATGGAGGGGATGAGGCCAGAGGCTGGGAGGCTGTTAGGAGGCTAGGGCAAAATTCCATAAGAGAGATGATGAGGCCTGAGTTAGGGCCATGATGCGGAGGATGGAAAGAGGGATAAGGCAAGTCATCCCGGTTCTTTTCCCACCTCTGAGCACTGTCTGAACCCCGTTTTATGGGACTCAGAGAAAAGCCACCGTGTACCAGGAGCTCACAGTGAACCAGGCGCTGGGCTGGGAACCTGACCTGCATGATCCCATCTCCTCTCCACCAAACCCAACTGGGGAGGGCCTACTGTCATCCCTGCTTTACAATGAGGAAACCGAGGCTCAGAGAGGGTAAGCGGCCTGCCCAAGATCACACAGTTGGGGAAATATCAGAGACGGCTCGACACCCGGGCCCAGATCTTCACCACTCACCTGCGTTTTCCTCTGGGAGACAGGGTTTTAGCACACAGTGGGCTGGCTGTTAGTGTTGTTACTGTTATTTGCTTCCTGGAGCAGCCCGAAGACCCAGCACAGAGCCTGGCATACGGTAAGTGTCGAGTAAGCATTTGTTGAATGAGCAGGGAAAGATGGAAGTTGCACCCTCACGTAAAGAGGAGCAAAGGGAGATGCTAGAAGGTCGGGGGGCTTGACCACGGCTGCGTACATGGAGTTCAGGGCCGGGGGTGGACCTCACTCCCCCTGGCTGGGAGTCCAGGGCTCCACCCAGCTCTCTGTGGCAGGGAATGGAGAGGGGTGACTTAACCAAGGCTGCGGTGTGGGGTGCGACTCTCCCAGGGTCACCTGGTTAGGGAGGTGGCAGAGAGGGCTGCAAGCTAGGTGTCCCCACGGGAGACCATCTTCACTGCTCTTTCTTCTGGAGGAGGCCTCTCCCACTGGCTTGGGGCCTCGTGCCAGGCTCCAGGGCCGAGGAACATTCCACAGTGTGACCATTGTCTCCATGAGGGGTGGGGTCAGCAGAGTCGGCACCACTGCACGCCCCTTGGCAGCCCAGGGACGGGGAATTGGCAAGTACCCCAGAAAGGTGCCGAGGGGTCAACAGTCCACAGGCTCCTGTATTTTCCCTCCCCAGGAGGGTGTTCGTGGCTCAGAGCCACATTTCACTGTCTTGGAGTCCTGGCCTGGGCCCCTCAATCCTGGTCGGCAGTGGCCAGGCCAAGAGGCGGCCAAGCTCCTTTGCTCACATGCCGCATCTCCTCACTTCCTGCTGCCACCGGAAGCACCTTCTTATTTCTGTGCATCGCTACTTAGAAACCACATGCCCTCAGGTGAGTCACAATGCCTCTCTGAGACTCAGCTTTCTCATCTGAAATACGAAGATCCTAGTAGTATGTACCTCATGGCATTGCTCTGCAGATGAAAAGAGCTGATACCCACAATCGACGTGATGGAGTGTCTACCGCACAGCACACACCTGATGAGAGCTAGCCGGGGAGATGGTGACGACAAGGAAGGTGATGAAGAAGGAGGAGGAGTGGTCAGCACCGTGTCTGGCACACGGTAGGTTGGTTATTGTTATTGTCGCCGCTCTTATTCTCTTACGACAGCCTTACAGTGTGGGAGCCTGGAGTGGTGCCTGGTGTGTAGTAGCTGCTCATTAAATATTTAATTCCCAAGAAATGAGAAGGCAGGAAATTGCACCCTTGTTTTAAAGAGGAGCGAAGCAAGATGCTGAAAGGCTAGGAGCCTTGAGCACGGCTGCACGGCACCATTGCCGGGAATGGAGAGGGGCATATGGTTGTTTGGGGAAGAATTTTAAAACCCAGAGACTCTGGAAACAGAAAGAGGGAAATCAAGTCAGAAAGAGGGCTGGCCCCTCAGTGGGGTGGTCTCCCCGCCCCTCTCCGTCTCCTGCTGAGCCAGGTCTCTGGGCTGGCTGCTCATGGAACAGAGATATGATGAAAGTGCTGATGTGCTCTGAGCTCCCAGGATGGGTAAGGCTTCTGAGAGCACCAGCCTGATGCCTTCCCAGCTGCTGGGCGTCAGGCTCCGAATCCTCTGGGCCCTGCTCGGGTGTCATCTTGGCTCTGCTGGAGTTACCAGGGGTGACTTGATGACAATAGCGCCCCGTGCTCGGAGCAAAGTAATGAGGCCTCCCAGGGGCTGTTCAAGAAAACAGTACACAGAGCAAAAATTAATTCCGGGAATATTAGGCCAATATATCAAAGTGCAGCAGTGGCCCAGCTGACACAGGGAGGCCAAGGTGGGTCACTTTCCCCCACGGGAAGCAAAGGATATGGGGCTCGTGGAACAGTGCTCGGTGTGGGCAAGGCTCCCCTCACCCCCCAAGGGCTGTTGTACCCAGCTAGGGCAGCCACCAGCGTTTTCTGGGCCCGGAGACCCCGGCTGACCCTGGGGACCGCGGCAGGAAAGGTGGGGATGGGATGGTGAAGCCAGCATGCGCTCGGCACCCACTGGGGCTTTCCGTTGATGGGGTAAGATGCTTAATAATGACTGAGCCGCCATTTCTGCACACTGTAGGGCCTCCAGTTGGTCCCCACGTATGGAGGTGGAGGGAAGGACAACCTCATCTTGCCCCTGCCCTCGCAAACCCTCCCCCTCGGGTCCGTCCCCACCCTCCCCGCAAGTCGCCATCCATCACCAGCTTCGAGGTGTGGGACGCCCCCCCCAAGGACAGTGACCGAATGTCCCCGTCTGCCTGGGACTGAGGAGGTTCCCAGGACCACTTTAAAGTGGGGACAGTGCTGGGAAAACTGGGCTGCGGGCTCTACTGGGCAGATATGTTCTCCCCTCACCCCACCTCACCGGAACACACCCCTTGACCCCGCATCACGGCCCCCACTGCTCCAGATTCGAATTCTTGGTTTCAGTGTTTGCTTTTGCTTTCCGACTGTGGGCTTCTGGAGGGTCTTATTCATGTCATCGTCTCCAGCGCCCTGCGTGGGGCCGGGCACAGAGGAGGGGCCCCCTCAAGGAGGGAACGAGTGAAGGAGGGCAGGAAGGCCCCTGCTAGCTGCGTGGTCTCTTAGAGCAGGAAGTTCCCTGTGCTTTGTTTATTAGTTTTCTCCCTCCCGCTCCTGATAATTTGGGGGTTTTCTGCTCACGTCCTCTTGCGGTGGAGCCCTGGGAGTCGAGCAGACGCCCTACAAGGCCAGAGCGGCCCTCAGGGGCCCTCAGTGCACCATGTTAGGGGGTCCGGCCTGGGCTCTGGCAGGAGCCTCTGTCCAGCTCCCAAAGCGCAGCCCATTCCCAGATCCCAGCGATCAGCTGGACGGGCCCTATTCTACAGATGGAGAAACTGAGGCCCAGAGAGGCACGGGGCGGCCCAACCTGCACAGTGAGGCGGTGCCAGAGGCTCCAGGCTCCAAACCCCATGCTCTCTTCTGGTCCAGGCGGCCCTGCCCCTGGAGATGGTCGGACGCACCCTCTCCTGATCGGAACCTGTCTTGCTGTTAGGCTCAGTCCTCTCTGGCTTAGAGCCCACCCAAATTGCTGGGCCTGGTGGCCGTCCCCCTCCCATGCCTGTCTGCCTCTGTCCACACCCTCAGACGCGACCCCTCTCCACGCCCCCAGGAGACCCTGCAGCTTGTCGGGCCCCCCAGCACTAAGTCCTCTTTTCAGGGGGCCTGGGCCAGCTCAGATTCGCCCAGAGCACCGCCAGCTCCGCCACCCGCGGCTGTCTGTCCACTCCTCCTTCCGTGAACATTCACTGTCACCTCCTGTGTGCCAGACCCTGGAGGTCCAGAGATAAACCCACCGTCTGGTGAGGAAGGTGACCACGTGGCCAAGTGCTCACACATCGAGGTGATGAGGAGGGTCTGTGCAGGGGTGGGAACACCCGAGACCGAGCAAAGTGCCGTAGGCTCCAAGCACGGACTCCATCCCTGCTGCCGGCCGACTTCACCCCAGAGCCCTGGCAGGACTCCCTTTACTGAGCGACTGTCGTACATTTAGTCCTTGTCTCCTTAGTGCTCCCAGCACTGAAATGACTCCTTGAGGGTAGTCACAGTAAACGAGCACTTATTAAGCACCTACTGTGAGCAGGCAGTTGATGCTCTGCACACATGGTCTCAGGTAATGCTCACGGCTGTGAGACGGAGCAGTTAATATCATTATTGCACAGACAAGAAAGCTAAGGCTTGTGGAGGAAATACTGTGCCCCCCTGGGGTTATTCTCATGCTTGGTGGCTGAGCTGGGACAGAAGCCAAGGGGGAGGACCAGTGTCTGCTAGGCTGCTACCCAAGGGCTCTGCCTGTCCACCAAGGGCCCAGATGAACCCACCTCCTCTGGACCACCCCAAACCGAAGAGACAGCTCAGAAGGCTCTAAACCTGCTCTTTGCTCAGTCCTCAGACACGCTGTGTTCAGTCATTACGCATCTGTTCCACTGATGAGCACCGGGTCCCCTCTATGCCGGGCATGTCACAAGGGAGACTGACCTGAATAGGGCCACCATCTCTGCCCTCAGGAGGGCTCAGGCTAGGCCATATCTGGGATGAGACTGGGGTTCCTAGCTGTTCTTTTCCACTTATAGACAATTCTCGATGGTTGCAGGTGATACGACCTGAGCACTTTTAATTGACATCATTACGAACTTTGTTTAATGTCTAGTCTGTGGTTGACATTGTATCTTTTTACCTGAAGCAGCAGTAATTAAAGGAAAGGTTTTTGAAATCAAAATGTAATTACTTATTGAATCAGGTAGAATTGCATTCAGATGCAAGAGACAGAAAACCCAACAAACAGGAGTTTATTTTCTGCAGTGAACATGAAGTCCAGAATTAAGCAGTCCAGGTGCAGCTGAAGGAAGTCGTCAAGAGTGCAGCCTTGTTCTGTCTTTCTACTCTGCCACCCTGGGCATGTGACTTTCGTCTTCTTGGTTGCAAGATGGCTGCTGCAACACCAGACATTGTATCCACATCCTAGGCAGAAGAAAGCAGGAGGAGGAGATGGTGCCTATATCAGGAAAGGATAAACAGTCTCATAAATCCCCAGCAGACTTCTATTTGCATCTCAAGGGCAATAATTGTGTCTCATGTCCACTCTGGGCTACAAAGGAGCTGGAGAATTAACTGCCCTGAATAAAATTAACACTCTAAAGGTAAGAAGGAGGAAAGAGTGGCTATTGGATGGACAACTGTAAGTGTCCTCCCTCACTAAGGCAGCAGAATTAGAAAGTGTAACTGTTAGTTTAACATTTGACATCAGAGGCCCCTTAGGGGAAGAATAATCTTTGTTTTGGAAAATCCTTTGACAATCTTCTGTGGGTGGAAGCTAAGACTCAGAGAGCATGGAGTGTCTGGCAACGGCAGATAGCTAAACTACCAGCCTATGAGATGCACGGGAATTTGGAGGTGTGGAAACTTGGAGAAGGGAGGAGAACAGGGAGAGGGAGAGAGGAGGCAAATTGGCAGGAGATTAAAGGTAAGGAACAAAGCTGCTGGTGGGGTGACCAGACATTTTTTAGGAACAGAGCTTTCTAGCATCCAAATGTAAGTCATTTGAGATCCCATGATACGAAAACTTCTGTACCTCCTTCAGATCTTCAGTCAAGTCTGTACAGTCACACAGCCTTGTGAGTTCCTTGGAGGATATTGGGGAAGGAGATGGCTTTCAGTTCTGGGAAGGCAACAGTGTGGGAGGAAAGATGGGGGCCAGGTGGAGGGGTTTGAAGAAGCAAGAAGGGGGACCCCAAAGTGAACAGGAATTCACAGAAATCTTGGAGAGGTCACGGACCTCCTTGGAACATGAAGTGGGGGTGTATCAGTTATCTCCTGCTGTGTAATACACCACCCCAAAACTCAGTGGCTTCAAGCAACAAAAATCATTTATTTCGAAGCTCTGCTAGGCTGAGTGCTTTTGTATCCACCACGGAGGTGACATTTCTCATCTTCAGCGGGGACAGGGCGACAAGCCAGGGCTGAGCATGGGATGGCTTTCTGGTTTCTCTGAAGGCCGGTGTTTGTAATTCTTTTCTTGTCTTTTTTGCAGAAAGATTATGAAGTCACACTGAATGCCCGGAACATCAGACCCTCCCATATCCAAACACGAGAATAAAAACATGTTCTGGAGCCAAATATAAATGCATTTTTAATTATCTGCACCACTGCTCCCTCCCATTAATGTGGGAAATCAAGAGCTGAACGCACAGTATTTACAACAATAATCCCAGACACGATACTTTTACTTTCAAAACAACTCCTTATCTGTTCTTGCATTCGATGCGCACGAGTACCTTTGAGAGGGCTTGGGCTGGTTCGGGTGGCCTCTTCGTTTTTTGGACGGATAAATGGAAACTCAGAGCAGACGGCTTGGTGGAGGTGGGGTGGGGAGAGGTGGAGACAGGCTGCGAAGGCTGGGCACCTGAGTGTCTTCCCTCTTGAGGGGAGGGGCAGTCTCTCCTGGGCTAGGACTGGGGTCGGGGTGGGTGGGGGCAGCACTGGACCTGCAGTCAGCAGACCTGGCCCCACCTTGGCTGCTTCCTAGCTGGGTAACCTGGAGCAGAGCTCTTTGCCTCTCTGAGCCTCAGTTTTCCCGACAGCAAAATGGGAATAGGACCGTGTTTCTCGCAGGGATGCTGTGGGCTTGTTGAGATGACCCACAGGACAGTACCTAGCGTGAGGTGGTGGTGCCTGGTGTGTGGTGGAGCTGTAACATGTTCTCCTGCTTTAGCTTCTCCTAGCAAGTCGAACTGGCGAGGTGATGTCCACTCTGGCTTCGTCCTCTGCATGGCCCCTGGACTGTCCCTCTCTACAACCCTGCTGCGAGAGCTGCAGGAAGGGAAGGAGGGGACAACAGGCAGGGGCCTGGGGCTTCTTAAAGTGAGACGTGAGGAAGAAGGCTGCGTGGCTAAGGATCACCACGGCATGAAGCCGAGAGCTTTCGAATAACTCCTTGCTGTCACTTGCTCGATTTCTCAAGATGCTGTCCTGGGGAGAATTGAACCCTGAGCAGGGTCCCCTCCTGGAGTTGGGGGTGAAGGGAGGTGCCAGAATACACTGCGGCCTCAGAGCCAGAGGTGTAGCAGGCCAGCCCGGGAACTTGCTCCATGTGGCCTGAGAGGGGCGGCTTCCTCTCGCCTGTTCTGGGGGCTGCGTGTCTCATTGCTCCCAAATGACCTCAGTCTCCTGGGGCTTCTCATTTTTCGGGGTCAACTTCCTGAAGATAAGTTTGAGGGCAGGAATGGGCTGGCTATGTGACCTTGGGAATGACTTAGCTTCTCTGAGCCTCAGTTTCACCACCTGTGAGCCTTGTGTTGGGTTCCTGCAGCTACTGGAACAAGTTAGCACCAACTCCACGGCTTAGAGAAGCACATATTTATTCTCTCACAGTTTTGGAGGCCAGAAGTCCAAAATCAGTGTCACTGGGCTGGAATAAAAGTGTCGTCAGGGCTGCACTCCCTCAGGGGCTCTGGGGAGAATCTGTTCTTTGCCTCTTCCAGCGTCTGGCGGCCATTGGCATGCCTTGGCTTGTGGCCGCATCACTCACATCTTCAGATCTCTCTCTGCTCTGTCCTCACATCACCTTCTCTACGTGTCAGATCTCCCTCTGCCTCGATCTTATAAGGATACATGTGATGGCATTTAAGACCCATCCAGATAATCCAGGATAATCCCTCCATCTCAAAATCCTAAACTTAATTCCATCTGCAAAGATCCTTTTCCAAATAAGGTAACATTTACAGGTTCCAGGGATTAAGATCTGATATCCTTGGGAGCCATTCTTTAGCCTACTGTAGGCCTGTAAACCAGTTATTTAACAATATTCAACAAATAGTGTCAAGGGTTATAGATGCAGACTCTGAAGCCAGCCTAGCCAGCTCCATCCTCCCGACTGGGATACAGGCCTCAGAGTGGAGGGAGGGACACCAGGAAAGCCTGAGCAGGATTTGACTAGTGAGGAAGGTCAGGGAAGGCTCCCCTGAGGAGATGATGGCTGGGACATCAGGAGGATGAGCAAGAGTTGACTGGGCAGGATGATGTGACGCACGTCCTGGGCACAGGGGCAGCTCGGCCCGGTGGAGGAATGGACAGGTGGCCCGTGAGGGTGGAGAAGAGCTAGGGAGGGGGAGGATTTGAGGGGCAGCTGGGGAGAGGCGAGGTGGGCAGGGGTAAGCTTTGTTCTCTACCTTGAGGACTGTGGTCTCCATCTTAAGAGCAAGGGGAAGCCAGTGAGGGATTTTAGGTAGGATTGACGTGATCTGGTGTGTTTTGTGTCTTGACAAGATGGTTCTGGCTGCAGACTGAAGGATGGGCTAGAAGAACCAGAGGTGAGAAGCCGGGACGGGAGGTTCTTGGAGTGGTCCAGGCAAGAGGAGGTGGCCGATCGAGGAAGGGAGGTGAAGACGGAAGTGAAGAGAAGCAAGGACCTCAAGAGCTGTTTAGGAGGTAAAGTCAACAGCACTTGCGGTGGATTCGTTATGGGCGTGAGCTTGGGGCAGAGGGATACGGGTGACTCATCGGGTTCTGGCCTGGCGGTTGGATGGTGGTGTCGTTCCCTGAGACGGGAAACACAGGAAGAAGATTGGATGAAGTCACGGAGGAGACTACTGTGAGGGTCATCTTGAAAACATTGAGTGTGGAGTGTCTTTGAGACATCCAAGTACCTAATAACTTCTAGAAGAGTCTGGGCTCCAAGGAGATGCTGGGGCTGGAGATGTGAACCTCATAGAGGGAGACTTAAGCAAGATAGATGTAGGGTGTTTTGTACAATGCCGGGGCCTAGGAGGGCTTCCAAAGAGCGTAGCCCCCTCCTTCTCATCTTAAGAGTAAGAACTTCCAGGAGCCCAGGGGAAGGGACATCACTGGCCATGGAGGTGGTCTCTCTGGGCCTTGGGGACTGTTGCCCACCTGTGCTCAGAGACAAGCAGCCCTTCTGTCGGGGGGGGGGGTGACAGGAAAGACTGCTGGCTGATGGTGGAGGCTCAACTAAGCTGGAATTCGTTGAGCCCTAAGCTGACTCAGGTGTGACCTGACTGGAGCTCAAGGGGAAAGAGATGCTCGAGGGCTGGATTTGCAGGGCTTATGAAGAAGAGTGTTCATCCGCCCCCTTTACTGGTCCCGCCCACTCAGGAAGGGCGGCCTGGGGCAGGGCCAGCCCTATCAGCCTTTTCGGGCAGTATCAGGACCTGATCTTGGGATGGTCTTTATCCAGCTGAATGTGTTGCATGGGGAGTATGATCAGACCAGATCAGGTTGGGTGTGGGGCTCCCCTCAGCATCCCCCAAAACCTTGGCCAAATCCAGTGCATGCCTGATGAACACATCTCAGAACCAGAAACCCTATGCTGCTATTGCTGCTGTAGCTGCTGCTGCCGCCGCTCCTCTTCCTCCTCCTCTGCCTCCTCCTCCTCCTCCTCCTCCTCCACCTCATTCTTCTCCTCTTCCTTCTTCAAGCAACTGTTTTTGTTTTTCCTTCACAAGCCCTGGGAATCTGGTCAATGAATACGTTTGTCCTGCTTGCTTTGGCCACCAGGAAGCTCAAACCCAGTAAGCAACCCAACTCAACCAAACTGTACAGTTTATAACATTTTATAACTTAATGAAACTCCTTGTTTTATTTTATTTCCTACTCTTTCTTTTCCTTTGTCCTGACTCCACATCTATTTATTGTATCTGGTTACATGTATTTTGAAAACTGCCTTGAGCCTTTTTCTTTTTTCTTTTTTTGTGGAATGAGATGATATATATAAACAAACCAACAAAATCAATAGAACAAACATTTGTGGATTGTTTTAAAAATAGACTGTCTGTGGATTGCACTGGCATTGAAGAGGAGTTTGCTCTTCGGAACAGTTGTCTCTCAGCTTATCTGCTGAGCAAGTCTGGATTTTGGTCCAGTGCTTAGCAAATCAGCCAGATGTGGTGTGAGGACGTTAAAGATCGCATAAACGGCATACGTTAGTTGGACGTATGCATTATGGATACCAGACCAGGCAGGGGTCAGGGCAGTGAGTGATGAGCGAGCGGAGAATCCTTCCTGGTGGGTTGGATGGTCTCTGCTCTCCTAATTAGCTGGGGAAAATTTCACAGAGGCTGGGGCAAGGGAGAAGGCTGGGGTTGGCGTCAGGGTTAGGTCTTTGGGGATTGGGTCCATGGGCTCAGCTGTCAATCAGCCAGGATGGGGAGAGAGCCGACCATGCTTTCATGCCACTGCATGATTGGGCTGCTGTCGCCCCAACCAAGAGTTGTCTCAGTGAACAAGTGCCCTCTCGGATGATCTCTTTGGCCTCGTCCCTGGGTGGGCCCCACTGTCGGGCACCTGGGCCTTTGCACAAGCTGCCTGCAGCAGGGACCCTTCTTCAGCAGGGTGTAGAGCTGGAGAGCCCAAAAGCCAGAATCAGATCCTGGCTCCACCGTCTACTATCTCTATGGTCTCAGGAAAAGTCTTTAGCCTCTCTGTGCCTCAGTTTCCTCTCTGTAAAATCGGGGTGATGGATGTTCCTGCCTCTTTGGCTTGTTCTTGAGTCCTGGAGAGTTAACTTTGCTAAAGTGTTTAGAGAAGTGCCTGCCACAGTGTTTGCTGCTCTTGTTGTTATCACTCCTGAGCGCTCCATCTGCTGGTCTCTGTCCATCCGCCAGTGCTCAGCGTCGGACGCCCCTCCCCAAGCGTCACCACCCCCTCCCCAAGGCTGGGTAAGAGGCCTCCCTCTGGGCTTCTGCAGACAGTCTTGCAAAAATCTGTCTTCGTGGGCTGTTTCTGCATCCTCCGATAGACCTTGAACCCTTCGGAGGCTGAGGTTGAGTCTGGGGCATCTCTGCGTGTGGCTGGTGCCCAGCCCGGGGCCTGGCATAACAAGGTGCTGGGAAGGGGTGGAGGATCCCGCAGCACGGCTGGGGGAGGCAGGACGCCAGTGACAATGAAGGAGCAGTACTGCCAAGAGCTGAGGGTGCCACCGGCATCACTCAGGCCCACACCACTCTGCCCACGGCCCCCTGGAGGTGCAGAGTGGAGTGTCTCCCTCCTGCAAGGGACCATGCTTTGCCTGTTACTCCTCTTGGTGGGAATATTTCCAAATCCAGTTCCATCTGGATATCGTCCATGTGAGCAATGGCATCTGCCATACGGAGACTGTAAACAGGAAAGATGCTTTTAATCTGTCCCTGGGAGGCAGTGTAACACAGTGGTGAGCGCTCAGGCTCCAGAGCCAGGGGCCGGGGTTCAAGTGTGCAACCTGCCTGTGCCTCAGTTTCTTCAACTGAAAAATGGGGTTAATAATAATACCCCTCTGCTAGGATTTCTATGAGGATTAAAGAGTTAATCTTGTTATAATCATTCCGTATTTTTCTGTGGCAGCCTTCTGAAGGAATCAGAGCTCTGAATGATGACTCCTTTGGCCCTTTCTCCCCAGCCGTGAGATCTGACCCGTTTGCTGCGGTGCCACATGGGAAAGCCTCTGATGAACTCACAGACACATCCCCCACCCCCTCCTCTGCACCATCTTCGTGCTGTTTTCACTCCATCATCATCAGTTCTCAGCCATTGAATGACTGTGTCCGTGCCTTTTATGTCTTTTCTCATTAAGTCTTCATGACCACTCTGCAATGACAGAAGTGAGGTCCAGAGAGGTGACATGAGTTGCCCGGGGTCACACGGCTTGAATGGTGGGATTCAAAGACCATCTGGTCTGGCTCCAAAGCCCACGCTCTTTCCACCAGGCCGTGCTGGTTCAGTGTCTGCTGTGGTGTGTGATACGTTACACAGCAGGCGCATGGGAAAGAAGAGATGTGTGCTGAACGCAGGGGTTACTGCGTTAGACACTGAGAATAGGAAGGGACATAGGACGTGGGTCAATGCTCTTACAGTCCAGCAGGTTTGAAGGTGCTGGCCATTCAGATGCTCCCAGGATGTGGCGGGCATTTGTTTCTGGAGGATGCTGTGGCACACTGTCGTGGTTGCTTGCCCCGAAGCTATCACTGCCTCTTTTCTTTGGCAGCAGAACTTCCGTGCCTGTCTAGCTCTGGCTAGGGAGATGGAAGGGGAAATATGATGGGAGAGGCAGCTTATTCCTTGACAAGAGAGGAACAAGCCAGGGAAAAGCTCTGCTTCCCGCCTGCCCTCTGCGCTGCCTTTAACACAGTCATGGCGGGAGTGTCTTATGCTTGCCCTGTGTCGGCCACTTTGCCATCCGGAGAGCAAGGTCAGAGAGTTGGAGAGGCTGCCTGTGCCCTGATCATCAGCGAACCCCTGACCCAATCCCACGCCTCCCCTGCGGACTTCTGAGAAAATACATAAGAATGCATGAGAAGATGACACCTCCATGGACTTCAGCCTCTGTTAGTCGGGGATTCTGTTACTTGTAGCCAGAAGCATTCCCAACAGATGCAGAAGCCAACTGGAAGTAGGAGGAGCAGAGAATCTGGCATCAGAAGGCCTGGCTGGGCACTCATCTCTGCCATGTAGCCAGCACTTTGGACTAGTCTCTCAAGTGATGTGCACCTCAGTTTCCTGATACGTAAAATAGGGCTTGTTGGGATGCTGCAGAGAGACCAATACCAGTGTCCCATTGCTCGACACAGGAGAAGAGCCCTGTGGGTGTGCTCTAATGAGCACCTGTTTGGACAGAGGGGCCCCTTGAGTATTTAAGGTAAGGCATATAAAGGGGCTTTTAAAAAGCAAAAGGACCTGTGTGCACCAGAGGCGGGGCCTCCTCCTGGAGCACTGCTGGGGCAGGAGCATCGTTAGCTGGGGGGTGCAGGCTGCGTGGCTGCACTGGAGCTTAGAGGAACCAAGAGCTTGGGGTTGGGGGAGCCAAGGTCAGAAGTCAAGTTAGGAGCAATGTAAGAAACAGCAGAGCTGAAAGGATTTGGAGGACGGTCAAGAAGTTTACAAGCAGTAGAGGATACGGTTGGAAGACGGATAAAGGTGGTGGTTCTCAAAGTGTGGGCCCAGAACCAGCAGCAGCACCTGGGACTTGCCAGGAATGCAGGTTCTCGGGCCCCTCCCAGACCTGCCGAATCACAAACCCCAAGGGTGGGGCCCTACAACCTGTGTTTTCATCACAGATTACCCTCCAGGTGATTCTGACATGCGCTAACGTTTGAGACTAGCTGGGGCTGTTCAAGACTTGGGCTGTGATCATTAGGTGGCACCCAAATGCCCCCTTGACAAAGTGTCTGGCCTCTGCTAGGGGGACATTGAGTTAATTAGTAGATGAGGGCACAGGAAACCCATAGCCCTGTGTTCTTTCTGCTGTGTAGGGAGCTGAGCCCAGGGTTTTGGGATAGAATGCAAGGCAGTGAATGCTGATCTAGCTTTCTAGGAAAGAATAGGAGAAAGGAATGTGTGTGTGTGTGTGTGTGTGTGTGTGTGTGTGTGTGTAGAGCTGGCTGGAGAGACCCACTGACATTCTGCCACAGCTTGAGGCAGCCCCTAATTAGGATCCATTTCTCTTTCTCCCCGGCTACTGGCTCAGCTCAGTGGAGAAGCGAGACACCAACAGCAGCGGGTGGTCCAGACTGTGTCTCTCCTTTGGTTGAGGTGCAGGCTCTACACAGGGTCCTGATGCCAGCAGGGCAGCCTGCCCACTGATGGATGAAGCTGTAGGAACATCCTTGTTGGGGGCTGACTCCCTGCCCCCTGCCTGGCTCTGGAGTTTCAGAATGCCTGCGTCCCCATTCTGGCATAGGAGGCTGTCCGGGGAATTCATTTAGCAGCTGTTTGCTCAGAACGGAGCAAGTTCCTAAATGCTAACTGTGATGGATGCCCGGCTCCTGAGTGGGGCGGTCCCACTGGAGGGATGAGGAAGCCTCATAGGCTGCAAATGGTTCCAATTAGCTTCCTTCTCTCTGTCTTCATTTATATTGCATGAGGTGTGGGAGGCAGAGAGGAGCATGGCGGGAAGGCAGGGGCACTTCCCTGGTTGCTGGGCCTCTGCTCCTTCTCCCCTTCATCTTTATTCTTCCATGAAGACTGTCTGTGTTCATTGCAGTCCTGGCTCCCCAACATCTTTCCCACCTGCCCCAGCTGTCCATCACCATGGCAACTGCATCAGTACCCACCCCAGCGACTGTTGTGATGCCTCCTGCATGGTCTCCCTGCGTCTCATCCCTTGGGCTGACTTCTCCATTAGGCACAGTAGGCCCAGTGCCTAGGACCCACAATACTTTCAGGGGCCCTGTGAAGATACTTTAATTTCTTTCAAAATCAGAATAAAAAATAAAATTTTAAGTCAAAGAAAATGTTTTCATGTATAATATTAATATATTTGCCTTTATACCTACACAGTGGTAAAACAGAATTTTTTAATATTTTTTATGGGGGAAGGGGCCCGTGAAGGCAAGATTGTCTAGAGCCCATGAAAGCTATAACGTGGCCCTGCCCCCTGCCCCCACTCCATCTTTTACTTGATGCTAGGCTTTAAAAATCCAAGTCTTGGGACGGCCCTGTGGCTTAGCAGTTAAGTGCGTGCGCTCCGCTGCTGGCGGCCCGGGTTCGGAACCCCAGGCGCGCACTGACGAACCGCATCTCTGGCCATGCTGAGGCCGCATCCCACATACAGCAACTAGAAGGATGTGCAACTATGACATACAAGTATTTACTGGGGCTTTCGGGGAAAATAAATAAATAAATAAAATTATTGAAAAAAAAAATCCAAGTCTGGCCATGTCCCTTTGCTGCTTGTAGTGTGATGAGCAGAATGACCCACAGTGACCTTAGCAACAGACTCTGGGCTGGCTGGGCAGTAAACCAGAGAGGACTGAGTCCCTCCCACCCCACTCTTCCCAGCGAGGGTCTACACCCAAGCTCAGCTTCCCATGGTCTAGGGACTTTCTCCTCCTTGGTAGACTGAGGTCTCCAGTCACTGGACATCTGGTCTTCCCAGGCAACTCCTGCAAGCTGCTGGCCCCTCATATCTGGTCATTTGGCACAAAAAGGTTGGTTGTATCCTCCACTGATATGGTTTCTCAAATTGGCACTTTAAGAAGGGACAGTGACAAGAGGGAGAGTCAGACCCACCTTAACCCATTCCAACTGCTATGGAATTTGTTCTAAGTCTTGGTGCATGGCAGGCAGAGGCCAAAGGGCCCTGTCTGGCAGGACACTTTAACTCTGAGTCTCCAGTGCCCTCAAGATCAGGTCTGAGATCCTTAGCCTGGCTCACAGTCCCTCCGTGATCTGGCCCTGGAGATTTCTCCTGCTTCCCTTCCTCTCACCTCCTTGCCCATTTTGCTTATCATTCCTGAATATGCACTCTGTTTTAGGTTTCTGAGCTCTTGCACACAATCTTTTCCTTGCCTGGAATGTCCACCCTCCACCTTTCTTCCTGGTCCACAGAGAGAACTTCTATTCATCCGTCAAAACTCCGTTCAAGTATTACCTCCTCACTGAAGGCTTTTTGAGGTCTCATCATCCTTATTCCAAGATACATAAGAGAAGGAGTTCAGAAAAAATAGACTGGTTTTAGCTTTTCATTCTCCTCCTTAGCCTTGAGGAAGGAGAGGCCAGTATTATTTATTTATTGTTAGAAAGGAAAAATGGAAAGGAGGGAGGGAGGGAGGGAAGGAAGAGACTCTTGTCTACCTAACTCTCCGAGTTCATGAATGTTAACATTTGTCCTACTTGATTCACATCCTTTTGTAAAGTAAGAAAAATTTAAAATGACTAGTAAACCTGAAGTCCCTTTATCTCCCTCCTAGTCCTAATTTTCCTTCACTCATTTCTCAGAGGCAATTATGATCATGAACCTGTTTTAGTCCTTTCTGCTCATGACTTTGCATTTTTACTACACGTATCTGTTCTTATAAACAATACATAGTGACTTGTGCGTGTATGAACATTTGGCATACAGGGTACATTGTATTTAAGCTTCTGCAGCTGGCTTTATTCACCCAATGCCGTGTGTGCCAGCTCTATGCGTGCCGATACTCACAGGTCTAGTTCATTCATGGTAATAGATCATCACATGTATATAACACATTAAAAAATGCTCCCCTATTGAAGAGCATTTAAGTTGTTTCCTTTTCTTTTCAATTACAATCAATGCTGTGCATGGGTTTTGCTAGGTCTACACATACCAGGCAGTGGAAGTGCTGGGTCGTAGAACAGATGCGTGTGTAACTTTTCTAGATAGTACAAAACTGTTTTCCAGGGTGAGGGTCCCAATTGCAGTCACCACAGCATGAGACATCCTGCCTGGACAAGGATGGGACTAAATTTTTAGGGGCCAATGTGATCTGTATGCAATAGAATGCAACATTTGTTTTAAATGTTATTTCCAAGATGAGTAGTGAAGTTGCATTTTTAACATATATTTGTCAGCCCTTTGAGTTTTCCTTTGCATTTCTTTCTTGTATTTCTTTTGTATTTTCTTTGATTCTTTTTTTTTTTTTTATCAGGTTCTTTGTCTCTTCCTTGTTGAGTTGTAGGAGCATGGTATATTCTGAATACTATTTCCAAACTGGTGTAACCATGTTCTCCAAATGTGCTGCTTGTACTTCAACTTTGTTTTGTGATGGTTTTAGCATACAGAAATTTGAGTATCTGATGTAGTCAAATTTAAACTTTTTTCCATTGTAATTTGTATCTTTTGCTATTTGTTCAGGAAATCTTTCCCTACGTCCATCTCATGAAGATATTCAACTATATTTCCTTATGATAGTTTTAAAGTTTTGTTTTTGATTCACCTGGAATTCATTTTTTTGTGTGTTATGAGGTAGGGATCCAATTTAAAATGTCCCCCATTGCCAGCCCCACGGCAGAGTGGTTCAAGTTCCGTACGCCCTGCTGTGGCAATGCGAGTTCATGGGTTTGGATCCCAGGCGCAAACCTACACTACCCGTCAGCCATGCTGTGGTGGCGACCCACATACAAAATAGGGGAAGACTAGCACAGATGTTAGCTCAGGGCTAATCTTCCTCAAGCAAAAAAAGAGGTGGATTGGCAACAGAAGTTAGCTCAGAGCGAATGTTCCTCAGCAAGAAAAAAACCAAGTCCCCCATAGAGGTACCAATTACCCAACACCATTTGTGGAATATCCTCCCTCCTCGCTGATGCCTCCAGCCCCCTCTGACATATACCACATCCTCAAAAATACGTGAACTGCTCTTGAGCTCTCTGGTCGGTTCTACTGATGGATTAGTCTGTCCTGCAGGCCTCGCTCATTATTTTAATTTCACACAGCTTTATAGTTAGTCTTTATATCCTGTTGGGAAAGTTTCTCCTCCAGAAAGTTCTTTTATTTTGGCTCTTCTTTGCCCTTAACCATTTCAGATTAATGTTAGAGCCAGTTTGTCATGCTCTATGAACAGCTCCGTTGGGATTTAGATTGGAATTGCAGTGAATTTATAGATTAATTTTGGGGAGAACAGACATCTGCATAACACTGAGTCTTCCCGTGCATGAACATGCTGTATGTCTCCATTTATTCGGGTCTTCTCTTACGTCCCTCAGTAACTTTTTATAATTTTCTCCATAAAGGTCTTGCATGTCTTTTGTTAGATTTATTCTCAAGTAACTTATAGTTTTTCTTGCTTTTATGACTGGGCACTTTGTTTCAGTTACATTTTCTAAGTGATTGTTGTGGCATACAGAAAAGCTATTGAGTTTTGTTTCCAGAAACTTCTTGCTATCTCGTTAATTCTAATTGTTTGTAGATTATCTTGGATTTCCTATGTAAACAATCATAGCATCCACCAATAACAATTTCTTCCTTCTTTTTTCCTTCCCTTCCTTCCTTCCTTCTTTCTTTCCTTCCTTCTTTCCTTCCTTTTTCCTCCCTCCTTCCTTCCCTTCCTTTCTTCCTCTCTTCTTATTCCTTATCTGATTTTTCTTGTTTTATATTGCTAGCTAGTATAAACTAGCTGCATAAACAAGTATAGCAAGCATGCTTATTTTATTTTTGATTTTAATTATAATATTTTTACAGTTTTGCCATTGCATATAATATTTATCTTAGGTTTAACATGATGGAATGTAGGTAGATACATTCTATCAAGTTAAGGAAGTTTCCTCTACTTCTATTTTACTATTTTTTAAATTGCTTTATTGAGATAAAGTTCACATACTTAAAAGCCACCATTTTGAAGAGCACAGTTCAGTGGTTTTTGGTATGTTCACAGAGTTGTACAAGCATCACCATTATCTAATCTTAGAACATTTTTATTACCCTCGAAAGAAATCCCAACAATCCCTCTCTCCAACCCCTGGCAACCACTAGTTTACCTTCTGTCTCCATGGAGTTGTCTATTCTGGACACTTCATATAAATAGAATCATACAATGTGTGTGGTCTTTCGTAACTGGCATCTTTAGCTTTCCATAATATTTTCCAGCTTCATCTATGTTGTAGCATGTATCAGCACTTCATTCCTTTTTATTGCTGAATAACATTGCATCATATGGATATATCACATTTCGTTTATCCATTCGCCTGTTGATGGACATTTGGGTTGTTTATACTTTTTGGCTGTTGTGAAGAATGCTGCCATAAACATTTGTGTACAAGTTTTTGTGTAAACATATGTTTTCACTTCTCTTGGGTATATACTTCAAGTAGAATTTCTGGGTCATATGGTAACTCTGTTAACTTTTTGAGGAACTGCCAAACTGCTTTCCAAAATGGCTGCACCATTTTACATCCCCACCAGCAGTGTCTGAGGGTTCCAATTTCTCCATATCCTTGCCAATACTTGTTAGTATCTTTTTTTAAAAAAATTATAGCCATCCTAGTGGATGTGAAGTGGTATCTCATTATGGTTTTGATTTGCATTTCCCTAACGACTAATGATGTTGAGCATCTTCTCATGTTCTTAATGGCCACATCTATATCTTTTTTGGAGAAACGTCTATTCAAATACTTTGCCCATTAAAAAAATTTTTAGTTATTTGTCTTTTTATTGTTGAGTAGTAAGAGTTCTTTATATAGTCTGGATGTTAAGTCCCTTATTAGACACATGACTTGCAAATACCATTTCCTGTTCTGAGGATTACCTTTTCGCTTTCTTGGTGGTGTCCTTTGATACACAAAAGTTCTAATTTTGATGAATCCTAGTTCATTTTTCCTGTGCTTTAGGTATAATATATAAAAAAAAACCATTGTCTAATCCAAGTACATGAAGTTTTATCCCTGTTTCCTCCTAAGAGTTGCATAGTTTTAGCTTGTACATTTAGGCCTTTGAGAGTTTTGAGTTAATTTTGCATATAGTGGGAGTTCAGATTCCTTCTTTTGCCTGTAGATACCCAGTTATCTCAGCACCATTTTTTGAAAAGACTGTTATTCTCCGTTGAATTGTCTTGGCATTGTCACAGAAAAGCAATGGGCTATAGATGTTTATTTCGGGACTCTCAATTCTATTCCATTTATCTATATGCCTGTCCTTATGCCACTCCCTGTGCCTTATCATTATGGTTCGATGACTTGATGACTTGACTAACTTTGTAGTAAGTGTTAAAACTGGAAAGTGTGAGTCTTCCAACTTTGTTCTTCTTTCTCAAGATTATTTTGGCTATTTTGGATCCCTTGGGTTGCCATATGGGTTTTAGGATCAGTGTGTCAATTTCTGTAGAAAAGGCTGCTGGGATTTTGATAGGGATTACCTTGAATCTGTAGATCAACTTGGGGAGTATTTCCATCTTAGCAATATTAAGTCTTCCAATCCACGAACATGGGATGTCTTTCCACTGATTTAGGTCTTCTTTAATTCATTTCAACAATGTTTTCTAGTTTTCATTATACTAGTCTTGCACTTTTTTTGTTTAATTTATTTTTAAGCATTTTATTCTTTCTGATGCTACTGGAATTGTTTTGGCAATTTCATTTGTGTCTTTGAATCTAAAATGTGTCTCTTGTAGGCAGCATATAATTGGATCATTTAAAAAATATTTTTTCTGATATTTGCCTTTTGACTGGAATGTTTAATCTAGATTTACATCTCCCCTTTTGCTATTTGTTTTCTATATGTCTTATGTCTTTTTGTTCCTCTATTTCTTCATTAACACCTTATTTTGTGTTAAATAGATGTTTTCTAGTGTACTGTTTTCATTCCTTTATTATTTCTTTTGCCGTATATTTTTCACTTATTTTCTCAATAGTTGCTCTGGGTATTACAATTAACATCTTAAATTAAAACAATCTAGTTCAGGCTAATACTAACTTAATTTAGATAGCATGCAAAAACTTTGCTCTGATATAGTCCCATTCTCTCCCTTCTCCTTTGGGTTATTATTGTCATACAAATTACATCTTTATACATTATAATCTCTTCAACACAGCTTTGTAACTATTGCTTTATGCAGCTGAGTTTTAAATCAGATAGGAGGAGAAGAGAGTTACCAAAAAACACATTTATGCTGTCTTTTATATTTACTTATGCAGTTATTTTTACCAGTTCTCTTTGTTTCTCCATACAGTTCTTAGTTACTGTCTAGCATCCTTTTATTTTAACCTGAAGGACTCCCTTTAGTATTTCTTTTGTTTGCTAGTGACAAATTCTCTCAGTTTTAATTTATCTGGAAATATCTTAATTTCTCCTTTATTTTTCAAGGAGAGTTTTCCTGGATATAGGCTTCTTGGTTGACAGTCTTTTTCTGTCAGCATTTTGAATATGTCATCCCACTGCCTTCTGACCTCCATGGTTTCTGATGGGAAATCAGCTGTTAATCTTATTGAGGCTCCTTGTGTGTGATGAGTCGCTTCTCTCTTGCTGCTTTCAAGATTCTCTCTGTGTCTTTCAATAGCTTAATTATGATGTGTCTAGGTGTAGATCTCTTTGAGTTTATCCTATTTGGAGTTGTTGAGCTTCTCAGATGTGTAGATAACTGTGTTTTTATTTTTAAAAAAATCAAATTTGGGAAATTTTCATCATGAGTTCTTTAAATATACTTTCTGTTCCTTTCTTTCCACTCTCCTTTCAGACTCCCAATGTTCATATGTTGATATGCTCGATGGTGTCCCGTAGGTCTCAGAGGCTCTGCTCATTTATCTTCACTCTATTCTCTTTCTGTTCCACAGACAGGATACGTTCAATTGACCTGTCTTCAAGTTTGCTGATTCTTTCTTCTGTCAGTGCAAATCTGCTAATGAGCTCTTCTAATAAATTCCTCCTTTCAGTTATAATTTTCAACTTCAGAATTTCTATTTGGTTCTTTTTTGTAATTTCTATCTCTTTTTTGACATTTTATATCTCGTGAAATATAGTTCTCACACTTTCCTTTAATTCTTTAGACATGACTTTATTTAATTCTTTGAACATATTTATATTAGCTGATTTAAAGGCTTTTTCTAGTAAGTCCAACATCTAAGTATCTTGAGGAACGCTTTCTATTTTTTTCCCCTGTGTATCACTATCCTTTTTTGTTTCTATGTGTGTCTCAACATTTTCTGTTGAATACTGGATATTTTTCACAATATAATGTGGCAACTTTGGAAATCAGATTCTCCCTCCTCCCCAGAGTTTGTTGTTATTGCTGTTTTTTCCCCCATTTGTCTGTTTAGTGACGTTTCTGGACTAATTATGTAAAATCTGTTCCCTGTCATGTGTAGTCACCAAAGTCTCTGATTGTTTAGGCTAGCGGTCAGCAAATGATTGGAAAGAAATTTTCTTAAATACCCTGAACTGATAAATCTTCTACCCTTTGTCAAGGGACTCTGTGTGTGCCTTTAATGCTCTGACAGTTTACAACTCTGCTTTAGCCTTCACTTTCTGTTTGTTCGGGGTCTCAAGGTTATCCAGAGGTGAGAGATTAGGACTTTTTCTGGTCTTTTCTGGGCACATGCACAGCCATGCACATGTGTGTGGTCTTCTACATTCCCAGGAATGTGTTGTAGGTTTTCAAAGCCCCTTATGGGCATCTCATTCCCCAGATTTTCCTAAGTTTTTTGGCCAGGCTCTTATTTGTTCTAATTGGTGTCACCACCTCAGGCAGCTGTGAAGTTAAACAATTGACACTAAATTTTTTTTGACAAATGCTCTGGCTTAGGGCTTTTTCCACTGAGCAGGCACTGAGTCAGGTCAAATAATGGCCAGCCTTGCACAGGCATTTCCAGGAAATTGCCAGACAAGTCAAATAGTGACACATCTCTGGGGATGGAGCATTTTGAGGAGCTCCAAACCCAGTCTGCTCCCTCCAGTGACTGGTTTTCACAGCTACTGTGGTTCTGTGGCTGCTGGTTTTCAAGGACATGGAGCTAGGAAAAAAAGAATGGGAATAGAGTAAGTTAAAATGCCACAAACCTCACTGCTCTTTCCAAGATTCAGCTCTTTTTCTTGAATAAAGGCTCCTTGGGTTATGGTTAGCCTTTGATTACTTTACAGCTCTGAAAAAGTTGATTTGGATAATTTTTTCTGGTGTTATCATTGCTTTTATGGAGGAGTGGATCCTCAGAGGCCAGAACTACAGTTTTTTTTTAAATCAGGAATAAGTTTTAAATTTTTTCAGATGATTTTCTGCATCTATTGGGATGAGAAAATGATTATTCTTCTTAAGCTGTTCCTGTGATAAATTACTTGATAGATTTTCTGATGTTGAAGTACCTGAGTTCCTAGGGAAAGTTACTTAACTTCTCCATATTTCAATTTCCTCATTTTCAAAATTGAGAATACGAGAGTCTATTCTCATTGATTCTAAGTATTAGAAAGTAATTTAGAACAGTGTCTGGCATGCACTGAACCCTTGATGAAGGTCAGCTATTATTATTGTCTTTACATTCCAGGGATAAAGCCTACTGAGTCGTGATGTATTGTTATTTTAAACAGACTGCTAGATTCCATTTGCCAATGTTTTATTTAGAATTTTTGCATCCATGATCATAAATGTGAGATTGGTTTAAAATTTCCTATCTTTTATTGTCCTTGTCTAGTTTTGATATCAAGGTTATTCCGGCCTCAACCAACCAAATTGGATGCATTATATTTATAATGCCCCATTGTGGGGATATTATCAAGGGAATGAGTGGATCTTAGAGAGAGGAGGTGGGAGTGCCCTACTAGGAGAAGGTTAGAAAACTCCCCCCAGGGCTGAGAATGGCACAGAGGTCATTATGGAATCCCAAGTAGTGAGTAGCAGAACTCCAAGCTTTTGAAGTCACCCCAGCAAGATGGAAGACATGTGGAGAATGACTGCATGGATGGAGCATCGGTCATACCTGCTCCATCAAGGCCATCATGCCCAGGTTTAGTTTGGAAACAGTGCAGCCACTGGATGTCAAAGGATGGTACGGGCTTGGACAGGAGTGTGCAATTGGTTACCTCCCCCAATGTTTTGGACTGTTAAGACCCCAGGACCTTGACTCAACCCTTGGGGACAAACAGGGGTCTCAATAATGATTGAGATGGTATTGCCTGCCCACCCAGCAGGGAGAGACTGGAAAAAATTTGTCTGATTTATGGAGACATAAAAACTAGTATGTCATACACTCCACAATATGGAATCAACTTTGTTCCCGCTGCCTCTGCTCTATGTCTTCTCCAGCTTATTTTCTATTTATTTGTGTCCCTCTTTAAACTGTGAGCTCCGAGAGGACTGGAGCCTGCTTTATTCATCTCTATGTCTACAGCTCTCAGCATGGGGCCCAGCACTGAACAGGTTCTCTCTAAGTCCTTGGTGGAACTGAACTGAGATGGAGAGGAAAGTTCCCTCAACTAGTTGAAAGCATGTTTCTGAGTGAGGTTTTCAGGAAAAGAATTATTCAGATCCGAAGAAATTGGCTATGTGGTGGATGCTATGGATTCACTTGTTCAACTTCCATTCCAGCCTCCTTCTCGTGAGCCTTCCTATACTGTAGAGGCTGTAAAAATAAAAATTAATTTCACAGACTCCCTTGAAGCCAGTGTTTCAGGTGTGGTTTAGGTTCCATCAGTCAAAATCTCCTGTACAAGACTTGGATTTGGAACTGGGTTAAAAATGGAAAGAGGTAGGGCATGAGGCATCCCCATTTTTGCAGGCGTCGGTCATGAAGAGCCAGTGCCATTAAGCAGCTTTCTGAATTGTTGGTTTCCTTGGTAATAGGAGAAGAAGCTTTTCTGGTCACAACAGAGACAGAAGATTCTGGAGACTGGAAGTTTTCCCTCTGATCTCAGCTCAGAGCCTGTGTCACTTGCTCTTCTAATGGTCTCTAAGCCTCCTAATACTTGATGATAGATCCCCTTCTGCCTAACTTAGTAAGAGTGATTTCTATGATCTGTAACTGAATCCTAATAGGTTGTAGATTACAGATTTTCAAGGAAATGGAAATCTGTGCTTGGTTACCTGACCTGGTTGTATTTGAAGGCGAGGAGGATCCAATTGGCAAAGAGGGTAGGGTCTAGAGTGAATGCTCTATTAAAGGCAAGTCTTGGCAGGTCAACAGTCTGCTGTGACGATCTATTAGCACAAGAGTGAAGGATAAAAGAACTGTGGAGTGCGTTGACTATTTCTAAGTATACTGTAGAGTTTAAAGAACGAAAATGAGAAGCTCAAGGTTCTGCATTCACATCTCAAGGTCTGGTATGAGGACCAGGGAACTTTCATGGCTGCCTTAAAAGTAATTGCTCATTCTGTTAGCCACAGCTCTAACATAAAATCAGTTGCATGGCTTGAACCTGCAGGTTGCTCGAGTACAATATCAATTGAATTCACAGCCTCAACAGGTCACTTAAGTGAGAGCTAGAGCATGCATTAAAAGAGTGGGGCTCTGAGTCTTGGAATTGAAGTTTTTTGGTGGCTTTTAATGGCTGAAGTACCATCAATCCTGAAATTCAGTGAGCATCCTATTGTTTGGAAATCCTGGAATGACCTCCACTTACAGGGGGAACCCGTGCTCCATCCTGACAACCTCCACTACACTATTGCCTCTAGGGAGGTCACTAAAGTTAGATCAAAGCAACTCATGCACCTAAAAAATGGTAATTTTTTGTTAATTCACATTAGCAGAAAATGGGGAGATGGACTCTGAAGGCATTAAACCAGGGAGGGAAAAGTGTAATTTTAAAATCACATTTCTGGTTTAATCGTGGATTGATCCATCAGGGTGAACTTACCAGAGAATCTGGATTTGATGTGTTAGCTCGAGCAGCTTGGAGTTCTTACTATTTGCTTGTGTGGTGGACAGTCTTTGAAGATGGCCACCACTAACCACCGCTCTCTGCATTCAGATCCCTGTGTAATCTCGTCCCATGTGGGTTCGGGGCCAGCCCAGTGACTCATTTTTGCCAACAGAATGCAGCAAAAGTGAAGGCCAGCAAGCTCCTGTTTTTGTGCTCTGGTGAGCTCTAAGGAGCCATATAAGATGCCCATCTACCCTGCTGGACAGAGAGTTCAGGTGGAGGAGTATGAGGCACCAGACATGTGCATGAAGAGGCAAGCTTGGATGTTACAGCCCACACTGTTGGACTCTTTGGTTATCTAGGGTCCCTGCCCAAACCTGAGACCTCTCTCCTAAGAGCTACAATTTGGAGGTCTGGGTTTGGTTTGATGAAGGGAGAAGGTATGTTCTTCCACAAGATATATACCATTGCTCAGACACTGCAGACAAATTCCATGGATGGGCTAGCATCTGGTGGCTGGGCAGTGGGATTCGGAGCTCCGTGGGTCCATCAGAGTCCACCTGACTCTATGTAGTTCATACCCACAGAAAGCCCAGGCCAGCAGGAGAACTGTTTCTCCCAGTCGCCCGGGAGGCTGTGCTATGAGTGTTGCTCTCAGTTACCCACCATGGTGGAGGGGAGCTTTGGAGACAAAGGCACAGGGCACATCCCACTCAAGTGCCTTGGGATTGCCAAGTCATCAGCATGGACAGCAAAGCAGGAAGCTGGAACTCCCTTTCTCATCACATCTGTTCTGAGATTGTGTAGAGAGTAGCGGAAAGGACATGGGCCTTGGAATGCAAAGAGATGGGGTTTGGTCCTACTTTTGCTCCTTTCTAGCCAGAGTGGTCTTTGTGGTTGACTCCCCAGCGTGCATTCCTCCACCACCACCTAAGTGATTCTCTCAGCTGAGGTGAAGCCCTTCAGCCCTCAAGATAGCTAGGTGTGGGGAGGGACGGTCAGAACCCCCAGGATAGCCACCCCCAGAGAGGTGCACAATATCAATCTTTGTATAGGGAAGCACCTTCTCCTGCCATTCATGATAACCTCAACCCCCTCGCTAGTGACTCACTTAGGAACAGACATATAATTCAATCTTGGCCAAGGAAGAGTGGGTGGAAATCTGCTGGGGGAGGGAAGGGGTTGTCAGGAAAAGTTTTGTCTCTTCTAGAAATGACAATCAAGCAGAGATGGCCCTTTTCCTTCCTCTGAATGTTGGGTCTGGGTGTGATGCCTTGGACAAATCACTTAATCTCTTTAATCCCTACCTGTGGTGAGACTAGAGAAGACACAGGTAAATCACCTGTGCATAGTGTTCGTTCAGTAAGTTGCAGCAATTATTACTTTTATTACTCTAATGAGGTAATAGTACATAAATCCAAGTTCAGTATAAGTCATGATTGAAAATGATACAACGCAGCTTCTAGTCTCAAAGATGGTCGTTGTCAATTCCTCCCCTCCCCGTATGCACACGCCTCATCTCACATCAAGAGGTGGAGCTAATTTCCCGTCTCTTTGAATGTGGGCTGGCTCTGGGACGGCTTTCATCAATAGAATGTAGTCGACGTGATGTTCTGGGACTTCTGAGCCCAGGTCTTAAGAGAACTGGCCACTTCTCTTTCCTCCCTTTTGTAATGCTCATCTTTGAGACTCTCCCTTTAGAACCCAGCTGCCCACCTCTGAGAAGCCCAAGCCACATGGAGAGGCCGTGTGGAGGAGATGAGGCTCTCCAGCTGAGATCTCAGCCAATAGCCAGCATGAGTTGCCAGCTGTGGAGTGAGCCATGCTGGACGTTTCTGCTTAGTGTACCCCCAGATGACTACAGTCCTGGTGACATCGCATAGAGTAGCAGAACTACCTAAGTCCTCCCAACTTCCAGAATTGTGAGAGAAAATAAAATGGTTGTTATTTCGAGCCACTAAATTTTGGGGTGGTTTGTTATGCAGCAGGAGATAACAAAAACAACTTCTTGAAAGGTATTTTGGAATTCTGGTTTTCACTGAGCTCATATCAATTTCCCACATCTCCTGAGGGCTGGTGCAGTGAGCGTTAGATGTCATTGCCCAATGAGGCTCACTCTCTTTCTGTGTCAGGTCTCTGCCTCTCGAGCTCCTTCACTGCTAAAGTCCCTGTGCTGGAACCACCTCAATCAATGTCCTAAGCTTCTCTTCATACTCCCTGAGATGCTTGGAAGGCAATATTTGTGCCACAGGAAGAACATCAGATTTGTGGTCTCAAGGCTCAGTTCAAGATCTGGCTATTTCACTTACCAATTGTGGGACCTTAGGCAAGGTTCTTAATCTTTTGAGTCTCATTTTTGTCTTTCATCTGTAAACTGAGGGTAATAATAGTAACTTCCTCATAGGGCAGTGGAATGTTGCAAATGAGAGAACACGTGTGAAAGGACTTTGAAAACGTATTCTCTACACGTGGTAATTACCATTATTACGCCTCATGGTACAATGAACACCAGTGCATGAGCTCATCAACCAACAGTCCCTCTTTATGTTCCATTGTTGAGTTCTCCCCACTCTGGGAAACACAATCAATGAGGGGGAAGTAAATATCATCGCTATCATCTTCATCTTCACCAGCATCATCTTCTTCATCACCCTCACCATCATCAGCAGCATCATCCTTGTCATTGTTGTTGTCCCCATCATCACGTACCATTTCTTGAGCACCTACCAAGCTACACCCTTGTCATAGATTCTCACAGTGATCCTTCAGGATGTGTGTGATATTAACCCTCTTTTACAGATGAGGAAATTGAGGCTAGTCCAGGTTAATCTCCTTGCTCGAGATCATACAGAAGTAAACTTGGCTCACTAGAAAGTTAAAAGCCAGATTAAAAGGATATTTGTTGCTGCACACGTGTTTCTCCTTTGCCCATCAACCTCAGAGACCTAATAACTCTTCTCAAGTGGCTCTGAGGGTATATGAGATGTCAACAACGTTATTAGGCTGCACTCTAGATGCTGAGATGCAAATGGCACTTTTTGAGGGAAAAACACCCTCTGGCATTGGAATAGTGGTAATGAAGGCTGGATCTGAAGCTGTCAACATCCTGAAAGTCCATGGGCTGGAGCGAAGGGGAAGCCAAGCGTCCCTGTTTATTTGCTGTGTGCAGCCGTCTCTTGGAAGCCAGGCAGGCACTAATTAGATAGCCACTCGGAAAGTTGGTCTTGCTAACTGGAAGCCATCCAAATTGCTCTCTTTGTTCCAGTAGCTTCGGAAGAGGATGTCCCCCTCCCCAACTCTCCTCCCACCCCATCCTTGCCTGCCAAACCTCAAGGACCACAGATACAGCTAATTATGTCAGCTCGGCTTGGCATTGGTTTTCCGGATAGCATCTTTCATTAGTGTTGACCTGCCTGGCTGCCGTATCTGTGGGCGTTGTGGGTGATGTGTTGGTTAGCCTGGTGACATAGGAAAGTGGTAGAGGGGGAGGCGGAGGGTGTGGATGACAACTCGAACGCACCGCCAAGCCATGTGTCCTCGTTCCTCCGTGCCTCCTGTGCTACCATAAGGTGACACAAAGCCCTCTGGGGAGGCCACGGAGGAATCTGGTGTCCATTTGTTGGTTGTCTCAGCCTTAAGTATCTTAAAGGCACCCCATGGTCTCCAGAGGCAAGTTTTGGCTATCAATCACTGTATTTTATTTATTATCTCTGTATTTCGTCGCCCCCCCCCCCATACATGCACACACATACGCACACACACACTGCCACCCAGCCCTAGCAGTTGGACGCTCTTCAGCAGTATGTGTGGAAATGAATTTGCACCATTTGTGCACCAACGGCGTGGACCAAAGGAGGTGGGATGATGGTTGATCTCCTTAAGAGGACAAACCGTTTGCAAGGTTAACGCAGCGCTCAAGCTGAGTTCTGAGCCCAGGGGTCATGTTAAATGGGATCGGGTGCTGTGATTCTGAGAGAGGTCTTGCTTACTAAATTCTCTACCAAGTGGGGAAGTGTGTGGCCTTTTATGAGATAAAAGCTCTACATAGAAGCAAGTGTAACATCACATTCTAGACTTTCTGATACTGCTCCTGAGTGGGTAAGCTTTTGCCTTTTGCCGGGCACCTCCCTACCTCGGTCACACAGTGGTTCTGATCCCAGCCCAGAGTAGCCAGGTGGTCAGCTCGCTGAAGAAAGGGTGGAGAGGCTTACGTGCGCCCCAGTGCCTTGATCATCCACAACGTGTCCTGGCCAGTGGGAGAGTGAATAACGATTACTTTCCACTCTTCCATCTCTAACTTTCAAAACTCTTTCTTGCTCTTGATGTGACCAAGGCCACAAAAAGAAACCAATTTCAAACATTCTGCTTTTTGCCAGGAATTGTGAAACCGCCAGTACCTCCATCATTTACCTTCTCGCTCACCAGCCTTTTGGGGGAGGGGGGCATGTCATAAACCCGGACCAGCCAGTGATGAGGGGCAGTTGTCACCGCAGCAAGAGCCATAAAATAAACCTTCATTTACACAGACAATAACGTTAACCATGTTAGAAAAAGGTTTGGAATTATGATCAAGACTCCCCCAAACCCACAAGGGGTGGGATCCAGCAGTGACCCCCATGAAATACGCAGGACTGAAGGCAGATGGGTGCCTGCAAACAAGGGAAAAAATATTTCTTTTTCACTCCTCGCCCACAAAATTTGGCCAGCATCCCAGCTGGCTGCACCATATAGAAGTCAGTTCAGATATAGATTTTCCCCTCTCCTTGGCTGCAAGAGTTACTTGCAGAAAACAGCCAACAAACCAGTCAGCCAGATGAGTTTCCCTTCCTTTTATTCGATCAGAGAAAGTGTTCCACGTCTCAGAGTCCATGTAGAAACAAATTCATGTGCTGGGTGCCAAAGAGAAACTTGACTTTGTTTGTCTAATTCTTTTTTTTTTTTTTTTAAAGATTTTATTTATTTATTTTTCCCCCAAAGCCCCGGTAGATAGCTGTATGTCGTAGTTGCACATCCATTCCAGTTGCTGTATGTGGGACGTGGCCTCAGCATGGCCGGAGAAGCGGCGTGTCGGTGCTCGCCCGGGATCCGAACCCGGGCCGCCAGCAGCGGAGTGCGCGCACTCAACCGCTAAGCCACGGGGCCGGCCCTGTTTGTCTAATTCTATAAACTGTGTTGAGAGAGGCTGGAGACAGAGGTCCTGCTGAGGTCTCACCCGATGACAGGCTCTTGGGCACATCAGCCATAAACTTGCAGCCGAGTGACCAGTGTGGACTGGCCATTCCTCTTCCTACCACAGCTGATATTCAGTGTTTTTCATGCACCCGTCACTGAGCTGAGTGGTTTACACCCACTATCTCCTTTACCCTCACAACAGCTTTATGAGGGCACTAAGATCATCTCCATTTATGTCCGAGGCACATCTCTAAAGCTCAGAAAGAGAGAGAGAACTTATCTGAAGTCACAAAGCTGGTGG
This sequence comes from Diceros bicornis minor, assembly GCF_020826845.1. NCBI lineage: Eukaryota > Metazoa > Chordata > Mammalia > Perissodactyla > Rhinocerotidae > Diceros > Diceros bicornis. The sequence goes on along the minus strand of NC_080752.1, from coordinate 35,702,415 downwards.
GTGAGGAAGCCAAGATTTGAATCCAGGTTTTCTCGGACTCAGCCTGTACAGTACTGATTATTTTAAGAGTTAAGTGTTTAAAAGACCAAGGCCCATGTTAACCTCACCTGGGTCAGACTTAACTTCTGATCTATCTTCTGGCGGGATTTTGGGGTCAAGGATCCAAGCAGCCTGGCCCAACTCAAGGCAATGGCAGGGTTCACGCCCCACAAGCCCAGGCCAGCTGATCCAGAATGCCTTGATTGCGAATGCCAACGGTGCCCCTTGCAACAGCATCGTTGTTGTTAAGTCTATCCCCCACCCCAAACACACACACCTTTAAATGACAAGGAGGTAGGCGTTGTTACTTTCACTTTGGGCAGCTATAAAAAGAAGAAGGTCACTCAGGTTGAAAGGGGAAGAAGTCGTGCAAACAGACATTGCTCAGACAGGACAGGTGGTATGCGAGAGGGCCTGGGAGGTTTGGCGTGGCTGGAGCCACAGGTGTGCCAGACCTCAAAGGGCGTTCACCGTAGGCTACGCAGAAGCCTGGACTATCCCCTGAAAATGACCACAGTTACCAGTGACGTGATCAGATTGGCACGCAAGAAAGCTTACTATCAACTGAGAATTCTCACTTCTGATTACCTAGAAACCAGACTCCCCCAGATCCTGTTGTTCCTAACAGGGCAGAGGGCGACATGGGTTTGTCTTGGCTAGGCTAATAGTTTGGTGCCCTTTTAAAGGCAATTATTTCAGTATCTGTTCAACCTTTCTTTCAAAGAGCAGCTGAATTCTGGGGTAGGCAGAGGAAGATGCCTGGTGGTGGTACTCAGTCTGCTCTGAGCAATCTGCTTGGGCCTCAAATTTGCAAACCCCATTCAATGAAGCAAAAGTCATGCAGCGAACAGAACCCACCTCCTTAGAAGTTGTTTAATGTTCAACTCATTTGCCAGAATATGGTTCTTGGGTCCTCATCTGCCAACTTAGCTTACTGTGGTGTTTTTAAAATGTGTTTGAATTCTGCTGCTGGCCATAATGGAGAAACGTGGACCAGAGTTACCCTCCCACCTTAAACAACTAGAAAATCAGACAAAAGATATGAACCGATGGTTTTCAGATATTGGAAACAGGCAGCGTGGACAGTCCCCTGAGAGAAGGAAAATCAGTGAGGGGATCTTAGAGTATCTGAAACGAAAAATACACTGGATGAGATTAAAAGCTGGTTAGGGACTACAGAAGAAAAGATCAGCGAATTTGAAAACACAGCCATTGAAACTATCCATAACAAAGCACACAGAGAAAAAGACTAGAAGTAAGGAACCGAGCATTAGTGACCTATGGGACAATATCAAGTGATATAACATGAGACCCAGAAGGACGGGAGGGGATGGAAAAAATTTAAAGAAATAATAGCCAAAATGCTTTCAAATTTGATGAAGACTGTAAACCCACAGATCCAAGAAGCTCAATGAACTTTCCCCCAAAGAATATTCATTTCCCTAATGACTAATGATGCCGAGAATCTTTTCATGTGCTTAGGCCATTTGTATATCTTCTTTGGAGAAATGTCTATTCAAACCCTTTGCCCATTTTTTTAATTGGGTTATTTGTCTTTTTATTGTTGAGTTATAAGAATTCTTTATATAGTCTGGATACTAGACCCTTATCAGATATGCGATTTGGTCCCAATCTGTGGATTGCCTTTCACTTTCTGGACAGTGTCTGTATCAGTCAGGGCTCTCCAGAGAAACAGAAACAATACAAGCAATAGAAAAGATTTATTTTAAAGAACTGGCTCATGCAAATGTGGGCAAGTCTGAAATTCATAAGACAGGCCTGCAGGCTGAAAACTCACACAAGACTGATGATGTATTCTTGAGGCAGAATTTCTTCTTTTCCCAGAAACCTCAGGTTTTGCTTTTAAGGCCTTCAACTGATTCGATGAGGCCCACCCACATTGTGGAGGGTAGTCGCTTTACTTAAAGTCAACTTTATTATTGGACCAATCAATCAAGGTGTTAACTTCATCTCCAAAATACTTTCACAGCAACATCTAGACTAGTGTTTGCTTAAATAACCATAGCCTAGTCATGCTGTCACATAAAATTAACCATCACAGTGTCACTTGACACACAAAGATTTAAATTTTAATGAAGTCCAATTTATCTATTTTTTCTTTGAGTGCTTGTTGTAGGTGTCACATATAAGAAACCATTGCTAATACAGGGTCACAAATATTCACATCTATGTTTTCTTATGAGACTTTTATAGTTTTAGCTCTTACATTTAAGTCTTTGATCCATTTCAAGTCAATTTTTTTATATGGTGTGAGGCAGGCATCCAATTCATTCTTTTGCATGTGTTTTGTCATCTTTTTAAGCCACTCAGTTTAATTTTGTCCATTACCTTGCTATTCCAGCGATGTGTTCAGTCCCCTGAGAGAGTCTGGACCCTTGACTGACCAATATGCCCCTTAATGCAGTTCCTGATCCCAAACTGGAGAAAATTTAGAGCTTTTGATCTCCTTTCCCTGAATCACTCTTTGTTTAGTTGTCCTGCTTAGGCCTTGAAAACCAGTGGGAATGGCTGGGAATAACTGATCCAATAATTAACCTTGATGTTTTAGAGGGACCGTCGATCAAGTGGTCACCACAAAGTGCCCGGATCTGTTTGGACTCATAACCTGGCAAGACAGACTGCAGGGATCCACAAACTACGGCCTGTGGGCCAAATACAGCCCTCTGCCTGATTATGTAAACGCAGTTTTATAGGAACACACTACCCCCATTCAGTACAGATCGTCTATGCTGGCTTGAGAGCTAGGAGGATAGAGTTAAGTAATTGTGACAGAGACCAGATGGCCTTCAAAACTTAAAATGTTTACCATCTGGCCCTTTAGAGACAAATTTTGTTGACCCTTGACACACATTCCTAGTGTGTCCAGAATGGACATCTTTGTTCTCTTCAGAATCAGAGAAAATGGGCATGTAGGAATGGTTCTCGGTGCCCCGCCCAGACACCCTCACATACCTCTTATGATTAGCTCACCTATCCCCAGGTCCTGTGCTGCTTCTGTGAATGGGTCAAACTGCAACTCTCCCTTCTCCTGTGTGGCAACTTTTCTTTTCTCCCTACTGCTTCTCTTATCCCTTACTAACTTCCCCTGAGAGCATTTCCTCAATGAGTCACATATATACACATTCTGCTCTCAGGCTCTGCTTCAAGAGAATGTAGCCTGAGACAGCAGGCATTGTCAGAATTAGAAGTCCAGTTCACACCTTCCTTCTTTCCTATCTGTCTTCCTGAGCAATGAAGTCCGCAAGCCATCAGGTTGGGACAAGCAAGGTAGACGTCTGCAGTGGGGGGCAGGGGCCTGTGGTCTGGCAGCTGGTGGGAGGTGCTGGAGCCTGAGCAGAGAGGAAGGGTGTTTGCATGGGGGGCAGTGGTGGGTCATGACGTAACGGTGTCCAGGCAGGGTGACGTGGTGGCTGCATTCATGGACAATTGCAGTAATGGGAGATTAGTTATGTACAGAGGAATTGATCCAATAATAAATATGTTGAGGTTAATGGGACCCAGGTTTCTCATTGTCTGAGGAGTTACAGATATGGAAAGGGAGAAAAACTAGAATAAACTCTGTGGTATTGGGTTGGAATTGGAGGTGTCAGTGTGAACTCATGTTTTCAATATGCAGAGATAGATAAAGAAATAAATATAGAAGTAAATGCCTGTAGTCCCTGAGAGGGGCTGGAAGCACCAACAGCCCAAGAGCAATGAACACCCTTAACACCCAGGTCTTGGTTTCTAAATACCTTTCTCCACTAAAAGGAACCTGGCCTCCTTGGAGAAATGGCTGATTCCAAAGCTAGAGCAGAGAAAGTACAAGATAAGCTAGAACATCTTGATGTGCTAAAAAATAGGGAAATGCTCAAAGTATGACGGAAAAATGTCAAAAAGGACACGGAAGCTAGCTTGAAGTGGCTCCCACTGGCCAGATCTGGGACAATTTGAGCATCGAAATAAATGATTTGTTAGTAACAGATTATAATCCACTGAATAAAATAGGAATCCCTGAGTCTACATTGATATAAATAAATGAATGAATAAATAACTGGGGAGAAGAGAAAGATCTTATGGTAGAAAGCCAACTAATAAATATAGAAGAAATGACAGAATTAGAAAATCACCATTTGGCAACCATCATTGTAGCAACTAATTCTGCCAAAAAATATCAATGGATACTAAAACTAGTGGGTGAAAGTTTGATGAGGAACAAGATATTTACATAGTCTCAAAGGTCCTCACCACAACATACTTATTAGTTACAAAGGAGAAAAGAGTAACTTTTACGTGGAGTAACCTGGTAGCTACTACCTTTATCAAAAGTGGTCAAATGACCAGTAATGGGACAAATCAGGTGACACCTGGGAGGACACAATGAGAAGAGCACAGTGGCACTTTCCGGATATTCCTGCCCAATTGCATAACTTGAATCTAGTTATGAGGAAACATTGGACAAACCCAAACTGAGGGGGGGGGGGGTACTGTATGAAATTGACTTGAAATTGTCAAAAGGTGTCAAGATCATGAAAGTCAGAGGGACGGTTCCAGAGTGGAGGAGACTAAAGAGACACTGACGTGATGTGTGCCGTGTGGGGTCTTGATTAGATCACTCCGCCATAAAGGACATTGTTGAGGCAGCTGGGGCTCTGCGGGCTGGGTGGTTATAATGTATCAATATTAATTTCCCTGTTTTGACAGTTACATTGTGGCTATGTGGGAGAATGCCCTTGTTTGCGGGGAATAAATAAATACTAAAGAATTTGGGAGTGATGAAGCATCCTGTCACCAAGCTCTTCTCGAAAAAAAAATGTTCAGGAAAAAAAGTTTTTTGTACTATTCTTGTACCTCTTCTATAAACTTGAAATTACTTCAAAAGAAAAAGAGAAAACAGTCATAATCTCACGGCTCACTCTTACCACCCCTTCCCCCCAGAAAGAAATCCAATCAAATTAGTGTTTGAAAACCACTGAGCAGGTACGTCCTCCCCACTCTCTGCAGGGACACCGTGACCCCTCTGCGTGTAGCCCTTTTGCTTCGGCCGTTTCCCTGTGCGCTGGTCTGACTTACAACTGCCGGCACCTTCGACCCCCCCGAGGGCTTTCTCTGGGAGCCAGAGAGCCACTGCGCGTGAGCAGCAGGCCAGAAGTGTCAGGGAATTACTGCCCCTCCCCTCTTGGGAGTTGGTGAGTAAATACCCCAGTCCCCTCCCCTTCAGGGGGATGATGCTGAATGGATCCCTAGTTCTCCAACAGCATGGAGCCCCATACACACCCTTTCCTGATTTTCTCCCCTTCCTTGTCTCACTTCACACTCGCCTATCCACGTTTCTGGGAATCACCTCCTTGATGAACTATTTGTGCTCAGATCCTTGTCTCTGAGTCAGCTTCCTGGGAACGCAGACAAAGACCCTCTTTATCACAGCCCCCTACTTGATTCGCTTCATAGCATTTCTCACCATCTGCAATCATCCTGTCCATTTCCTCATTTATTTGGTTTTTGCAATGCCTGAAATAGTATCTGGCACGCGGACCGTGCTCAGTAAGTATCTGTGGAATGAACGAAGGAGAGGAATGTTTTTCCATCTGGGTTCCCAGAGGCTCCCGGGGCTTCAAGGCTCCACCCTCGTCAAGAAAGAAGCTCAGCAGGAGGCCTCTCCGGGCTGGATCCCCTCAGCTCAGTAAAACTCTGGTCCATACTTGTTATTGTTCCACTTGGAACTGAAGGGGACTGGAATACGCCGCCCCAAAATATGCCACTCACTTTGGTGTAGGGATTGTTTTGAGCTGAAGGCAATTGAGAATCAACAGATGCAGAAGAGTTCTCTGCCCCCCCGCGCCTAAAAGCAGAGTAAAAACCTAAAAGAATACAAACGTCCCTTTGAGGAAGCTCTCCCCACCCCGCAGTACCAGGGAGAGAAGAACAACTCTTATCACTGAAGATGGGAAATGGACACCACGATCAATTGTGTGAACAGACCTTATTCAAATAGCCCTTATATTCCGTTAGCTCCCCCCGTATGTTTCCTAGTCACTTTCCCACAATGTATTGTCCCTTGAAGCCCAAATCCTCTTTTCTTTGTTAAAAGAGAGTATAAGCCCCTGAGTCTAACTGCTTCTTTGAGTTTCAGTTTCTTTCTGTGAACTCTTTTGCACATATATATTAACAAAAATTTTGTGCCTTTTCTCCTGTTAATGTCTTTTCTTAGTTTAATTTGCAGGACCCCAGTCACACCCCTAAGAGGGTAGAAGAAAAATTTTCCTTCTGTGACAGACTAGAAGCAAACAAAGAAATTTATTTTTTTTTTCAAGTTTACAACCACAAAGCTAATTCACCCAGCTCATTTGACAGAAGGAGAGAGGTTTGGCCCCAAGTTGCCCAGCTAGTTGGTAGCAGAGCGCAGATCGAAGGTTGGTGCTGTTCTAATTCCGTGAATACAGTGGCTGCTGAATCGAGTCAGCCGGATGCCTGGTGTCTCCATCAGCAGCTGAGCCCAGAATCTGTCTCTTCATTTGACCAAATTTGAGAGAAGGCCAGAGTGAATTTAGCTGCCACTTATGGGCCTAAACACACTCATTAACTCTTCACGACAACCTACGAGACAGGTATTACCCCCATTTCATAGATGCCACATTAAGGCCTAGTGAGAATTACGTAGAAATCTGAATATAGGAGACTGCTTTCAGTGAATTGCGACATTCCTTCAAGAACATGTGGCAATACCAACTAACCATTGGCAAAGTGTTGCCAAGGACCAGTCCTGCCAGATCCCTCTTCAAAGCAGAAACAAGGCTTATCTACAATTAGCTCATTCATTGTGCGCAAATGTACTAATTGCTGGAAAACAGCGTGTTCTCTTAAGTAGGTTAAACATTCCCTTCTGAAATCTTGTTTATACTATTAATTTGAGCAGCAAACTCTTCCTTTACGGAGCAAGGCATGCTGCAGCCAGGCCAGGCAGGGAGAAGGATTACAGATTCTCACTCATCTGAGTTGGGATCTGGGTGTCAATTGTCACATGCCTGGCCACCCTGCAACAGCGAGCCCATTGAACAGAGGGTCAGCCAAATGCGGCCGTCACCTGAATTATTAAACATTTGATGAGAAATGAAAATGGCTTTTTTTCTACACCAGAGAACCTCGAACTTTCTGCCAACAGAATCTTGCCAACTGGAGGTCCTGCTGGGCCTACTTTAATGAACAGATAAGACTAAATTTTAATTAGCCCACTAATTGTTTCCATGCAAATGGATGCTGGGAAAGAACTTGGAAACAGTTTATTTTCTTAAGTGGGTTACCAAGGTGCCCCCTGTAGCCCTGTTGATGGTGCTCTGCTGCACAGCCAACTGTGTTGTTCATTGAACAGCACAAATCCAGATCAACAAGCGTTTCCCGAGCACGGCCCACGTGCTGGGCTCTGTGTGAGAGCCGGGGCATGATGAAATGCACCAGGCCCAGGCCGTGTCTTCTAGGAGTCCACCGTAGAGGCCAAGGGTGGGAGTTGTCAGACTCTTTCGGTTAGAGTTCCTGGTTGTTAGCAACCGAAATCAATTCAGGATAAGTGAAGAGAAAGGGAATGTATTGGAGGGGTTAGGGGGTAGAGGTAGGCTGTGGAGGGGGCTGAGGAGGGCTGGAAAGAACAATCTGATGAGTATATTGCCATTACAGAGACTCATCTCTAGCTGACCTTGTGTCCTTGTGTACTTCAGGCCATTGCCTCTGTCAGGGAAGAAAAACCTCTTAGGTTCTGTACCTGGGAGCATGCAAATTAAATTGACCTAAAGATAGATTAACAGGAGAGAAAAACCCAAAATTCATTCTTATGTATATGGAAGTTCACAAAAGAAGTAGCTTGCTAAATAACTAAAGTTTGGGAAAGAGAGGAGAGAGAATAGGCTTTACGGAAAGAACAAATGGGGTTCTAGAGGAAGAAACAGGAGATAAGAAAATTTGTGATAATGTTTGTTTGTGCAGATGTGAAGGATCTTTTCCGTCTTTTTGATGGCCATAAAACTCCCCTGGAGAAGAGAATTTATGATAGTTTCATTCCCAGAACTTTCTGCGTTCAGTGAGATAAAGGAAGCTCGGAGAAGGTTTCTTTCTGCATCTGTTCATCTCAAGCGTCTTTAGTTTAACACAATCTTCATATTAACTCTGAGGGTCCAAGCGGGTCCCCCATCTCTCACCCGAGTGACCACAACGCCCTCCTAACTGGTTTCCCAGTTTCCTCTGTGACCACCCACCAATACATTCTCTCCACAGCAGCCGCAGGGACACGTTTAAAACGAAAAGCAGGTAACGCCACCCTTGTGCTTCAAAACCTCTGATGACCCGGTGCCCAGAACTTGATTTCTAATACCCTTCTCTTGTAAAAGGAACTAGGGCTCCTTGGAGAAATTGTAGAGTCTAGGACTCAGCAGAGGAAATACAAGAGAGCCTGGAACATCGTGTAGGGCCAGAAAATAAGGAAATGCTCAAGAAAAAAATGATGGGAGTATGTCAGAGGGACACAGGAGTCCCTGAAAGCTCCCAGCAGGTGAAGCCGGAATGATTTGGGCAACAAAATAAAGAACGTAGCGCTGGAATACAATCCGAAGTACAAAGCAAGTGTCTACGGGTCTATACCGACATGAATAGATAATGGAATAAGTAAATAAATGAGGAGGGAGAGACAAATCCCCCAGACTGAAGAATTCATCCGGCCTTTGAGTGTGGGCTGCTCATAGTGACTCCTTCTAAAGGCTGGACTATGGAAAGAGGGAAAGAGAAAGACTTCACAGCAGAGAAGCCTGGCAAACGCGACCTCAGCCCGGTGATCTAGGTCAACATCAACAGGGAAAGTCATGTCGATCGCGTGTCCCCTTGATGTGAGGGGACGAGGATGGCACTTTACCTCCGAGGTCTTTCTCCCAAGACCCTTCATCCTAGGTGAGTAACCCATAACCCACGAGAAGAACGTCAGACAAAACCACACTGAAGGCCGGGCTGCAAGATACCTGAGCAGTACTCTCGGAACTGTCAAGGTCGTCAAAAGCAAGGAAGGGCTGAGACACTATCACCACCAAGAGGAGCCCCAGGAGATGTGACATCTAAAAGCAATGGGGCATCTTGGACGGAATCCTGGATCAGAAATAGGACGTTGAGGGAAAACTCGGGAAATCTGAAAAAGCATGGATTTTAGTTAATGGTAATGTATCGAGGTCGGTTCCTTAGTTGTGATAAAAGTGCCGTATTAGTGTAAGATGTTAACAACAGGGGAAAGTGGGTGGGGCTCTGCACCGTCCTTGCAACTCTTCCGTACATCTAAAACTCCCTAAAATAAAACATTTAGGGCCGGCCCCATGGCTTAGTGGTTAAGTGCATGCGCTCGGCTACTGGCGGCCCCGGTTCGGATCCCGGGCGCGCACCAACGCACCACCTCTCCGGCCATGCTGAGGACGCGTCCCACATACAGCAACTAGAAGGATGTGCAACTATGACATACAACTATCTACTGGGGCTTTGGGGTAAAAAAGAGGAGGATTGGCAATAGATGTTAGCTCAGAGCCGGTCTTCCTCAGCAAAAAGAGGAGGATTAGCATGGATGTTAGCTCAGGGCTGATCTTCCTCACACACACAAAAAATTTATTAACAAATGAACAATCCTCTGAGGGCTTCTCATTGAGCTGAGAATAAAATCCAGTCTTCTTACCCTAATAATTGACAGTACCCTGCTGGCCCTGGCTCCCACCACCTCTCCAGCCACACGGGCCTTCTCTCGGGCTGGGCATGGGGCTCTCACTGTTGACGTGCCTTCCTTGTCCCCTTGTTCTCTCTCTCTCTCCCTCTTTTCCTCCCTCCCTCCAGGCTACGTGCTTCTCATCATTCATATCACAGCTTAAAGGCCACCTCCTCCAAGGAGCCACCTTGAGAACTACTAAGCATATCCCTCCTGTCACTCTCCATCACACACATTTATTTGCATCAGTGAGCTTATGCCCATCTGCCATTATTTTATGTAATTGTTCACGTGTGTATCCCTGGCTTCGCCAGCAGAATGTGCCCAACCCGTTCACAACCGTAGCCCTAGCAGCCCGCAGGGAGCAGGAGATTAATCAACCTCAGGTGAATGAAGGACAGGACTCGTGTCTGTGAAACTGTGCTGGCTTGTAGCCTTGTCCCTCCCTGTCCTGATCTCCCTGCCACCTGGAAGGGGACCCTTTCCCTTTTATGCCCCAAGCCCTCGTCTTCCAACCCTTCTCCTTCTGCTCATCCCATGTGTACCTGCAACTTGAGACTCCTAAACTACAGCCCCCGTCCTGGGCGTGCACCCCTTGGCAGGTTATTACTACGGAATTACAACCACTCAGGTCCATGTTACTATAAGGGCTCACAATTGCATAATTAGGACCCACAATGTAACACAGTCATTAACTGTTTTATTCCTTGGACTTTTCCAAACTATATTTTTGTGAAAGCACCAAAAAGTCACTAGTTTAGCGTGAGGGTGGAGGAAGTTCATAGAGAACAGAGACAACGTTCTTCCCTTTGCCTTTCCCGATGGTAACCAGGAGGGAATGTTAGTGTCCTTGAGAAGGAAGCTATTGATTCTGTTGCCCCAAAGCATCCCACTGAACTGAGTTCTGTGTTGTTTGTGGAACTTTCCAGAACGAATGAAAACCAGTGTGTCTTTGTGCTTAAGGCACGTTCCCGATGATCTGTGCTGATGGAGCAGAGAACTTCTTTATCCTGGTAAGGGATGTTTTCCAAAGTTAAAGACAACTTTTGCTTAGCAGGGGCTGGGGGTGGGGGGTTCCGGGGGGAAGATGGGAGTGGGGATTTAGTGTTTAATGAGCCCGTGAGTGTGATGAACAAGTTCGGGAGATGGATGGTGGTGATGGTTGCACAACAGTGTGAATGTACTTAGTGCCCCTGCACTGCACACATAAAAATGGTTAAAATGGTCAATTTTATGTTATGTATATTTTACTACAATAAAAAGAAACTCCGTGATATATTTTTTAAACTCAAAAGTGGTCACAATATTCCGATAAAAGAAAAGGTCGGTTACATGGCAAGTACAGAGTGAGATCTCACTTTTTATTTTAAAAGTGGTGGATAATAAATAAGACACTGGAAATGAAGTGAAAACAATAACCAACTATTTCTGAGTATGAGTGATTTCTGCTGTCTTCTTTGGGCTTCTCTGTATGTTTCCAATTATATATTCTATAATAAATGTTTGTATACCTTTTGTAATCAGATTGTGTATCTTTTGTAAAAAATAGACACACAGTATTGTGAATGTGCCACAGAGTTGTACACTTTAAAGTGGTTACGATGGTAAATTCTGTGTTCTATGTGTTTCACCACAATAAAAAAATGTGTTTCAAAAAGTGAAGATAACTTGTACTAAAGCTGTTTCCTCCCTGGGTATTTTTTGAGGTTAATATTGCCCTAATTTGCCATCACCCCTACCCCCACCCCACTGTGTAGTCCAGGGGAGAGACTGGGCTTAGGAAGTGAAATCAAGCCGCCGAAAGATACCAGGTGTGGGTTTCGTTGTTTCTAGGTACAATCCAAGATTTCGGCTCCTTCACATCAGATGGGAAGCAATCTGTAACAGGTTTTTTGTGTTTCTTTTTTAAAGAGTTCACTCAGAATTTATTATGATTCAAATTGAGGCCAGGTTACAGCTAACCCTCCTATTTTCTACAAAGTAGATTGCTTAGTGCGACAGGATCAACATGATTGCAGGAGAAACAATCACGAATCTTTAGAGGATAAACTCTTTTCGAGAACACAAAGACACCACATCACTGTGTTTTTTTGTTTTTTATTTATTTATTTTCCCCAAAGCCCCAGTAGATAGTTGTACGTCATAGTTGCACATCCTTCTAGTTGCTGTACGTGGGAGGGGGCCTCAGCATGGCCGGAGAAGCGGTGCGTCGGTGCGCGCCCGGGATCCGAACCCCGGCCGCCAGCAGCGGAGCGCGCGCACTTAACCGCTAAGCCACGGGGCCGGCCCACTTTGACACAACAACTAAAGACGCATTGTATTTGCACAGTGATTTTAACCTTCTCAAGTGTGTTCATGGTTTTTATTTATTGCACTGCCAGACAAATCGTGGGAAAGTGGCTTTTCTTTTATGATGGAAGATGCCAGGACCCATTTGAGTGGCGCTTGGAAGCATTTGGGAGATGAGGAGGCTGGTGGCAGAGCGGGGCTGTCCTCGGTGTGAGGTCCTAAAGGAGGTAGGAGGGCGGGGCTCCTCCGTGGTCTCTGGAAGGGAGGAGGAGCAGGTGGGAGCACGGGAGGGGAGAGGGAGTGACTTTGTTAAAGGGACGGCATCCAGGGAGCCCGTGTGGAGCCTGAGCCCGAGTTAGTTCTCCACCGAGAGCTGAGGGAGCCGGGGTATTTATACACCAACTCTTGCTGTCAGGCCCCTCTCGGGGGCACAACTCCCTCCCCGCCCTGGCCCCATCCACCCTGCCAGCGTGTGGGCAGTGGGGCTGCGCTATAAGAACTGAGGGGCTCTCTGCGCCCCACATTGTGTACCAGTGGGGGGGGGCTGGTGTTTGAGGAATGGGCGGAAGGTATGAAACAGCCCCTCTAGGAGACAGGCAGTGTGGTGGGGCCGTGGGCAGCGCCGAATTGCGGTACCGAGAACACAGCTCAGCTGCGGCTTCCTCTGAGCAGGGCCGTGTGGCCACTCTGTGCTGGCACCGAGGACCGAGGCGAACAAGGCCTCCTCGCTGCCCACGGGGAACTCACCGGGGCCTGCAGACCCGCAGAAGGCTGCAGAGTGAGATGTGAGCAGTTGTGTGTGCACTGTGGGTGCCCCGGCAGAGGGGTGGGGAGTGTCAGGGTGGGGAGTGTCAGGGTGGGGAGCCGAGGCCACACTTTGAAGGCCTTGAAGGCTGAGTATTGACATCATAGCTGCGAGATCTCTCTGACTTTACTTATCTCATCTGTGAAATGGGGCGATGATCAACTTGAAATCTCTGTATAATCTTCTGAGTGAATACAGTGTGGGGTAATGTGATGAGAAGGGCCGTGGCTTTTCAGAAGTGGCCTCAGGAGTGGCTTTTCGGAAGTGGCCTCAGGACGTTGAATTTCCAACACTCACCCCCAGGAATTAAACCCCACACCAGGATGCTCTAAGGAGTCCACTAAAACACCAGCAGGGGTTTAGGCCCCTGAAGATAAAGAGGGGGTCCAGGCAGGCTGGAAGCCAGGCAGTGTCTCAGAGCGGCACTTGGCACTTTGTTTCTGTCTTCGCAAAGTGTCAGCGAGCTCCTGCCCTGAGCCAGGACCTGGACCAGGCACCGGAGACACAGGTATGAACAAGACCCAGTGAGCAAGGCAGCCAAGGCCTCTGCTCACGGGCAGCCACCTCGAGCGTGATCATCCACCGACCCTGACATTCCAGGGGGCTGGAGGAGGGAAGCAGAACGTTTCCTGTTCTTGTAGCTGATTCGCCTCCCACGAGGCGACCCCAGACCCTGGAGCAGCCCTGGGGTCTCATGGGCACCATCACGTGTTGGCTCTGCAACCATGGGCACGTTACTTAAACTCTCCGTGCCTCGGTTTCCTTATCTGTCAAATAGTAAAGTATCTAACACACAGGGTTGTTTTAAGAATTAAATGAATTTCTGCAAGTCAAGTGCTTACAGCAGAGCCCGGCCCTCAACAGGTGTTCGCGGTTATTTTTCAGGGAGCTGACCGAATCTTTCTGAGAAGATCCTCCTCTGAGCTGGCTCAGAGCGGTTGCCCTGCAGACCTTGGGTCCAGGTGAAGACCTAGCTCTTCTGGAAATGAGAGGGCTGAGCAACCCCCCATGGCCAGACCCCCAGGGGGGACCCCAATGCTCCGGGTCTGGCTGGAGCAGAACCAGGACTATGTGCTGGATGGTGAAGAACACGGGCTTCGGAGTCAGGCAGACCTGGGGGGCGTCCCAGCTTCTCTACCCTGTAGTGTGTGATCCTGGGAAAGTTACTTTCTTGCACTCTAGTTTCCTCGACTATAAAGTGGTGATAATAGCACATACATCATGAGACCGTTGCATCACTGACCTATTGCTGTGTTGCAAACCACCCCAAAATTTAGTGGCTTAAACCCACAACCCTCTATTTTGCTCATGAGTCGGTGCATTGGCAATTTGGGTTGGGCTCAGTCAGGTGGTCCGCTGGTCTTGGCTGGGCTCGTTCAGGCACCTGTGGTGGGCTGGTGGTCAGCGGCCCGGGGGTTTGGCTGGCTGTCGACTGAGGTAACTGGTGACTGGGCCTCGTGTCTCATGTGTATCCCGCAGGCTTGTTCATAAGGTGGTGGTCTCAGCGTTTCTAGGAGCCACAAGGGGGTACACCCAGTGCCCAAGCTATTTAAAGCAAGTCCCAGCCAGATTCGAGGGGTGGAGAAGTTGGTGGGAAGGGGAGAATTTGGCCAGTTTTGTCTTCTACCACAGTTGTTTTGAGGATAAGATGAGATCATATAAGTAGAGTGCCTGTTAGCATTCTGAGTGCTCCGTAAATGTACTGACAGTGATTAAATTTTTCTCTTCCAGTTTTTTAATAAAAAGGTAGATGTCATAACAGGTGGCTGTTACTGCTGAGTGGATTCTGACTCCTAGAGGCCCTGTGGACAGCAGAGCAGAACCCTACTCAGTCTTTTTGCATCATCCTCTCACCTTCTGGTGCCGTATCAGACAATGCTTTGCTGCCATTCACAGGGTTTTCACAGCCATTTTTTCAGAAGTTAGTGGCCATGTCCTTCTTCCTAGTCTGCCTTAGTCTGGAAGCTCTTCTGAAACCTGCCCACTATGGTGACCTTGCTGGTATTTGAAATATGGTGGCACAGGTTTCAGCATCACAGCAACATGCAGCCACCACAGTATGACAGTTGACAGATGGACAGATGGTGTGGTTCTCTGATCGGGAAATGAACCCGGGCTGTGGCAGTGAGAGCACCAAATTTAAACCACTAGACCCACCAGCGCTGGCTGTCATAATAGACATTAAATAGTAATTTTAATTTTTTTGAAATGTCTTGTCTCCGTTTCCTCCCCCATATCGTGAGGATCCTCACTTGCAGACAGGGCTTCAGCGAGGGAGTGATGGGAAGGTGTCTGCACAGAGCCCGGTGTGGGGAATGCCCTGGGTATTATTATTGGTATAAGATCCATGTCTCACTTCCCCCCTGCACACAAAAAGGCAACCCAGCCTTGACTGCTTTTTCATTTTTGTTTTGTTTTGACCCACACCCGCTTTTCAAAACCCCCGGCTCTGGGCTGTTTGTAGAGACTCTCCTCCAGGCTGTCTTTTTTTCTGGCTCCTCAGCTGCCTCTCTCCTCCTCCCCCGCTCCCTGAAGGCACCTCCTCCCTTTGTGTTTCATCTCCCTTCCTCTGCCGCAGCCTCACATCTGCCTAGGGGGCTCCTCTCGGCTGGAGCCACAGCTTCCGGGAGCTCCAGGGTGACCCTGAAGCCACAAGGCCCTTCCAGGTGAGGATGACAAGGGCGGGAAGTACAGGGCACCTGTCATGGCTCTAAATATCTGCAGGCCAGACGCAGCACACAGCCCTCCCAGTCTCTCCGAGTGGCCCTGGCTCTCAATCTGTATAAGAAAGGCGACCCCTCCACCTTGCACCTTCTCGCTGTTTCCAGGGATCTCTGTTTGAGCAGCTTCTGAAGCCCCACGGTGCTGGCAGGCAGCCTGGGAAAATGCATAATGCTTGGAGGCTGGGGAAACTGAAATCGACAAGTCACGCACCCTGGAAGAGGAGAGCAGAGGCTCAGAGTCTCAAAACCTGGATGGTCTAGAGTATGTATAACTTAGCACCCCTCACCCCACCCTTGTCAAACCAGATGGGGCCCCTGCAGCTTAAATGTCAGACAACCTTCCTTCTCTGGGGCCGGGACACTGAGAAAGGGGAGAGGAGTACGAGAAGACCCTCCTCCCAGCTGGCTCAGGGCGGCCCCCCCTGCAGAAGACAATGGTTCTTCTGAGACCGACTTTGGAGCTGTCCCCAGGCCGGGTGCTTCACACGCGTTCTCTTGTTCCTTCTCACAGCATCCCCTTGAGGCTGGCAGTGGCAAACCCACGTTACAGATGCAGATATCGAGGGTCAGAGAGCTTAAGAAAATTTGTTTTGAGTTCAAAGTTCAAGGACAGAGCATAATTGACTGGTGTGAGTGGAGAAGGGCTTGGGGGCAGCCCAGGAGATGGCTGATGCCAAGTCCTTGGCTCCAGGGCCTCGTGATAGGGGAAGGGAAGGTGGGATCTAGGGGTGGGCAGGCGGGGTTCAAGGATGCTTTTAAGGAAACTGAGGGTCTTTGGACTTTGCCATGAAGGCAAGTTTCCTTGAACTCTCTGAGCCTCAGTGTTCTCACCTATAAAATGGGGTTGCGAGGATCAATGAGGTGATGCATAGAAAGCGTCTGGTTCAGTGCCTGGCGTAGGCAGAGCAGGGGCTCTATAAATGTCTTACCTCCTGGCTCCAGGGATGTCACAGGGCAGGGTGTCTGGGATGGCCCCTCTAGACAGCCTTGCCTTTCTGGCTGGACGTTTCCACGGGTGGCACTGTGCCCTACAGTCAGAGTGGGGCCCAGGCCCAGCCCCAGCTCTAGGCAAAGCTGTGGCTTCTATGGTTGTTTCAACAACCCTGCTATTCCAGACAGGACCAGACTAGGCTTCTCTCGTAAATATTGATGGAGGCCCCAGACAGAGAGGAACAAGAAAACAAAGGACGTTTTATTTATGATAGAAAAAGAAACCAACAGAAAAAAAAAAATCTACAGGCCCGACAGGAGCGGGGGATGTTTAAATAAACCGTGGTACATCCACTCAATGGAATATTGTGCAACTATTGAAATGATGTTTACCGAGGGTTTGTAATAACACGAGAAAATGCTTATTCTAAAAAGCTAAGTGAAAAAAAGGAAGCAACTGAATTGTATATTCAGCATAATCACACCTAGGCAAAAATCAAGTCAAACAAAAATTACACACAGAAGAAACAGGCGGGAGGGACACGCATCACAGCAGGGGTGAAATTGGGGAGATTTTTATACTTTTCTCTATTTTCCAATTTTTTTTTTCTATAATGGCATGGTTAGCCTAACGTGGTAAGCAAGCCAAACTTGAGTTTGTTTTGTTTTTTTTTTTCTGAAGAAGAAAGAGCAGGGAATGCTGAACGGGAAAGCAGGACAGATGACCTGGGGGAAGCCTAGTGACACACAGGCCACTCTGGGGACTAGAGGTCGACAGACCAGACTATTACACAAGGTCAAGTGGAAATCCCTGATTGTGACCCCATGGGGTCATATGGGCAGGTTGAGCCCCAGCCACACAAGGTAAGGCGTCTGTGACGTCCTGGTAGTTATTTTGACTCTCACCCCTAAATGTGCCAACTCTGCTTCTCTCTCGGGAACGTAGCTTATCTCCACACCAGGAGCCCCCTTTATAAATGTCGGTGGAACAGAGTTCTCTCCCTTATGTGAAAGAGCGGGGCTCCTGCCTCTTCACTGGGATGGAGCTCCTAGGAGGCAGAGCTGCCCTCCCCCGCCCTGTGACAAAGCCCTGCTGGTGGCAGGGCAGCCTTCCGGTGCCCTGAGCCAGCCCTGGTCCATGCATCTCCTGGATTTCCATCCAGGTCTCTGCCCAGTGTCATCTTATCAGGAGGCCTGATCACACTACCCCACTTCCCTGCCTTCTGTCTCTCTGTGGCACATATGCAGCACCGGTTCTATTCATTTCTGTATTTGTTTTTTAAAATTGCCTGTTTTCCTCCACTAGGCAGGCATCTGCTACAGCTCAAGCACCTGGAAGAGTGCCTGGCCCAAACACCCTGTAAATGAGCCCTGACCGCATGGCCCCGGGTGGTCTTTGCAGGCCCCCTAAACTTCCTTGCTCTACCATGATGGCCCTGAGCACTCTTGTCCCTAACGTGGCTCCAGAGACCCCGGCCAGTGATGAGAAATGCATCAGCTCTAATCTATAGGTAATGACTGCTTGGTCCCTGTTCTGAGGCCATTAAAGGAAAAGACACGGTGATCGATTAGTGATGTCTGCCCTGGGACCACAGGGAGGCAGATAAGATGTGCTGTCTACTTCCCATCTCAGCCCAGGCCCGAATCTCAGCTCTCCCTCTCATCACACATAGGCCATTCGGGCCATCACTGGGTCTGGAACAAGCTCTGCTGCCTTGTCCCTGGAAGGATTCCCCTGGTCCCTACCATACGTATCTGAAGGGCTTCTGAAAGGGTTCTCAGAGTGCTGCCTAGGTCACCCTTGGCTGGGAGCCCTCTCTGGCACTCCATCCAGTGTGGTTGTGGTCTTGTGCTCTGCCTGGCTCCTTGCTGGAGGCTGCCCCTGGGGGCTGGATGTGGCTCCACCTGCCACAGCGCCCAGAGGGGATTCTCCTCCTGAGAAAACCCTCCCCCAATCTGGTATTGCGAATGCAATGCCAACTCCCAGTCACGTCACTGAGGCACCCCCTCCCCATGCGCCCCTTGGAGGTTCACACCTGAGTGTTGACTCTGAGCTTGATCATGGCCCTGGCTGGGGGGTCACTGTCCCCAGGCGCCAGCCAGAGTCCTCTCCCCGCCTCCTGCTTAGGAACAGACTAAGCAGCCTCACCTCCCAGGCTCTGGAATAGGGAAGGTGGCCTGTGCAGTCCAATAAAAGTCCTCATCTCCATGTCAACCTCCTTCTCATTCTTTGTTTCAATCCTGCATCTTTCAGAAAGACCCCAGGTCAGCCCCAGCAGCTGCAGTGAACACAAGCTCCTGCTGAGAACCCCCACGACATATGCCCCCCCACCCCCCACACCCCTCCAAACTTGGGAAGAACTTTCTCCAGGCGCTCTCGTCTAGCCCCTGGGCTAAAAAGGACATGAATTGTCCTCAGATTTTCAAGATAGGGACACTGACGTCCAAAGTGTCCACCTGTCAGGGCCTGCCCTGGGGCATCCTTCATATCTACTTCTTTCCTCCATGCTGCTTGTCACTTTAGGAGTAGTCCCAGCTCCCCCGGCTTCTGGCTGGGACCGAGAGTGTGCCTGCTGTCCCATCAGCATAGGCGTCTCCCTTGGAGATGGCGCAGGGCTGTGGTAATGGATTAGACCATCCTCTCTCCCTCACCTCTAGGAAGAACGGGAACTTCCTGCGGCTGGAGGGTCCCCTCCCTTTGAGAATTCACCAAACCTGATGTGAAAGGAGATCCCAGCCTCCAGAGGCACCACTAGAATTTTCTAGTTCCTTGGCTTCATCGTGGACCTGCCCCTCTTTGGTCCTCTCCTGCCTGTTGAGGCAGACCAAGGGGCAACATGGCACAGGGAGGGCAAATGATGTCATCTCCTCTCACCAGCCCTGAAGGGCTGAGCAGGAGTGGCTGCCCCAGCTCCCAGGCATGAGGGCTGAGTTGCTTGGAGAGCCGTGTTGTGAAGGTTCTGAGATCAGTGGTCAGTTAACAGTGGGCACGAACAGGGGCCCAGGAGGAGGGTGGTGGGACCACATCCTCTCCTCCCTCTCCAGAGACCTCAGATGTAGAATCAGTTGTATCCTTAGCAGACCACTACAAGGAGATGTACCTTTTCAAATGGCTGCTAAAAATAGAGGTTTCTCCTCCTCCCAGTATACCCGAATTCCAGGTAATGAGGAGAGTGAAGCGGGCTGCGGTTGACTTACTCTGCAGGAAGAGTCCCCGTGGCTGGACCCAGCTTCCGCTGCTCCACTTCTCCAACCATCTCTCCTTCTGGCTGGGCTCCCAGGGGCTCCCCTGGGCAACTTCCTGGTCCTGCCAGATTTTTCCCACCTTTGTGTTCCAGATGCTTCTGGGAACCATGGGGGTAGGGGCCCAGTACCCAATGTTTAGGAAGGGACCCTGGTGGCTTACAGACAGCTGGCCCATATCCAGTGGGGTCCGCTTGAGGGGTCACTGGGCGTCAACTGGCACCCAGAACCATGGTTATGATAAGGCTGTGCCCCTGAACTTCCATGGGGTCCTAGTGTGCCTCCCCCCAAGAATTCAGATTTGAAGGAAGTTGGTGGTCACCCCCGCAGATGTGGGTGCCCCGGCCTCAGAACACCAGCTCCTAGTTCTGTTTTCACACTGGGCCTCTGCATCCCACTGAGGGCAGAGATGCATCCAAGAGCCCCAGCCAGCAGAGGAGGTCGGATTAGAATCCGCCTCTTGCTGGCCACATTCCTGGGCCACTTGCTTTCCCAGAACCGGCCCCTGGGGTGGAGAGCAGGAGGTGCTTTTGCCTCCCTGTTTTGCAGGAGGGTCCCAGCAGAGGGGTGGCTAGACCCTGGTCTGAGGCACGTTGGGGGCGGGCAAGGCCAGGACGGCGGGCAGGAGGGTGCCCTGTGCGGAGGGGAGGCTCCGCAGCTCCTGGGGCACAAACCTGGGTGAGATGTGGTCGGCCAGGAAGCGGAGGGTGCGCCGGCGCCCCACGCAGTAGATGAGGCTGTCCACCACGGCGCACTGGAAGGCGTCCGGGTAGGGCGTCCGGTACGTGGCGCACTCGTACCAGAGGCGGGTGCTGGCGCTGCAGCGGTACACGCTGATGCCCAGGCTGCGGTTGAGGTCAAAGCGGTAGAGGAAGCCGTTGACCGCCACCATCTCGGCCGTGCGATCCTTGCTGCCCCCCGTGGGGCCGGCCCGCCAGCGCTGCTCCTGGGCCGAGAAGCGGAGCAGCAGGTACCGCAGCGTGCCGCCTGTGACGAAGATGTCACCGGCACACGCGGTGGCCGTGTGCGCCAGGGCGAAGGTGTCATTGGGGAGAGGCGGGACAAAGGTCCAGCGGTCCAGGCGAGGGTCATAGCGCTCGACCGTGTTCAGACATTCGCCCCCAATGGCGTACAGGAGCCCATCCAGGGCCACCAGCCGGCAGTGCGGCCGGGCCTGGTTCAGCGGGCACACCTCGCTCCAGATCCCTGTCAGCGGATTGTAGCAGAAGACGCGGTTGGAGGGCTGGCGCCCGGACCCCTGGCATCCGGACACCACGAAGAGATAATTGAAGAGACTGCAGATGGCGCAGCCCCGGGACACAGCCTCGGGGGGCAGACGGTCCAGCAGGTGCCAGACATCCTGCTCGTCGTCATAGCAACAGAGGCGGCCGGAGTCTTCCTGGGGGCACACGTCGGCCACCACCAGGTGCTTGCGGCCCTGGAGCCGACGCTGGAGGATCAGCTCCCGCTCTGCCCCACTCAGGCACCCATAGATGTCCGGGCTGCGCAGGACCTGGAGGTAGTTGTCGCTCATCACCTTGTAGGCCGCCTCCTTTAGGGTCTCCAGGTTCTGCCTCTTGGCCAAGGTCAGCACCTCATAGCAATTGCCCAGATCCAGGTGAACGCCTGGGGCTGAGCAGAGGGCAATCGGGAGGTGGAAGAAAGTGGTCCCGGCCACGGGCTCCACCTGGGCCTCCCCACTGCTTCCAGCTGAGCTGGGCCCGAGAGAATCCTGGGATATGGGGCAGCCTGGCGGGGCACTCTGGTCTGGGCAGGATGGAGTGGGGGCCCCAAAGCCATCGAGCTGCAGCTGAAGCTCCGGGTGCTCCACGATCTGGAGGAGGCTCGCCTTCCTGTTGAAGCCCCGCGTGGAGGGCGACAGCACGGGCTGGGGGGAGGCAGCTGTTTCAGCTCTGCCATCTGTGTCACTGGCACGGCCTCCCGAGGCCGCCCCAGTTCCCGGGGGCCCTGGCAGTGGCACAGGGAGTAGAGCCTCAGCCAGGGCTGCTGTCCTGGGGGCCAGCCTGCCCCTGGAGGTGGCCTGAGAGGTTGATTCCACATAGTAATCGTACACCTTGCCCTTCAGCCTGGGCCTGGTCCCCTCCACCTTCTGGATGAAATTCTCCTCCACTCGAACCCGGGCCACGGATGAGAAGGTATAGGAGGCGTTGATGGCTCCCTCCCGCTGACGCAGGGCCAGGCCCATGTCCGAGGCAGCCTGGAGGGCCCCAGCCTCTTCCCTACAGACGCCCGTCACTTGGGTGAAGACCCAGCTCTTGTTCATGTCACTGCTGCCTTCCATGTGGGCCATCCAACAGTGGTGGGGGGACTCCTGCTCCCCAGCCCCTGGCTGCTCGGGGGGTCTGCCGTCCTGCCATGAAGCAGGTTCACCACCCACACCGCTGCCGTCTGCCACAGCAAGGCCAGCGGCAGAGCTTTCTGGTTCACTGCCCAAATGGGGGTGGGGGGGTGGCTCAGGCTTACCGCCAACAGCTGTTCCGGCTTCCTGGTCACTGCAGCAGGGAGGCACCAGGCCAGAGTCCGGGCGCTGCCCACTCCCCTCCTCACCTGCGCCTGTCCTCTCCAGCTTCTGAGTCTCTAGGGGTTCTGAGTCCCTGGAAGAGGCTCCTATTTCCAGGACTCGGGAGCCCCTGGGATTCTCCCAGCTGCAGCCCAGCAGTGCTCCTGCCCCCTTGCTTCCCCTCCGGCGTCTCAGCTCCCAGTGTGGTGCCCCGGGAGCAGCACCCTGGATGGAAGGCTGCCAGGAGCCCTCTGCCTCCTCCTCTGCTCCGGCCTTGGCGTTCCCACCCCACAGCGGGGCCCAGGCAGGCCTCGACTTGTACAGCCTGTAGGCGACTGTCACCAGGAGCAGGGCAGCGGCAGACAGCACCACCTTGCCCATCAGCTGCATGTCCAAATGCGGGTCCTGGGCCTCCGCGCCTCCTCCTCCGGGGAGCATGTTTCCCAAGCCGACCTGGGGCAGAGGAATGTCAAGAATCCGATTTAATGATTGCCCAATAGGGGCTGGTTCCTGGTTCCTGCTGAGTGGCCCGCTCTGGCTGGCCAGCAGAGGAGTTGGAGCAAAGGTGACTTTGAGCTGGCAGAGGGCAGCAGCTGGGCCCAGGCTGGCAGGTCTCGGCAGCCAACTTCCTTGGATCTTTTGATGCTTTCCCTGGGGGTGGGAGCGGGGGGTCTGCCTGGGGGCTGAGCTTGTGATCGGCCCCCTGAGCCAGCGGCAGCAGAAGGATGTTAGGAGCGTCCAGCAGGTCTGCGCAGAGGGAGGGAGCGCTTGACCAAGCAGTCACCCGATGCCAGGAAGCGCACGCGGTTGGTTATTATTTGTGTGTGTGCTTTATTTTCTCTGTTGCAAATGCACTGGGCCGGGAGAGTTGGGTGTGGTGAGTCGTAGGGCAGGTGGAGCCACGGCAGGTGTGGCATCACATCTCTCTGCGTCTGTTTCCTTCCCCTTGGGTCTGCTGGTCCCCACGGTGGGGTCCGCAGTTAAGAGCAGGGGAGGCTGGGCCGGGGAGTGCAGCCAAGCCACCTGACTGGCTCTTGGACCCTTTGCCCTCCTTCCCTGCCTGACGAGTTTACTGAGAGACCTGGCCTTACTGAGAGGAGCTGGGGAAAATGCACAGCATTACCACTCGGATTGGGGATAGACGTGGGCACATCCTCGCCCTCAAAACCAGACAGCCTCACATGGTGAGAGGCCGAGGGAGACTCCCCTGCCCCTGTCTCACCAGCGCTGTGGGTTCTGGATCCCAACTACCTGGCTCTGCTACTTACTTACCAGCTGTGTGACTTTAGGCAAGTGACTTCAACTTTTTGTGCCTCAGTTTCTTCATCTGAAAAATGTGGGTAACAGCATACACACCTCATAAGGTTGTGATGAGAACAAAATGGGTGAATGTGTGTAAGGCCGTAGGGCCAATCTCCACCTCACAGAAGCTCAGTAAATGGCCCTTCTTCTTCCTCTCCTCTCCTCTCCCCATTTTCATCATCAGCCTCATCATCACTCATGTGAATTGTTATCCTCTGGTCTTTCTAAAGCACAGACCTAATTCTGCCCCTCCCCAGACCGCAGTCCTCTAAGGCCCCAATGGCCAGTGCAGGCATCTCAAACTCGTGCGGCCTAGGGGGCCGCGGGCAGACACAGTCACCCGGCTGATGGTGCCAGGGGGCTGGGCCCAGCACCGCCTGGTGCCACCGTTTCAGAGACACTGCGAGTCTGGTAGTGATGTGATCACTCTCGGTTTCTAAATGTTGGCATCAAATTAAAAAAGAAAATACAAAGCACTTTGTGGGCCAAAGGAAACATGTGCACAGGAGGAATTTGCCCCTGAATCTCTGACGTGAGGAGAAAGTTCTGACTCCTTCTGCTGGTGTTCACAGCCCTGCACGCTCCAGCCTCAGTTTACCCATCCAAAGTCATCTCCCGGTCGCTGCCCCGTGTGCCCGGCTTTGCCACCTCTGAGCCGGGGTGAGGCCGACTTCCCTCATCTTTGCTGGTCCGCATCCCTCCGGCCCTTCAGAGTCGGGTCAAAGGCTGTGCTTCCCGGGCCTTCTTCCCTGGTGCCTCCATCCTTCCAGGATCATCTTTTCCCATTTTGGTCTTCTGTTCTACGCGCCTCTTTTAGCCTTTAAAGTGCCCTGTGTTCTGCTGGGTTCTCGGTCCGAGGACAGAGACTGTGTCCTGCTCGACTTTGGGCCCTGAGGCCGATACGGGGTGGGGAACGATGGGGACAACAGCCCGCATGGACTGTGCCTCTGTACGGGTAGAATGGGGCGGACACGCTGGATAAATCTCATCCACTGCTCACCGCCCTGACTGGGGGAGGTACAATTGTCATCCTCATTTTACGGCAGCTCCAAGGTGACGTCAATTCGCTAATAAACGGGGCCTCCTCTCCCTGTTTGCAGGCTCCACAGTCTCACAGACCTGAATTCATCCAACACATATGACTTCTCGGAAGTCAGGCCTCCTCGGCCTGCCGCACCTGTGACCAGCAGCAGGCACTCCTGGGTTCTCTTTCTTCCATCATGCTCAAAACAGTGATTCCGAATGGAACAGGCACGAGAATCACCGGGGTACTGGTTAGAAATGCAGATTGCCAAGCTCCACCCCCAGCCTTTCTGATTCAGTGGGTTTGGGGGTGCTCCCAGGAAATCCTCATTGCTAACAGTCACCTCAGAAGATTTCAGTGGGCCTAGGGATGAAAAGTCAGCTTTTCTACTTGTCTGCTGAGAATTCCTCCTCACCCCTGGGTGCTGGGTGAGCAGGTCCTTCCTCCATCATCAAGGTGAGCAACAGGACACAGGGAATGAAGTCCTGGGTGCTCTGCATAAGTAGAATCATCTTATCGTCACAGCAACCCAGAGAGGTGGGTGTTGTCGTCACCCTCACTTTGCAGGTGAGGAGACAGGCTCAGAGGGATGTGTCACGTAGGCTGTGGGTGGCAGCATCTTGATTTATAACCAGGTCTCTAGCTGCATGGCCCACTCGTCTTCCTCCGGGAAGGAGAGGACGAGGTGGAAAGGTAATGCAAACGATCTGTCCAGTGGGGAAACCAGGTCTCTGGGTGCTGATGTGGGGTCCCCCAGCAATCAGGCTACCTTTCCAGCAGTAGTGGCAGTTTGGGGACTCCTGTGCCCTTGGAGGGGAGCAGACTTGTGGCATATCCCTTTGGTGTGCTGTGACCTGGCTTTGTCCTCTGAGATGCCACCAAGCAATCAGTGTCTCAGCCATGTGTCGTGCTGCTTCCCACCCAATGAAGGCTTGGCTGCACCCGGAGCACACCCTACCTGCAGCTCCAGTTTAAACACACTAAGTCAGACAATCAGTCTTTCCATTTGGAACTACGTTCCTGGCCACTGGGTGTGGCCAAGCCAGCCCCCGGGGCAGAAGGGGGACGATGGGAGAACTGAGAGCAGAAGACACAGTCCCAGCCCCAGGGGGACTTCTGTCCTTACCAGGAAGACAGGGCATATGCCTGAGATATGATCAAATTACAATGAATTGCAAGGGAAAAATTAATGAGGTGATTTGTCAACAGATGCTAACTGACAAAGAACAGCCCAGCTATCGGGCAGCCAGGGATGCTGGAGCAAGGGGCGTCAGAACAGAGGTCAGGAAAGGAGTCCAGAAAGAGGCGTTGGCATTGAGTATCGATAAAAGGAGGGGGCACAGACTGATTGATTGAACAAATGTTTACTGGATGCTTACCATGTAGCAGGCCCTGCGCTGGGCTACAGGGATGTCAGTTAAGGAAACACATGTGGCCCCCGCACCCCTGGAGACTGTGGACTCTGGGGGAAGAAGATGCTGAGCACGAAGATAGCGGAGTGTGACGATGCTCAGAGGTGAGGGTTTCGGTGGAAGAGTGAAACAGGAGTCCTTGCACCAGGCTGGGTGGAGAGAGTGGATGGGGCATTTGACGTGGCAGGAACAGGGAAGGCCAAGAAGGGAAAGATGGTAAGGTATAAGGAAAACTGGGGGACTTGAGAGCCAGGACAAGGTTTGAAGACCTCCATATTGGCCTGGGCGCAGGTGTGTGTGGGTGGGTATGGGAGGGGTCACATGGCACTGATTTGAATCCTGGCACTTCCTGTGACCTTCCCTGGTTTGAGGGCAGAAGTAACACCTGTGAAACAGCTGAGCACAGGGGAGGCCTTCAGTAATGAGACTTCCTGCTGTCTGCCCTCCGTTCTAGTTCTCAGTGAACACAGCCACCTGAGATTGTCTTAAAAGGTAGGTTTTATTATTATTCAGGGGTAGCGAGGCCAACATATCAGAGATGAGTGCTACTGAAAAGATCGTTTGTTACAGTTTCTAAGAGAAGCCCCCACCCCGTACCACACAGGACCACGTGGGGAAGCACCAGGTCGGTCAGGAGGCGGAGGGGGCACAGGGAAAATGGGAGCAAGGGCCTTTCCTGTGCTGTTTGTGGAAGGAATGGGCAAGGCAGGGTCAACAGCTTTAGGATTGGCTGGCTTGAATAATTTCGGGGGGCCCAGTGCTGTGTTTAGGTGTCTGATAGCTGGACCTGGAGTGATTAGTGAAGGGGGATGTTGGTCCTGGTGTATCAGAGCCTTGTGAGAGCCTGATAAGGGAGATTTTGGAGGTATGGCTTTGGATTGGTTCATTTGCATATGAAAGGTGCGCTCCTAGGCATGTCCTTTGCTGTCTCTCATTGGAACTAGCTAACTGGGAGTTCACCAAGGGCCCCAGATGCCAGAGCATCAAGCATACAGAAAATAAGAAGAGATAGCTACTAGGGAGAGTCAGAAGATCAGAAGACAGGAGAACAGGGACTTCGGGGCCCCCAAGAGGCGGCCGGCTGCCCTGCAGGGAGGTGTGAAGTCCATCCAGCCAGCAGGTGAACACAACACTCCCGCTGACTTCAAACCCCATCAATTACAGCTTTTTTTTAGTCCATTTGGAAAAAGTAAAATGAACAAATGAAGACAGGAGCGAAATTAACAGATAATTGGAAGTCTATATTGGGCTCCTGCAAATGCGCCTGCTTGCCCGCCAATCTGGTCTCTCCATGCAGGCAGGATAAATTGAGAACTCTTGGGTTGGCTCAGGGGGTGGATAAAACAGTCAGAGACAAATGCGTGCCACGCAAATAAACAGGCCCATCTTCGAGTGATTACCTTTGAATTCTGTCGTGCTGGTGCCTCCCCTGGTCTCAGCCTCTGTCTGCGTTTTCCAAGGTGGAGGCCCCCACCGGGTGGGTGTGGCAGGTGAGGCCCTGAGTTGGGCCCGAGGCTGGGAGGAGGTGGGAAGTGAGATGTGTGTGCAGAGAGGGTGTGGAGATGTTAGAGAGGGAGAGAGGGAAGAGTATGGCCTTTTACACACACACACACACACACACACACACACACACACACACACACACTGGAGGGAGAGTGTCCCCTTTTGAGTCCAGAAGGGTCAGCGATAAATGGATCCTGGTTTGACCAATGGGGAGATTAAGGCCTAGCGAGAGAGAGAGAGTCTGTCTAGCTGGGCCTAGAACACAGGGCATCTGACTGGGTCTGGGGGCTGGGGAGGAGGTCAAGGATAAATCCCTGCTCATCTAAGGGGTGATCAGTGAGTATTGGTGGTGGTGGCCATTCTGTGTTACCCAGGGGCCTTTACTGGATAAACTCTCCCAGGCATACGTTGGGCTTTATTGTGCTCAGCGTCCCGGGCTGCGTCCCAGCTGGTGTGCACTGCCATGTCCACACTGGTTGTTAAAATGCTGAAATATTTCCCTTCTGGTTGATAAATAGCCACTGCCCAACCCCACCAGCCTGGCTGCCATCCCCCCAGGACACCCTCCGTCCTCCCTCCCATTTATGAATTAGAAGTCAATGCTTGGTACGGCAGGGCTCCCCCACCTCTGTACCACTCAGCCAGGGCAGTTCCATGCCTTGCCAGGAGGTAAAATATCAAACATTCCCCCAGGCTCTGCCTCCCCCAGGCCCCTGTTCTGCTCCGTCTAGGGTGATGCTGGCTCAGGAGTTACTGGACGAGGCTGCCACTTCAGCTGGAATTTTGAGCCTGCAAAGATGAGGCCAAACGGGGACCCTGGTGGACCCACCGTGGTGAACGCCGCCTGCCGAGCTCACCCGTTCCAGAGCGTCCCGTCAAGACTTCCATTCACGTGACCTCAACAAATAGCTGTCATGGCTGTGACGGGCACAGCCCCCGACCAGGCACTTCCCATTCTACTATCCAGTTCAGTTGGTGTTCTTATCCCCGCTTTATAGATGAGGGCACTGAGGCTCCCAGGAGGTGAGGTGATCACACCCAAGGTCCCACAGCTTGTGAGTGGTGCACAGGTGGGGCTCAGATCAGTCTCCTCTTTGACCTTGGACTGTGCACCCATCCAGCCCACCCTTCTGCCTGCTGCCAAAGCTCGCCTCCCCAGAAACCTGAGGAGGGACCAATGTTGCTCTCCAAGGAGACACGTTACTTTTGTTCCTTTACATCCTGGGATGAGCAGAGGCCGGAGGTGGGTGATGGCAGGACTGTGGAGAGGGCGAGGCATGCTGCCGCCGCTAGAAAGGGAGTCTGGCCTGGAAAGGGAGTTTTGAAGAGCTGGGAATGCCAAGGGCGTGAAGAAATGTCCTACTTACAATTTCCACCGCACAGATCATTAGGAAATGGAAGAATGGCATGTGATAACGTGCCTGTGAATTTGATGGGGAAATCGAATGTGAAACGATTCATGGGTGCTGTTTGAGATGGCAGAGTGCATCCTGATTTTTTTCTCCTGGGGTGGGAGGAGTTGAAGCAAAGGCAGCATCCTGAGGTTTGAGTATATGGCATAACCCCCTGCCTGCACACAGAGAGAGAGCTTTCACAGAGGGCTCAGAGCCCAGAGCAACAGTAATAATAATAGCCAGTATTTGCTGGGCGCCTGCTCTGTGTCAGACCCTGTGCTCCGCCGAGGCTGCAGACAACATCTCCTTTAATCTTCGCACCAGTCCTGCGGGGGAGGTAAGACCCATTCTACAGATGAGGAAACTGAGGCTCAGTTTCTCGCCCAAGGCCAAGTCTGTTTTACCCCAAAGCCATTCTCTAGAAACCCTTGCTACTCAAAGAAGCAAGACCTAGGAGCTTGTCAGCATGCAGGATCTCAGGCTCCACCCCAGCCTCAAACAATCAGAATCCTCGTGTTAACCAGATCCCAGGTGACTCCCGTGCACATTACAGCTTATGAAGCACTATAAACACCCGGATCAGCATCCCCCTCACCCACAGTCCCCAAAATCAATCAACTGTATGACCTTGAACATCTTCGAGAGCATGTGTTTTCTCCCACCGGGTCAGAGAGAGGTCACACCTCCATCACTGACGCTCTGACATCTGAGCTCTGCAACCAGCATGGAAATGTTACTGATTCTGATTGTGAAAATAGTCTCTGTGCCTCCGTGGCCTTATCTCTCAAATAGGCATGGCGCCATCCATCTGTGGGGTTATTGTCAGGAAACACCCTGGAGGCCTAGGAGGGCCCGTGGTGCAGGTGCATGGCAAGGATCCATACGTGTTTATAGGATCAGGTGATGGATCGTGATAGAACACATCACAGTGAATTTTCACAACCTTATGATTATCCCCGTTTTACGAGGAAGAAACCCAGAAGGGTTGAGTTGCTTGCACAAAGCCACACAGCTAGGAAATGCAGCCCTGACGTTCAAACCAGGCACCTTCAGATCCAAAGACCATGCTCCCCGCCGGGCTGTCCCCCGGTACCACTGCTCTCTCCTCCTCCTGCAATATTGCAACAGTCGCCAGCCCTGCGTGCCATTCCAGGGCAGCACCCTCCCTGGATCCGGCTGCCCATGGCCCCATCCTAGCAGCCCATCTCTCCCCTCCCCCTCGCCTGCCTCTTCTGCAACCCTTGTTCTGAGCTGCCACTAGCCGGCTCCAGGACGTCCTGCGGCACCCCATGGCGTTTCCTATCAAACCTAAACGCCTCAGCCTGTGCTCCAAGGTCCCTTCGACGCCCCAACCTCATTTGTCACTGTTCCCAAACACCGGTTCTGCTCCAGCCGAGCTCATCTGTTTACTGTCCCCTCGTCCCTGCTGTCGCACGGGCCGTTTCTCTCACTCATGGCTCTCTTTCCTACATCTCTGCTGTTCTGGTCGCTTTTGCAAAACGCTAGATCAAAATCGAGCCTTTTCTATAGCACTCAAGCCAGGGACACAGCTCTTCACTCATTCTGGGTCCCAGGCCCCTCTGAGGATATACTGGAAGTTATGGAACCTTGCTAGAAAAATGCACATACACATAATATTTCACATGCCCGCTCTGGAAGTCCCCAGACTCTTGGAGTCTTGGCTAAGAAGCCCTGAGCTAGGGGAGGACGCATACTGAGCTTTTGGACATATGTATGAGATTGGCTTTTGGGGTGAGATATAGGCCAGCCGAGAACGGCATGTTTTGCAGTGTGTGCTCTGAGTTAACTCAGTGCACAAAAAGCTTTCCTGGCCAGATAAGTTTAGAAAATACTGCTTTGTGGCCTCTGAGCCTCAATTTCTTCATTTGTAAAGTGAGACCAATAAAACTAGCTTCTATATAAGTTGTCGTGGTGATCAGATGAGTTAAGGGGCACTGAAGGCCCCACATCTTGTGCTGTTTTCAAGAGACCAGCAGGAAGGAGGGAAGCAGAGACCCTCTCCAGCTCCCCCCAGTGGAGAATGGGGGCCCAGAGGGGGCTGGGAGCCCAGTGGGCATGCTGTGGCTCCCAGCTGCTCCCTTAGACCAGTAGAGGGGTGCTGTGGGGGAGAGTGAGGGTGGGCCTTGCTGGGAGAGGATGCAGCCCTGAGTCTGGATCCCATTCTCATCTCTCCCAGAGGCTGGAGAGCTGGTGCTGGCCCCTGAGAGGACGGGCAGGTTTGTGTTCACAGCTCTGAGCCTCTAAATGCAGCTAACTCAGCGCAACCAGGGGCCTCACTGGCCCATTAGGGCTGCTCTGGCCGATTGCAAATCAATGCTCTGAAAAGAGACAGCCACCCAGGTGCAGAAGGTGGATCCAGGCTGCCAGGAGCCGGAGGAGGGAGGGGAGGCTGCTAGGAGAGCAGCCAGGGAAACCCGGGCCAGGGAATGGCGAGGCTGCACGGAGCATCCGCACGGCCTCTGCTAGGGGCCAGATCCGGGCTGGCTCTGGGGATGGAGTAACAAATGGGGAATGAGCAGCTTCCTCAAATGCCTACTGTGTGCCAGCCACTGGGCTGGGAACATTCTTTGCCATTTAATCCTTACGACAACCCTGTGGCAGAGACAAGGCTGTGTGTTCAACCAAATCCTGATTCGGTTTCCTTGTCCTGGGCAGCCAGGAAAACTACCTTTCCCAGGCCCCCCTGCAGTGTGGGGGGACATTTGATGGAGTTATAGCCTAGGGCGGGCAAGCAGAAGTGACCTGAGCAGCTTCTGGGTTGAGGCAGTGAAGAAGTGTGCTGCCTCCTCCTCTTACTCCCTCTGCCGCAGTGACCTCCGAGGCCACATGTCTCAGATGACGAGGGCCCCCAGCCCCCGTAAGATTGTGAGAATAAACTGTTATTGAGTTAAGCCACTGAGATTCCTGGGTTTGCTGGTTGCAGAAGCCAGTGTCGATTTCCTGGGCTAATATTAAGTTCACTGATAGAGGGATTGTTCCCACTTTGCAGATGAGGACACTGAGGTTCAAAGATGCTCAGACTCCCCCAGCCAGCAGGCTTAGCCTCAGGCCCTCTGCCCTATTAGACCTGCCCCAGCCCTCTAGAAACTCACGGTCTCATGAGGCAGGAGAACATCAGAGCAAATCATGGTGAAACACGACAGGGGGTGCATGGGGTGCTGTGGAAACAAGGAGGAAAAAGCCAGAACTTTGGGGGGCGCTTCTCAGAGCTGAGTCTTGAAGACTTTGACAGGTGGACAAGGTAGGGAAAGGACAGTCAAAGGCGAGGGCCCACTGGGTGCAAAGGCCCTGAGGATGGAGACGATCATTTATAGGTCTATGTGCAGGGATGGTTCCCAGCACTGGAAACGGTATGGGATGTTGAAGTGGCCAGAATCAGTCTCCACTGGGGTAGGAATGACATGGAGACCAAATGAGCTCTAGGACTTACAGCAAGAAAGACTAAGATAAGAACCAAGGAAGGACTTCCTTTGATTGGAACATTCCAAATCATGCAAGGCCCTCCATCAGCAGTCACTAAGCGTTGCGAGAAAATGAGAGAGGTGACAGTTCCAGCGTGGCGAGAGGGGAACCTAAACTGTTTCCTTGTCCATGTCCCCCAGGTGTGACCCCATTCTTCCTGTCCCCCCACCCCCCAGGCACATGACTCTTTTCTGTGTTCTGAGTTCTGATTTCCCAAGGTGCATCATTTAAAGACTGTGTCCAGCTCTGCACTCAGGGCTCCGTGAGGTGGTGGGGCTGTTTGCCTAACGGTTTTCTTTCATGTCTCTCTAGCTGTTGATGGGTGAATGCTGCTTATTTCATTTGCCATCTTCGGAGGTGTTGTGTTTCCATTTCCATCGCTGTCCGAGAGCCCTGGGGACAGAGGAAGCACAGACCTCCCAGGGCAGAGCCTCGACGTCCGCTGTTTCCAGGCAGCAGGCTTGTTTTTCCAGTAACCAGAGTTTCTCAGAGCTGAAAGAGACCTTGGCGGGCCCGCAGTCCAACCCTCTCATACTGCCGGTGGAGAACAAAGGGAGGTGACGACCCCAAATTCGCGTTAAGGGGGGCAATCTGCCAGTGCCGTTGCTTTAGGCACTGAAGGTCAGCTCGGGGCCCCACACCCTGTACTGTCCTCACTCCCACAGCTGCTTGGTGGTGGCTGCCCGCGTCCCACAGGAAACCGGCGTGCTGGGAGCCCCCATTGCTGTTTCAAAGAGAGAAACTGAGCCCCAAGAGGGAAGCGATCCTGACCAAGTCCCTCAGCTCAGGGGAGGCGGAGCTGAGATCGCTGTCCACTGAACCCCATAGTGACCCAGTAGGGGATGCAAGATGGTTCAGGGACCTTCAGAGTCCTCATCTCCAGCTAGCGTCGGCGATCACGGGAGAGACCCTTTCCCATCTGGGAAGGTGCCTGACTGGGAAGGCACCCTGAGGCAAGGACAGGGGCCCCAGTCCATCTCCAGTGACGCTCAGCACTTAACAAATGTGGGGATGTCCCTGTGACTCTTCTCGCCCCACGAGGAGGGAAGCGGCTGGAGGGCGGCCTTTCTGCGCGGACGGGGCTGTCTGGCTCATGGTCGGTACTCGGTGAACTTTTGTTGAATAAACAAACGAATAAATGAGAACAGACAAATTGCCACGTTAACAAGAGCAAAGGAATACAGTGCAGAGGAGCCTTTAGTTCATTTCAATACGGAGCGGGCGATGCGCTGGTGTCGACAAGGCCACGATGCACGAGGAGGACCGGATGGTGCTGCCTCCAGAAGGAGGGGATGTGGCTTCGCAAAGAGATTGCTGAGGAAGGGCGATGGGAGGAAGAACAGCTTGGGCAACGGCTCGGGGTGGGGATGAGCAGCCGGGTTGGGATGGAGGGAGGTGAGTGGTCACGGCTGGAGCCGGGGACTGTGTCGGGGCGTGAGAGGACGCAGGGGAGTGGAGCTGGCTCAGCAAGCCATCCTTTCTTCAGGCTGTTCCCAGGGCTACAGGGACAAGTCCGTGGTGTCGAGTCAGATGTCAGATAAGGCTTGGAAATAAAAGAAAAGAAAACTGTTCCCAGGACAGCTGAGTGACTGGAAGGTTTGTCGTCCCCACAATACAGTGGTCCATCATTTCCTTCAAAAGACGAGGAGCCCCTGGGTTTGTCCTGGCCTCATCTTGAAATGGTTGTGTGTTCTTGGGCAAGTGATTCTTGTTCTCTGGGTCTCAGTTTCCCCATCCATAAAATGGGTGGGGAGTTGGAACTTTCTTGCCAGAGAGGCAAGATCCTGAATGTACGTTCTACCAGTGGAAACCTGCAGAGGACGCTGGGTGGAGAATCGGAGATTCTGTCGGCCTTGGGGCCCTATCAGAGGCCTCCCTGTGGTGCTGGAGGCCATGGTGGGGGTCTCCACCGGGGGCCCCCATCCTCTGCTTCCTCTCTGGCCTTGGATTCTGCTCCTGCACCATTCCCCCAAGAGGCCGTGCTAGTCCTCTCTCAGCCCAACAACTCCTCTGGGCCGTCAGGATCCAGCTCAAGCATCAGTTCCTTCATGTATTGCAATCGTCGTTATTAACCCTAACGATGAAAATCAGAACGCTTATTTCGCTCTTAGCACATGCCATGCACTGGGCTAAGCACCTCATTTAATCCTGAACAACAACATCTTGAGAGGTAGGTACTATTATTATTCCTAGGTGGGGAAACTAAGGCTCAGAGGGGATAAGTGACCTGGAGTGGAAACCAGAGGCATCTGGGGGGACCTGCCACTCTGCAGTGCGAGGCCTGAACCCCAGGCTCGGCCCAGTGCCCGCATCCCGGGCCCCCGACCACCGCCCTCCCCACTGCAGGATTAAAGTCGGCCTGGCCTGGAGCAGCCCCAGGGGAGCCTCCTGGAACTGGTTTTTCTTGCTCTGGGTCTGAGCTGAAGGCAGCTGCTCTGCCAAGTCTGGACACCGAGGACTTGGAAACTTCTCTTTCAGAACCTTCCAGTCACACAACCTTCTTCTGCCTCCAAGGGCTGGAAGAGGGCAAAGGGAGGCGCCACATGCTGGCACCTGACATCTGTGCTTAACGGCATGGAACGCGTGTGTGGGCCACGTGGCAGCGAGCAAAGAGCACAGGCCTGGGAATCGGAGGACTGGGCGGGCACTCGGGCTCTCCTGCTGAGCTGCTGAGTGGCCTCGGGTCAGGGCTTCCTGTTCTGGCCTCGGTTTTCCCATCTGCCAAATGAATGCATTGGGTAGATCCCAATCAGCCCAGACACAGAGCACAGTCAGCGCGGCAGTGGCCAAGGTTTATGTTGACCTTGCAGGACGACGGGGGGGAGGTGTGTGTTTGTGTGTGTGAGTGTGTGGGCAGGGTGGGGAAGAGCTGGGAGCTTTCTCAGGTCAGAGGAGTTGGCAGATGAAAGACAGAGAGAGAGGGCGGGGAAGAGCCCCAGACGGACAATCAGGAGACCAGGTCTTCATCCTGGCTGCAGCACTGACTTGCTGTGTGTCCCTGAGAAGGCCGCACCCCCTCTCTGGGGACATGGATCCCCCCCAGTAAAAGAAGAGCCTCGGGTTGAATAATCCCCGGTGTCCCTGGGGCTCTGAGTCTGATTCTGTAAAGGCGTGTGTGGACGCTAGTGGAGGGCTGGGTGGTGAGGGATCCGGGTGTGACCCCCGGCTCTGCTGCTTGCTGGCCATGTGACGCTGGGCCAGTTCCTTCACTGGCCCCTCGGCTCTGCTTATCCACTCTGCACAGTGGGCACAGTGCCGAGATCCTACAACACTTTTAGGGCCCCGGGAAAGGTTTTGATTTCTTTTTAAAATCAGAAATAAAAAAAGAATATAATCCACCTCGGTTATAGTCATGTTTATACCAGTGCAGCCATAAAACATACTTTTAGATTTGTTTTATGAAAGAAGGTAAAAGTGCCAGGGCCCCCGAAAGTCGTACGTGGCCCAGCTCTCCCAGGGTTCCTTCCTTGGGAAGATGTGCGATGAACCTGACCCCTCAGGGTTGTTGGGAGGAAGAAATGGGGTAACTCTGTGTGAAGTGCCTGGGGCCCAGGAGGCGCCCCCCAGACAGTGACTGGATCTGGGGTGAGGGGTGTGGTAGCAGAGTAATGGCCCCCAAGACGTCCACATCCTAAACCCCGGAATGTGTGACTGTGTTAGGTTACGTGGCAAAGGGGAATTAAGGCTGCAGAGGGAATGCAGGTTGCTGATCAGCTGGCCTTAAAACACGGAATTAGCCTGGGTTATCTGGGTGGGCCCAGTGTGGTCACAAGGGTCCTTACAAGTAGACAAGGGAGGCAGGGGAGTCTGTGTTAGAGAGCTGAGATGCGAGAAAGCCCAGACTGGACACCATGGGCTCTGAGGATTCAGGACGGGGCCACGAGCCAAGGAATGTGGGCAGCCTCTAAAATCTTGAACCATGCGAGGAATCGGATGCTCCCCTACTGCCTCCGGAAAGGAAGACAGGCTGCTGACACCTTGACTTTAGCCCAGCGAGAGCCGTGTCAGACTTGGGATCTCCAGGGCGGTAAGGTCATAAATTTGTGTTGTTTCCAGCCACTTCGCCTGCCACAATTTGGGACAGCAGCAGTAGGAAGCTAACACAGGAGGTGTAGAGAAACAGTGGCTGTGGAGGGCGCTAGCTGAGGCCCCAGCCTCTCTGTGGTCAGCCCCCACCTTCCAAAGGCACCCCCTCCCTCGCACTGCACCCCCTCTGGGGAGGAGCCACCTCTGGGCCTGGCACGGAAGGTGGAAGGGGGTCGTGTGGGATCTGAGAGCCAAGGGAGGTGCCAGGTGAAGCTGTTCATGTTTTATTTCTCCTGGTTTTCTCTGTCCCTTTGTCCTAGGCTCATTTTTCCTTGGGAAGCAGAGGCGCACTTGGGTGACCCCAGCTCCTGTTTCATATATCTCCCCATGCCCTGCTGCCAGCATGCCCCCCCTCCATTCAGCGGAAAAGGCAGAGTCCCCCGAAGCTGCCTAGACTCTGAAAACCCGGCCGCAGAGCCTTGTCCCTCACCCCCTGTAAATAAACCCGCATGGATGCTCCGGGGAGCTCTGTCTGACTTGGCATCTGCTCCAGGACAGACTGTGACCTGCAGCCCGAGCTTCCCGGAGAGCCCTTCTCCTGCCCTTTTGGCTCTGAAAGGCCCAAGAACAGGCTTCTCCCCCTGCAGGCGCCGGGATTTGCTCATCGCCACAAACAAAGGCTGGATCTCGTGCCAGCGACTCCTGAGGCCGCCCTGGAGTCTTAGCCCAAGAAACAAGAAACACCAGGGGGGCACTGTTCTTCCCCAGGGCTGCTCGTGGTGGGGTGCTCCTGATGGGCAGGGATCCCCCTCCCGCGGCTCTGGAACAGAGAGGATGACGAGCTGCTGACAGCCCTGTAGAGAGTGAAGGACGACAGTAGTTTCTTCCAGCTCGTCTCTACTCTCTGCCACTCAGGATGGCACCACCCACACCCACCAGCTGCCCCTCAAGGTGGAGGAGTTTCCCACCAGCTACTTGACTCCCTGGACCTCTGTTTTCCCCTCTGTGAAATGGGACTAAGAACAGCACCCACCTCCTGAGCATTCTGTGTGTGAACACCTGCCGCGGAGGAGTGCTCAGAAGGGCTACTCAGCCCAAGTTATCTTTATCTATTCATCTTGTGTGCGTTACACTTTCTCGGGGAGCCCCTGGCCCCAGGCCTCCAGGTGGGGTGTAAGAAATAAATAAGATACGACTCTGCCTCCAGGAGGCTCACGTGTAGCAGACAAAAAAAAAGGTCACAATACCATTCCCGTCGGGAATGACCAGTGGTATGATCGTGCTGTGAGCGCACAGAGGAGAGATCCCGCGACCTGCCTGGGGGGCAGGGGAGAGTAGGGGAGGGCTGTTCACCCAAGGCCTTGCAGGCTGTGAGGGAGTTTCCAGCAGATGGAGGAGGAAGGGCGTTCTAGGTAGAAGGAACAGAATGAGCGAGGTATGGAGGCATGAACACACATGGGGATGTGAGGGTGGTTGTCCTACCCACGTCCGAGGTGGTGTGGCTGGTGAACGTGCTGGAAAGATGGGTCAGTTTCAATTCAAGGTGCACATTGGTGACTTCGAGTGCTGGGCACTTTGCTGAGCACTGGGGATGCAAAGATGAAGACATGGTCTCTGCTCTTGGGGATCACACTTGTAGCAGTGATAGGCAGACATTCATTCATTCAATAAGTGTTTATTGAATATATAAACACTTATTGAATATATAAACATTTATTGAATATATAAACACTTATTGAATGAATGAATGAATGAATGTCTGAGCACTATGTGCTGGGCACCAGGGATGCTGCATGAGCAAAATAGACCTCAGCCCAGCCTTCATGAGCTCACATTCCAGGGGGAAACAGACCTTCATCAGATATTTGTACACTTGAGGGACGTGCCCTAAAGGTGGGATACATGACACCAGGAGAGGGGAGAAGAGAGGAGGGAGGCCACTGGGGCAGTGGGTTAGTGTTCAGTCTCTGGGGCCAGAAGGGCTGGGTTCAAATCCTGGCTTTACCAGTTGAGATGTCTTCTTCTTGGACAGAGAGTTCATGACTTAGAGAGTTGTGCAAAGGCCCTGAGGCAGGAGTGTAACTTACGCAGACGGGAGAGCCAGAGTGGCTGGAGAGTAGAAAGAAAGAGGCAGTCTGGTTAAAGCTGAGGATGGGAGGCAAAGCAAACTTCAAATAGGTCGTGATAAGCTTCAAGGAAGAATGATGGACAAAGGGAGATTTTAACACAAACTGAGAATTATTCTGTCTGGCTCACACGAAGGTGGAGGGAGGTTTTCTCAGGATCAACCCCGGAAAGAGTTCATCAGTATGATAATGATATGATCTAGCACTTACTATGTGTGCTAGGCACCAATCCAAGCACTTCATTCTTTCAGGAATCCCTTGTGCTGGACATTCTTACGGTCAACAGCTGACGGATGAAGACAGTAAGGCTTATAGAATTAAACTCCTCGCCCAGTGGTATAAAGCTAGCAAGTGGTCAAGCCAGGATTTGAACCCAGACAGTCTGGTTCTAGGGCCTCACTCTTAGCCACCAAACAAAGGGACCACCAGGCAGAGGTGGCAGCCGGGGAAAGAATCACGGCACCCCCAACCTCATTTATCTACATCTCCAGGGGCAAGGCACCCTTTGAGGAACCTTGGGAAGGGGCCCCCGTGATCCTCAAAGCTCCATTGGAGGGTCTCGGGAATACTGCGGCCCCCACCGAGGGCTGTGAGAGGATCTCCTGCTGTGTGGAAAGCAGTTCTGGATGTTCACGCGCCACTAATGGGAAAGTACACCGTGCCTTTGAAGATGATGGACTTGTGGTTATTTCAGCCTGACATGCCGAACCCCTGCCGGGCGTCTAGTGTGAGATGAAGAAACAGCAGGGGAGAGGGGCCAGGGGGTGGTGTGTGTGTGCATGTGTGCATGCATGGGTGTGCACACGCGTGCATACACGAGTGTGTGGGTGCGTGTGTACGCATGTGTACATATGTGTGTATGAGTGTGTGATGCATTGTGTGCTTGTGTGTCTGCATGTGTGTGTGTGCGCATGCATGTGTGTGTGTGTGTGCAAGTGTGTGTGTGTGTGTGTGTGTGTGGAGGCTGGAGAGACATTGGAAGACCTCAGCCAGAATAAGCAGCACAGCTATTCAGTGCACACCTGCCCAGCCTCGCAGGGAACATGGGTGAGAGCTCAGGCCTTAGAGTCAGCCCCAAATCCTGGACCCTCCACCCACACGGGTGCAGCTTCGGGTATCATTTCGCCCCTCCTAGCTTGGTCTTTTCATCTGAAAAACAGGGAGCAGCATCTGCCTCACGGACGACCTGAGGATCTGATGGGAGGACCCGGCACACTGCAAAGGGCATTGATTTTATTCTACAAACGGTAGTGCGTTTGTGGGTTTGGAGCAGAAGAGGGGCGTGGCCTGAGTTTTGGATTCCGTTAGCACTTAGTGGATTCTGTTAGCTCTAGTGTCGTCACGGTCAGTCACCATCAGATCTATAAGAGAATAAATGCTTGGTCTGAAGAATAGATGTCACTCTTGATTCCTCTTGTTTCTGCATATTCCACACCCAATCCGTCTCAGCAAGTCCTGTCGACTCTCTCTCCAAAATACACCCCACGCTGACCGCTTTTCCTCTTGCACCCGAGCCCGAGCTCTCGGCTGAGCCGTCTTTATAAAATGAGACTGCACAGATTGTGTTGGTCCTGGATTCACAGCTCTCCAGAGGATTCCCTTCCACTTGGAGTGATACCCACGCTCCTCACTGTGATCTCTATTATCTGGCCTGACTGCTTCTCTAGACCCATTTCTCTACCAAGCTACTCCTTGGTTCTTCCGGTCCAGCCACCGTGGCCTTCCTGCTTTCCCTCCAACCCCCCAGACTCACTCCTGACTCAGGAACGTCGGAACCATTGTTCCCTCTGCCGTGGAATGCTATTCCCGCAGAACCTGGCGTGGCTCCTTCACTCCACTCAGAGTTGTGCTCAACTCCTCAGAGCAGCCTTCCCTGACCACCTGTGGCAGAGAGATGGTGTGATATCCTCCAATATCTTCCCCCGCTTTTAGCTGGGTACCTGAGCAACTTCTGCACCTTTCCTGAAGGGAGGGTGTGAGTTCCTCCTCCTCACTTCCTCCCTCTGGCGGCCCACTGTGTGGACGACGTGGCCAGCCACTACAAGTGGTATCCAGGGGGGCTGTGCACCAGGGATGGCAGAGCCACAGTGTAGAAGTCTGGGTGCCTGGACTCCTTGAGGAGCGGAGCCATCCAACCAGCCCGGGTGATGAGTGAGATTGAAGAAACTTTTATTTTAAGCCACTATGTTGGACCCTGGGTACATTCAGACAAAGCTATGTTCTAACTAACAACCACTTTATCCAAGAAGGCTCCAGGCCACCCCTGGGCCCCTGGCCACACTGGTCCTTGCTTTGTTTTTCACTTGTCACTCCCCGACATTATATTCTACATTATTTTGTTATTTGTTCATTGTCTGTCTCCCTTTCTAGAATGAGAACTCCGTGAGGGCAGGGACTTGGCTGTTGGCCTTGTCCCTGCTCTATTCCCAGCTCCAGGAAGGGTGCTCAGCATAGAGCTGGGTTCAAGAAATACTTCTGAGCAAATGGAACATGAGCCCCTACTGGGTGCTGAGGCTGTGTTTGCATGATCGCCATCGATGTGCCCCACGGCCCTTCAAGAGAGTGTTGTTGTCCTGCTCTGCAGCAGAGGGGATGAGAACAGAGGGAACTGAAGGTTCTTATCTGAAATCCCAGATCACGAAAGTGGCAAAGCCAAGACTTAAACTCAGATCTGATTCCCCACCATATAAGCTCCTCTCTTTGCCCCAAAGC
Source organism: Diceros bicornis minor (assembly GCF_020826845.1). Lineage (NCBI taxonomy): Eukaryota > Metazoa > Chordata > Mammalia > Perissodactyla > Rhinocerotidae > Diceros > Diceros bicornis. Next base: position 35,661,162 of record NC_080752.1, on the reverse strand, counting down.
AATGATGAGAATGCAGCTTTAGCAGGAAAAAACAGACTCTCACAACTCGACGACAAGAAGACAACCCAATTAAAAATGGGCAAAAGGTTTTAGTAGACATTTCTCCAAAGAAAATATGCAAATGGCCGATAAGCACATGAAAAGATGCTCAACATCACTAGTCACTAGAGAAAGGCAAATTAAAACCACAATGAGATACCACTTCATATCAAGTAGACTGGTTATAATAAAAAAAATAAACAATAGCAAGTGTTGGTGAGGATGTGGAGAAATTGGAATCCTCATCCACTGCTGGTGGGAATGTACAATGGTGCAGCCACTTTGGAAAATATTTTGGCAGTTATACTTAAGAAGTTAAGTATAACTTCACCATATGACCATGAAATTCCAATCTTAGGAATCTGCCCGTGAGAAATGAAGACTTAAGTTCACTCAAAGACTTCTATGTGAACATTCAAAGCAGCATCATTATTCATATTAGCCCCAAATTGAAAACAACCCGAAGTCCATCAAGTGGTTAACAGATAAATGAAAAATGGTGTACCCGTTCGATAGCATCCTATTTGTCAACGAAAAGGAACAAAATGCTCGTATATACTACAGCATGGATGGACCTTAAAAACACTATCTAAGCGAAGGAAGCCAGATACAGAAGACTGTATGTTGTATGAGTCCATTTATGTGAAATGTTCCCAAAAGGCAAATCTATAGAAACAGAAAGGAGATTCATGGTTTCCTGGGCTGACAGTGAGAGCGGGTAGTGACTGTTAATGGGCAATGGATTTCTTTTTAGAATGATGGAAATGTTCTAAAATTAAATTGTGGTGATTGTTGAACAAAACTATAAAATTTACTAAAAATCATTGAATTCTACACTTAAAATGGGCAGATTTCATGATATGTCAATGTACTTCAATGAAGTTGTTAAAAAATAGGTATATTTTTAGCCCATAACATGTCGTCAAAGGGAAATAGTTGAGAAACTCTTGGCTAGAGCCCCCAGCTTCTGACAGGGAGGTGACAGAGAGGAATGTTGGCGAACGCAACCTCAGGGCGACAGCCCAGGTTGAGGCCCCACTCTGCCTCTTCCTTGGCAATCACTTAAGCTCTCCTAGCCTCGGTGTCCCCATCTGTAAAATGGGGGCAATAATACCTACCTCCTGGGGTACTTCTGGGAATTAAAGGGGGGTAACAAAAGCTTTAGCAGGTGCCCAGCACAGAGATACACTCCCATTATACACTCTGGTCCCTTTTAGGAGAGCCGCAACTAGTGTTGGCTTTACTGGTGAGACATTATCTCTGGGGAGGAAATGGGATTAATTAACTCATGAAACATCTCTTGAGCACCTGAGCTGTGCCAGATCCTGCCTTGGGTACTGGAATGTGAGGAGGAACAAGACCCGGTCCGTGCCCTCCAGGAGCTCAGGCTCTGGGGGTTGGCAGTCCCCTGCAAGGCACTTACACTGAAGGCGTAGAGCAGCGTTGAGGCAGCGGGCTCCAGCCCAGTCAGGAAGAGGGCGGTAGGTTAGGAAAGGCTTCTGGAGGGGGCGATGCCGGCGTGGAGCCTCGGAGGACGCACAGGAGTTTGGGAGTTAGAGGAGGGGCGTGGGCATCCCAGGCTGCGGGCAGAGCTGGCGCAAGCCCGGTTCAGCGCGCTTCACCTCTCGGAGAATGTCATGAAGGCGCGGAAGAGAATCTCAGACCCTCGAGTTGGAAGGGACCCTTCAAGGTCATGTTGTCCAATCGCCCTGCTTGCCGGAGCCTGGACTTCAAAGACAGAGAAGAAGCTGCTCCTTAACTCAACATCCCTTTGAAGACGAAGCTGTCGACAGCAACACTCCTTGACTTGCACAGAGAGTTGCATTCAGGTTTCGGGAGCCCGAGGGTCTTGGGGGAAGCACGCATGATGCCAGGACTGGAGCCATGTTGGCGGGAAGTAAAGACGGATGCGGGGCACCTTGCCCATCGATCCCAGGCAAGAGGCCTCTGCAGCCGCTGTCAGTGTCCTGGTCCGGGTCGGAGGGAGCCCCCCCCACCTCAGAAATACCCACGGGATGTAGAGAAGGAAAAGGATTAGCATCTATTGAGACCCTGCTTGCCATCTAGTTTGAGCCAAAGATTGCACTAGGTGGCTAGGTCCTTGGAGAGGTGGGAATCCTCATCCCCATTTGACCCATGAATAGTCTGGAGCTCTGAGGATTTAAACGACTTTCCCAAGGTCGCACAGCTAGAAAGGGGTAGGGAAGGGGTCAAGTTCAGCTCTGCCCTCCCTGCATTGCTTGCTGCTTCCCATTCCAAGCCTTGTTTGTCCCAGTCACATGCAACATCTAACAGGCAGATCCTTAATGATAACCGGCACCTATGGAAATTCCACATTCACATTTTTAAAGAAGGGATAGTTTTTCTCATTATAATTTGTTACATTTTAAAATATGAAATCAAATGCAGTAAAAATGGAAATTGCAACATAAAATAAACATGAAACTAAACACAACTTAAAGAAAAAGATGATGACTCATCTGAAGACTCATGCTGCGTTTTACGGTGCATCTTTGTAGATTTTTTCCTAGGCCACAGAACCCTTATTTTTGCACAGTTGATACCATCTTGTATGTACCATATTGTGCCCCTTTTTTTTTTGTTCTCCAAATTGTGTCATAAACATTTCCTTTGCTACTTCAAGTTCCCTGTAAACACTTGGCAGCACAATCCTCATCAATCTGAAGGAGTTTATTAACCAATCTCCTGTACTTGGATGTTTAACTCATTTCCATTTTGTCTTTCAAGACGGCATTTGAAACATCCCCTGACAGGTGAAATTGGATGTAGCAGGTTTCTAATGACACACACCAACCCATCTGGCCCTCATGCCAAACGTCCATCAGACAGAGAAGGGAGAGACAGAAGGGAGAGCCAAGCACGTTCTAGAAGCTTCCTCAGAGTTTTCCCACTTAGTCCTCTCATCGATCTTGGGAGGTAGACACAGCTCTCCCTTTTTTACAGTGGGAGAAATGATGGCTCAGGAGGTGAATGGGCTAGATCACAGGCTTAGAGCTGAGCAGAGCCAGGATTCTAAGATCAGCCTGACTCCCGGTCCATGCTCCTCTCCCTGTCCCACGCTGCCCCCTCCCAAGTGTGGACAGAGAATCACAGTTATAACCCAATGAGATGACTGTCGCCTTTTCCCCCAAATGGTCACATAAAGACTCTACTGCTCTGCAGGGGGCATTTGAGTGGAAAACTCAGCTGCCAAGAGCAGTGGTTTGGAGCCTTGTGTCTGGGGAGATTCAAATCCCCAAGGAAAAGTACTCTTGTGGCCGTTTGCTCCTATCTAACGCCCCTCCCATCTGCACCGCCCCCCCCCCCAGAGACTGTTGCCATCCTAGGGTTAACCTTGAACTTACTCTAATTCATACACTTTTTAGCAAAGCAAAAATTTGCAAATTTTTATACCCTGCTCTTTGTTAATAACCAATAGTTTGAGGAACCCTCCTGGTGTGTCAGTCCCCAGGTTGAGAACAGGGAAATTACAAAAGATCTTGGAGCTGCCAAAAATAGCCCTTGAAAATCGCTCCACTAAAGTTCCTGCATTTGGATCGGAGCAGAGATCCTCAGTTTTCCGATCTGTAAAACAGACACAATATCCCCTGCTGAGTATTGCTGTGAGTATGAAGTATGGTAATAGGCAATAATAATAATAGGTAAAAAAGCACTGTGATAGAGAGGAATAATGCTCGTTCAATCTGGCTCTCCTGTCCTTCCAGGGATACAGATGACTACATTTCCCAGCATCCTTTGAACCCAGGTGGGGTCATGTGACTAGTTCTAGCCAATTGAATGTGAGAAGACGTGCTGTGTGCCACTTCCAGGTCAAGGCATCTAAAGCATGTGTGAATCCTCCACACTGTCTCTTACCCTACTATGGAGACTCTGGAAGCCACAAGTTGGCATAGCAGCCTCACTAAGTGGTGGCACCTCCATCAGCCTGGGTCCCTGAGTGACTCTGGAGCACAGCCACCAGGTAACCTGCGTCAGACATATAACATCAGAGAGAAATAAACCTTTGCTGTGTTGAGTCCCTGAGATTCCAGGGATATTTGTTACTGCAGCATAACCCAGACTGTTCCTGACTAATGCAAGTCCCTAGCACAGGGCCTGGCCCATGGTAGATGCTCATGCTTTATCCTTGTCCCTCTCTTAGTGACTCAGATGGGCATAAACCACATGCCCACACAGAAGGGGCAGGTATAGCGGAGGAAGATTTCACTGACCTGCAAAAATCCTCTTGCCCTGAGACAGAGCCTGAAAATTGTAAGGGCTGTACATTCCCAACTTCTGGGTTAAATAAGAAGTGTTCTTGGTTGATAATCAATAACAGATAATTGAAACAAAACATCCTGAGAAGGTTCTATGGAGGTGTCTGTCTAAATTGTCCTCTCAGAAATACTCCTTCCCAACTTCTCTTGCAGAGACTTAAGTGGACTCTTTGATGACTTAGCCCACTGCCAGCTGGAGGTGTTCTCCCAAGAACCACATAGAATCAGAAGCTTTGAATCCTAGACTGTCAGCTGAATGTTTGCTTAGAAATTATTCCTAGGGGTGGGAAATAGGGTTTGTGGTGGTTCATTTTCTGTGTCAACTTGGCTAGGCTACGGTGCCCAGTTGTTTGGTCAAACATGAGTCTAGATGTTGCTGTGAAGGTATTTTGTAGATGTGATTAACACCTACAATCAGATATCTTTAAGTAAAAGAGATGACCCTGGATAATGGGGTAATTGTAGGCGGGCATGATCCAATCAGTTAAAACCTTAAGAGCAAAACCTGAAGTTCCTTGGTGAAGCAGTAATTCTGCCTCAAAATTGTAACATACAAACCCTGCCTGAGTTTCCAGCCTGCTGGGATGCCCTGCAAATGTCACGCTTGCCAGCCCCCACAATTGCATGAGCCAATTCTGTACAATAAGTCTATATTTATATCTGTAAATCTATATATCTCATTCGTCCTGTTTCTCTGGAGAACCCTGACCAATACAGAAGCCGTCTCTAACGCTAATGTGATTAGTAGTGGCTGCCTTGAAAGCTGTGTTAAGAAGGATTCTGAGACCACATCTAGACTTAATGAGTAAGAGTAAAGTGAATGCAAGTTTCACAGAACAGAGAACTTCTCTATCTTGTCAATTATCGTATCCCCAGTGCGTAGGACACCACGTGCTACATAGGCAGTCTCCTGTGATGACAAATACATTTGCTGAATGACTGAACGATCTTTGAGCAGTGTCTGCCATGGGCACAGCAATGGGAGAAGTACACTGTTGCTGACTCATTTCACGGCAGAGGAAATGGAGGCCCCAAGAGGACTTTGTTCAAGGTCACACAGCTGATTAACAGGTGGCATATTCAGGGGCCGGCCCAGTGCCGTAGTGGTTAAGTTCGAGCACTCCACTTCAGTGGCCCAGAGTTCATGGGTTCAGATCCCAGGCATGGACTTACACACTGCTCCTCAAGCCATGCTGTGGCGGCCTCCCACATACAAAATAGAGGAAGATGGGCACAGATATTAGCTAATCCTCCTCAAGCAAAAAGAGGAAGATTGGCAACAGCTGTTAGCTCAGGGCCAATCTTCCTCACCAAAAATGGCATATTTAAGTGTTAAGCACACATCTTCTGACTTTCTCAGCTCAAACTCTCCTTCTCCTGTCTGACTAGGGAATTGAAGAGGAGCAGAAAGTTATCAGGAGAGGAGAACCATCTGCTCGAGAAAGAGGCGCTGTCCCTTATTTGCCAAGACCGACTTTGAAGAGAGCCTTCCAGGGCTCCCGCAGAGATAAGCTACTCCCCATGCCTCCGTGCACTAAACCCTCCACACTCCAGGGGGCCTTCCCGCTGTGTCCTGCAGGTCAGCCTCATGCCCTCATCTGCTGCAGGTTCCCTCCTGGGAGGCCTCGCAGAGTGGAGTGAGGGGATCCCCACTGAGGGTCAAGACGCCTGTGCCCCTCACACACCTCCAGCTTTGCCCAGGCCTGGGGGCTAGTCAGGGAAGTCCAACTGGCCCCTGGGAGTGTTGGTGACCTAAGTGGAGGCTTTCTGACTGTAGTGATGGGGAAGGAGCAGGTGGTTGTCACAGGAGCCAGTGGAGGTCTGTTGAATGACTGAAGAAAAGTCCAAGGCAGATGGAGATGGGAATCGAAGGGAGGCAGAGATACCCAATGCCCGTCTAGAATCGGCACAGTTCCTTCTTCCTGTCAAGGCCCGGTCATCGGGTCACTGTATTCCTTCTGGACCTCACCTGGCCGACCTAAGCAGCTGGGCTGTTTTCACTTCCAAAGGACATGGCTGACTTCCTTACCAGTGGGTGGCTCCTTGTCCTGCTCTCTCTGTCCTCGCATCCCCGCCACACTGTGGGCCTGTGGGATGGCTCTCCCACTGTAGCCCAGGGCCCAGACGTGGGTTCAAATCCTGGCCCTGGGGCACCTGGGGCTACTCAGCAAGCCTTCCAAGTCTACATGTCTGCATCTGTGGAAGGAAGATGAATAATAATATTTGCTTTAGGAAGTTGTTTAAGGAGTCAGTGAGTCAATATCTGCAAAGCTCTGCAAGTAGGGGCTAGTATATAGTAAATCCTCAACTAGCATGAGCTACCATTACGGCGGTGGGGTCACTAAGACGACGCCCACTGCTAACTCCGTGTTCACCAGCACGGCCCCTGATTTCCCCACAACCACCTGGTGAGGTAAGCAGACCCGGTGCTATCACCCATTTTTCAGAGAACATTGAGGCTCAGAGAGGTTAAGTGACACGCTCCAGGTGAGCCAGCTAATAAGGAATGAAATTTTGCCTCCTTCTACTCACAAGGAAAGAACGTTCCAGTGGCTGGGAAGAAGGGAGGCTGGAGGGGTGACTGGAAACTTCCACTCCTCTCGGGCGTGCTGGGAGTTCTGCCCTCCACCAGGGTTCTGAGAAGTTCTTCCAGAGAAATGAGAAGTGATTTCTGCTTTTTTTTTTCTGGGAAAAGCTGGTCCAGTGCCTGAGTGTGTGGTGTGTATATGTGTGTGTGTAAACACACAGATGCACGTATGTGTGACGGTGCGGAGGCGCAGTTTCTCCAGAGGCAGGGCTGCTCATCCAGAGGGGCTTGAATGGCAGACATCAGGGCAGGGGCCTCGCAGACCTGGGGACTACAGTTGGCCTTTTCAGGGACTGTGTCTGGGGTCCCTGCACCCCAGTAGGGCCTGGCTCTTTGCGTCGGCCAAATTCAAACCTAAAGCTGCTACTTGCGACTCTTAGATGCATCCTGGGGTCGTCCCCCCCATGTGTGCACAGGGCAGGCAGACTCATTTCAATATTAGCTGAAATAAAAGAGGATTAAGAGGTGAAATCTGTGGTTAGGGAAGAAAAATAAGTTCATTGAATGCACTTCAAAGCCAAATGGAAATGTCTTCTGGACCCTCCACTGGTGTTTGGATTATCTTTGCCTGGATTCTCATCTGGCTGCGTGGATTATCTATACCTGTGTGAATGGCACCCATGGCTCCTGGAAGGACTGGGGTGGTGGGCCTGTGATGGGCAGGGCCTGGCCGGGTGGGGAGGGGTTGGTCCCTGTTGGCAACCAAAATAAGTCTGACAGGTTCGGGGTGCAGGGGGGCATCAGGGTCCTTTGATGAAGCTCCAGGTGTGGCAGCAGAGGGGACTGATTGGGAGGGAGAAGGCATCTGTTCTGAGAGGCGGGCTGGGGAGAAGAAACAGTGCTAATCAACCACGAAGGCTACACTCCAGGCTGGTGTTCACCAAGGGGCAGGGCGGGGAGGGGAGGGCAGAAGAGGAGAAGGAAGCCGTTCTCAGAGCAGAAGAAAACCCTCGCCACCACCATGGGGAGTCTACCGGTGGCCCAATGACTCAGGCAGCGCAAAGAGTTATCACTTGTTCTGTTGCTCATTCATTCTCTTTCTTGCAAGTGTCTATTCATTTGCAACAATGTGGCAGGCATTGTGTTAGGCACTGAAGGTACAAGAGTAAACAGGAGAGACTGTCATCTCCACTCTCAGGGATGAATACAGTAAATAGTTACTCAGTGCTACAAGTGATGGGTTCTTACCCTAAACGTGATGCATGGGGGCACAGAGCAGGGCAAGAAACTCTGACCTGGGAGAAAGAGTCAGAGAGGGCTTCCTGGAGGAAGTGATGTTTAAGCTCAGACCCAACAGATGATATGGATAATAATAATCATAATAGCAAACTTTCCATGAGCACTTACTATGTTTCAAACAGTGTTCTAAGCTCTCTACATGCATTTTCTCATTTAATTTCCACAACAATTCTATTGTTACCTTTCCTTTCAGATGAGAAAACAGAAGCAGAGGCAGGTAACTTGTCAGGGTCACAAACTGAGAAGTGAGGGATGCTGAAGAGGTGAAGGTGGGGAGAGGGATGGAGAAGCAACGATATGATGCTTTAAGCAGAGGGAACGGCTTGTGCAAAATCATGGAGGTGAGACGGAACAGGAGTGGAACAGAGTACAAGGAGGAGCATGGGGAGAGAGGCTGGGGCAGATCCTCATGGGTCCTCTCTTGAAGGGGCGACAGTCTGGGGGAGGCGGGGGAGAGAAGGTAAGTCCCAGAGATGAACCCCACTCAGGGAGGACCACAGGCTGGGAACGTGGAGGTGGGGACCCCAGGCCTGGGCTGACTGTGGATGCCCCCGAGCCCAGGGACCTAGCCCAGACCTCTAGGTAGGGGAGGACTGGAGCCCCTGGGAGGATGAGGGAGAAGCCCAGTCCCCCAGGGAGGAGCATGCTGGGGGACGGCTGAGTCAGGCTCCCAGTGCTGCATCACTAGAGGGGTCCTGCCACTTCTCCATGTCCTGGAGAGTGAAACACACCAGGAACACCCCTATCCTGGGATCTAAGCAGGCTGGGAGGGCTTAGAGCCTTGTCACTAAGAGCCCTGGAGTCAGAGGGGTGTGGGTTCAAATCCAGGTTTCCCCATATGTGAGTTCTGTGATCTTGGGCACAGAACCCAACCTCTCTGGGCAGAGGCTCCCTCATCTGTAACGCAGGGATGACAACACTGTGGTAGATCTTGTCGGCTGCCTTCCTAAGAGCCACCCCTCATTCCTCCTTCCTAAGGACGCTCCTGTCTTATTCAAGCATTCACCTCTCCCTTTCTCCAGGGCTGGGCACGGGTGATCCTCATGAGAGCCATCAGACAGGGTCATAGTTTCCAGTGATCAGTTAGGAGTCCAGGTTTAAGCCAATCAGCACGTGGCATTCCAATGGGTGGCTGAGGCAGACTGGAGGAAACATGTCATTTTGGGGGGATGGGGGTGGAGTCTTTCTCTCTCTCTCTCTCTCGTATGGGGCAGGAACAGGAAAGCCTCTTGCTCCCTGGCTGTGGGCAGCCATCGCATGCCTATGAGAGAAACCAGTCCTAGGATAAATCCCACACTTGAGAAGGGCTGAGCTGAGCCACCCACAGAGAAATTGAGCCAGAGCCCTGATCATACTATACCTTGAATCCACCCAACTTCTGGACCTTGTTTTGTGAAAGGTGAAAACCTTATTGTTTAAGCCAGGCTGAGTCCTTTCTCTGTGATTGCAGCCAAATGAATGCAAATGTATATTTCCCAGGTCATTCATTCTTGTTTTCATGTATTCAGTCAACAAGCATTCATTGAGCATCTATTAAGAACCGGACAATGCCCCAGGCACTGGGGAGGCAGCATTCAAGGAGTGAAGGGGCTTTCCTATAGAACTTACTCTCTAGTTTGGAGAGGCAGATTGGAAATGAATAACAGAACAGGAAAATTTCAGGGACCAGGGATATGAAGACCACAAAATGGGGTGACATGTGACAGATTGAGGGGGGCCTTGAGGCAGGGGGACCATCACTGTCAGAGAGAATTATCCAAGAGGCATCTCGAGGAAGCGACGTTCGAGATGAAAGTTGAATGAGAGGGAAACGGCAGGAGCAGATCACGGAAAGCCTTATAAGTCGTGGTCAGGGCTTGGATTGTATTCTGGGGACATGGGAAGCCAGTGGAGGCTTCTGGACAGAGGAATGGCATGCTCTGGCTGCATGTGTAGGAGATGGCCATGGCTGCTGTGGGGAGAGCAGCCTCTACCTGCAGGGAATGGTGGCGGCAGGGAGTCCCAGCAGGGGGTTATTGCGGGAGCCGACGGCAGCAGCAGAGGAGGCAAGAAGTGGACGAAACTCATCACGTATTTGGAGGCACGGACACCACGTGTCCTGATGGACTGAATGTAGGCGGTAGGACCAGAGATGAACCGAGCCCTGGGGGTTTGGCCCGAGCCGCGGTGAAGATGGCATTGCCCTTTGCGAAGGGGGGAAGCAGCAGAAGGAGCTGGTCTGCTGGGACGACATCAAGAGGCCACGCGTGTGTGACAGGGCAGAAATGACCAACCTCTGCGTGCTCTCAGGCTGTCCGAGAATTCTGGCTGTGCCTGTTCGGGTCTTTAAAGCTCCGCCTCTGAGGTGGGCTCTGCAGCGACCAGACCAACTCCGTGGGCTTTTGTGATGTGGATGGAGAAGAGGGAAGGAGGGAGAAGGACCAGCAGCTCAGCGGGAGGGACTTGGAGGCCTGGGGGGAGAGAGACACCAGGAACCCTCAGGAGGTGAGGATGGTAAAGGAGCAGTTAGGAATTGCTGCTGTGATCCGGGTATCCTGTGGTGGAGGAATACAAACAAAGACTTGAATTCTTTTGAAATTATTTCCTGTTGCTGGGCTGGGTTCCTTCAGTCACAACATTGCCGTGAGACTGGACCGTGGAGGCCGCTATTTTATTAGGGTTACATACAGAAGCAGCAGCAAGTGGTGGCTGTTGTTATTAGGGACTCTTCCAACCTTGAAATGGGGAAAAGCATGGGACAAACTCCCTCAGGGCCACACCTCTCTATCCTTGGTGGGTGGGGTTCTGGGCTGACAACTCTCAGGGGGAGTCCATCCCGGTCTGCAGCACCCTGACTCCCCCTGCCCCCCAGGCCCGGGAATTGTTGAGGACCATCCCCCAACAACACACGCAAAGCAAGCCTAGCCTTAGCTTTCCATGAGTATGGAGGTTGTCACCGGGAGACTGTTTCTTTCCCTATAGGTTAAGATGAGGATCCCAGACCAACGTCGGGGTGGGTTGGGAGAGGAAGACAGCCTTGAGTGTGTCTGATGAGCGGGGTTGGAACTAGGGTGAGGCCAGTGAGGGATCTAGGGTCTAAAATTTAAGCAGACACCCATTCTCAGCTGCCCAATCCCCGGAGTGAGCCGCCCTGAGTTTTGCATCCTGGATGTCTCACTGCCCCACCCTAGTCCCAGCCCTGTTAGTGGGACAAGAGAGGCTCCATGAAATAGGCTGGTACTGAGGCTCTACTGTTTCTCTCCACCTGACCTGGGGAAGACATATGTCTCTCAGAACTTTCGCTTTTCCTCTGCAGAATGGGCATGCTGATGCCTACGTCACAGGGTCCTTGCAATAGTTGGTTCCAACAATGTTGGTTCCCTTCTTCCCTTCTTGGGGGGCCCAGGCAGCAATGAAGAAAAATGTGAGGTTGAAATTATTTTCCCATTTTACAGATGGGGAAACGGAGGCACAGGGAGGTTCATTAACTGGCCCAGGTGTGCACAGCCTGGAAATGGCATGGTGGGGTCTTGAACCCACACTCTTAGCCACTACTATGTGAAACTTCTCTCACCGAGGCAGAGATAAGGAGAGCTGAGTCCGAGGGGTTATGCCACGCAGAAGGGGGCTTTCAAGGTGGTGAGGGAGGGGGTCCCTCGCAAGAGATCCATGATGTTATAGATGCCCCTCTGACTCGGCCACCTCTTCCCTGAGGCAGGCTGGAACATTGTGTTCTAAAATGTAGCTTTCATAATTATTCAGGGACGGTGAGGCCAACAGATCAGGAGAGGATGCCACTGGAAAGACAGCAGTGACTCACAGCTGCCCGGAGGAAGGGTCATGCCCTGCAGGGCCACATGGGGAAGCACCGGGGTCAGTCAGGAGGCAGACAGGGCAAGGGGAAATCACAAACAAGAGCCTTTATTGTGGTTTTCGAGGGAAGGAATAGACGAGGTGGGATAAGCAGGCTAAGGAGGTTCAGGATTGGCTGGTAGCATAATTTCAGCAGGCTCTGGGGTAGAGGGTATGCCCCCGGTTGTCTGGTGCCTGGCCCTGGGGTGATCAGGGCAGAGGTGACTTGTGAGGGCTCCATGAAGGAGGTGCCTGGGGGCAGGGGCTCTGGATTGGTTGGTGAGCATAGGAAGGGCACACTTGAAGAAGGCGAGCTGTTTGCTGCCTCTAAGAATCAGCCAGCCCTGGGGAGTCTCTCCCCCATCAGCAAGGCCCCCAAGATGCCAAAGCATCCAGAAAATAATAAAACTAGAGAAAGTAATGAAATATATTTAACGCACTTTCGGAACTAGGAAGCACTTGCTTGTCTGGAGAGTTTGAGAAGGAAAGAAGAAAAATGTTTGGGCTCTAGAATCATCTGTCAAACAAGGCACTTAGCAGATCCCAAGGCTTTGTTAGGCTGAGCACTGCTGGGAGGGGAGGGGAGCGATCGGCACCAGCAGAGGCAGCCAGGGAAATGGAGGCACAAAGAAGCCCTGAGGCTGTGGTTTCCGCCAGTTGTGGCTTTGCCACCCACTCACAGAGGTACCCTGGCTGTCAACTTACACTTCCTAAACCTGAGACTCAGGTCAGCTTTGGAGGCACAGTTCTGGAGTCTGGACCAGACTTCCTGGTTCAGTTTTTATCTCTGCCACTTATTAGCTTGGTGACCTTGAGCAAGTTACTAAACCTCTCTGTGCCTCAATTTCCACATCTGTAAAATGGGGATAACGATAGTATCAATCTCATCTGTGGCTGTAATGATCACATACATCAACACATATAAGGCATTCCGTGTAGGCATGGGATACAAAGCCCATAGCACACACACATATGTTGGTGGTTGTCACGATTAGTCGTGCAAATGGCTATCAGCTGAGTTAATACCCACAGTTGCACCACCTGACAGGGGGTCTAGTGAGAATTACATTTGGTAACACATTCAGCAGAGTCTGGAACCAGGCACAGAGCAAGAAGTCAACTCGTGTTAACTGATTTTATTGTTATCATATCATACTTTACAGTTACAGTTGCTGTACAACAATGAAAGCCGTCCTCCTCGTACAGTCATCCACGACGTTGGTGCCCAGTGGGTGCTGCCCTCCTCCCTCTAAAGAGGAGGACGGAAGTAGAGCGTTGGCTGGGGGGAAAGCCTCAGTGGATGATGCCCTTGCCTTTCCCGCCAGCAGGAACCCCTGCAGGTACAACTGTCGCCACCCTGTGCCCGCTGCCCCTCTGTGGGGGAGGAGAAGGGTGGGTGGAGAGTGAGGAAGGACAGGGCCCTGTGTGCAGGTCCAGCCCCTCACGAACACGCTGGCCTGGGAGGCCTTGGCCTCGGCACAGAGCCTTTCTCTTCTGTTTCCTTCCCTTTGCTTTTCATTATCTTTCTTGTAAGTTGTTTTTAGTTTATCTGTTTGCAAAACTTATATATTGTTAATTTTAAAAATACAAACGATCAGAAAGGCAATTCCCTGGAGTCCCATCACCCAGAAAAAGTGACCACCATCCTAGACTTTCTCCTTTGCTACGCACACTCACACACACAATTTTATACAAATTAAGTCAAATGAAGCACCATGTTTTGCCATTTGCTTCTTTCATTCAGTATCAACAAGTGGACACGTGACCATCCTCTCTAATGGCCGGGCAGGGCTTCTTGGCTGTGCTGTCATTTATTTCATCCACCTTTGCTCGATGGATACAAAGTTGTTCCCATTTTTTTTTTTACTATTACAACAATGCTCATTAAATTTTTTGCACGTGCAACTTTGCCCACTGGTTTGGCATTGATGCCCAGGAGTAGAAATTCTAAGTCAATTTGGCCCATTCATTCATTCAAGACACTGAGCACCTAGGACACGCCGACCACCATCCAAGGCTCTGGGGTCACAGCTGCGAAGAAAGCAGGCCAAGGCGCTCGTGGGTAACAGACAACAAGCAAAGCCAGTGATCCACAACACAGCATTTGACATACTCGGTCAAATTTGTCCTCCAGAAAGTTGGTGCCAATTTACGTGTCTAAACAGTGAAAGATGAGGCCACTGCCCCTGGACTTTTGCCAAAGCTAGAAGATGTTAATTTCCCCCCATAAATCTGAGAGCTAAAAAAATAAGAAATCCTTGCTGACTTTGTCTAGTGACTAATAGTCATTGCACATTTCCCTGTGTGTCAATTACATGCCATTTTCAAAGCTGTCGTTTCCCGAGGACCGACTGTAGAAGGCACTGGTCTGTGTGAGGTGGGGACTATGACGATGCATCCCTATTCTACAGATGAGGAAACCGAGGCACAAGGTTACACGCCCAGACAGTGCTGGGCAGGAATTTGACCCCAGGGCTGTCTCCAGGGTTTAAAGACGAAACCACTTCGTAAAGCATCTCCTCCCCCACTGCACTGACCGCAGGACTGACGCCTGTTCGTCTGTAGATTGCGCGTTGCTGGTGCCTCTTCAGTCAATTGCCTGTTCATGTCCCTCCTTTTCTTATTAACATGGAACCTTCCAGGGCTTTGAGTTCTCATCAGTAAATGAGGATTAGAATGTCCACCTGGCCAAGGGACAGTGGGAATTTAGGGGAGATGGAGGAGAAAACAGGCAGACTGGTGCCCAGCACATAAGAGCCTCAACAAACGTTCTTTTGAAAAAAAGAAAGACACTGCATCAGAAGTGCTCTGTACACAACAGTCTCTGCCAACGGGAGGGATTACTATCAAGCAAGTGGAGAGGGGAGACTTGGAGTCCTTCCTGGGGAGGTGCGGAAGCCACCTCAGTCCGGGACGTTTGGCTCTGGTTCGGCCCAGGGAGCTGCAGCTGGGCTGGGCTGTTGGCGGGGAGGGGACTCAGGAAGAGCTACATTTGGGCCATCCGGAGTGCGAGTCAGCCTCCCAAAGAGCGAAGGCCTCTGCCAGGCAGCCAGAGTGGGCTCTGGGCAAAGATCCCAACGTCCAGGACCTGGGAGTCAGGGTAGTGCTGGGGCCGAGGCACTTCTGCATCCACGGAATGGGCACGGAGACGTCGCCGCTCCGGGGGGCGCACTGCAACCTCATCATGGGGACAGGGCTGCCGAGACAGTGGGCCTCGAATGGGGACCAGAGCTGGGTGCAGTCACAGCTCCATTGCTTACAGGCACCAGGAAGACGACAGACAGGGCCCCTGCCCTCAGGGCGCTTACCCTCCAGTGGCCTGAAGGAAGACCCTCTGCCTACCCCTCCGTGGAGGATGAGCTGGAGAGGGGAGAGAATAGAGGCTGAGAGTCTAGCCTGGGAGGACGAGGGCCCAGACAATGGGGACAGTGGGAATGGAGAGAGGAGGCTGGAATGAGAAGATTTTAAGGGCATAGGACCAATAGCAGTTGAGATGGAGAAGGAGAGAAGGAAGATGCCCAGGTTCTTGGCTTGGACACTGAGGGGAAGGTAAGTGAGGCTGGGGCAGAGGGCACAGGGGAGACATGAGAGATGTGTGGGAGGGAGAATCCACCGGGCTATTGCTTAGGTGTGGACAGCGAGGAGGAGAGAGGCCCGGGAAAGACTCTCGGCTGAGAAAGACTCGGCTGCTGGAGGTGCTGCCTGAGTGGAGGAATGCCATTGTCACAGACAGGACGTGGGAGAGGTGGGGCAGGTAGGAGGAGGGAGGGACTTCAGTGTTGGATGTTGAACTAGAGGTGCCTGTGGGGACATCCAGGCGCAGAGGTCAGCTCTTGAGAGCCACCGCCTCCCTGGACTACTGGGGCTTCTTCAACCTGCTGGGCGCTTCTGGGAAACTCGTGATATTCGTCAGAGTTCCCAAAGTGATCAGAAAGGGCTGAGGGCTTTCGGCAACGGGGCAGGACAAAAATGACTCAAGTGGGAGGTGGGAGCCTTACCAGGCTGTGCACACTCCCCCTGCTTGTCGCAGAGACCCCCGCAGCTGTCAGCCCGGTGCCCCCGGCCCCCTCTCCTAAAGAGGAACCATTCTTTCCTGCTGGGGAGTGGGGTGTGGAGGGGTGGCTGTGGGGGAGGGGGACTGTATGGGGGAATGGAGTTGAGGAGAAGCATGCCACAGCCGGAGGGGCTGTGAAGGAGGTAGATGGGGGAAGAAAAGGGAACTTAATAAGGTTGGGGACTTAATTTGGGGGTCACCTTGAACAGACTTCAGTAAAGAAGGCAGTTACTTTTAATTATCTCTGCTGCTAACGTGAGCTTTTGGAGACAATGTGGCTCTGAGACTGGGCCACAGAAGCAGCGTGAATAATGACAGGGCTGTAGCAATGACAACCGCTCCCTTTTATGGAGGGTTTTAAGCACATGGACTCTGGGACCCGACTGCCTGGGGCTTAATCCCTGTGGTGCCTCGGTTTCCTCAACTAGGAAGCGGGGACGATACAAATACTGTTATGATTATCTTCTGCTGTGGAACAAACCACCCCAGAACTCTATGGCGTAGAACACCCACCATTTTATTATGCTGACGATTCTTTAGGTCAGCATGGGGCAGGACAGAGAGGGGTGGCTTGTCTCTGAGCTCTCAGCTGGGAGGACGTGAGCGGCTGAGGGCGGGACTCCTCCGGGACCGCGCATCAGAGCACCTGCGTGTCGCCTGAGTTTCCTTGCCGCGTGGGGGCCTGGAGTCGTCAGACTTCATATGTGGAGGCTCAGGGCTCCAGGTACTGGTGTTCCCACCAACCAGACAGAAGCTGCCTGGGCTTTGCTGCTCTAGCTTCGAACGTCACGTGGTGTCACTTTCCACTGTGTTCTGTGAGTTGAAGTAGTTACAAGCCCGCCTAGACTCAAAGCAGGAAGGGGGACATAGCCCATCTTCTTGATGGGCTGAATGTCAGAGTTTGCAATCAAGTTTAATAACAGCCACAGGTACCTACCTCATAGAGTGGTTGTGGGGATTAAATTAATTACTTAATACCTGGAAAGCACTCGGAACAGGGCCCGGTATCTAATAAGTGCTCAGTGAATGCAGCTATTATGGTGACTGTCATTGTTGTTATTGTTAGACACCCCCAGTCTGCTAGAGGAGGAGCAGGCTCCAGGTCAAGTGCTGGGTGGGGAATCTATCCCTTCCCTCAGCCTGAAGGTCTGGGTGCCCAGTGATCCCCTTTCAGATGCTCCCACTCGTACCCACCTTTGGTATCTTTTCTTCCTCTCCCCTCTCCAGCCCTGAGGCAAAGATGCTCGGGGAACCATTCCCGGATAACGCACTCCATTCCAGGAGCACCCTCAGATCTGCATCATTGTCACCACTAATTTAACATCATTAAACCCAGCCGTTATTAGCAACTCCTCAAGCAGATGGATGGCGCCCCTCCAATTCCAGCAAATGAACTTTCCTCTTGGTGGCTGCACTTGGAGGTGGACCTCAGCCATTTTTCTCGAGCCTTCCTGGCCTCTGGGAGGAGAGAGTGCTTGGACCCTGGCCTGAGGCTACTGCTGGGGTCTGGGTGGTGCTGATTTCCACCCTGGGCTCCCAGTGGAGAACCGGGCTCCTGACAATGGCTGGCAGTGGGTACTACTCAGTTATATGGGGTGGCAGCTGACTGTGGCCTGGACTTCTGTCTCTGAGTCTCACCTCTACAGCTTATGAGCTGGGTGATCCTTGACAGGTTCTTCGCCCCTCTAAGCCTCAGTTTTCCCAGGTGTGAAAGGCAGAGAACAATGCCTGCCTTGGGTGCTTGCTAAAAATGCAGATTCCTGGTTCCCACTTGTACCAACAGAATCGGCCTCCTCCTGTCCTGAGGATGAGGCCCGAGGGGGTAAAACAGGTGGTCAGAGAGCCGGTGGGCAACATAGCAGCTCCCTGGGCCTCAGTCTCGTCTGTGTGCCGGGAGTGTGTGTAACAGTACCTCCCACGGGGTTGTTGGGAGAATTATAGAAAAATGACGGAACTTCATAGCCCAGTGCCGGGCACACAGTGAATGCGCCATACGTGTCAGCTGTATCTGTTACTGTCACCAGGAGCCGTCTGGTGGGTTCTAGGAAGGAAAGGAACTTTCTGGTGGGGGAGGCATGGGGACCCATGACATGATGATGCTGGGGCAGGACTGGAAACGCAGAGGACAGGAGCCCACGGGAGGAGGGGCCTCCTTTCCTGTCAATCTAGGTTCAGTCCACTGCGGAACTTGAATATCGGCAGCTGGTTAGCTACGTGACCGGGGTAGGCCCCCTCTTCTCTCGGGACCTCACCTCATTTGTGCAGCCACATGGCTGACCTCAGAGTGGGTCGATCATCTTAAATCTCGAGCAGGACCAATTCCTCTACAGGATTCCACCCTCACTGCTGCCTGGCCCCGAGGTCAGCCAAGGCCTCTGCTGCCCGCCCTCCCCTTCACAGGAAGCGAAGTGGTGGAGACTGCTGAGTCCCGTGGCTTTGGTGAGCACTGCAGCTGTGCTGCTTCTTAAGCTGTGTGACCTCAGGCAAGTCACCTCGCCTCTCTGAGCCTCCGTCTTGTTGGTGGTCAGATGGGGATAATCATTCCCGGCCTCCCAGCTCCTTAGGCTGCTGTGGACCCCATCAGACAATGGATGCAGACTTGCTTAGCAAACTGTCAAGCTCTTTAGGATGAGGCTAAGTAGCAGGGACCCACCCATTGAGCAGATGGGCAAGGTGAGGGGTCTCGTAGCAGAGGCCACTCAGCAAGCCGACAGTGAGCAAAAGAGTCGCCTCCTCCGCCCCGACTGCTCATCCAGCCTCCTGTCCTGATGAACTCCAGCCCCACGGGAGCCCCCGACATTGGGGTTAGGCCCGAGCTCCTACCCGGCTCTCCCCAGGATCTCGACACACAGCAGCCCCGGGAATCATTAACCCGCAAGGTGGGGTCCGGGAGAGGCGTGAGTGATCCCCCAAGAGCTGACGCAGAGGAAAGGAGGAGAGAGAGCCCTGGACGGTGACCCCAGAGGCCATGAGCAGTGGGGACACGGCCACCTCAAGAGCCCCTTACGACCTCAGAGTAGCCTCGTCATGCTCAGCAGCGCCTCGTTCTATGTCTCCCGAGCACACGTGAACATCATAGAGGGTGACCAACGTGTCCCAGTCTGCCTGGGACTGTCCTAGTTTTGAAACTGAGCGTCCTGTGTCCAGGGCCGATGAGAACGGTTGGCCACTCACATCGGGGCCCTTGGGTTAGAAGCCAGACCCTCGGCCTTGAGTCCCAGCTCTGAGACTTGCTGCGTGATTTGGGCAAGTTACGGACTTTGCTCCGCTCCGGTGTCCTTGTCGGTAAGACGGAGGTAACGGGCCCACCTCGCGGGGCCCTGTGCACTTGGCTAGGTCGCGCCTATGGAGCATGAGCACTGGGTCTGGCGTCTGCTGTGAAACGTCAGCTGCTGGTACTCTTTCAAATCCCCTTCCCCCGGAGGGAGGTGATGTGCCTGCAGACTCATTCACCTTGCCCGGCACCCACGGGGTGCAGGCCCTGCTAGTGGGGGTCCTGGAGATGAGGATGCCCTGGTCCCACCCTCAGCAGGGAGCTGAGAGCTGCGTGTGAATAACGACCCCAGCTAGAAATCAATATGTGTCTGGTTGGCGTGTAAAAACAAAGCCTTGATCGTTGACTCGTTCACTTAGAACAGGTGAGTTTTATGGCATATAAATTATCCCTCACTAAAGCTCTTAAAATAAACCCAAACCAATAAACAAGGGCTCTGGGGGCCTTTCGGAATAGGAAGCACTTATTATGGCCAGGGATGTGGTGATCATGGAAGGCTCCCTGGAAGAGGTGGCATTTGAACTCCAGGAATGTGGGAACTTTGGACGCTGGAGGTGACAGGAGGCAGGGACACTGCGATGGGCATGGTGTGAAAGCCTGGGTTGATGTTCACATTGTGCTACTCTCAAGCTGTGTGACCTTGGGCAAATGGCTTTATATCTCTGAGCCCCAACTTCTCTCATCTGTAAAATAGAAAGCCTCTATGCAGAGTGCCCAGAATGGTCTCACAGAGCACCTGACACAATAGTGACAGTTTTTCAGGAGCAGGATAGGCAGAATCAGAAGGGCTCGTGTAGAAGGTCATTCATTCAGTCAACAAACTTTCATGCTGTGTGCCTGAGACCCTCTGGCTCACGGAGCTTACATTCTTTTTTTGTGTGTGTGAGGAAGATCAGCCCTGAGCTAACATCCACGCTAATCCTCCTCTTTTTGCTGAGGAAGACCGGCTCTGAGCTAACATCCATTGCCAATCCTCCTCCTTTTTGTTCCCCAAAGCCCCAGTAGATAGTTGTATGTCACAGCTGCACATCCTTCTAGTTGCTGTATGTGGGACGCGGCCTCAGCATGGCCGGAGAAGCGGTGCGTTGGTGCACGTCCGGGATCCGAACCCGGGCTGCCAGCGGCAGAGGGCGTGCACTTAACCGCTAAGCCACGGGGCCGGCCCCGGAGCTTACGTTCTAATAGGCACTCACCAAAGAGGACCAAATGGAGAAGTGTAAGCAGCTTGGCTTGGCTGGAGCCCAGGGGTGTACGGGGAGCAAAGGGAACAATGGTGGGGAGAAGCCAGGGTTTGCAGTGGAAAAGCAAAGTGGAAAAGCCCCGCAGAGTAGCTGTGATTTCTCTGCTTGCACTGGGGAAGAGTGGGGAGTAGAGGAAGATTTGTAATCAGCTCAAGGTGGACCCCTCCCTCCCTCCCTCATTCCCTCCTTCCCTTCCTTCCTAAAAAGTCCCCATGCCGGCCCCGGGGTTACCAGACACAGCCTGTCTTCGTGATGCTCACTCCTCATGCGAAAGGCAGACGTTAATCAAATAATCCCTCCAAGAAATGTGAAGTTTATGAAATTGCAACTCTGATTAGCTGTAAGAGGACAGGGGTCTGGTGCGCTGAGATTTCATAAGAGAGGGGGTCTAACCTCGGCTAGAGGGTCAGGCAGGCCCCCTGGGAAAGATGTGAAGGATGAACATGAGCCACAGAGCAAAGGAGGCCGGGAAAAGGATTCCAGGCAGCGGGCACAGCATGGGCAAGGGCTCTGTGGCAGGACGGTCACAGTGAACACGAAGGTCTGCAGGGCGGGTGTGTGACAGGAGACAGGGTTGGAGGAGTCAGATGATTTGGGCTCTTGGAGGCCACGTTTGGGGTTCCACTTTTCTCCTGAGGGTACTGGGAGATCTTGGAGGAGGGAAGTGGGAGGATGACATGATCAGATGTGTGTTTGTGAAGATCATCAGTGTGGTGGGGACAAGAGAGAGGAGGGGTCCAGAGAGGAAGCAGGACGTCTTAGCTTAGGGTCACTCAAAAGCAGAGCTGAGGCCAGGATGTAGGGGCAGGCCGTTTATCTGGGAGTGACCTCTGGGAGCAGGAGCGACGAGCAGGGAGAACAAGTCACGGAGGGTCAGGAGGCTGGGCCACAGGGCACCATTCTGCTGGGACCTCCAGAGGAGCGAACACAAGGCCTCCCAGAACTGCCCACCCACCCCAAATGGCAGGCCGGGACATTATCCATCGGGGTGCTCCCACACTTCTGAGCTTTGCATGAACACAGGCCCCCCAACATCAGAGGAGCCCCAGGGCAGGCAGGAAACAAAATTATGGCACACGCCTGAGGCCAGACATTGTCAGCGTGCAGCGAATCAAATCCTGCAGGAGCTGTGTACTCCATACCTGTGATGGGGCCCACCGCAGTCATCTGGGTGAGAGCGGAAGGAGGTAGGAACTAGGGCGGTGGTCCGGGAGATGGAGGAAAGAGGGTGGATTCCAAAGTGTTCAGGAGTTGACGCAACAGTTCTTGGTGATGGATTTGGCTGAGGGTGGTGCCCTTCATTAAGAAAGAGAATCCTGGGCGAGGACCAGGTATGAGGGTGGGGAGGGTAGGGATGGTCGGCGGCCACGTGGAGTTGGAGGTGCCTTTGAGATACCCCAGAGACGGTGTTGAGAAAGCCGCTGAATATATGAACGGAGAGACCTGGGGAGAGGTCGGGGCTGGAGCCATAAATGTGTGAGTCATCCGAGTCTGGTGGAAATTGAAACCATAGGTGAGCATGAGATCACCTGGAGAGAAAACAGAGCGGAAGGAGCCTCCGAGGGGAGCAGAGTAGGCTGGCCTCTGAGCCACCCCTGCCCCGAGTCTACCTGCAGCCCCCTCCCTCCTGGGCCACCCTGTGCCCACCGCACAGGAGGCAGTGACATTTCGATACCTGTGATTCTAATTCAATTTAATTGTCTCCTCGGAGTTGGGCTAAAACCTTTTCAAAGTCCCCTGAAATTAGGGAACATCGACAACACCACTCCTCAGGGTTTAATCTGTGTCCTCCCAGAGAACAGTGATTAATTTTTTACAAGCTGATCATATCTCTCGGGCAGGCTGTCAGCGGAGGGCCCGTCATCAACAATGAAGTGATCCCAGCTCCCGCTTCTCCGCAGCCTCCTGCATAATTCACCAGGAGGGCTTCAAACGCAGAAGCCGAGGGGGTCGGCCGTCTTAATCGGTGTCCTTGTAATTATCCACGGGGGCGGGGAGGGGTGGGAGGGAAGGGCAGGGGTTATAAAAACTGACTGATGAGCCCACATCGGCTCCTCGTCATCGCCTGTCTTCTCCGCCCAGCTTGCCCCCCTCCAAATCCCTCATCTGCGCCCCTCTCTCTGCTCTCTGCCTTTCACTTTCCCCTCCTTTCTCCCCGTCTGTGACACTACTTCACATCCTCTTCTGGCCCAGCTCTGTCCTTTGGCCCCGCAGCCAATGTCCCGTGAGATGGTATAGGCCCCATTTGACAGATGAGTAAACTGAGGCCCAAAGAGGGGAAGCAACTTGCTCAAGGTCACCATGCAAGTCAGTGGCAGTCAGAGCTAGACGTACAGTTTGGGGTCTCCTGGACCTGTGGTCTGGCCCCCAAACCTCAGGCCAAGTGAGTGGACGGGAAGCCCCCATCCCTGCCCCAGTAGTGTGTCTGTACTTGGAGGCCAGAGGGGAATCTGTCATTTTCTTCCCCCAGAAGCCCAGCTCAGGCCTCTCCCGGAGGACGTGCTACCCTGTGTGCACAGCTGGCCCTGACTTCTGTCCTCCTCTGTGGTCCTTCTCTGTCTCTGAGGCCAAAGGTCAGAAGCGACGGTGGCCCGAGATGGAGTGAGCTGGGAGGAAGTGGAGAGGGCAGGGACAGAAACAGAAACCACTTGCCATTTCTCCTCTTTGATGCCACTGAACAAGACAGCGCCCACTGGCTGACTGGACAGATTCCAGAAACACGGGGAAGGCCTGATGCCTGAAAATGCCCCCAGGGGAACATGATTTCTCGAATCTAAGCCTTGAGCAAATGCGCCGGGAGGGCCAGTAGCTAAGATGTTGTCCAGAGAAGAGAAAGGTCTTCCTGGACCCCCCACTTAGCAAGCCGCTGGCAGGCAGGACCGAGAGTCCAGGTCTTTCTGTGCCGTCTCCGTCCTGGGAAGGATGCTCCCTTCCTCGACATGGATCCCTCTCTCCAGGCATGGCTCAGGTCACTGAGCAGTGCCCAGGAGCTCCCCAGTTCTCTCTGGGTGAACCCCAAATCTGGGCCTCTGGCCTGACCCTGTGCTAAGCAGTGGCCAGGCCTTCCTCCAACTCAACATGTCAAAAAACTTGACCCATCACTCTCCCAGCTGCCCACCCCCGGGCCCTTTGTCCCATTTCTGGGTCATCACTAGGGTGACCAGTCATCCTGGTTTGCTCAAGAGAGTTTCCAGGGACACGGGACCTTGTTTTAAAACCTGGAAAGTCCCGAGCAAGCCAGGATGAGTTGGTCACCCGACCATCCCTTCTCCCAGGCTCCCACACTAGAAACTTCAGCCCTGTCAGCGAGCAGCAGTGCTGGGGGTGGGAGGGAGCCGTACCCAGTTCAACCCGCTGAATCTCTCCAGGCCCTTTGTTCTGAGGACCCAGTTGGTGCCACTCTACACGGAGCCTGGCCTTCCGAAGGCTCCAGGCAGGCCAGGGACTGAGTCCTGGCTCCAGGATTTCCCAGCTGTGTGGGTGACCTTGACAAGGTCGTGCTGGCGGGAACCCGAGGTTAACGTCTGCCCAGGCCAGGAGGGTTAACAGTGGGTGAAGGAAGGCGGGGCGTTGACTCACGTCCATCATCACCGCGGGCCCCGTCCCCCGTCCTCCCCTGGCCTGGCTCCCACCGGTGCCCACAGCGCCCCTTGGATTAAGGGGCCGAGGTGGCCCAGCCTAGCAGGAGCGACAGGACCATGGTGACTTTAATGCTGCTCAGATCTGTGGTTCCGGGCTACAACGCTGCATTTGCATTTAAATGGAGGTTTGGAAGTCTGTAAATCTCCATTTCCCAACCGCGGAGGCCTAATGGTTGTTTAATCATGTTTGGATGAACCCCTGAGCACTGGGGGTTGGTGCGTCTTAAATCCACACAGCAAAGACAAGGATCAAATGAGGGACGTTCAGGCCGAGGGCTCTTCCCTCACCGCCCGGGCCAGCGCGCTGCTGGGGAGGTGGGCAGACTATTTGGTGCTCTCCACGGACCTAGGTAGGCCCCTGATCCCCGCTCCTTCCAGGGAGGCCCCTGGGATTGCTCAGAAGGAGCTGTCACTGAGAAGAGGAGAAGCGGTGGCTGAGATGTGGCTTCAGAGAGACCTGGGCTGGAAGCCTGACCTGCCCCCGATCAACGGTGGCCCTGGGCAGCAGGTCACTCAACTGTTCTGGGTGTCCCCGTTCGCATCTGGAACACACCAGAGTATCCTTCCAAATCATGTACACAAAGTACCCGCACACAGTAGGGGCCTTTCGAACAGTAGTCAGTATAACTCCGAATTGCTCTTAACCTTGAGAAGGCCTGGCCCCCGGGGGCCTGCTTCACGGCTGTGATTCTCAGACTGGGAGGTGAGTTACTGGGGAACGTATCTAAAACGCCGTCACCCCCACTCTGACTGCCCCCCGGAGTTGGGAGAAAGGGAGGGAGCTTTGTGGTAAGAGTTAATGACACTCATTTGGCCACTTGAGCATCCTCTGTGTACTTGTCTTTGCCATGAGCCCCAGCTGCAATGACTTGTCCTACTGTGTGAACATGAATGCAGGTGGCACGTGGCCCAGTTTGGGGGGCTGTGCTCTCTGTGCTCAAAATAATGCCTGATGTTTCTGTGGCCCTGATGGTGTAGAAAGCCCTGTATCGTTAACACGACACGGCCACATCCACTATCTGGTGAGATCCTTGTAAGAGCCTCAGGATACATGGATACATAATCATATATCATTGTGGATGAAGGCAGAGGCTCAGAGAGGGAGAGCCACTTTCTCGAGGTCACACAGCTGGGGTGTGGTGGATGAGTTTAGCCCCCTCCAGGGCTGCTCTCTGTGCCCTGTGCCACCTCATACAGGAGTGCGACGGGAAGGCGCTCTCAGGAACGTCTGGATTTGAAACATGCTCTGCACCTCCGCCTCTTAGAGTTCTTTTGGTCCAATTTTGAGGGAGGAAGCAGGGATTTTCATCTCCTGATCATCTCTGCCTTTGGAGGTCGTCCCTCCCGGGGCCCTTCTGAAATTCGGGCAGGGTGGCTGCAGGACTGGGGGGACCCGTTGGCCTAAGTATGCTCACCCACTGTCCACTCCGAGCCGCCTCCAGAGGCTTAAGAGGGACTTTGTCAGTCCGGGTGTTTCTTGGTCTGTGTTGGTGGCTGTGACAGGAGGCAGGTGTGTTCCTGACCTGGCTGGATCCCAGGGTTTGGGATGGGACAGGTGACCTTTCCAAGGTGGCATTTCCAGTCTTCCTTTGTCCCCCGGAATTCTCCTGAACAACCAGGTCAGTCTGGAGCCGGGGAAGGAACGTCTCCAATTTCAGAGAAGTTACTCAAATGCTGGTGGGAGAAAGCAGCGGTTTGGCCCTGCCATCTGCCTTGTCCTCCCTGCCTGGGAAGGGCTGGGGACGATGCTGGAAGTGGATGGGCTGTGAGTGAGGATGGGGCCTTGGCCATCCTCCTCTCCCCGTCCCCCCGACCTCCTGGGACTCGTCCTCTGTGAACACAGAACGCTCTGCTCACAGACCACGGCTGAGCTGCTCCTTCAGCCTGACCAGCCCATCCACTCGTCAGCTCAGGGCAAGCCCGCCTCTTTGAAGGAGCTCTCCCGGTGCAAACCCAGGTCCCTCTCCCGTGACGTCATCATGCTTTGTTTGTACCTGTTTCTGCAGCTCCTGCCTGGAGCCCTCAGGAGGGGTGAGCGAGAGTCAAGCCGTGGACCAGGGCTCCCACCCCAGGTCAAGCAGACAACGCTGCTTCTGTCTGTTCTAAATTTGGGGATTTGACTTCAACTTTTCTTTTTTCTTTTTATTTTAAGATTTTATATTTTTAGAGCAGTTTTAGGTTCACAGCAAAATTGAAAGGAAGGTACATCAATTCCCCATATACTCCCTGCCCCACACATGCACAGCCTCCCCCACCAGGGGGGTACATTTGTTGTAAGTGATGAACCTATGATGAGTGCCATCCCCTTGTGCTCCTGTGTGAGGCGTAAGGCAGCACCGGGCACAGAAAGCGGCTCTGGAGAGGGGTAAACCCAACCAGGCTTGAGCTCTGCACCCCAGCTGTGTGACCTCGAGACAGCGGCTCTCCCTCTCTGAGCCTGTATCTTCATCCATAACGAGGGGATAACGATACATGTATCATGAGGTTCTACAAGGATCTTACTGGATAGTAGATGTGGCTGTGTCGTGTTAACAGTATAGGGCTTTCTACATCGTCAGTGCCACAGAAATGCCAGGTATTATTTTGAGCCCATGCTCCCATGGAGGGCCAGGGCCCTCACCACAGACCTGAGCTAGAGTCCAGAGGGAGGTGCTTGGACCTCACGGTTTGGCAGAATCCTGGCTCCTCCACCATTAACCCAAAGATAGTAAGCAAGTTCTTGCTTCTCTGTGCCTCAGTTTCCCCATCTGTAAAATGGGAATAAAAATAGTATGAAGATGCAGTGAGATGATACACACAGAGCACTGTGCACAGGGTGCTGCTCATGTCCTGGTGAGCACTCAGTGAATGTCAGTGGTTATTATTATTATTTATTATTGTTATTATTATTATTGCCACCCTCTGATAGAAGGCCTCTGGGGGACTGGAGACACGAGAAGGAGCAATGGGCACTCTGCTCTCTCCCTGTTACTCCCCTTGCTTCAAGGGTCTGTCCCTGGATGCTGGTCCCAGGGGGTAGTCGCAGGTCAGAGGTGGCTTCTGGGGTCAGATGGGTTTGGGGACAGCGGGGCGCCACAGAAATGAGCAGCTGTCTTGACTACAAGGTTTCTCAGACCCCAGTGCAGCTTCCGGAAGAGACAGGAGTGTGCCGTGCTCCCAACCTTCCTCGGCCGTGGACACTCTCCGTTCTGGGAGCGGCTTGTCAGACCAGCTGGCACGCTGAGGGAGCCTGGCTCTGGGGGTTAGGGGCGGGCCTTACGCTGGCAGTTAAGGCCCATCATGATGCGACTCCTGCCGGCCCACCCACCATGGTCTCCTCATCCTCCTCCTGGACAGGACCCTGTGTCCCGGCCCCAGCCGCCTGCGTGGGTAATCCAGAACATGCTAGCTGCTGCCTCACCTGAGGACCTCGCACACAATTTCCCTGCCTGTCCAGTGAAATCTGACTCATCCTTTAAGTCTCAACTCAGATGTGGCCTCCTCTGCAAAGCCTGTCTTCACCTCTGCAGGCCGAGTCAGGTGCTGCCTATGTTCCCCCCTCCACTTTGCTCAAGCCCTTATCACTGCAACATTTTATGTATGTGTTTCCCTTCCTCATTAGCTCATGGGCTTCTCAAGGGCAGGGACCGTTACTTATTACTAGCCTGGCATGTAGGCCTGGGGGCCTAGCACAGAACAAGTGCCCAACAAATAGGAGTTATTACTTGGACGTGTGTAGTAGTATTCAGGGACATTGTCTAGCTTAGTAGTTAAAGGCATAGTCATGGGCATCAGACAGACCTGGGTTTGAATCCCAGCCTTACTCTTTATTAATGATATAAACTTGCAACAGTTATTTAACTTCTCTAACAGTTATTTAACTTGAACATCTGTGAAATGAGGGAAAGAACTCCACCTTCTACACAGGGTTGCTATCATCCGTTGTGCTCGGAGCAGCTGACACAGAGCAAGGGCTCAGTAAATGGGGATTTGTTGAATAAACAGGCCCTTGGGCTCTGGGTGGACCAATGAACACTTTTCCCTGTGTCTTCAGCAAATTTAATATGCTTACATGTTCTCATCTGTAAGACGGAGATGGTAACACTACCATATGGTTGTTGTGAGGATGAAGTGGTTAATTCACTTAGTCCAGTGCCTGGCACACAGTCAGCCCTTAATAAATATGACGCACTATTATTCTCATCGTTGTTGTTAAAGATCCAGGTGAGAATCTCGACACTCAGCTTCCCCCACCCCCGTGGTATAGACTGCCCTGCCCTTGACCCGCACTGACCTGAAGGCAGACCGCCTCCGCCAGGAGGCACGTCCAGGTCTCCGTGCCTCCTCTCCACCACCAGTCTCCTCCCTCCGCCCAGGGCAGAGTCCACTGCTCCCAGCCCCGTGCTCCCTGCCATTGGCTCAGCTCAGCAGCCCTGACACAGCCGACTGGGAATTTGTTTTATTTCCGTGCCTGCTCCCCTCCGTGTCTCCCCTCTGAAAAAGCAATTAAACTCGTGTTTACCAGAGTGGGCAGCTGTCATCTTTCGTTTGCCCGTCTCATCCTGTCGGGCTGCCCCACTTCCCTCCTGCTTTGCTTAGGCTGGGATGAGAGATTTGCATACTCAGTAGAAATGGAACTCAGAAAAGGGTGGGGTTCAGGCCAGCGAACTGGAAGCGCAGCTCTGGGGACCCCAGTGGACCTGGGAGGGCTGGTGGGTGGGGGATTTTTCCCCAACTTGGAGGTGCTTTGCAGGGTCTTGCCTTCCTATCCCTGTTGGGCAGGGCCGGTCCCCCTCCCTAACCCATCCCCAGAGGCCAGGCCAAGGCCAGAGGGGCTGCAATTGTCTGCCGACCATGCCTCGCTCTGCAGGCAACTTTCAGAGGCTCCCCAGTGCCCTGGCTGCCATGGTCCCATCTCATCCTTTCCTGTCCCCTTTGGTCCCTCTGAGGGGCCAGCATGGCAGAATCGATCACACGTTTAGGAGTCTAACTACTCAGGGACAAGGACTTGGGTGGAGGTAGGTTATCTGGGAGGGGGCTTCAGGGAGCTCAGTGAGGGAGTCGGGGGAGCGGGCCAGGGAAGACAGAAACGTCCATCAAAGCTGTGTCAGTGAGAGGACAGCTGTGGGCAACTGGCCTCGAGCCCTCCAGGGACTCTCCGAGAGACGGAATCCTCCCACTGAGGGCTGAGGAAGCTGGCGTACTTCTCTGCTGGCGTAGCCCGGTGAACCTCACCTCCCTATGTCTGAGCCTGGCAGAGGCCCCTCCCACATGGATGCTGGGAGGGGCCACGGGACTCGCTTTGGCCAATGAGACATGAGCACACACGATGTCAGCAGAACTTGAGTGCTGGACCTCTGGCAACGCCGCTGCCAGCACACCAGCAACCTGGGCTAGTGACTGAGAGGCCATGCAGAGGAGCGAGGTGCCCAGCCCCCAGCTGTACTGAACTGCAAGACGTGTTGGGCCATCCCGTCCAGGACAGCTGCTTGATGACGGCAACTGCAGGAGTGATCCCAGACGAGACCAGACCCGCTGCAGAACCATGAGCAAATAAACGATAGTTGTGTTAAGCTGCAGAGCTTGGGGCTGTTTGTTACACAGCAGTAGATAACTGATACACACGGCTCCCATTCTTCATCGTTGTGCGTTGCTCTGGGGCACTAACTCTCAGACGCTCCTGGCTGGCCCCGCATAGACTCCTGTGGCCAGAGAAAGGCTTCAGGCAGAGGGATGTCCTGTTTGAGGCAGGGCATCCTGTTGCTGTATGAGAACCATCTGCTGGAGCTGCCGGCAACATCCACGTGGGCTGCGGTGCTGGCGCAGAGCACTGGCAGCATCCTCTACAGCCACCCAGCCCTGAAAGATAATCAGCGAGGCTGCCCTGCGGAAGGCACCCCCCAGGATTCAGCTCCATGAGGAGGGGGACTGTATTCCCACCACCTGGAACAGTGCCTAAGAGCTCCGTAAATATTTGTTGGATGAAGGAATGAATGAAATGTAACTGAGTAGAAATTAACCAGGTGAGGAGGAGAAGCAGGAAATTTCCGGGCAGGAAGAACAGCCCTGCCCAGGCCAGTGTGGCAGGAGTCAAGGTGGAGAGTGCGGTAGGAGGTGAAACTTGGGGGACACCTGGCAGGACTGTGGAGACCCCAAGAAGGCTCCCCAGAGCAGGGCATCATCAGATTTGCCTTAGCAAAAAGCACTCTGGGGGCCGGCCCGGTGGCGCAAGCGGTTAAGTGCGCGCGCTCCGCCGCGGCGGCCCGGGGTTCGCTGGTTCGGATCCCGGGCGCGCACCGACGCACTGCTTGGTAGGCCATGCTGTGGCGGCGTCCCATATAAAGTGGAGGAGGATGGGCACCGATGTTAGCCCAGGGCCGTCTTCCTCAGCGAAAAAAGAGGAGGATTGGCGGATGTTAGCTCAGGGCTGATCTCCTCACAAAAAAAAAAAAAAAAAAAAAAAAAAAAAGCACTCTGACTGCCTTTGGAGAAAGCCCTGGAGGAGCTGAGAGGGGAGGCAGGAGACGGAGAGGAGGTCATTGCACGGTCCAGGCGGAGGGGATGGTGCTTGGAAATAGACAGAAGCAGAAGGACACGAGATATTTAAGAGGGGAATCAGCAGGTCTTGATTGAAGCAGTCAGGAGCTCGACAAAGGTTTGCTTGTGATCTTCCAGCCCCACCTTAGCCCCTGCCTGCGCTCCTCCCTGACTCGTCTTCCAATAGCATCATCACTGGGAGACTTTACCAACATCCCACTCAGGCAACACTGGGGGACCCCTCTCGGTCCCCAGGGTGCCTTTCTCTGACTTCAATTATGACGCTTCGCACTATGTGGCTAGCTTTTAATAGTGCCGGGCTCACAGTAGCTACACAGTAAATATTACCCTTCGTCCCTTCCTCCCTCCTTCCTTCCTTCCCTCCCCACTTCCCTCTTTCCTTCTGCATTCACTGAACCTGGCACTCTGCTCCCCTGCAATATTACCGCCCGCCCCACTGCCCCTCCATAGCAAAGAGGTGGTGTGCATTAGGGGAAAGAACACGGGATTTCGGTTCAGGTGGTCTGAGTTTGGAGCCAGCTCAGCCATTTACTGGCTGAGTTGTATTTCTGGCTGAGCCTCCGTCTCCTCGCCCGTAGGATGGCATATACACCTTGCAGGGTTGGCACGAGGAGAGGCGATACCGTTAAGTACATAGCCCAGAGTAGACTCCCTGCAAGAGAAGCCTGCTTTGGACTTGACCCCAGCCCTGGGCTGAGAGGCCAATTTGACGGGACAGGGAGGAGGGGGCCCTCTGCCTCTCTTTCCCCTGGTAAGATGTGCAGCCTGCTTCCGGAGGTGGTAGGGCGTCTCCTTATTAAATGAGGAGCTGGAGTGATTAGGCGTGCTCCGCGGCCTGGCTCACGTCCTATTTTCAACTCTTTCATTTGTGAAGCCTGTTAGGAGGAGGTAGTCTTTTTTTTTTTTAAATTAAATTGGGAAAGTTCTACGGGAATCTTTGAAATGTTCAGAGTAGTGGCTCTTTAAAATAAAAGGGAAGATAAAGGGAGCTGTCCCAGTCCTTGGGTCACACAGGAATTGTGTGGCCCCAAACATCATCTGAAATGACAACCATCGGCCCTTACCCAGGGACCCGCTTTGTTGTAGAGAGAATCCCAGGGTTTGTTATAAGGGGGTTGCCCCCGGAGGCCTCTCTGGAGAGCGCTTCCAAGGAGCTGTGCGTTTTATATCCATTAGAATCAAATCAGGGATGTAACAGAGCCGGTCTCCGATGCTTCATGGAGAACGTTCCGTGAGGACAATTAGATAGAGTTAAAAGTGTTCTTCAGATGTAAGGTATTATTAGTGGTGGCTGCAATGCCCTGAGAGGGGAGGGGTTTTTCCCAAGGTCACAGAGCAAACTGTGCAGGATCCGGAAAAAGAAGTGGAGCCTCTTCATCCTGAGGGTCGGGACCTTGTCTCGTTTTACTCACGTTATATCCATGATGCTGAGAACAGGGCCCGGCACACAGCAAGTGCACCACGATTGTCGTTCAATGAACAAACGAGTGAATGAATGAATGATGCAGTCTGCGATCATGAAGGACCACTGCGACCCATCCCTACAAGCCCTTCCAATCCCATAACGGGCATCTTGGACTGGCTGCTTCGTCCAGTTCTTCCTCTGTCCCCCACTGCCCCACACTGCACACCCCCACCCCGTGCCCACCTCGGGGAGACTGGGATTTCGCCCCACTACCTCAGCCTCCCTGTCTCCTTATCCTTTGCCATGCGACTTTGCAGTTTCTCCCACTAACAGGCGGAGGATATTTCCCACCCTCTGACTTTGAGTTGGGCGACATGACTCGCTTTGGTCAACAGAACGAGTTGGAAGTGACGGAGCCTAATTCTGGGCTTAGGTCCTGAGAGGCCTCACGTGTTCCGCCTGCCCCCTTGGTCCTCTGCCATAGTCTCAAGAAGAACACGCCTGAGCTAGCCCGCTGGCCCGGGGAGGAGGATGAGAGACACGTGGAGAAGAGCGGTCCTGGCCGAGCCACCCCAGTGGAGCCCAGCCCACAGCAGATGAGGGAGCTTAATCAATACTTTTTGTACATCACTGAGGTCTGGTGGGTGTTTGTTACACAGCATAATTGAGGCCCCAGTTAACTGATACACCACCATCCTCCAAGTCTTCCCCAGCCTGGTTCAATATTTACCTCTCCTTGGCAGCCTTCCCTGAACTCCCCAACCTGCTTACGTTCATTGATGCATTAGTTCATTCATTCACTGAATGCTTACTGTATGTCAAGCCTAAGGCTAGGAGCCAGGAGTAATAAATAGAAATAATACAGTCTCCTGAGCATCTCCAGTCTGGTGGGCGAGATGCGTGCCAAGCGATGCCATTGTTATTCCTCCAACTATTAATGTTCCTGATATGTTAGCTAACATTTGTTGAACATTTCGTGTACGAAGCACTTTGCATACCTTACTTCCTGTAATCTTCACAATAATTCTAGGAGAATATTTTATACTCATTTTACAGCTGAAGATCCTGAAGCTCGGAGAAGTTAACTTACTTGCCCAAATAGTCAATAGAAGAGCGGGGATTCCAGCTGGAGCCAGCCTGACTCCCGAGCCTGTGTTTGCTTCTGAGATGAACGTGGTGCAGGTGTGCCCAGGGGTGATGGTGGTGGCGGGGAGGGTGTGATTGGCTCTTCCCAGGCTGGTCCTGAAAGGTGCACAGGAGACAGCCAGGCAGAGGAGGGAGGGCACTGAGGCAGGGGATTCTGCAAACAGAAAGGCCTGGAGGCGTGAGAGCAAGCTCTCCAGGGAGCTGAGGGCGGTGAGGTGGGGACGGGAAGAGCCACCTGCAGCCGCTAAAAGGTAACGGCTCATGTTCTGCTGATGTTCTTCTCTGGTGAATCTGATGCTCCTTCCGATTAAAAACTTCTGCCTGGCCCAAAGCCTTTCTGCCTCCCTATGTCAGTGCTGCAGCCGCATCCTCTCCCCTCCTCTGACCCTCCTGACTCCTTGTCCTCATTCCCCAGGTTGACATGGATCTGCTCCCTGATTGTGTCCTGTGAGCATCTTATCTGTAGCCAGACTGGGGGTCCTTGAGGGCAGCCCGGGAGAACGGCACTTTTTGCAACCCCAAAGTTGTTGTGCCAGGATGGGTGGCCTGGCCGATTTGTCAATTGATCACATTAGTTGTGGAGTTAGAAAAGATTTGGAAGACCGCTCTGAGAGGCCCAGAGTCTGTATAAGCATCATCATCATCATCATCAAAAGTACTGTAACTATGGAGCACGTCCCTCCCTGCAGCCTTGTTGGGTGCA
The DNA here is from genome assembly GCF_020826845.1 of Diceros bicornis minor. NCBI lineage: Eukaryota > Metazoa > Chordata > Mammalia > Perissodactyla > Rhinocerotidae > Diceros > Diceros bicornis. The sequence goes on along the minus strand of NC_080752.1, from coordinate 35,627,188 downwards.
TCTAATCCATGCCTTCAGTTCATCCTCGCAGCAACCCCATGAGACACGTGTTAGTTTCCCATCTATGAGACGGGGATGACGAGGCTCAGCGGAAGTGAGCCGCTTGCCAAGGTCTCAGACGGAGCTGGCTAACCCAAGACCAGGGTCCCTTGTGCTCTGTAACCTCCCTCTTTGGTGGGGGCTCCAATGCAGGGACCATTCTGAGAAGCCTTCGTGGTCAAGTGTAATCAGTCTCATATCAGGCCCGCTGGGTCAGTGAGTAGCAGGAGGACACCTAACCGGGGCCAGAGCCCTGCGTTCCTGTCCTGCCGCCTTCATCAAGCAGCCGAGGGATCTTGACAGGACACTCTCTGTTTCCTGCCTCGGTTCCTGAGTCTAGGATAAAGAAGGTGATGATTCCATATTCCATGTTGACCTTGCAAAGCACAGGGGCAATGTTCACACTCCCCAGTGTGGCGATCAGAGAAGAGCAGTCTATACTCTCTGTCCCTTCACTGGGCTGCAGTGACCCCCTGGCCCACCCAGGACCCTGCTCTGGCTAGCTCAGCATGGGGGGCACCACCTGCTCGCATCCCCCGTGCTGCGAGTGCTGAGCCAGCAACTCTGCCAATGGCATCACCCCCCGACCCACCTACTCGGCTCGCCGAAGGTCCTCTGGAATGTTTGATGACTTCAAGGTAACACAGTGAAAACCCTCTGAAAGACAAGGGGCTAGCGCTTATGGGGACTGGCAATCACTTACCTTTGTCGTGTCACTGGCCTCTGGGTGGGCCCCGCTGACAGGTGCCATCCTGGGCTCTCTTTGCAAAGGGCAGGGCAGGGGCAGGTATCATGCATTTGTCGCCATTGTCACCTCTGTTTGCTGAGCTCCTTTGTAGCGTTGACACAGTTTCTTTCCTGGAGTAACCTTTGCCTTCTCTCTTCTCCTGGAAGCCAGGCTGTGGGTTCTCTGTCTTCCCTGGCTGGATTCTCAGGCCAAGCCTGGGACGTGAGATGCTCGGTTCTCCATCTCATGATCAGAGGCAGTGGAGGCCTCCCCCAGCACCCCGTTACACTGGCAACCTCCCCAAACTCCACATCCTCCTTCCCGGCTTTATCTGTCTCCGTAGAATGTATTTTCTAACATATATTTTACTTAGTTACTTTGTATATGGCCCGCCTCCTGCGTTAGCGTATCAGTTTCACAGGGGTGGGGTTTTTGTTGCTTTTGCTCTCTGCTGTGTCTCCAGAATCTAGAAAAGTGCCCAGCACACGCGGAGTAGGTGCTCAATGAGTATTCGTTGAATTAATCAATGAATCACTGTGGCTCTGACAAGAAACAAAGGGTGTTGGTGCTGGGTGCCCACGAGCCTGAGACACTGAGAGGACGACTCAGGTTCATTAAGGTAGAGGATTTTGAGGAATTCTGGCGTGCGTGGAGGTCCACTGCCGTCCAGTGTGGATGCAGAAGCTGACAGTGACACGCCCATCCCGAAATGGTTGTACATTTCTATCAGCCGCGGTCAGTACCTTGAGGATGATACTCATTTTGCCAGAGACGACCTTTGATGATGTCCCTTGTCCCTCCAGCCCTGGCAGGGAGGGCAGCGCCTCTGGCCACCAGACACCCATGGGCCCCCCCCCCCCCCGCCCACTTGGAGAGGAAGCGCCGTCTCTGACCTCAAGTTCCCTCTCATCAGGCCTGTTTCCTTGGCAGCCAATTAGGCCCTTCTTCGCTCCCACCCCACACTCCTCTGAACCTCTTCATCTGATGGCTTCCAGGGTGTGATTAGGGAAGGTGATTGTCCGGCCGCTGGCCATGATGAAGTGGAGCCAGGACACTGAGGCAGCCGCATTAAAACAGCTTCAGGCCCAGGCTCTGGGCTCGCATTCTGAAGAGGAACGAAGCGGAAAACTGGTGACTCAGTGTCTCAGAGACACTGCCCAAGTTTTCTGGTCCATTCCCCTGCCCCATGTGGCTGCAGGGAAGTTTTCAGAGAAGGTGGCTCCCCAGGCAACCCTTTCCTCAATGAAATGTCCACCAGAGAACCAGTTAGTGGTGTTTCTCAAAGTGAGGTCTGCAGACTCCCGGTCTCGAAGTCACCCAGTGTGTGTGCAAATATGCGGATTCCCAGACCCGCTGGATCAGAACTCATGGAATGGGTGACCCGGAATCTGCATCGTGATACCTCTCTGATTCGGGGGCCCCAAGACCACCTCCAGCTGTGATGATTCATTAAGAGGACCCCCAGGACTCAGCACGTAGTTGTGCTCAGGGCTCTGATTTATTCCAGTGAAAGGAGACAGAACAAAATCGGCCAAGGGAAAGGCTGGCATGGGGGGTTCCAGAGGAAATCAGACGCAAGCTTCCAAGAGCCCTCTCCCTGTGGGGTGGCACAGGATGGGCTTCATTCCTCCAGCAACGAGGAACACACGTGAAATGTTGTCTGCTGGGGAAGCTCGTCAGAGTCTCGTCGCTCAGCGTTTTTACTGGGGGCTGGTCCTGCAGGCACCTTCTGCCTGGCATGTCCCAAAATCCAGACTCCCAGAAGGAAAGCAGATGTTCAGTGTAAAGCACATTGTTTGCACAAACAGTTCAGGCACAGCGAGCTGCTCTTATCAGGTAGGGTGGTGGGCGCCCTCCCAAAACCCAAGTTCCTGGACGTCAGCCAAGGGCCAGCCTTGCAAGCAGGCTTTTCAAAGGGCAGCGGTCTCAGGCCTGCTAAGCGAACGCTTGTCTGCAACACCCACTTCCTCCCAAGGGCTCCTTATGCTCTGTGAAGTTTGAAACTCACTGGTCTGATGGGTAAAGCTGGGTGGATCAACTCCATCTCTGGTTACCGTGTGACTCAAGATAAGTTACTTGATCACTCCGGACCTGACTTCTGATTTACAACAGAGAGGATACGTTTCCTCCCAAGGAGCTTAAATCCCAAAGCTCCTCCTTTACTAAGCAGAAAGGAGCAGACCCCTCTTTTCAGGAGTCCCACCACGGCTAGGCTGCTGGAGCAGAATTTGACCTTGGCAGGGATGTAGTAAAGGAAAAAGAGAGAAGCAGCAGGGAGGAGACAGGAAGAAAAAAAGGTGGGGCTCTAATGCCTAAGATTTGAAAAATGATTACAAAGATGAAAAAAGATAATGACAATATTTTTAGAAGGATAATGAATAGTTTTGAAAGAGTTGGGTTTTTTTGCTGAGGAAGATTCACCCTGAGCTAACACCCTGCCAATCTTCCTCTATTTTGTATGCGGGTCACTGCCACAGCATGGCCACTGACAGATGAGTGGTGTAGGTCTGCACCCGGGAACTGAACTCGGGCCACCAAAGTGGAGCGCGTCAAACTTAACCACTAGGCACAGGGGCTGGCCCTGAAAGAGTTTTGTAAATGTTACACACGAGTTATCAAATTATGCTTCTCTGCTGGTTCCTCCTTCCAGGCACGGTAGACAGCGTGGACACCAAGTCTTTCCCCCCATGGAAGCCCTAGAAGTCTTCTGTGAGCACGTTTCCACCCACCTGACCTCGGCCCTGGGCAGAGGAAAGAACGCCTTGTGGAGATCAAGGGCTGGCTCTGTCTCTAATTTGCCTGCTGACCTGGCAAGTCTCTCTCCCTCTCTGGGCCTCAGTTTTCCCATCTGCAAAATGGGAGCAGTCACACTCCTGCCCGTCACCTTACCACCACCGCAGGTTCTTTTCTTTTGTGTTCCAGAACTTCCCCCGAGACACATCTGTGCTGAAGGCTTTGGACCAGCATTTCTCTGAAGAACATCCCAAAGGAGAGCGGAAAACATTGTCTTGAACGGGCCCTTCTTGGAGGCCCCCGGGGCACACTGGCGTAGCGAGGACTCCGAGAAGTCCTGCAGGAAGGACATTTTCTCCAGCTCGGATGCTCACGGACCTCCTTGGGGCAGAACCCCTGTCAGCGTCCTGAGAACAGTCTATGGCATTCTCTCGGTGGTTGTCAGGCCAGGAGGACCCCGCAAGCTGAATCCCGCTTACACCTGCCAAACCCAGATCCACTGACTCCGCAGGCGGGCGGCATCCCGCCTCGGCCCCTGGCCTCAGTCCGTCTCAGGAGATGATCTCTGAGGCCGGAATCACGGTCATCAGCTGCACGTCCGACTGTTCTTGTTCCCATCGCCTGAAAGTTCCTCAAAGTGCTGCCTGAGCTGAAATTCAGAGGACATGGTAAACCAGGTTAATTTGGGGGCCCGTGGCCATGAGCAGGCATCCTCCCCAGTGGGTTGGTTGGAAAAGTGAGTTCATTTTGTCCAAGCTGCAAGTGTCTTGGGCCGTTGGTGCTGAGGGTGTGCATATGCGTTGGGCGGGGAGTGGGCCCGGCATGGAATGTGCTCTGGGGTCTATGGGGGCCTGAGGAGGGCTAGCCGCTTACTCAGATCTGCAATTAATGGTGCTAATAATGGTCTGAGGTCAGTCCCAGCCTGGGAGCTTGACAGGTGGGGCAGACGTTCCTTGCAAAACCTGCACCAGCAGCTTTGCCAGTAGGATTGGGGGGTGGTGGTGGGGAGGGGTGGTTGGGGACCTCGGTGCCTTGTCCTGAGGCTGGGCAGGGCAGACCAGGGCAGTGGATGGGGGAGAGGCGTCCTTCTAAGTGACCCAAGTGTGGGTCAGGACAGGGGCAGGGCTTCTGAGGCAGACAGAATTGAGTTTGACCCTCAGCTGAGCCCTGAATGAGCTGTGTCATTGGGCAGTTCCTTTGCCTCACTGAGCCTCAGTTTCCTCATCTGTAAATGGGGACAGTAATCTCTCTCTAAGTAACGAATGTGATAACTTGGGCCCAACGCCTAGAACTATATGCACACAGTAGGTGCTCTGTGAATGCCTCCTCTCTCCTCTCCCTTTGGGTAATTCAGAGACACTGTTTTTTAAAAACTTTTAATTGAAGTATAACATACACATGGAAAAGTGTATATACCTTTTTTCTTTATTTTTTAATTTAAAATTTATTTCAACTCTCCAGGGCTGAAAATGTTACAAAACCTTAAAATAAACCTAAAAGGTCTGGCTTTTATTTGTATTTTTGAAAGCATTGAAAAATTACTTTGAAATAACTCAAGACTCACAAGAAGTTACAAAAATAGCTCAGCGTTTCCATATACCCTTTACCCAGCTTTTCCTAACGCCATGTCCCGTAACCACAGAACGTTGTCAAAGCCAGGAAATTGACATCGGTACAATATTATTAACTAAACTAAAAGTGCGCATGTTTTAAGCATACAGCTCAATAGATTTTCACAAACTGAATGCAGCCCTGTAACCAGCACCCAGATTAAGAACAAGAACATGACCAGCACCCAGAAGTGCCCCCTCCAGTCACCTCCCCCATCCAGGGTGACCACAGTGGGTCCTCACCTCCAACAGCAGAGATTCGCTTTGCCCGATTTTGCGCTTTGAACGCGTGGAATCCTTCGTGTCCGGCATCTTGTACTCACCCTCCTGTCTGGGGGCCTCATCCACGCTGCAGTGTGTAGTTGTAACTGGCTCGTTCCCACCACTGTGTAGGCAGAGAGTTTTATAAAGGGCACAACCCTGTGTGACCTGGGGACAGAGCCCCCACCCTCGTCCCCAGGGAGGTCCTCCGCGGCCCTGCCCCAGGGCAGTCAGAGCAGTTGGCCTTATGGCCTCTCAGTCTGAGGGGTGTTGTCGTGGGCTGAATTGTGTCCCCCAAAATTCCTATGTTGAGGTCCTAACTCCCAGCACCTCAGGATGTGACTGTACTTAGAGATAGCCTTTAAAGAGGCAGTTAAGTTACAATGAGGTCATTAGGGTGGGCCCTAATGCAATGTGATTGCCGTCCTTATAAGAAGAGATTAGGATGCAGACAGGTACAGAGGTCAGACCTTGTGAAGACACGGGGAGAGGAGATGGCCACCAAGGAGAGACACCTCAGGAGAAACGAGCCCTGCTCACCCCTTGGACTTGCTGCTTCCAGAACTGCGAGGAAGTAAATTTCTGTTGTTGACCCCCAGTCCGTCATGCTTCGTTATGGCAGCCCAGCACACTAATATAGGTGTCTGTTCCCTGGTCATCTTCTCTCTTCGGTAACCCACAAGCCGCTGGGCTGGTGGCCGCAGACAACCGGGACACGAGACTGTGTCCTCCAGAGCATGGCCTCCTTGTCCGTCCCAAGCCTCGTGCAAAGTGAGTCCAGTGGAGGTTTAAGCATCTCTTTTCTTGGCAGTTTCAGCTGAGCACGGAGGCTGGAGGAGTAGGAATTGCTCAGATGTTCCCTTGATCCCACAAGAGGGGCAGGGCCGCCCTGGTTAGGCCTCCAGAGAGTCCTGAGGCTGGTCCTTCATTTCCTCACTCTATCTGGCTCTCCCCTCCCACCATGTTCCTTCGTCTGTCTTCTCTCGACACCTGCTCCACCCAGGCCTGGGCCCTGACCCTCTGGTCACCTCGCTGTCCCCTGATCATAAATCAGCCCAAGCGCCAGATCTCTCCAGGGCACCAGGGAGGCTGTGCATCTCTGGATTTCTGTGTGGCTCGGTCGGGCCACCCTGACTCTCTGGGCTTCCCCTTCCTCCTGCAGGATTGGGCCGGGGGCGGGGAGTCTGCCAGCCCTGGAGGAAGATGTGAAGCCCTCTGGTGACACAGGTGTGACCCTACGTGGGGTAGCGGTGTGAGTGTGGAGTGTGCAAGATTGTTCACGGTAGCTTTTCAGGAGGCTTCCCTCCACTTTTCATGCCCCCGCCTGCAGGCTGGCAAAGGTGGAGGGGAGCCTCAAAACTGGGTGGGGTTGAAGCCGAAGGCTTCAGAGAGGAAGTGACTGATGAGGCTGGTGGGTCCCAGCTCCCTACGGAGTTTGCGTGTTTCGTGGGATGCGGAGTGGGCCGTGGGGGAGCCTGCACAGAGTCTGGGAGGAAGTCCAGAAGAGAGGTATGGCCTGGGGGTGGAGGGGGGGGGGGCCTCTTAGCTGAAGCAAAGCATCTGATGAACATGCTGATTAGAAATAAGCCTGGGGATGATGCACAGGGAGGTGGCATGTGGTGAGAGCAGGACTCGGTCCCTCTTCTAGGCTTCATAGGAATGGCTTGCTTTTCATCTTTTTCACAGATGGGTGTCCCCTGGTACATCAGTCAGCTCTTGCTGTGTAACAAACCACCCAAAACCTCAGTGGCATTTAGCAACAAGCATTTATTTCTTACACTGGGTCCACTGGGCTTCAGCTGATCTAGGCTGGCCTTGGCTGGCCTTGGCTTCCAGCTGAGGGTCTGGCCCAGGTCTGCTCCGTGCATCCCTCATCCTCTTGGACCTCCGCTACCCAAGGCCTGTTGTCATGGTGATGGCAGATGTGCCAGTCAGGAAGCCTAATGGGCAGGCATATTTGAAGCTCTGGCTCACGGCACATTCCGTAACATCCCATTGGCCCAAGCGAGTCCTGTGGCCATGTCCCACATCAATGGGACCCAGAAGGGGAAGTACACAACCGTCTCGGAGGTGGTGGGGAGCGAGGGACTATTTACTGCACAATAATCTAATCTACTACATTCAATAAGCTTTTGAACAAAAGAAGGATTTTTTTTCCCTAAAAAAACTCAAAAACCACTGGTTGGGATGATTGCATTTAGCAAATCTCTCTGGAGCATCGTCTTGGGGTCTTAGTCTGCACCTGGAATGGCCATCCTCTAGCGACCTTGTAACCGACACCCATTGACACAGCGAGTTATGCTCTGGGCTCCCTACCCTCTCACTGCCTCCCCCTACTGGCAGTGGAGGGCATTGGCGAGGCCTGACCTGGATCTGGACAATGGACTTGATTTATTCCGGCAACAAGTTGTTAGGAGAAGGAGCTTTTTAAAACAGTGACCCCAGGTGCAAATGCTGATTCTGCCACTTAGTGGCTATGTGGCCTTAAGAAAGTTCCTTGACCTCTTTAAGCCTCAGGTTCACTGTGTATAAAATGGGCGTAACACTAGGACTTATCTCTTGGTGTTCTTGTGAGGATTAAGTGAGAATAAGAAAGTAAAGCCTTCAGCCCCGTTGCAAGAGCTCAATAAGCGTTTGCTGTCACTACGCCAGGGGCTTTGCTAGGGATGAGGAGATAGCAGCTATGCCTTCACATCAGGACCCACAGTGCCCTACAGCTCAGGGAAGGATAAATTCCGCGATGCTAACACTCAGCCGCCAAGATAACGGGCTCCCAGCGGCTGCCAAAACCACTCCCAGTCCTCTTAGCCCAGAGCACTGACCCCAGAGCACCCTGACTGTGTGAGCCACAGTCAAAGATGCCTTTCTGTGGATTCTAGCCACCCCTCCAGGGATGGAGCCTCAACTGTCATGTCCACTTTTTCAGCTGCCCTCTCCACGGGCATGGACCATCTGGTCCCAGCTTAGGAAGAGAAAAGCTGCCCAGAGGCCACCCGGCAGGCACCTGGGCACCGTGGGCAATGTGGCCGGCCAGCCAAAGTGGGCAGCGAATCCCTGCGCCCGGCCCGGCGCGGCTCAAACCTGCTGGCGCACTGCAGTAAAACTGCCTTCGACTTAATATATGCTAATTAGATTTTAATAGGATTCAGATTTCCAACAGTAGTGCAGCGTTAGCCATGGTAAGTTATAATCATATCTAATTGGTAATTCTAACATAACAAATTTCTTGGATAAATTATCCTTAGTTAATAGTCCCCCAGGAACAACCTCAACACGCACGCACACACACACATACGTATATATTTTAGGGGAAATTGAGAAAAAAGAACAATGTGGAAGCAGGCTCACAGGGAGGCAGTTGTTTAAAAGCTGGACTCATTCAGCACCTCAGCCAGAGCCTCCAACAAAAGCCCTTGGAGTTGTTAGAACCCAGATCAGAGCTCAGAGCTCCTGAAGGCTGGGCGTGGAGCTGTGTGTGACAGTCAGGGCCATCGTCTTTGAGGGTGGGGCACCTCCTCTGGTAGGCTGCTCCCATCTTCAGGAGGTGGCAGCAGGAGGGGCCACCAAGCTCAGACCTCAGCCCTTCCTCCGGGGTCCTACCCCTGGGGGAGGGCTGCCCTGGCTATAGAAGCTCCTGCCCCCACCCCCCCACCGTGAGATGGGTCCACCCTGGAGTCTTCCCTGGTACAGATTCCAAGACCCCAAACGGGGTGAAAGGGGCACCTGCTCGCTGAGTTAATATTTTCTTGACCAGGCAGAGAAATGAGTGTGATTCCAGAAGAAGGGATGGGGGTGAGCCATCCCAGCTTCCGGGCTTCACTTCGTCGCTGACCTGCTGTAACCCTGGCGAGCTGCTCTGGGCCTCTGTCTTCCCAGCGATAAAATGGGTTGAGACTTAATGTGCCTTTCTGCTTTAGCTGAAGGAAGAGGTCTTTTCTCTGGCGTTGGGGTGAGGGGTGGACTTCTGCAGCACGCAGAGGGGCCGGGCAACCTGCCCTGGGCGTCCACGGAGAATGTTCTCTCCTTGCTCTGTCGGCTCACTCTCTGTCCCCCTGAGGGTGCCACTGGCCACAGGAGAGTGTGGCTCTCTGCCCGCACTCATCCCCATGCTGGCAGCAGTTTAAGGCTCGTGCCCCAGAGGGCGGTGGTGCCGTGCCATGTCGTCCCACCTAGTGGGAGGCAGGACGGGGGGAGAGACGGGGTTTCCAGCTGGGTCGCTGCTCAGCCACGGCTGGGTGAATCTGGGCGAGTCCCTTCTCCCCCTCGAGGTTCACATCTTGTCTCATTTATTGAGTGAGTAACCAGTGCCTATCTGATACGATCGTCACGTGGACAGATCAAAACAACCTTGGAAAGAATCTGAGTTAGTAAATGTAAGTTTCTCTCCTCTTTGTTCTTTCCCTTCATCTCCATTCCCTCCCCTTATGCTGGGATGATTTCGAGGCAGAGAGTGACCTTGGGGGAATGGGAAGGAGCCCCACGTGATCTCTTTTATCCAGCACCAAAGGATGGAGATTAATGTTAGCATCTGGTGCCAAGTGAGTAATGATGACAGGTAATATTTACTGAGCACGTACTATATGCCAGACGTTTTTCTAAGTACTTTGTATGCGCTCTCTTATTCCGCCCTAAGAAGTGGGTCTGGTTATATCCTCGTTATACAGACAGATAGGCTATGCGAGCATAGCGAGGTTATGTAAATAGCCTGAGGTCACACAGCCAAGCCAGAATTTGAACCCAGAAGAGTTTGGCTCTAGAGCTCATCTTCTTAACCACCGCATTTAACTGCCTGTTGAAGTGACCAGCTCGAGGACGTTAGAATATTTAGGAGAACCATCTGCTGTGGTGGAGCTTTCAAGGAGAAGGGAGGAAAAGGAGCCGAATTTACTGAGTTCCTGGTCTGCGCCAGGTGCTTCTCACCTGTGGAGGCAAAAATTACCTGGTGCATCCAGCCTAGGTACACATCTCAGCTCCAGGACCTATTTGCTGTGTGACCTTGAGCTTGTTACATAACCTCTCTGAGCCTCCGTTTCCTTGTTTCTAAAAAGGAGATAATGTTTCGTATACTGAAAGCTCGTTGTGAAGATCAGACGAGATGATGTATACAAAGTGCTTAGCAGAGTGCCTGGCACATAGAGAACATCTGGTATGTGGTAAATTCCTAAATACAGGAATCTTGATACATATGTAAATTGTTGTATATGGAAATATTGATATTTGATTTGTCACACATATACTGTAAGTGAAGTGTAATTATCCCCATTTTATAGTTGGAAAAACTGAGTTCAGAGAGGTTAAGCAACTTGCCCAAGATCCCACAGGGAATGCGGCAAAGTTGCCATTTGAGCCCTTAAACTTTCAACACGAAGTCTTTCAAAACCCTGCCTGTCACTGCTGATGGGGTGAGCTTGAGAGCGTCAGCCCGCAGGGCACACTCCCTGCCTGCCTTTCAGCCCTGATGACATCATCTTCATAACAAAGCCCTTTTCTGGGTAAGTGACATTTACATTCCAGCCGGAGCTGGGAGCGGGCATAGCCTCCCCAGGGCTGGTCCAGGGTCAGGAGCAGGTCTGTTGATCCCAGGGGCATAGGGCTATCCGGATGTTCTCTCTCTGCAGCCCCCTCCCTGCACCCCATTCTTTGGTTACAGTAGCCCCGCCCCTCTACCCCAAGGGCCCTCTCTCCCCTCCCACAGGATCTCAGAGAGGACCACAGGACCCCGGAAAGCCCAAAGGCTCAGTCTAGCAGACGCCGTCTTTGCCCCGGGAGCCGCCTGTGGTGTACAAGCCTGTGCTTCCTCGCACAGCGCCTGTGTCTGTCTACAGGGGCTTGTTCTGGCTTCAGGGGTGTGCTCAGCCCTCAGAGGGTCAGCCCAGAGGTGTTGGAGTTCACACTCCAGCGGCCGGTGGATAACCAGTCCAGCTCCTTGCCTCTTAGTGGGGCCAGTCTGAAGGCTGAGGTGTGTGCACGCAGCCTCTCGAGGGTCCGCTCGGAATAAAGCCCCAGTTGCTCAGGCTGATAAGGCCCCTGAACCCACTGGGGCTTTCCTCCCTTCCTTGTCCCATCTGCCTATTTATCACTGTGCTTCCTGGATCCCCTCCCAAATAAATTACGTGCACCCAACCCTCGTCTCGGGGTCTGCTTTTGGGGGAACCCGTGTGAAGACCCTCAGCCACTTCAAGCATCGGATTAGCCGTGGTTCGGTGCAGTGGAAGGATGGTGAGCTCTTTATCCAGGCAGATGTAGGCTCAGATCTCAGAGCTGTGCCTGTGAGCTGTGTGATCTTAGGCAAATGACTCACCTCTCTGAGCCTCTACTGGCTCATCTGTAATGTAAGGAACATCTATCTGTTCCTAGAGCCAGTGAGATGGAGTGCCTGGCAAACAGTCGGTGCTTAATGAATGCTTGTTGTTCTCAAGGCAGATGATCCCAAATCGGCATCTCTCCTGAGCACCAGACCTGCTGGACACGTCCCTCCTTCCCCAACCTCAGCTTGTCCAGCATTGAACTTCCTGCCGTCCTCCGGTGTCCTCCTTCCTGGGTCTTTAGTCCATCTCTTGACTGTGCAGGCCAAGGACCTCTGGCACGTTAACACCCCTCCTTCTCCCTCACATCACACGACCACCACTCCCGGAGGGCTGGGGGCTTCCTCTGAGCCTGCCCTCCTCCAGCCCCACTGCCCGGCCCTGCCATCTGTGATCAGCCTTGGCTGCTGCCGGACGCGGCGTGTTTGTACCGGGGCGAGTCACACAGCCCCTCTGAGCTGTCTCTCCTCGTTTGGAAAGCAGGGGGCAGGGTTTTTCAAGAGCTAAAGCACCCAGCACAACGCGTGGTGGATAGTCAGGGCCCGGCACACCTTAGACCTGCCTGTCCAGCGAGCGCCGCTGACCTTCACGATCCTCTCACGGAACTACCTAAGTAACCGCCTAACTGGGCTCCCTCTGCCAGCAGCAGGCTCCTCAAACTCGACTAGACACACAAGCACGTGGGATCTGGTTAAGAGGCAGAGTCTGAGTCCGCAGGTCTGGGGTGGGGCCTGAGGTTCTGTGTGTCTCTCGCGTTCCCAGGGGAGCTGCTGCTGGTCCAGGGACCACACTTTGAGTAGTGAGGATCCGGAACTCTCTCCCTCCAGTGCTCCCCGCTCGACTCTGCTTCCAAGCGTCTTCTGGGCTCTGATGCTCTCACTCCCGCCCCCCAGCTGTTGCTGGCTCCCTGTTACCTGGGAAGGATGCCAACAGCTAACACTCGAGGAATACCTACGACGCGCCAGGCTCTGTTCTAAGAGCTTTCCATATCTTGGTTCGTTCGGTCCTCTGAGGTGAGCACCGTGGACACCAGCGCGCCCATTTTACAGAAGAGGAAGCAGAGGTGCAGGGAGGTAAGTAAAGTGCCCAAGTCACAGAGAAAGTGACAGGGCCCGACTTCAGACGCAGGCTGGTCTGTGCTTGACCGCTCTGCTGGCTCCTCTCACAGGAGAAGGCCCATCCCCTCGGCCTGCCGTTTAAGGGCCTTGAGGAAGGACCTTCACTATGGTCCGAGTAGGAAGGTCCCTGGGGAGGTTGAGGGTGAGGAGGTGGGAGTGGGGCACCTGTGGGCAGTTCCCCGGGCACCTGTGGCCCTTGGAACCCCAGGATCAATGGAATTAGAGGCGGGCGGGACCTGGCACGGCAGCTGCCGGGGCAGGAGGAGAGGGAGAGGGGACAAGGGCAGAGGGGAGGCGGGAGGCGGCTGGCCGGGGAGCTCAGCCCAAGGCTGGTGCGGCCGGCGGCCCGGGGCTCTGCTGTGTGCTGGCCTTCAGGCCTGTGGGTGACGACTGGGCCCACTGGAGAAAATGCGTGTATTTCGCACATCTATTTCCTTCCACCCATCACTCAGGGCTGTCGTTCCTCGCTCCCTGGAGGAGGCCAAGGGTGTAATCGCTGACATAACAGCTTAAGTGCTTTGTGGAAAACTCCCCCCCACCCCATCTGGTCTGTGGCTCAGCCTCCCGGGCTGGGCTGGACGGCAGGGCCGGTGTCTCTTGCTTTGTCTCTGTCCCCTTTTTCTCCTCACTGTCTCTCTGTCTCACTCTCTTTGTCTCTCTGTCCAGACTGGTTTCTCTCTCTCTCTCTATCTGCCTCTTTCTCTCTGTCTGTCTCTCTCTCATCTCTCGCCTGTCTCTGTCTCTCTCTGCGTCTCTCGGAGTGAGGGGGACGACCCCAGCTGTCCACAGCTCGAGAGCCCAGGCCCGAGAAAGTGTGGCCCCATCTGGCAGCTGCCACACACAAGACTGCTGAGTGCAGCTGTGGACACTCCTCCTTATGAGCCCAAGTCTGAGAGCTCGACGGACCGGGAGGAGGTGGACCGAGACCCTTGCTGATATGCTGGGGATGGGGGTGGCCCTCTTGAGGCCCAGCAGGGGTCCACCTCCCTGGTCACCTGGGCACAGGGACCAGTGAGCATCGGGGACACAGTGGCCCAGGGGCAGCCGACCAGCCTGAGGGGCCTCTGCAAAGCCAGGGCACCAGGGGGTCTGCAGATGCTGGAGGGGACCAGGACTCGCTCATGGTCGGGAAGAGCAGTGAGCAGAGGTGGAGCTTCCAGGGGGTCAGGAGCTCGGCGGTCAGGCCTGGACCAGCAGCCGCATGAACTCAGGTGGCACCAGGTGGCCCAGTGTGGGGGGCTGTGCTCAAAATGCCTGACGTTTCTGTGGCCCTAGCAATGTGAAATGCCCTGTACCATTAACATGACACGGCCGTATCCACTATCTAGTGAGACCCTTATAAGATCCTCATGATACATATATACATAATCATATGTCACTGTGCCTGAACATAGAGGCTCAGAGAGGGGGAGCTGCTTTCTTGAAGTCACACAGCTGGGGTGCAGAGCTCAAGCTATGATGGATTTACGCCCCCTCCAGGGCCAGAAGTCGGGCTTTTTCCCTCCCAATGAACTGCAGCATCTGGGCTGGTGCCCGAGAGACAGCTGAGGCTTCTGAACAGACCTGGGCCAAACTGTGAAGGTAGCAGGACTGACTTCGATGCCCCGTCTTCTCCTTCAAGCCCTGGCTGTAACTCACTGCCTCCTGGAAGCCTGCCCAGACTCCCCTGGCAGAACAAACTTTCACCCCTTCTGTGACCCTCTTGTACTCTCTCATATTTTTATTCCAATATCCATTACATGGAATTTCAATTCTTTTTTCCCCTCGAGTCTGTATTTCCGGATGGATTAGGGGCTCTTCAGTGGCAGGCTCTGCCCAGCTTGTCTTTGTGTCTCGCCTGCCTGGCACAGGGCCGGGCGGGGGGATGCTCAGGGTTGTCAGAAGTGTGAATGAGCAAGTGGACGAATGAACGAAGGCTCCACCTCCCCTCTCGGGCTGGGCTCTGTCTTACTCATCCTTTCTTCTCTCCCTTTACTCCCAGGTTGAACAAACCACCCTTTCCAGCCTGCTCAGGGCTCAAAATCCTCAAATTCAGAGCTGAAAACAGCTGGCCGCCCCCTCCCCTTGGCCCTCACACCTCCCACTCAGCCCTCTCCAGGCGTGTCCCCTGTCACTTTATATGGTTCATCCACTTGCTGCTGAGATATTAATGCACTGCAGGGGTCAGTGGAGCCCAACGACCTCACCGTTAACAGGGCAAAGCAATTCCAATTTCACGCCTACATGGAACTCCCTCTATTAAGGCAAAGAAAAGGAACAAAACTTTTTTATTCTTTCCAGAAAATAGGCAAAAGCGTTGTGTGACAGAGGCTTAGGCAGGATTGCTGGCAGGCAGCAGAGGGGGCAGTGGCTCATGTGAGACAGAGCAGGGCTTTGGGGAAGGAGGAAGTAGGCTGAGGAGGCAGGTGGTGCTGTGTGGTTGTTGCCTGCTGATCAGGCCTGGATGTTTATACCGAGGAATATCTGAGAGCCTTCAACACTTGAAAATCATCTGCTTCAGTGTTGCTATCAACTTGCAAAATATGAGCACACAAACATTTATTAAATGAATGAATCATTTATTTGATATATTTTTAAAAGAGAAATTGTTATAAGGAGTCATTTGGGTTTCCCAGTTTAAATGAGAGTGTGTGAAATGGTGGATGGAAAACAAAGATTCTAGAGTATCACGTTCAGAAGGTAGGGCTATTGCAGATTACAAAAATGGCCCTAATTCTGCCTCCTGCCCTGTGTCCACACGTTGTGCAATATGACTTTGTAGCTTTTCTCATCAAAACATGGAATTCTCCACCTCTTGTGTCTGGGCTGGCCTTGTGACTTGCTTTGGCCAATAAAATGTAGCGGAAGTGACAGAGAGCAGGTTCCCCGAGGCCCAGGAAGCCTGTCTGCTTCAGCTCTCTCTCTTGCTCCTCTGCTGCACCAGGCTGGCCTGCTCGAGGATGAGAGACTACATGGGGCAGGGCTGAGTCATCCAGTGAAGGGCAGCCTAGACCAGCTGGCCCCCAGCTGACCCCCCCAGCTGACTGCAGACACTAGAGAGAGCCCAGAGTAGATCAGCCACAGCTGGCCCAGGTCAGCTGCTAACCAAAGCCTAATGAGAAATAATGGATAGCTGTTGTTTTACGCCACTACGTTTTGGGGATGTTTGTTACACAGCATGTTGCGGTAATAGATAACTGATACAAGAGCCATGTGACAGCGTTCCTATTTAATCTGCAGCATTCATCGCACTGCTTGATGCATGGTGAGTGGTTAATAAATATTTTTTGAGTGAATTAATGTGCTTTCGGAAGCACTGATAACAACTACTTGTCTTTTCCCCAAATATATACTAAATTGTCCCACCTCTAAACATTTGCTCATGCTCTTCTCTCTGTCTAGAATATTCTTCATTCTCTGCCTGGTCAACCTCTATTTTTCCTCCCAAGCTCTGTTCATCTGTCATCTGTTCTCTTTGGTCTCCTCTGACCCACCCCTCCCACCTCAGCAGAATGAATCTCTTCCACCTCGATGCTCCAGAGCCCTGGGAAGGCGCCTCTGCTGAACACTCACAGTGTGAGTTATACTGGTCAGTTGGGTCGATGTTCTCCCCTCACTGGACTGTGAGCTCCTTCCGGGCGGCGAGCATGTGTTTCTCATCTCTGTAGCCTGGGTGCCTAGCGTGGGGCCTGGTCCATAGCAGGTCCTTGGGGGGTGCTCACTCATTCATTCACTCAATAAATTGCTGAGCACCTGCCATGTGCTAGGCTCTGGTCTAAGTGCTGAGGGCACAAAAGTGGATGATACAGATGTGGTCCCCACACCCATAGGCTGGCATTCTGGCCAAGGGTGGGGGAAGACTGTCAACAAATAAATAAGCAAATGGGAGAAGCATCAGACAGTGGTATGTGCCATGCAGAGAATGGAATTAAGGATGGCATGATGGAGAGGGGCAGGGCGGTCCAGTTGGGCCGTCTGAGGAGGTGCTAGTTAAGCTGCCATCTCAATGGCAAGGAGGAGTCGGCCCTGCAAAGGTCAAGGAGAGGACAATTCCGGGCAGAGGGAACAGGTGGAGCAAAGGCCCTGAGGCAGGAATGGGCTGGAGAGTTTGAGGAATGGAGAGATGAGTGTGAATGAAGCAGAGAGAGAGAGAGAGAGTGTGTGTGTGTGTATGTGAGTGTGTGTGTGTGAGACAGGGTCAGCAGGCAGGGCTGCGTCCTGTATGACTTGTAAGGGGTTTGGATTTATTTTCTGTGTCATGGTGTCTTAGTCTGTTCGGGCTGCTATAACAAAACACCACAGACTGGGCGGCTTACAAAGAACAGAAATGTATTTCTCACAGTCTGGAGCCTGGAAGTCCGAGATGAGGGTGCCAGCAGGGCCAGGGTCTGGTGAGGCCCTCTTCCGGCTTGCAGACTGCCACCTCCTCACTGTGTCCTCACATGGTGGAAGGGGCAAGCTAGCTCTCTGGGGTCCCTTTCAGAAGGGCACTAATCTCATTCGTGGGGGCTCCACTCTCAAGACCTAGTCACCTCCCAAAGGCCCCACCTCCTAACACCATCACACTAGGGGTTAGGTTTCAACATATGATTTTGGGGGCAACACATTCACTCCACAGCAGACAGGAAACCACTGGAGGGTTCAGAGATGGAGGGGCCCCTGGAATGATTTATGTGTACAAGGCTCCCTCTGGCTGCTGTGGGGAGACCAGACCATGGTGGGGTGCAATCTGAACCCCAGACAGGAGGCTGGGCCAGTGTTCCAGGCAAGGGTAGCTTCGTTGTGTAGGGTGGCGGCAGTGGAGAAGGAGAGGAACAAACTCAGGATGAGTTTGGGAGTCAGGTCAACAAGCTGTTGGATTGGATGTGGAGGGACAAAGGAAAGAGATGAATGGAAGATACCAGCAAAATGGCTGACCTGGTCAACTGAGTTGATGGCAGCCCCATTTCCTGAGAAGGGGAGGGAGCGTGTTTTGGGAAGGAAAATCAGAAGTTGGGTTTCAGTCACATGAAGTTGGAAACGGGTATTAGGTATCCAGTGGGGGAGGGGTAACAGCAGGAAGTCAGGCATCTGAGTCTGAAATTCTGGGGAAAAGTTATGGATTCAGAGGGGCTATGATGGCAGCAAGGGACAGAGCCACTGCTTAGTTCCCAGCCTCGTGTGTCTGGGGCCTGGAGTTTTGTAGGGATGGGTCCGTATCCCCTGGGACATCTGTATGGCCTGGGAGAGGGAGGGAGGGCTCAGTGAGGTCAAGTCTCTCCTGGCTGGGAAGGGAGGAGATGTTGGTGAGGGCCGTTCCTGGTGATGGGGCCTCCCAGCCCTCCCTCCTCTGGCTGCTCTGGCCTGGACAGAGTTACACGGAAACGAGTCATTGGAGGGGCCCTAGCTTCTCCGGGGCAGACACGATGCTCTGTGCTCACCTCTCCATTTCCTCTTCCAGGGCACAGAGGAAGACTATCTCCCAGCCTCCCTTGCAGCTAGGTTGGGGCCATGTGACGACTTCTGGCCAATGGGATGTGGGCAGAGGTGATCTCGGCCACCACTAGGCCTGGCCCTTAAAAACATCCTATGTGATTGTCTGAGTCTCCTACGGCCGCTGTAACAAATGCCCACAAGCTTCGTGGCTTAAAATAAGGCAAATGTATTTCCTTCGGCTCCTGGAGGTCGGAAGTCTGAAATGAGTCTTATGGCGCCAAAAGTGTTGGCAGGGCCGGTTCCTAGGGAGGCTCCAGGGGAGAACCCATCTCAGCCTTTTCAGCTTCCAGAGGTGGCCTGCGTTCCTTGGCTCATGGCCCCTTACTTGCATCACTCCAATCTCTTGCTTCCATCATCACATCTCCTTCTACCGCCTTCTTGCCTCCCCCTTACAAGGACCCTTGTGATCACATTTGCCCACCCGGATAATCTAGGATAATCTTCCCAATTCAAGAGCCTTAAATTAATCACATCGGCAAAACCCCTTTTGTCATGTAAGGTAGCATGGTCACTGGTTCTGGGGGTTAGGACACAGACATCCCGGCAGAGGGACATGTCTTCCATCTCCTTCCTGGCCTCCCCACCCAGGGCCTGTGCCAGTGCTGGATGCCAGGGGCACCCACTTGCTGCCGTAAATGAAGAATCCAGAGCCACAGACTGAGGTGGGGAAAATCGTTCTGTTTGTTTTAATTAAACCGACTGAAGAAGCCAAGACACGGACAGAAAGAGACTAAGAACAGGACTGGAAATAGTTTAGAAAAGAATTGAAAACCGATGGCGGAGACGTCAGTGCCGGCTGGTGCGGGTAGCAGGCCGAGCCTTCACGTCAGCTCCAGGACCACTGTCAGGGCGAGCACCAAGGTGAGCCGGACGCCAGCACGGCCAGAAGCGGAACCTGTGCGGGGCGGCAGGGGGCGGGGTCAGGGCCTGCCCACCCACCCGTGGAGCTTTCTGTAGGGCGTGTTGGGGCGTGGAGCCTGGGAACAGCAGAGGTTCACAGGGCCCCGCAAGAGTCTGGACTTCAGCATCAAGATGCACTGAGTTCAAATCCCAGCTCTGCCACCTGTCCCACCTCACTGTGTGTGATCCTTTCCTGAGCTAGGCCAGCTGGGCAGAGGTCAGGCTCCCTGGTGGCCATCAGGACCCTCCAGTAGGGACTAGGAATGGGGGCATCCATTGTGAACTGTGAGATTGGCTCAGTGTGGAGAGAGAGGGCTGGGGGGCTGGGGAGCAGTGTCCGGGTCCCATGGGGTGGTGCTCAGGTTGGGGGGCAGCCCGGGGAGGGCAATATAAAGGGCCCCAGCCAAGGCATCTGTCTGTGCTCCCGACTGCCCTATGGAGTGGTCCAGAGCCCCGGAACACAAGTCATTGCTGGACACATCCTCCTGGGGCCAGGACAGCTGAGCCCTCTGAGCTAAGAGAGCTGGAGTAACTATGGATAGAGGTGGTGGGGGGGGGCATACTTGGCCACTGGAAGTCCCCACCTGCTGCTTTGGGGTGCTGAGTCCCCCTTTATTGCCTCAGTGCCCACTCCTGACCACCTCTGACCCAGACTTTGCCCAACTAGAGGACAGACTCTGCCCAATAAGAGGATGTCTCCCTGCCTGAGGCCCAAGCGGGGAGCAAGTATGCAAATGGGCGGTTTGGAGGACCAGAGCTCCCTGGAACCTTGAACATCAGTTGCTCTTAAGCAAGAAGCTCTGAGAGTGGAGACTCACCATTGGAGTCCTCCGTTCCTCTTGGAATATTTGGGTTTTCTGTTGGAAAGAACAGAAGGAGAACGCGAGAGTGGATGGCATTGGGAACCAGCAAAGGAGCTCCCCTCTATCCAGCACCTGCTAACATGGCATCACGTGCAGTCTCGGTGCAGCCACGCAGCCTCTGTGGGCTGGGTAGTGTCAGCCCATTTTACAGATGGGGAAACTGAGGGAGGGTAAGTAGTTTGCCCAAGGCTGCCCAGCTGCCACGTGGTGGATTTGGGATTTGAGCCCAGAGCTCTCTGGTTTTAACTGATGAACTACAGTGCCTCCCTGCGGGGCACCCTCTCCGGGCAAATTTAAGACTCGGGCCCTGGCTGCTCCCTCCTCCCGGGGCAGCTCCAGCCAGGGCCCCCGCATGGTGGTCCTCACCACCCCAGTGGGGCGCAGCGTACCGAACACGATGAGCCGGGTGTGCGTGTCGGTGGAGCCCAGGGGGTTCTGGGCGGTGCAGCGGTACATGGAGCCGTTGAGCTCGGCGGGAACCCGCTCCAGCACCAGCTCCTTCCCGTCGAACTCCGTGCTGCCGTCCAGGAGGCGGCTCCCGACCCGCGTCCACGTGAACATGGGCTCCGGGAAGACTTCATTCTGTTGGCCAGAGCAGAGGGGAGTCGGGGCACGGGGGGAACCATTCTGTCAGAGCAGGAGGGGGCAGAGCGTGGCCTGGCCAGGGCCGGCCACACATTCTCATCTGACGGGTTGGGAGTGGCTTCCCGGAACCCGAGGAGGAGAAGGACTCTGGGGCTGGGAAGGATGTGAAGGTCCATGGGCTACGTCTGCTCCGAGTTCTGGATGGGAGAGCAAAAACACGCACCTCATGCCCTTCCTTATCAAAGCCCATTCTGCCATTACACAGATCAGGAGACTGAGGCCCGCTGGCTGTGCCGGAGGTCAAGGGAAGGGTCTCGGAGCATGCTGCCAGGGATGCTGGCGCCCATTTGGTGTCCCTCCCACTCCCTCCACCCTCCCAGATGCTCAGAGGGAGGCTGACCTGAAATCCATGGACCAGCATCCTCACTGTGTCCCCGACCCGGGCTCTGCTGGGCGTCATCATGATTTTGGGTCCCTTGGGGGCAACTGTAGGAGAGGAAGGCCAGGTCAGAGAGGTGTGTGTATGTGTGGGCGAGGGGGGCTGAAGGAGCAAAGGAGGGGGAAGGAAGTGCATGAGAAGGTTCCAGTCCAGCAGTCAGCATCCTGGGGATCAGCTGCCACTGAGATAGGAGCTCCGAGGATGCCCATTCATTCATTCATGCCTGCATTCATTCATACACATTCCCCAAGCCCCTGCCATGGGTCAGACCCTGTCTGGGACCTGGGGATTCAAAGGCGTGCAGGACAGTGTACAGGATTTGCCAGTGTATGGGATCTCTGCCCTTCTGGGGTTCCCTCTCAGTGGGCGTGAAAGAAAAGTACAGGCCAGTGGACAAGGGTCAGATCAGAGAAGCCCAGTGGACGGTGGAGTCAGGGATGCCCAGGGGAGGTTCTACCCAGGAGACGACTCAGCTGGGAACGGGGAGAAGCCTGCTCGGGCAGCCGCGACTGCTTGAAGCACCCCAGACTCCCAGCTGCACCAAACCCTCGTGAGGCGGGCTCTGCCGTGATCATCCCCATTGAACAGCTGGGGTAACTGAGGCCCAGAGAGGGAAAGTGATCTGCCAAAGGTCACACAGTGAAGAAGAGCTGGGACCAAGATTCGGGTCTCCTCATTCCTGCTCCCGTGCTCCTTCTACCAGGCATATCTGCCCAGTGGGGTCTTTCTGGAGTCTCTAGATTGGAGGTCGGGGGGTAGACAAGGTATGGTGGACCATCTCGTTCCTTGGGTCTTTATCCTCCCTGCCTCTCTTCCTCGTGTCCTGGCACCACTTCTTTCAAGCCCCTTCACATCTCTGAGCTTGGGAGAGACGACACCCCAGGGCATGGACAAGAGACTATCAGCTACGGAAGAGCCACCAGGGTCACTGAGTCCCTCCCCTCTGGTTCAGATTGGGAAGCCGAGGCCCATGGATCACAGAGGGGCTTATCCAGGGTCACCCACGGAGCCAATTTCCCATGTTCCCTGACTTCCAGTCCAGGGATCTTTTCCCCAGAATCATTCATTCATTCCCTCACTCATTCATTCAACAAGTGATTATTGAGCCAACCACCTGACATTTATCAGGTGCTAGCAGGCTTTGGGGCCAGGCTGGGGACGCCGTGGTGAACAAGACCGTGTGCCTTCCAAGGCGGAGCTTGCACTTCAGTCCGGGGCATTCAGTACACAAACGAGCACACAGACCAGAAGCTGTCAGGGAGGACAGCCTCATGCGGAGAATCGACCAAGGGGCAGTGGTGGTCACTGCGTCTCTTCTAGGGAGGTGACACTGAGACGTGAAGCTCACGAGGAGGGTTCCAGGTGGAGGGAACAGCCAGGGCAGGGCGCTGAGGTCAGGGAGTTGATGGAGGTGGGGCTGGGGGCAGATGCTGTAGAGCCTCCCCGGCCCGAGGAAGGCCTTAGGGTTTTGATGGGAGGGCCGTGCTCTGTGCCTTCTCCGTGAACATTCCACGGGGTGGCAGCAGGAGAAAAGCTTTGTTCCCAGGCCTGGGGCTGGCCTCAGACCTCCCCCATCTGCCCTTGCCTGCTCCCTGAGCCTCTCCTTCCCCCTCAGAGCTCTCGGAGCAGAAATCAGAGCAGCCGGCAGACGTGGGTGGTCTCCCAGGCACTGCCAATTTCATCCTCTGAGACGGAAACCAAAGCGCTATTAATTAAACCATGAGCAAGTCATCTGAAGTGCCACGTGGGGCTGGGAGAAGCTTCAGTTGGGAGGGGCGGGAACGGCATGGAGGGCGAGGGTGGCCTCTGCGGCTGCATCCACCCGCTGGAGAAGGGGGAGCTGCCCCGGGAGACCCAGAGCAAGGTCTGGTCTAGTCTGCGTGCCCCGGACGAGTCACTTCACCTGGCTTTGCCCCAGTGCCCAGTGGGAACAGTGATAGCAACCCTCGCCCCCCCACCACACTGGGTTGCTAGGAACATGGGAGATGGTTGGTTTGGGGGCTTACACATGTCTGGTGTGTGCTAAGAGCCGGGCACCACGTTAAGCGCCTTATGCGTGATCTCATTTAACCTTCCAACCTTATGTATATATAAGGAAATGAAGGCTTAGAGGGGACCAGGCAACTTTCTCGCCTTCTTTATGAACTCTCAAGGGCTGTGTAGGTCACCTTGCAGGTGGGAAGCCCTGCATGGGCCAGTGTGGTCCTGGGTTATTTAGGTCCCGCTGGGATGGCACTGTCCCACCGCAGCCAGCAGAGGGCGCGGCAGGGCATCGCTGTCCCGGAGAAGCTGGAGGACCCGGCAGGCACCTTCCCCTTCCAAGTCCGATTCCTCACCGCCCTGTTTTCTAAAGGCCTCACCTACCACCTTCAGGCCCGAGCCTGAGCCTCCTGGCCCCGAGGGGAGAGGGACTCGGCATTTATCAGGTGCCACCATGTGCTAGACCCTGTTTTAGGACTGTCACACCCATCCTGGTGCTTACAGGCAGGTTACCACAAAACCCATTTTGCAGGCCATAAAACTGGCTCTCAGGAGGGCAGTGGCTGGCCTGAGGTCACACAGCAAGGAGGTGGCAGGGGCAGGACTGGATGGCACGTAGGTCCTCAGAGGGAAGCTCGGAGCCCAGGGATGAAGGAGAGGAGGAGCTGGATGCCTTCTCACACCTGGGCAGCCAGACCCCTGCTCCTGCCGCCCGAGCAGCCTGTTCCTGAGGCTCCTGCGTGGAGCTGACCCTGAGGGGCAGAGGCTGGGTAGGCGAGGGGTCTGCTCTGCTCTCACTTCTCCGAGCTCGGTCCTGGCAGCTGCCTTTGCAGCAGATGGCCCCCTCTGACTCCCGCCCTCACTGCTGCATCAAGACGTTGCTTCCGGAAGCCAGGCCAGCTGCCATCCCCCTGGAGCTTCCACCACCACCCTGAGGCCATTAGCAGCTCCTGGCAGGCAAATCTTGGCCCCTTTGCCTGCTCCTGGAACAGACGATGGAGGGAACCCGAAAGGAATGTTCTCAGTCCCTGAGCTTTCACGCCTCTCAACCCCTGGACGTACAGAAAGAGTGGGAGTTCAGAAACCGGGATGGAGGGTCAGCCTTCTACGCTCTGGTTACAGGACTTGGATGAGTCAATTCAGTTTGTTGGGCCTCAGTTTTTTCACCTGTAAATGGGGAGAATAAGCTACTACCCTATTTGAGGAGTTGCTCTGAAAATGACAATGGGGGAGAAATATGAGAAGGTAATGTGAAATATAAAGTGGTGTGCATCTAATCAGGAGAATGCAAAAGATGCTGATTATATAAACTGCCCTCTCTACCTCTCCTGAGCATTTGACTACAAGGACAGCCTTGAGAAATCTCATGGAAAAGCCCTGCTAGGCTCCCCCCAGGAATGCTGGGTGTTCACTAAGACAACCACTCACCCATGCATACACTCATCCATCCATCCATCCGTCCATCCATCCATCCATCCATCGTTCCATCGTTTCACTCATCCATCCATCCATCCAAGCATTCATCCTATCCATTCATCCATCATTCCCTATCACTCATCCATCCGTCCATCCATGCATCCATGCATCCATCCATCCATCCATGCATTCATTCTATCCATTCATCCATCATTCCATATCACCCATCCATCCACCCATCTATCCATCCAAGCATTCATTCTATCCATTCATTCACCACTCCATCATTCCATTCACCCATCCATTCATTCATCTGCTCTACCCATCTAGTTCTTTATTGTACACTAATCTGTGTTGGTCACCATGCAGGACAATGTTGGGGATACAATGATGAATAACAATAGTAGCTGATATTTACTCAGTCCTTACTCTGTCACTGTGCTAAGAATTCTGTCTGCACTGCCTTATTTAATCTTCATAACAACCCAGAAAATTATTAAGTGTCTGTTAAGCAATATGTTAGGGCTTGTTCTGAGCTCCACACCTTGTGAACGAGGCAGGTAAAGACCCTGCCCACAAGCAACCTAAATTCTGGTGGGGGATTCAGGCAATAAGGAAATATGTTATAGACTTGCAGGTGGAGATAAATGCGATGCCAGAAAGCAAAGCAAGGTAAGGAGCTGAGGAGGCTGTTTGAGAGAGGATGGTCCAGGAAAGACCCTGTGAGTAGAAGATTTGAGCAGAGACCTAAATGAAGAGGGATTGAGAATAGCTGGGGTAAGACTATTCTAGGCAGAAGAGAAAGCCAATGCAAAGTCACAGAGGTGAGCTGAGCTGGGCATATTCGAGGAAGAGTAAGGAGGACCCTGTGGCTGGAACAGATCGCGCTGAGGAGAGAGACTGACGAGCCCCACTGGGATCTGGTTTTAAATGTGATGGCTGTCTAGTGAATTGTTTTTTTTTTGTTTTTACGCTTCATATATTTTTAAATTGTGATAAAATTCACATATAAGGAAATGCACTGTTCTTAAGAATGTAATTTGATGAATCTTAATAAATGTGAAGACAAGTGTATCCACTATCTCAAACTCTAGAATATTTCCATCCTTCCAGAAGGTTCCCTTATGCCTCATTCCAGTCAATCCCCACTCTCCATAGGTAAACACTCTTCTGATTTCTATCACCAGAGATTAGTCTTATGTTCTAGAAGTTCATATAAACGCAATCGTTCTTTGTTGTCTGGCTGCTTTCACTCAACGTCATGTTTTTCAGCTCCATCCATGCTGCTGTGTGTCTCAGGGGTTCATTCATTCGCCTTGATGAGAAGTAGTTCGTTGTATGAATACACCACAAATTTGTTCATCCATTTTCCTAATTATGGACATTTGGGTTACTTATAGTTTTTGTTATTGTTGTTATGAACAAAGCTGCTACCAATGTTCATGTCCAAATCTTTGTGGACATATATTTTCATTTCTCTTGGGTAAATTCTTAGGAGTGACATTACTGGGTCATAGAGCAGGGGTGTTTTTATCTTTGTAAGAAACTGCTAGTTCTCCAGAGGAGTGGCATTGTTTTATACTCCCACCAGCAGTGCATGAGGCTGCTGATGGTTCTTTATCCTTGTCAGCATTTGGTATTATCGGTCTTTTCAATTTTAGCCATTCTAGTGGTTAAGAAATGATATCTCACTGAGAGTTTAATCTTCATTATACACCTTTTCATATGCTTATTGGCCATTTGCATATCTTCTTTCTTTAAAAAAATTGAGTTATCTTGCCATTATCTGTAGTAGTTTTTTGTATTAAAAAAACTATATATTCTGCATACAAATCCTTTGTCACACATCAGTATTGAGAGTATTTTCTCTCAGTCTGTAGTTTGCCTTTTCATTTTCTTAAAGGTGCTTCTTATGAGCAGAAGATTTGAATTTTTATGAAGCCCAATTTACCAATTTTCAATTATTCACTTGGTGCTTTTGTGACGTCTTTAAGAAATCCTCGCCTACCACAATGTCACAAAGATATATTCCTATGTTTTGTTCTAGAAGCTTTATGATGCTGGGTTTTACATTTAGGTCTATGATTCATCTCAAATTAATTCTTGTGTGTGTGCGAGGTAGGGATCCCAGTTCATTTTTCTCTTAAGCTTATCCAGGTGTTCCAGGGCCATTTGTTCAAAAGACTTCTCTTTCCCCATTGAACAGCCTGGGGGCCTTTGTCAAAAGTCAATCGACTCTCTCTGTGTGGGTCTATTTCTGGGCTCTACTCTGTTCTACAAATCTATTTGTCTACCATCGGAGGTTTGGGGTGGGTGCGTGTGTGTGTCGTGATCTCATTTATACATTAAACAGATCAATCAGGGTGGAGAATAGACGGGGGCACAGTGGAGGCAGAGACACCAGTTTAGGCGCTACCTGATAATCCGAGTGTGCACTGACGGTGTTCTGATGGGGTGGTCGGAGAGGGAACCACGGGAAGTGGCAGGTGTCGGACATATTCTGAGGTTGAGCTGCCAGGGCTGGAGGACGGCTTGGATGTGGGGTTTGAGGAAAGAGTGAGAAAAGTGGGTGACTCCAAGGGGCCTGGCTTGATCAACGGCACGAATGTAGTTGCCATCTACTGAGATGGGTTCTAGGACCCCCAGGCATCTGTCTTTTTGTGGGGGGCATCTGAGCAGGGGAGGGCGCCCCCGGGGAGAGGGAACAGCAGGGGCAGAGGGGACATGCCCCGACCCTCGTTGTCCTGACCTTCAAAATCCTGATCAGATGATTGAATTCTGTGCCCCGAGGTCACCTCGCCCATCGCACGCTCTCATCCCCACCGCAGGAGTGCAGGGTGCCCTCCGCTCACACCACTCTCCACTGGCCACACCCACTGGCTCAACGCGTCCTCATCCCAGCCCCGCCAGGTGGTAATAACATGGGCTCTGGGGTCAGACCTGGCTAGAGTGACCTAAGGAGAGTTACTCTAAGCCTGGGTCCCCTCATTTATAAAATGGGAATAACAATAGCTTCTCTCAGCTGCCTCATACGGTCACTGTACAGTTTCAAGGAGATCTTGGAGGAAATCATCTTGCACAGAACCTGGTTCCCAGCACCTGCTCCAAAGGTTTATTCTCCCCATTCAACACGTCAGAACATGAGGCCCAGAGACCTAAGAGGCCTGAGATCTCACTGGCTGACAGCAGCCGAGGCAGGATGGGAAGCCAGCCCATGGATCTCCTTACTTACTCACTCAATCTGGCCCCTTCGCCTTGGTGGCCCTGCCGTGTACCCCACTGCCCCCTTACTCGGTTGCACACACACATCCGTGCATGCCCACTCCCCGTGAGTGGGCTTTTTCCTGGCTCTGATGATGGGGGTTGGGGTGCACGCAGAGGTGGCTCTGATCAAGGGAGCCGTCTGGGATCAAGGACAGGGCAGGCGAGTGCTTTCATGTGGCTTGGGGTGGGGAGCGGGAAGGGGGGGACGGGCCAGCAGCAGCACCTCTCCATCACTGGAGGCTGTGAGCCGCAAGCTCACCTTCCCGATGCTCTGGAGTCCTCGTCAGCTCTCGTCTTTCTCCTTCTTGGTGGGAGTGGCCAAGGAGCCATCCCATGGGAAGCCTCTCTTGGGCAAGACAGGTAGGAAGTGGGGTTCATGGGCGAAGCAGCCTGATGAAGGGTTGAGGCTGCTCTGCCCCCCAGCCCGGGAGCAGGTTATATCTTGAGGACGGGAAGGTTCAAATGCAAGAAGGAGCACGGGGAGGATGGAGGGTCCAGAGAGGGGGGGGTGCAGGCTGGTGAGGTGGGAGGGCTGAGAGAGGGTCTGGGCGGGCTCTGTGGTTGAGAAGGTCCCAGCACCAAGCACAGGGCCTGGCTTTAGCGGGTGCTCATGAACTCTCTATGGAATGACAAGCACATGGTACTCGGGGGGCGGGTGCCGTGAGGAGAGACAGTGAGAGGCTAAGAGCAAGACTCCGGGGCCCTACTGCCTGCCTTTGAATCCTCTCCCACTTAGCTTAACCTCCCTGGGCCTCAGTTGCCTCATCTGTGATGTGGGATAATATTAGTGCCTACCTCATTGAGTTATCATGAGGATTGCCAATTGGGTAATGGGCCATCAACGGGTTAATATAAGAAAAGCAACAGTCCGTGGTATATAGTAGGTGTGTAGTAAATGTTAGCCCTTATTATTATTTTCTGTGTCAGCAGGTGGCCTGTGGGAATCCAAGGGCCATTCTAATGGGTCTTCAGGGAACTAACCCCCTAGCCAGCCAAGGGTGACTGGTCCCGGGGCTGGTGAGTTCAGTGGTTGGCACTGTGGAAATTGGAGAAGGCACCAACAGACCTGGCTTGAAATCCCAGCTCTGCTGCTTATAAGTTGGTGACTCAGAGAAAGGGACTCCACCAACCTAAGCCTCAGTTTTGCTCATCTGTAAAATGGGACAGCATGGTAAACTTCTACTTGTAAGGAACGAATGAGATGATCCCTGCAAATATTCCTGGCACTTAGTAGGTGCTATATGTACATGAAATCACCTCCCTTGGTATTTGGGGTAGAGAAGGTGCTGGAATTTCTGGTGGACCAATTGAAAACAGAGAATCCCTTTGGAACCCCTGACACAGACTGTGGTCCCAGCCCTTGTCAGTCATTGCTCTCTGTCCTCCGTCATGAGGGGCCTGGGTTACGGGCTGTGGATGGCTGCATGCAGCCCTCGCCACTGCAGGAGACTCAGAGGACGAGCCCAGGCATCTTGGGCTCCAGAACGAGCTTCCGGGTACTGCAGATCAAGGCCCCAAGAGTTGTGGGCAGAGAGGGTCAGTATAGGGTCCGTGTGTCCATCTCCCTGCCCTAGCCCCCCAGTCAATAGAGAAATGGCTCGAGGGGTCTCTTATATTTCTGGTAGAGAAGATTCCACATGTCCCCTCTCCCTGCCTTGACTCACCTGGGAGGAGATGTATCAGGGGAGATGTATAAGAGATGTACTAGCGAACTGCTGTGGGGACGCCTGAGTTGGTGCTCTGTGGCAAGAGGAAGGGGGTCGCACATGGGGACTGGGTTCTCAGGCTGAGCTGGCCCTGGGCGTCCAGTTTCCAGGTTGTGCCCACCTCCCACATCCCCACGGATGACACGGCTTTCATGTACTTAAAAGTGCAAATCAGAGTGATATCTTCCCACGTCCCAGGTTCCTGACCTCAACCTGGCAGAGCTTCCTATGCACTTCCCAACCCTGACCCAGCAAGCCCCCAGCCTGCCGTGTCCATGACCCTTACCTGGCAACTGCCCCTGAGCTCATGGGTCTCCTATGCGATCCAGAAAACCTCCTTGTCACTTCCTATGTTCCCCAATGTGACCGAGAAACCCCCCCCGACCTTCTGTGACCTGACTCAGCAACACTCCTGGAAAAGTCCAAACTCTTATGTGCTTTCCACTAGCCCAGCAAACCTCCCCATGACTCCCATGTTGCATTTCCAACCTTAAAAATCTCCTGTTTCTAACAACGATCCAGCAAGCTTCTCTGACTTTCCATATTCTTGATCGACTGACCAAATTCCCCTCTCTCTTGTATTCCTGACCCTTTCCAGCAAACGCCCCTTGACCCCCGTAACCTGCCACGTTCTCCAGTCCAGCTCAGTAAACCTCCTGTGACCCCTGACTCTGACCTCCATGCCTGACTCCCATTTGCTCCCTCTCCATGGCAGCCAGCAGCTCAGGGACCCTATTCCCCAAGGCCCGCCACCGGCTCTGCAGGGGGCCTGCAGAGTGGCACCCACCAAGCCTTACCCAGCGTGACCTCTGCCTGCATGGGCATCGACAGCGCTGGGTGCTTGACCTCACAGCTGAAGAGGGCCTCATTGTCGATTTGCGGGTTGAGCGTCCAGGTGAGCAGGGCGCGCACCTCCACGGTGCCGTCGCTGCCCGGGGTGTGGCTGTGGCGCAGGAAGTAGATGGGCTCGGTGCTGTGGACCCAGCGGGGGAACTCGCGGCTCACCACCGTCTCGGGGATGTTCTCGGTGGTCGGCTGGAGGAGGATGCTGGGATCTGGGGTCAGGCTGTGGTAGGGACGCTCCGTGTAGGGACCCCCGCCCCGGTTCTCGGCGTCCAGCAGGGACAGTGACCTCTGCATCTTCGTGTCATCCAGGTCACGGTGCAGGAGGCTGCGGAAGGGCCTGCTGTCCTGGAGGGGGCCAGAGCTTGCAGCCAATGGCTCTGACAAGGGCACTGTGTCGATCGGTTCCCCATCACGTTTGAAATAAACCTGAAATTGCAAGGAGGGTGTGGGAAAAGATTGTGTGCCAATGACGTGGACGTCCCAATGGGCTCTCAGAGGAACTGGCCACCAAAGGCAGCTCCTTCTGGAGCCTTCTCCTCCTAGTGGCCTTCCAGATGGACCTCCTTCTGTTCCTTTCCCTCCAGCTCCCCCAGCACTCTGAGTCAGCTCCGTTCAACGGGGACACGCAGCCCCTGGTGGCAGAGGCTGAGCCCATCTCCATCCCTTACCAGCTGGTGAGACTTTTTGAGCCTCAGTTTCCTTCCTGGTACAGGGGAATAAGATCACCTACTTCGTGGGGCTCTTAGATGCTTAAAGGAAATGATGGGCAGAGACAGGGGCCCTGGACACAGCCATGGCAGCCACCTGGGCTCCATGGGGGTGGTCCGTGCCCACCTGGAGAGAGCAAGTGGATGAGAGAGAAGGTGGATGTGCCCGGAGATGAAATGAGATGTGGGGAGAAGCACGAAGGGGAAAGGATCTCTGTGTGTGAGCATTTTGGAGGTTTGGGAGATGGAAGGCCGAGAACAGGTGCGTGTGTGGGAGGGAGCTAGGTGTGGGGATGAGGCGAAAGCAAACATCTCACTTTTTCTGCTAATGGGGAATTCAGGTTTGGGGAGGCGGCATTTAATTTAATTTGCTGTCTTTTTATTTTAGTACTTGCGGCCAGAGGCCTGTGGGAATTGGGTGCATTTTTAATAAATCAGATAAATAAATCAATGGGAGACAAGGAGAAAGGAGGGCAGGAAGCAGCTCTCAGGGAAGCTGGTGCAAGTGGGGGGAGGGAGAAGGGGGATGGGGGAGAGGCAGGAGGAGGGGGGCTGCAGGCAAGGGAGGTGGGAGAGGTGGGGGGCGGTAAATGAAATGTGGGATGGGAGAATATGTCAGAGTTTATAGCTCCCACGAAGAATCTCTTATGCACATAATAGCCTGCTTTGGGATTTTTCTTTCTTTCTTTTTTTTTTTTGAAAAGTGCTTCAAAAGCAGGTTTGTAATTTATATCAAAGAATTCTTTCAAGTTCTGACGTCCCAGGCAAACGTAAGATGCCTGGAATGCAGGGAGATGAGAATCTTTTATATATATATGTCTTTTGCATATACGCATGCCATATTTTATTGCGTGTCTTAAACGGCAGGAGCAGGCAGGCTGGGGGAGGGGGATCCACTGCCCCAAGGCTGTGAGGAGCGTTTCTTTTTGGGCTCCGGAAAAGGAGTTTCTCTTTGGAGAAAAAGCCCAGCTTGTCTGATTTTAGGGAGGCCAGACCTCTTTATGGGCTCCAAAGGGGAAAAGGGGCATCGACATCCTGCTCTCGGCAATTGCTGGCTTTGAAGCTGCTTTGTATCTGTCTCTGTGGCCCGCAAGGGGTGGTGGAGGGAGATGGGCCTCACCAAAGGCTTCTCTCTGCACCTCTGCCTGCTGCCCACCCGTGCCCGTGTGCCCTGCCTGCTGCCCACCCGTGCCCGTGTGCCCTGCCTGCTGCCCACCCGTGCCCGTGTGCCCTGCCTGCTGCCCACCCGTGCCCGTGTGCCCTGCCTGCTGGCCCACCCGTGCC
Organism: Diceros bicornis minor; assembly: GCF_020826845.1. NCBI lineage: Eukaryota > Metazoa > Chordata > Mammalia > Perissodactyla > Rhinocerotidae > Diceros > Diceros bicornis. The sequence continues at coordinate 35,594,951 of NC_080752.1, read as the reverse complement.
CGTGTGCCCTGCCTGCTGCCCACCCGTGCCCGTGTGCCCTGCCTGCTGCCCACCCGTGCCCGTGTGCCCTGCCTGCTGCCCACCCGTGCCCGTGTGCCCTGCCTGCTGGCCCACCCGTGCCCGTGTGCCCTGCCTGCTGCCCACCCGTGCCCGTGTGCCCTGCCTGCTGCCCACCCGTGCCCGTGTGCCCTGCCTGCTGCCCCACCCGTGCCCGTGTGCCCTGCCTGCTGCCCCACCCGTGCCCGTGTGCCCTGCCTGCTGCCCTGTCTTGGGTCTCTCCACACCTGTCTACCGCCCCGTCCTGGGCAGCTGGGTCTATCTGGGCCTACTTTGAGGTGAGGCTGGCCTGGGTCCCAAGGTCCCCCCACTGGACCATGCCTGTGAGACAGCCAGGGTTTGAGATGAGGGGAGCCCTTGCCTCCCTGCCTTGAACTCCACCCCCACCTGCCCATGGCTGCAGCTCCACCCCTCACTAATCCTAGTAACGTACGAAACTCACAGGGTCAAGACCCAAAGTGTCATACAATGTCAAAACCGGAAGGGACCTTGGGAGTGTGTAGCCCATAGGTTCTCAATGTGGGTTCCGGGAACCCTAGGGGTTCCACAGAGTGCTTCAGGATCAATAAGGTTAACTTGCCCTCCCTTCCCTTTTAGGTGTTTTGTACATGGGGCTTCCACGTACTTCCTTCAGACCAAATGGGTCCTTGCTGCTTCCACAAAAGCTGAGAAACTTGAACAGTGTCCACCCCTAAAGCCCCTTACAGAAACTGAGACGCAGAGGAAGACCTTCCTGCTCAGGGTCATTCAGGGCGTGGGGCAGGGCCGGGGCGAGAGGCCAGCTCTCCAGACGCTCGGGTTAGTGCTCACACATCCCACCCCCGCCCCTTGAATGGCCATGACAGTAACTCAGGGGCTGCGCTGGCAGAGCTCCGAGCGGTTGGGCTGGGTCTGATAAGCAGTCAGCCAGAACAGGGGTTCAGCTCCATCAGGAACCTGTGGGTGCCTCTGGACACCCCCTTCCCCTCTCTGGGCTCATGCGTCTCCACCCTGCTCAGTAACGGGGGTCGGGGTGTGCTTGACGCTGGCTCCCCTAAACACTCCCACTGCGCAGTTCTAGGATCCCAGGGTCCAGGAGAAGTGGGGTTCTCAGCGCTGGGAGACCAGGAGCAAGGGAGACACACGGACGCCTGGGCAGGTCAGATGAGTGCGCAGGGTCAGACCGAGGCAGAGGGAACTCACACGCCCTCTCTCCTTCATTCTGCGGAGTGGGCCTCGCGGTGACTCCTGCAGCTGGATGAGCCATGAAGGAGGGTGGTCCGGCAGGGACGGAGGGGGACTGGGCGCTCCAGGGCTACTCACCATGGGTGCTGGTTTCCCTCCAGACACAATGCAGACCAGCGTGAAGTTCTGGGCTTGGTAGCGGCTGAAGGGGGCTGGCGTGTCAGCGGCCACCACTTCGATGGAGCTGGGAGGAGCTACCCAAAAGAGAAGACAAAAGCTTAACTGGAAGATTCCGGAAGATTCACTGAATACCTAAGATGGGCTGGTCCCACGGTGGTGCTGTGGGGACAAATGCTGCACGGCTCCAGGGGGTGCCACTGGCATCAGCTACAGTGACAATGACGTCCCTGCTGGGCATACAGACAAGGGCCCTGCCTCACTGGGCTTACAGCTGATGGGGAAGACGAGCATGAATCAAAAGATCCCATGGTTAAACGTGCAAAGTGCATCAGATACGGGGAAGTATAACGAGTGTAAAGGGGCCCCTGCCCAAGTCTGAGGAGGTGACACCGTGCTGTGACCAGAGGAAGCACCAGTAGGCAGAGGACAAGCATGGCAGGTAGAGGGAACAGCATGTGCAAAGGCCCAGTGGCAGGTCAGCTCAGAGCAGGGGGGATGGGAGGCAGGTCCTTGTAGTGGGAGTACAAGGATCCTGGGGGAATGTGGTGCCCAGTGGGGCTGGGGAGATGCCCAGGGCACAGAACAGGGTGGCTGACAGTGGGTTACCACTCACAGTGGTGTGCAGGGGCCGGTTCCTACCAGCTCAGGAGAGCCGATTATGACACTATCAGGAATTTTGTGAACCAGTTGTTAAACTGCTGCTCTCTTGAAACCAGCCACCATGGGCGTCTTTATACCACAGAAATCAGCCACCAAGACAGACCGGGGCTTCTTTGTTTGTTTGTTTCCTTCCGCTGCCCTGGCCCCCAGAGTCAGCACACCACTGGTTGTGAGCTTTTCTTCTTTGTCCTGAGAGCAGTCGGGAGCCACTGAAGGTTTTAAGCAAGAGCAGTGACATGATCCGAATTGCATTTTGAAGAGACTGGAAATACAGAGTGTGATTTGGGCTAGAGAGACAGGTAGCTTAGACTATGGTGAGGGCGGTGGAGAGAGAAGTAGATGACCTTGAGAGAGATTTAGAGCCAGGAATCTGCCCCCTTCCCTTTTTGTCTGGAAGTTGGCCCTGCCTCCCACCAGCTCGCCTCTCTGTTCTCCTCACTGGCTGCCACTGGCCCCTTTGCTACAGCCGGTGTCCCCCGGCACTGCGGGGTACTGGAAAGGGCACACGTGGAGCCATCGGGATCCTGGGTCCAAATCCCAGCTAGGACACCACCTCCATGTCCTTGGGCAAGTCACCAAAACTGGGAGCCTCCGTTCCCCGATTTGTTAGATGGGATGATACTCGGCAGGCATACTTGAAGGATGAACCAGCTAACAGACATGAAATGGCTTAGCCCATGGAAGGAGTTTGCTATTCTTACTTGTACTGTTTTTTCCCCAACCCCTTGTAATCCGCAGGACAGGAGGCAGAATCTTAGACCTGCACCTGGGAACAGCTGTCAGCTCTGGCTCATCTGGCCTTGGGTCAAGTGTAGTGGCGGAAGCGGAGAAAATGAAGAGGCGTGGGCCTTTCCTTCCTGCACAGGGTGTTCACTCCGGTTAAGATTAATTAAATTCGACAAACATTTCCCGACACCTACGAGGTGTCGGGCACGGTGCCAGGTGCTCGCCATGGGCGCCTGGTGATGAAGCAGATACGGCGCTGAGAAGCTTGCAGTCTGGCGGGGGCGACAGACGCCTGGCGACTCTATTTTAAGGTCTAGTGACAGGAAGGCAGGTATGAGCCATTCATTCATTCAGGCAGCCGCCACGTGCCAGCGGCAAGGGAGGCGGAACGAACAGGAAACAACGGGAGAACAATAGATGGAGAATTGTAATTAAGCGTAAGAGGGTATGAAGCAGATGGTAAGTCGAGTAGAAATTCCGAGAGGGGAAAATACACCAGAACACTTCAATTACCCAGAAGTCGCAGACTCTGCAATCTCTCTTTTCTAGGACGCGACTGAAAACCTGGATCCCACAGCAAGAACGAGAAATGGCTAACGCTTAGGAGCCAGGAGCTGTCCTTAATGTGGGTTAATTCATTTAATCCTCACCATTAGTCTATGAGGTGGGTTTATTTACTCCCATTTTACCGATGGGGAAACTTAAGAAGGGGTGAAGCCACTTGCCCGCGTTCACAGAGTCAGGATTTGAACCCAAACGCCCCGACTCCAGAGCCCAAACTCCGACGTGAAGCTGTGCCCCCTCGATCTTTGGCAAGAAGAAAGGGGCTCACATCTGTTGGTACCTTTAGCCCTAACTACACATTTTAGCCACCGGAGCACACATTTACCTGGCACATCTCAACTTCCACGGACACCTTGTAACCCAGATCCCTCGGGATCTGCTCCTGGGGGTGGCCCTACTTCGCTGGGTTGTCCCGATGATTAAGGGACCACGCCAATTAGAGCATAATTGGCATGGCTCACGGTGGCATATATGCAGGTATAATTATACCCTCTAAAGACCCTAGAGGCTCAGAACTCTGCAGGGGGCACCTTTAAAATCACTCATTTGTTCTTTCTTACTTTCATCGGGCAAACAGGAATTAGACACCTAGAATCTTCCTGATAGAATCACTTTGAGGAGCAGATGAGATGATGCTTACAAGATGCCTGGCACATGGTAAGCCTGCAATGCCATTTAGCAATATTTTTTTCCTTCTTTTTTTTTTCTCTTTTTGGTGAGGAAGATTGGCCCTGAGCTAACATCTGTGCCTATCTTTCTCTATTTTGTATACGGCACGCCGCCACAGCATGGCTTGATGAGTAGTGTGTAGGTCTGCACCCGGGATCCAAACCTGCATACCCCGGGCCACCGAAGCAGAGCGGAGCGAACTTATCTACTACACCACCTGGCTGGCCCCAGCATTTTTAATTAATGTTATTTGCATCACTATTATAAGGGGTGATAGTATAGGACAATGGTTAAGAGTGTGGACTCTAAATCAGACTACCCGGGGTTCAAAGACTGGCTGTACCACTTTCCTGCTGTGTGACCTTGGGCAAGTTATTTAACCTCTCTGAACCTCAGTTTCCTTATCTGCCAAACCGAATTACAGGTACCTGGGAGGAAGCATGAAGCAGTCAGTACCTGAAAGTGTTTTGAAAGTGCACCCGGCACGTCAGCTGTGTCATTAGTAGTATTACTCACTAACCTTCTTTCTTTGAAGCTCCTTGCTACTGGCCAGGAGAATAAAACGTGGCCTCTGCCTTTGGGCATTCAGTTTAATGAGGGCACCAGAAAATGCCCTGGACTGGCATGTCCAGTATAGTAACCACTCACCCCCCCGTGGCTAGTGAGCACTGGAAATGTGGCTTTTTCGAGTTCATAAGTGCTGTAAATGTAAAAGACACACTGAATATTGAAGACAATTTTTAAAAAGAATGTTAAATATATCACTAATATTTTTATATTGGTTACATATTGAAATACTATTTGGGATATATAATGGATTTAATAAACATAGTATTAAAATTAGTCACCGATTTAAAGACTTCTCTTAACGTGGTCATTGGAAAACTTACAATTAAATATGTGGCTTGCGTTATATTTCTATTGGAGAGCGCTGGTCTGGACCTTCCATTTTACAGGTAAGCAAACTGAGGTCAGAGAGAGGGAGAGATTTGCCTGTGGTGACACTATAGGTCAATGGCAGAGCCTGGACTGGAACCCGAGCCTTCCACATCCTGGCCAGGGTTCTTGGCACAGTGTGGGTACCTCCTCAACACACTTGCACACACGCACACACACACACACGTCTGCACACGCACACATCCTCATTCTGGAGATCTGCACCCAGGTCACGCACACCACCCACATGGACCCTGATTGGGAGCTGTGTTCCTGTCCCTCGTTATATTTCTGAGCAGGTGTTCGCAATATGTACAGTTAATCAAGTTCGTAAGACAATAACGGATTCCAGTTGTGTGGACGATGACACAGCAGAGCTGCTAATATCGGTGTGGACAGCCTGGGCTTCCCGCACTCTCCCCATCAGCACATTCCGCAGTCTCTGCGTCCCAGGCAAATGTCACTCTGCATCTGGCCTCCTGTCTCCCGGTGGAGGGCTCTGAGTGCAGGCAGTCAGGGAGCTGTCTACACCTGGGCGTCCCTGGCTGCTTAGGGCTGCTTCCCCCCGCACATCACATCATCCTCGCCCCCTTCCTCCTCTCTTTCCCTTCCGTTGACTAAGTACAGCACCCTTTCCTCCACAACCCACTGTTTCTCAGGCTCATTATCTACAGCCTTTCTTCGCTCTCAGTCTTCCCCAACTCCATCCCACCCACACCTCTCTCCACCTCCATCCCCATCACCTTTCTATTTTCTTTTCCTCTTCCATCCCCATCTCCATCCTCACCTCCATCCCCATATCCATCCTCACCTCCATCCTCACCACCATCCCCATCTCCATCCTCACCTCCATCCCCATCTCCATCCTCATCTCCATCCTCACCTCCAACCCCATCTCCATCCTTTCCACCATCCTCACCTCCATCCCCATCTCCATCCCCATCTCCATCCTCACCTCCATCCCCATCTCCATGCCCATCTCCATCCTCACCTCCATCCCCATCTCCATCCCCATCTCCATGCCCATCTCCATCCATCCCCATCTCCATGCCCATCTCCATCCTCACCTCCATCCCCATATCCATCCCCATCTCCATGCCCATCTCCATCCATCCCCATCTCCATCCTCACCTCCATCACCATCTCCATCCCCATCTCCATCCTCACCTCCATCCCCATCTCCATCCTCATCTCCATCCTCACCTCCATCCCCATCTCCATCCTTCCCTCCATCCTCACCTCCATCCCCATCTCCATGCTCACCTCCATCCTCACCTCCATCCCCATCTCCATCCTCACCTCCATCCCCATCTCCATCCTCACCTCCATCCTCACCTCCATCCCCATCTCCATCCCCATCTACATGCCCATCTCCATCCATTCCCATCACCATCCTCACCTCCATCCCCATCTCCGTCCTCACCTCCATCCCCATCTCCGTCCTCATCTCCATCCTCACCTCCATCCCCATCTCCATCCTTTCTTCCATCCTCACCTCCATCCCCATCTCCATGCTCACCTCAACCCTCACCTCCATCACCATCTCCATCCTCACCTCCATCCCCATCTCCATCCTCACCTCCATCCTCACCTCCATCCCCATCTCCATGCCCATCTCCATCCATCCCCATCTCCATCCTCACCTCCATCCCCATCTCCATGCCCATCTCCATCCATCCCCATCTCCATCCTCACCTCCATCCCCATCTCCATCCTCACCTCCATCATCACCTCCATCCTCACCTCCATCCCCATCTCCATCCTCACTTCCATCATCACCTCCATCCCCATCTCCATGCCCATTGCCATCCTCACTTCCATCCCCATCTCCATCCTCACCTCCATCCCCATCTCCATCCTCACCTCCATCCCCATCTCCACGCCCATCTCCATCCTCACCTCCATCCCCATATCCATCCTCACCACCATCCCCATCTCCATCCTCACCTCCATCCCCATCTCCATCCTCATCTCCATCCTCACCTCCAACCCCATCTCCATCCTTTCCACCATCCACACCTCCATCCCCATCTCCATGCTCACCTCAACCCTCACCTCCATCCCCATCTCCATCCTCACCTCCATCCCCATCTCCATCCTCACCTCCATCCTCACCTCCATCCCCATCTCCATGCCCATCTCCATCCATCCCCATCTCCATCCTCACCTCCATCCCCATCTCCATGCCCATCTCCATCCATCCCCATCTCCATCCTCACCTCCATCCCAATCTCCATCCTCACCTCCATCCCCATCTCCATCCCCATCTACATGCCCATCTCCATCCATTCCCATCACCATCCTCACCTCCATCCCCATCTCCGTCCTCACCTCCATCCCCATCTCTGTCCTCATCTCCATCCTCACCTCCATCCCCATCTCCATCCTCACCTCTATCCTCACTTCCATCCCCATCTCCATACTAACCTCGATCCTCACCTCCATCCCCATCTCCATCCTCACCTCCATCCCCATCTCCATCCTCACCTCCATCCTCACCTCCATCCCCATCTACATCCTCACCTCCATCCCCATCTCCATCCTCACCTCCATCCCCATCTCCATGCCCCTCTCCATCCTCGTCTCCATCCCCATCTCCATGCCCATCTCCATCCTCACCTCCATCCTCACATCCATCCCCATCTCCATCCTCATCTCCATCCCCATCTTCACCCTCACCTCCATCCCCTTCCCCATCCTCATCTCCGCCCCATATCCTTTCTGTTCCCTTTTCCACCTCCATCCTCGCCTCCATCTCATTCCCTCCAGTCCTTTCCCCGCTTCCACTCTCTTCTCTCTCCCTATATCTATTCCCATCTCCAACTCAATCCTCATTTCTGTCTCCATCCCTCCCCCATCCCCAACCCTGTCTCTATTCTCACCTCCACGCCCATCCCTGTTACAATCTCTGACCAAGGTTAAAGCAAGCAGCCCCCTTATGTGCCCCATGTCTGGGATAGATCTCATGGCCCCAGCAGCAGTGTCTAGTCAAAGGCAGAAGGCCAGCTGCAGGCACAGACATAAAGTCCACACGACTTCCTCAACAAGAATAATCCCAAGTCCAAAGTAGGGCTCCAGAATGAGCAGTGTAAAGCAAGCCCACTTGGCTGTGATCCAGGTGGCACATAATGGCAAAGAATCGTCAACAAAGACCCCTGGCTCGCCAATCTCTCCCCACTCTTCTGCGACAGTGTCCAATGCCCCCACCATTAGTGTCTCACTTCTGCAGACTTGGAGAGATGTCTGTGCCAGTGCCACGCTCTCCTGGGGGTGCACCCCCCTGCACCATTTACCTGAAATGACCCTCCTCAGGTGAAGAGAGCAGGGATATTTGGCTTGGGGGGTAGTAACCAGTAGTAGTGGTAGTGGTAAGAACCTAGACATGGGCCGGGACTCAGAATTTACAGACCACTTCTGGATACATTATCATGGTCATGGAACACCAGCCCCGGGCGGTAGGAAGGGCCCCCCATTCTACAAGTCCACCATCATGGTCAAACAAAGGCCACCGTCATAAAACTCCCCTGAATCCACTGACCCCAAGTCAAGCCAGTGGACTTTGCAGTTTATTTTTGATTTTGCTTTAAGCAGAGAGAATTGCTGCTAGAAATTTCTTTGACTGATTTTGTCCGACATCAGGAAAGGTAAAGCAGCTTCGCATCTGACACACCTCACAGCTAACCTCCATGGCCCCTGCTCCATGGCCTTCGAGGGAGGCAGGAGTTGAAGTCATTTTAGACTCGACAGTTAACATGGACACAGCGAGGTAGTGGATGGGTGATCGGTTTCATGAAATTAACTCTGAAATACTGCCTGTCTTTATCTTGAAAGCCGAACTTTGTTTCGGTCATCGTAACTCACTCTGGAGATAATGTGATGGCTCTTGGCTCTGTAAATCATCCCGTGGCCTTTGCAATTTGGGAACACAAGCCCGTTCTTACATAAACCCCAGTAGGCCTGTGTCTAACTGTATCTATTAGAGTTAAATTCTCTCCCCACTGTGAAAGTCCCCTCAACTCCCCCTGGGGAACCAGCTTGAATAGAATCAGACCCAGTTTCCAGCCCCAGCTCTGCCCCCCACATCCCATGAGACCTTGGGCAAATCAGTGGACCCACCTGGGCGTCAGTCTTCTCATCTACAAAATGGGTTCAATAAAACATATCTTGCCAACATTTCAGCTTCCAGGACTTTTGAGAAGAGAAGCAGATGAGAAAATGGACATAAACCTTCTACAAGGACTGCTAAGTGCTGCGTAAACAGAAAGGGATGATGTATATTATTTCTTCGATTGCCCACACCCGTCTCTTGTCCCACAGAGACCTATAGGGGAATTTCTTTCCCTCCCAGGAGTGGCCATTGTCTGGAGGAGGGGATAAGCTCTCCTGTTCCCTGGGTACCACTCCATGATGTGTTTAGCACACTCATGCTCTGGGTCTCATTTCTCATGGGGTGGTAATCAATTAGATTTTGGGGAGGGGCAGGGGAGGGAAAAGACAAGTCCAAAATTATATTATTTGCAAAAATCCATTCTTTCCTCTCAGCATGCCTGCCCTATTGACTGCCTTCCTTTTCAATCAGCTCCTTGCCATTACACCATATTTCCAAAAAAAAAAAAGAAAAGAAAACCATCCTCTTAATATAAAAGTGCCCATGAATATAAATGTCCCTGCATGTTCCCTATTTTAATTTCTTTCTTCCTTCCTTCCTTCCTTCCTTCCTTCCTTCCTTCCTTCCTTCCTTCCTTCCTTCCTTCCTTCCTTTCTTGTCCCACATCTCAGTTTCTTTCCCATCCTTTCCACTAGTCTCTTTCTCTGCTGCTTCAAGATGCTACTTAAAAGAGCTTCTCCTCCAGGAAGCCTTCTGTGCTCCAGCCACACTGAGCTTCGCACGGTTCCTTCCTTACCTCCTGTGTGACCTGCACATAGCAGTCCTTCTGCTGGTTAACTCCACCTCATCCTTTAGGGCTGGCCAGAGGTGTTGCTTCCTCCAGGCAGCCTTCTAAGACTTGGCCAGATTGGGTTAGGGCTTATCCTCTGGGTTCCTGGAGCATCCTGCTCTTGTCATACTCATAGTGCTTGTCATTCTGTCCTGGGTCGACATCTGTTTCTCTACTAGACTGTGTGTTCCCTGGATTCTGGGGCTTTCTCTTTCTTCAACCTAAGCTCAGAGCTAGTGCAAGCACGCCACACAGGAATTCAATTTCAATTCCTGTTTCCTCCCTTCATTTCTCCTAGCATAGGCAAGCACACAGCCCGTGTGTAGAAAGAATCCCATGAGACCCCATAAGGCTGTGAGCCCGGCCCCCGTCTCTAGCCTGATCCTGACCAATGCCACCTTCCCCATCACCATGATCCAAACACACTGACATTTTTGGGGGGAGGTCCACGGACACCCTAAGCTCGTTCCCACCACAGGGCCTTTGCATCTGTTGCTTCCTCTGCCTGACCTCCTTCACTCAGCTTTTTGCATGGCTGGGTCCTGCTCATCTTTCAAGTCTCAGCTCAAATGTCACCTCCCAGTCTAAGCTAGGTCCCCCTTTTATTCTCTGTCACAGCACTTTGCTATTTCTTCATAGAGTTTATCATAATGTATAATTATTTCATATACCGGTTTGCACGCATGTCTTCTTCTCTGACACCCCCCACTAGAATGTATGCACCATGAGGGCAGGACCTCCACTTGTCTGTCATCGAATCCCAAGGGTCTGACACACAAGGATTTCCTCAATCACTATTCCTCAAATGAATGAGTGAACGAGCAGGGGGAGGGACCCCAGTGTCCTGCCCTCCAATCCCTGCGCGATTGGAAGGGCTGACCCTTCCAGCTCCGCCCACGCCCCTCTCTCCCAGCAGAAGCCTGAGGAGGCAGATCCCACCAGTGGGAGGGGGGCGCCAGCAAGAAAAAGAGAGAGGGAAAAAGCACGACTCTTTGGTTTATGGAAAAATTAAATATTGAACTGAGTAGTAACAGCAGCCAAGGGAAAAAAAAAACCCTGACAAAAAGCCCCCGAATGGAGCCGCCATCAGTGACAGGAGAGAGAAACGCAGCCTCTGTGCTTATAGGCTGCAACTGGCCCTTTACGCGGCAGCTGTTGAGCCCAGCCCACCGCCCGCCCCCTCCAACGTGAAAGCGAGTGGGAACCCGTGTGCTGATGCAATGGCGAGGGCTGGGGGGATCCCGGGTCTAGATCATTGGGTGGCCGCTGCCCGGGACCCTCCCTGCCCGGAGATCGGGGCCTTTCTAAGTGGAGGAAACCCAGTGGCTGCGGGTGTCATCCATCCACCCGCCTTCCACTCCGCAGGGAGCTGGCTGGCAGCGCCCGCTCACCTGCCTCGCCCCTCCCCTGCCAGCTGTTGTGCTCTCGCAGCGGTGGAAGATAAAATTAACAACCCCACCTGGAGGCTCTGGCTGACTGCTCTGGGGGAGCAGGGGGTGCCGGAGCGGGGGCGGTGAACCCGTGAGGCTGGGCAGAGCAGGCTCCAACTCGGGTTACTGCTGATGGAGAAATGCAATCCCGTGCGCCGCGCGCGCGCGCGCACTTAAAGGGGTGGAGGGGAGGCCAGGCCACAGGCTTTCGTGTTGGGTCTGGATTTGTGTTCTAGTGGTATTTTGTGGACTGTGCCTTTAACCTGGTGGTTCTCAAAGTGTGTTCCCTGGACCGGCAGCAGCAGCCTTACTTGGGAGCTTGTTAGAAATGCAAATTCCTGAGCCTCATTCCTGAATCAGAAATCAAAATCTGCAGAATCCTGAAGCAGCATCAGCTGCATCAGAAACCCCAGGATGAGGTTGGGTCCAGCCAGCTGGGTTTTAACAAGCCTTCCAGAAGATTCTAATGCAAGTTCAGTGTGTGAACCACGGCCTTGACTTTTGTAAGCCTCAGTGCATCTCTAAATTAGGGATAACAAGACCCATGCAACGGGGGTGGTATGGGCAGGACCTGGTCCCCGGCAGGTGCTCAGTAAACAGTGGGGAAAATTATTACCGAGAGGGCAAGGCTCAGGGGAATTGGAGAACCTCAGTCTGGCTTCTTGGGGCCTCAGCAAACTGGGCATGGGTAGAACTCCCCGGAGACTGGCTCTCTGCACTGACTGGGTCAAAGGACCTCAAATCCCCAAAGCCCCATCCCTCACAAGTGGTGTAACTTGCTGCTCATGCCTTGATTGGCTGCTTGTCAATGTTCCCAGTTTTCTGATTGGCCTCCTGGGCCGCCACTCCCCTGTGGACCCTCCCTGTGCCTGGGGTTTGCTGGCTGGAGGCAGCCCATCCTGCAGCCTGCTTGCAGCCGCCTGGTGAGAACACCTCGGCCCTTCCTTGCCATTGTAGTTTATGTGGCAATAGAGCAAATGTGTTCAGGCCCACGATAAGTGCCATTTCTGCAGAGATGAAATCTATGGGGTGTGACATGAATCCATTTTAAACAGCAGCAAGGCTGGCTATTTGGGGGATGTTTTCAACGTATCCCAGAGGTATATATTACACACACGGGTGATTTTACCAGGTGCCATATTTGTAGCTTTATGAAAGAAGCCTCTGGAAGTGCACAGAAGCCTGAGGAGGCCCTGGCGAGTAGGGAAGCTCATTCAAGATCTGGCCAGCGGCCGTGGCACCCAGCTCAAGTTCTTCCTGCTCAAGTTCAAGTTCAGGCTGCTCTATACTCCCCGCTCCCACCAGGGAGCAGTGGGCTGGAGCTTGGAGACTCTGGGTGGATCACCCCACTTCCCCACCCTGGAAAACCTCTGTCCCTTCCAGCAGAGCGGTGTCTCCCCAAGCACTGAGGCCTTGGTGTTCTGGGCCTTAGAACAGGGGTAATCCCTGGCCTTCCCCACCCAGGGCCTGGGGCACCTGGCCCCGAGGTCGCCACCCTTTTGTTCACAAGCAGTGCGTCCCTCAGGCAGGTGTTGACTTCCTGGGCCTCACAGAGCAGGGGTGACACTCTCATGTGGGGGGCTTGTGAGTACGTGAAGTACACGGCAGGGGCCACCCCGCCCCCGCCCCCAGCAAAGCCCACCCCCGCCCCCCCCCCCACCAGCTCAGAGCTCTCCCTTCCAGTGGGAGGTTTCCCAGGCGGCTCTGCGGCCGGAGTCCTTCCCGTCCCATCAGTGTTTTAGGACTGATTTCCTGAGTCAGAGGGTGAGTAAATCATTCTTGCCGCTTACTTCTTGTAAAGCGATTTCCAGGGGAGACGAGGGGGCGGGGGGGAGGGAGGAGCCGTGGAGAAGGGGCACTGGTGGGAACGGAACTGTGCATTTTTCCTTCCTGACATTTTACTGGGAAAATTTTTAAACCTATCCAAAAGTTCAAATTATTGTACAATGAACACTCGTGTACCCATCGCCCGGGTTCCGTGATGATCATTGAACTCTGCTTGCTTTGTCTCACGTCTATGGGATTGTATCTTTCTAAAGGGGTGAGGCAGAGCTTCATTCCCAATGAGATCCAGGGCAGAGGGGCTTGATTTGGGGGTGAGGGCACTCAGAGATCCAGCAAACGCAGCCTCTCCGTGTGCCGGGGCCTTGGCCACCTGTCTCATCTCTGACCTCTCTAACCTCATCCCTGGCCAGGTCTATTCTGGCCTCAGTTCTCTCACCTGTAAGATGGGAATCTCAACAGCGCCCGTCTCTCTGGGCTGTAGGGAGGATGGACTGAGCTCACGTTTGGGAAGCGCTGTGCAGGACGCCTGGTACTGGTGAGGCCACGTCCACACTGGCCAGCCCATTTGTGAACAGAACCCTCCATCGCTGGGCCTGGAACAGTGGGCGGCCTTGGTCTTCACCACTCACTCTGGCTGCTGGCCTGGGAGCTCCTCAGGCTAGGGACGCTGTTCATTTGGCCGACCGGGGCCCCAGGGAAGAGCTCAGCGCCGTGTGCTGAGTCCATGTTGGCAGGAGCGACTGGGGGGTGGATTTGCTCAGTGAGTGTCCTCGTCTGCACCCTGAGTCCAGAGCCCACTGGGGTGAGGGGCGGGGAGGGCACTTGACCGTCATCGCTGCTCCTGGGTGTTCACTCTGGGGCAGGTTCCATGCTAAATGCTCTAACGCATTAGAGCCTCACAGAACCTGGGAAGTAGGAATTATCTCCATTTTACAGATGCAGAAACTGAGGTTTTCAAAGGCTCTGGTCCACAGCTGCTCAGCCAGTAAGGACCAAGGCTGAGTCCTGAACCCACGTCTGGCTTAAGCCCTCAGCCCGTGCTCAGAACCCCGAGCGCAGTGCCTGGCCTGCTTCTCTCCAGCTATGGGACCTCCCCCAGGGCCTCGGTTTCCCCTGTGACCCGATGAGGGGCTGGACTAGGCGATTCCTAAAGCCTTCTCCAGTTTGGCAAGTCTATGGCTCTGGGTGGAGGAGGTCGAGGGAAGCGACAGCAGGAAGGGTCAAGGTTAGAGAGGAGGAGGACCGTCCTGACCCACTGTCAGACAGCAGGACTGGTCAGCAGGGAAGGGCCCAGGCTCTCCTGGGTGGGAGCCTCAGGAGTGGGGGCCTGTCCTCTGATGAGCCTGCGTCCACGGGAGAATCAGCTGGGAGGTGTGGCTGGCACCAGAGTTGCCCAGAGAATCCCTCCCTACCCTCACTCCTGCTCCCGAATTTCCAGGGTCCTGCAGGCAGCTTCCCAGGCCCATCCCCGCTCCTGGGGCGTCCCTGACAGACTGGCTTCAGGGCCTGCTCTGGCCTCATCTTTCCTGTCTGTCCACAGCCAGGCCCGGTGGACAGAGGACAGCAGGGCCCGCGCAGCCCGGCATGAGAGAGGAGCCCTCCCGGGAGGCCCTTTCCTCACCGCCCCCTGCTCCTGCCAGGACTGGCACAGCAGTTGGCTTTATAGGGGCTCAGGAGCCAAGGTGCCGCATCCTGGCTGTGCCGCCTGTTAGCTGGGTGACCTCGGCAAGTCACTTACCCTTTCTGTGCTTGTTTCCCCACCTGTAACATGGGGATCATCATAATATTGACTTTGTAGGGTTCTTGTGAGCATTGCGTAAAGTATTCAGACCCTGGCCTGGCACCTGGCAAGCAGTGAATAAATGAGAGCCGTTGTTGTTATCGCTGCTGTTATTATTATCCCACTTTACTACATACTCCTTACCCGTGCCTTAGGGTCCTGCCACACGGGAGTGCTGCCTGCTTTCCATGTTTTCCTGCTCCTGCAACCTGGCCTACAGAACCTCCTGTCCTATCCACCCCCAGGCTACTAGGCCCAGCGCTCAGCCACCTCCTCGATGAAGCCCTCCTGACGCCTCCTCCTGGAGGAGACTCTCTCTCCTGGGATCCCCACATCCCTCAGCTCGCACCCTCGTCCTCCCCCATCTTCCTGATTTTCCTTCTGCGGGAATTCTGGAAACCTGTGCCCTTCTCTGTCTCCCCCATCACTCAGGGACTCCTTCGGGGCAGACACATCTTACATTCCCCTCGTTATCCCTGTCCCCCAGGCTCCGGATTCAGAGAGACGGGCTGAGAATGTCCACTTGGTCACTCACTAGCTGTGCGATCGTGGGCAGGCTGCCTCACCTCTCTGAGCCTCGGTCTCCTCTTCTGTAAAATGAGAACAACCACAGTCACTCTCTCACCAGCCACCGTGAGAATTAGACCAGAGCATGCTCGTAAACTTAGTCCAGCACCTGGCACGTAATGCGCACTCGATCCGTGCCAGCTTTTGTTATTAAGATTATTGTGAGTGTTAAGATTATTTGTTATTAAGATTATCACTCCTAGGGAGCAAATCCTGCCTCCTCATGTACAGATGGGGAAACTGAGTCCAGGGGTGCACGGCAAGCTGTCAGCAGAGACGGACTGCTGACTCCCAGGCCAAGCCAACTCGGAGTGTGGTCCTGGTCTCAGTTTCCCCTTCTGCACAGGAGGCGGTGGGATTACTCCCTCCCCCCCAAGGGTGACTACAGGCAGCAGACACTCTGCCGGGGCCAGCTCATTGCCTCCCCAGCCCGCTGTCTCTGCTCTCCCGGCTCTCGATACAGCTCTGTTAGCACCTGTAACCTCCGCCTCGTGCCTGCTCCTTAAATCACCGGGCCCGAGGCGCTGCGGTCTCAGCAGCCACATATCACTTGTAATTAAGGGGCCTGTCCCAGGGAGGGGAAGTTTACCTTCTGCCGGAGACACTAAATCCAGCTCCCGGTGGTGGAGAGGATAAAGCATCGCCCTGACCTAACACTTGTCAAGGTTTAATGGTGCATCTACGGGCCTGCGCTGGTGGGGCCCAGGAGGCTGGGGCCGAGGCGGGGGGCGGTGATAGGTGAAGAAGGCAACCCTGGAGTGAGCCCTGCCCTGTGAGACACGGAAGGTCCAGGGAGCTGGTGAGGGCCTCGAGGGGCTGCAGCCACCTGCCCGGACAATTCCAGGGAGGAGATGAATCTCTACAGCCCGGCTCAGGAGGGCATGATGGGCCATTCTGTGAGAGGCGCCTTAGCCAGGCAGTCTGGGTTTGAAAACAAGCTCTACTACTCACTCACTGTGTGACCTTGGGCAAATTACTTAACCTCTCTGGGCCTCAGTTTCCTCATTTATTAAAATGGTAATAATAGAAGTACCTTCTTCCTAGAGTTGTGAGGATTAAGTGAATTAGTGTAATTATAGTGCTTAGAGCACTGTTTGGCACCCTGTAAGTGCAAAATTCACCATTATTATAATATGTCCTGGCTGCCTCATATTAGAATGAATCTCAGTCCTGCCCCCACAGCAGGCGCATGAGAGGTGCTTATAAATATTGGTTGAATCAAGGACTTGCAAGTGTGAGGAATGAATGAGCAAATGGTCTGTTTCCCTCAGAGAAGGGCTGCTGACATCAGCACCATGGCCCCGGGGACAAGATGCACAGAGCAGTGCGTGCTGCTCAACTGAGCCGTCTGCTCCTTCCAGCAGCAACGGCGGGTCAGAGAAGTTATGCAGCTTTCCAAATCATGCCCAGCGCGTGGATGCACTTCGGGGGCCTCGTCTCCACCCCCAGCTCAGGGCCGCAGGTCCCCACGGGGGGAGAGAGGCAATCAGAGAATGTCAGATGCACACTCGAGGCTCCCCTTTATCAGCAGACTCAGTCTTCTCTTCTGTGAAATGGGGACACTGATCGTGCTACTTCCCAGACGGCTGGGAGGAGCGAATATTCCGAACTGTCCCTGTTGAGAGGAGCCCTGGGATGCGGCTGAGGCCCATATGGCTGCCGTACTGCCCCCCACTCAGAGAGGAGCCACGTCCCTCCGTCTTCCAGGCAGCCTCGTGCAGTGGGAACATCGGGGGCTCTGGCTCCCAGCAGATATGAGCTCAAATCCCAGCCCACTCACTGCTGTGGGACGTTGGGCAACTTCCCTGACCTCTCTGAGCAGTGTGTGGTTTGCTCACTGTGACTGAGGCAGCATAGAGCCTGCCTGGGAGTGGGTAGACTAGAGGGAGGACTGGTGGCTAATGGAAGGTGCCGGGCCTGCTGCTGTGGGCTGCAGTCAAGGGCGCCACTCCTCTGCAGGCTATGTTCAGAGAGGGAAGGACAGAAGATTCTAGAAGCCTGTCCAGGAGGCAGTCAGCAGGCTTGGGCCTTTGGGGCTGAAGCTGGGAAGTGTCCGTCCTTGGTAGATGACCCAGTTAGCTCCAAAGTGCTCCTCCGAGCCCCAAACCCATCTGTCTGGCTCCTCTCTGAACTGGCTCTCAGCTGGTGACCTCAGCTAGCTGGGGGCCCCTGGGCAGGCGGGCAGGTAGAGTGGACATCCTTCCTCCAGGTCCCCGGCCAGGTCCAGGCATTCAAGATGATGGTGTCCAGTCTCTGAACACTCTGGCCACTCTGGCCTCAGCCCTCCGGGCTACAGCCCCGCCTCTGGCAGCCCAGCCCAGCCAGCTGTCTCAGGGCCCCCGCTGCCCATCTAGCCGCCTCCTCAGAAGCTCCGGCTGGCGGGAAGGAGGCCAGCAGGGGTCCTAGGCCTGCAGCCCTGGCCTCTCCACCCCAGTGGCCCATTTTCTGTGGTCACCATCTGCTGAGTGAAATCACATAGTTTTATTGGTACCTGCTCAGGGGACCGTCTCCATCCAGTGCCAGGTCCTGCCGTGTCCTCCACATCTGCTCCCACCTTTCCAATTGGTCCCCACGTCCCGTGGCTTCTGTCTGGAAAGGCCTCCCACGTCGAGCCTCTACTGCCTGCCCCGGGCTGGCTGCTGTCGTCTCTCTCCTTCTAACTGCCTGCCCTGCTCTCAGACCTGCCAGCAGACCCAGGCTGAGCATTTTCCATACGCACATGTTTACTCGTCAACGGCCCTCTGCAGTAGGAGCCTTCACTACCCCAGTTTCCAGATGAGGAAACTGAGGCTTGGAGAGGGAGAGGCACGGCAAGACTCTGGAGGAGGTGGGATTGGGCTCAGGGCGCTGGATCCCTTCTTTCCTGACCTCCTCTCAGTGCCCAGGGCGGGAGGCCAGAGTCGTCTCTGCCTGGCTCAGAGAGCTCCCACTGGGCCGATGTCACTTCCTGCAGCTCTGACCCCATTCCCTGACCCCACTGACATGTACAGGGTGAAGGTTAGGACCCAATGGGTAAGAAGCAAGAACGACTTCCTTTTCCATGAGTGATCACTGTGAGCTTGGGGCATGGGCCTCTGCATTTCATGCCCCGACAGGGGAGGTGCTACAGCAACCCCCATTTCACAGAGAGGGAAACTGAGGCATGAGGAGATTAAATAACCTGCCAGTGTAGCATCGTGGTAGGCCTATGGGCTCTGGAACCAGCCTGCCGCGGTTTGAATCCCAGTTCTATCCTCACTGGACCTGTGCCCTTGGGCAAATTTATTAACCTCTCCATTTTCACGCTTGTAAAATGGGGACAACAGTGCACCACACCTTAGGGGCTGTTCTGACAATTACACGCATTAACAGGTGTCCAGCAGAACCGTGCCTGGTGTACAGTAAATGCTCAAGAAACATTTGCCAATTTTATGACCAGTAGTTGCAGAACTGGGTTTAAAATTCATGGCTGCATCCAAGGCCCATGCCCTTAACCACTCTTCAACTCTCTAAGGAATAAACGCTGTTTCTAGTCAACCTGCTTGAATAGAGGGACAATTCTTCAACTGAGGACCACCCAGTCCTCTCCTGTGTCCAATTTGGAGGACCTCGGGCACCTGCTGTCACTCAACCAGGGTGGGTGGGAAGGAGGATGGGGGAGGGGAGGGGCTTGGAGTTGGGCCTGCCCGGATGTTTGCTTGGGGAACAAGAGCACCCAGGCTGGTCCTCAGGACCCTGGCGGCTTCTGGGGTGGGACGTGGGGGTCTGGGTTCGTACCCTCTCCCCCTCAGCACCCTGGGACTCCTCTGCGGCTCTGGTCTGGATCCCAACCCGCCCACGCCTCCTCCAACAGCAGCCTGCGCTCCCTGGAGCCTGTGGCCACTGCAATCGCCTGGGGCCAGCTCATGTAATTAGTTCGAGCCCAGCGGGTGGCTCATCCACTCAGGCTCCAAGACAGAATGAGCTGATCATTTTTCACCCAGCAGGCGTCCTGGGCGCTGAATCTCACATCCCAGCTACCCTGCCTGGGGACCCCCCGGGATTCTCAGACCAGCAGCCTCCCTCCACTGACCTAATCTGCCCCCTGCACCACCATTTACACCAGCTGTGCGGTGGCTCTGCCTGGGAGATGCCCACCCCCACGGCTGTCCTGCATACAGCAGGCTTCTTGAAAGGGGATTCTGCCAACCGAAGCC
This sequence comes from Diceros bicornis minor, assembly GCF_020826845.1. Taxonomy (NCBI): domain Eukaryota; kingdom Metazoa; phylum Chordata; class Mammalia; order Perissodactyla; family Rhinocerotidae; genus Diceros; species Diceros bicornis. Next base: position 35,575,321 of record NC_080752.1, on the reverse strand, counting down.
CACTTTCCTTCAAAGACGCAGAGTTGTGTTTCTCCTGTTTTGCTCAGGCCTGTGGGAGCACCAGCAGGTCTGCCCTCAGCCCGCAGATCTCCCATCTCACTTGAAGCCGTAGACATTTCTCCTTCCCAAGTCAAGAGAGGTCCTTGACACTCTAATTATTGGTCCTGGGAATGCGTTCCTTTTTCTAGAGAGGAGCACGGGACTGAGAGTCCAGAGAATCGGGCTCAAGAATCTGGTGTTAGAAAGCAGAGCTCCAGATCTCTAGAAATCCTGGCCTGGCCTCATGGAAGTGGGCTCAGCCTCCATCACCCCCCAGCATGCCCGTAGTCTCTTTTTCTCTGGGGCCCTCGCCAGCCCCAGGGTGAGTTTCTTGTAATGGGAAAGCTCTGAGGAATTGGCCACAGGAGGACCTCCTGTGAACTCGGTGCCCAAAGTCACACAGCAGGGGAGCGACAGAGCCAAACTGGTGGTGGCCAGATGGCCTTAGAAAGGACCAGAAGTGCCTAAGGAGGGACGTACAGATCAATGGACTAGAATAGAGTCCAGAATAAACCCTCATATTTACAGTCAATTGGTTCTCGACAAGGATGCCAAGACAATTCAATGGGGAAAGAGGAGTCTGTTCAAACAACGGCACTGGGACGACTGGATGTCCACATGCAAACGATGAAGGTCGACTCCTCCTCACACCATGTACAAAATTAACTCGAAATAGATCAAAAACCTAAATGTAAGAGTCACAACTATAAAAACTCTTAGAAGAAAAACAGGAGTAAATCGTGACCTTGGGTTAGGCAAAGCCTCCTTAGATATGACACCAAAAGCACAAGTAACAAAAGAAAAATATATAAACCGGACTCCATCAAAAAGAAAACCTTTTGTCCTTCAAAGGGCAATATCAAGAAAGTGAAAAGATAACTCACAAAAGGGGGGAAAATATATGCAAATTATATATCTTAAAAGGCCCCTTTATCTGGAATAAAGAACTCTTACAACTCACTGATAAAAAGACAAAGAACCCAATTGAAAAGGAGCAACGGATCTGAAGCTATTTCTCCAAAAAAGACATCCAAATGGCCAATAAGAACGTGATAAGATGCTCAACATCATTAGCCATCAGGGAAATGCAAATCAAAACCACAGTGAGATAGCACTGCACACCCTCTAGGACGCTATAATCAAAAAGACAGATGACAGCAAGTGTTGGTGAGGATATGGAGAAACCAGAGCCCTCATATGCTGCTGGTGGGAATGTAAAATGGTGCGGCTGCTTTGGAAAACAGTCTAGAAGTTCCTCATAAGGTTAAACATAGAGTTACCATTTGATCCAGCAATTCCACTCCCGGGTTTATACCCAAGAGAATTGAAACTCTGTGTTCACACAAAAACTTGTACATGAACATTCATGGCAGCATTATTCATAACAGCCAAAAGTGGAAACAACCCAAATGTCCATCAGTTGGTGAATGGATGAACAAAATGTCACATATCAATGGAATATTATTCAGCAATAAAAGAGAATGAAATACTGATACATGTTTCAATGTGGATGAACCTGGAAAACATTATACAAAGTGAAAGAGGTCAGAAAAGATCACACATTGTACAATCCCATTTATATGAAATGTCCAGGCAAATCCATAGAGATAGAAGGGAGATTAGTGGTTGCCTAAGACTGGAGGGGAGGGGTAGAGATGGGGAGTAACCGCTAAGGGGTACAGGGTTTCTTTGGAGGGCAATGAAAATTCTCTAACAGGTTGCACAACTCTGTGACTACGCTAAAAACTATAGAATTGTATACTTTAAATGAATAAATTATATATTACGTGAATTATATCTCAATAAAACGATTTTTTAAAAAAGCACTAGCTTTTAAATATTTACTGAATAAAAATTCAGTAAAACATACTGAGAAAAAAAAAAAAGACAAGCTATGCAAAGTTCATTAAAACCGTGCCCTGGGGTGGGAGATGTGTCCCTTGGCCCCAGGTTTGGAATGCATATGGTGTGGTTTGGTGCCATTGTGGGCTCAGGTTCCAAAATTCTACCTTCATCTGCCAACTTCACTTGGAAGCCTCCAGAAGAGAGACAGGGATCCGAGATAGAACATTTTATTAATGCCTGTCAATACCTTGTGACTCCTAGTAGAGCAGAGTGGCTAAGCGTACAGGATGCATTCACCCCTGCTCTGCTGCTAGCTGGCTGGGTGGCCTAGGCTAGTGATGTAACCTCTCGGTTTCTTCATCCACCAAAGGGGAAATGGTTGTACCCACCTGACAGAGTTTTTTGTGATAGTTCAATACGTTAATTTATCAAAGAGCTTAGCACAGTGCCTGGCGTATCAGTAAATGCTCAGTGAAGGGGGACCCGTGTGGTTGGGAGCAGAGTATGGGCTTCAGAGTCAGACAGTGCCTCCTGCTCTGCTCCCTCCTGGCTCAGTCACTGTTGTGGGTTGGATTGTGTCCCTGAAAAAGATATGTGGAAGTCCTAAGCCCCAGCACCTGCAAATGTGACCTTATTTGGGAACAGGGTCTCTGTAGATATAACCAAGTTAAGATGAGGTGCTGGACAAGCACGGGTCCTAATCCGATGTCTGGTGTCCTTACAAGAAGAAAGCAATTTGGACAGAGACACAGACCCACAGAGGGAGGATGCCACATGAGGACAGAGGCAGAGATGGAAGTGATGCGGCTACAAGCCAAGGAATGCCAAGCATTGCCCGCAACCACCAGAAGCTGGAAGAGGCGAGGAAGGATTCTTCCCCAGAGCCTTTGGAGGGGGCGTGGCCCTGCCGACACCTTGATTTCGAACTTCTGGCCTCCAGAACTGTGAGAGAATACATTTCTTCTGCTTTAAGCCACATAGTTTGTGATCCTTCATTAAGGGCAGACCTGGGGACTTACAGTTACCGAGCCTCGGTTTCTGCATCTGCACCACGAGCTATTTCCCTGATGGAACGAAAGTTCCAGGAGGCAAAGACTCTGCCTTGTTCTCCACTGTGTCCTCAGCACCTAGAACTGTGCTCGCGCGGGGAGATGCTGAAGAAGTAGTGGTTGAATCAGCTGCACGAAGTCCACACGGCTCAGGCCTCACCTTTCTTGAGAGTCACCTTCTCGGAGAGGCCTTACTGACCACTCTGTCAAAACAGCCCCGCTTCCCTCTGGCTGTAGCTGCCTCTGCTCTGCTGGACCACCCTCTGACATACCACAGGCTCCAGCCGTCTAGCGTTTGTGTCTGCCTCCCTTCCCACACTGTACATCCCACGAGGACCGGAAATGTTGTCTGTCTCACTGCTGAAGCTGAATTCCTATGCATATGAGAGCCCCTGGAATGTCCTAGGTGCTCAGCAAATATTTGTTAAATAAATGAATGAATGAAAAATGAATGAACGAGAGTTAGAATGCCTCTGTGTGTGGACATTCAAGTCACCTTCTAATATATTTTAATAAAAAAGACATTCTGATATTGTTTTTACTAGAAAGGAGGTTTAGCACTGGACTGTCCATGTCACAAGTGGACACTGACCTGGATTTGGACCCAGGTCTGCTGGACTCCAAGTCCAGTGCTCCTTCCAGAGGGTTTGAGTAGTGATGGTGCCCTGGGTGGTAGTGGGTGAGTGAACCGCCCATGGGGCGTGGGGCACAGGAATGGATGGAGCAGTGGGGAGCACACACTCCCCAGGCCCCCAGCTGTCTGAGCATTTGAGTCCACGTGCTCCTGGTTAGGGCTCAGTCTTACTGGGGTCCCCACTCTCTCCACTCTGCACTGCCCCCCCTGCTTGCTTGATATTTGCGTTACTAACAGCCTTTGTGTCAGAGGTAGGGACATCTCCCTCGGCAGTTAGTTCAGAGTTGCTGTTAGGAACACGAGCTCCGGGCAGACCTGGTCGGACATCGAGCTCTCTCACTCACGTGGGTGAGCCTCTTAAACTCAGAGCCTCCGTTCCCTCATCTATAAAATGGGGATGACAACATCTGGCTCGGAGGGCTCTCGTGAGGGTCACGTGATTAACTGTGGACTGAACACCCAGCACACGATGCCAGCACACAGCCCATGCCTGATAGGAAGTGGCCTTGACTATTGGCTCTGGGCTGGCAGGGCCCCCCGGGTGGCAGAAAAACCCTTGGTCTCCTCGCGGAACCCGAAGAGCAGCGTCTTTTGGCTTTGGCGAGGTTCGGGGTGTCTGGGCCTCACAACATTTAATTGATTGCAAAATCGCACACTTAACACGCTCCCCTCCATAACCTGCACCCCCAAGAAGAGCCTCCGTGATCTTCCCGTGACGGTGTATAATGTGTTCCCGGGCCCAGCACGCGACTTTCAAATCGGCTTACAATTTATCTGCAGCTCGGATAAAAACATTTTAATGACTGTGTGCGGCACGAACCCTTGGTGTCACCCACGGGGCTCCCGAATGTGCGTCCCCACCACATCGCAGGGATGTTATAGGCGTGAAATTACAGCCGCTCTCGCATTTTGATCTCCACCCGGAGGGCTCTGGCAACGGCGTGTTAGAATGCGCTGGATGCAGACGCGGTGATGGCAGACAGGGGTGCCTGGCTCTCCGGCAGAACTGCTTTGTGTTTTTGATGCAGTGGGGCCCTGAGCTGTACCCAGCTCCTTGTCTTCCCGCGCTCCCACTGTTCTGGGAAGCTTCCTTGTGACCCCCAAATTGGGGAGGGGCTATCTTGCCCCACTGTTGGCTGCCACGGTCCTTAGAGTCGTTTGTGACACAAAGGAGACTCCAGCTTTCAATGACGTCCACTGGCTCGGAAAGAGGGTCTTTGTGTGCATATGTGACAAGAAAGTGTCAACGCAATGTCACAGACAGGCCAAAACAAGGAGTAGATTGTAATTTTTGAAACCCGTCTTGAAATATATTTAACAGAGAGGTTCATGGAAGGGGGGAGGGAGTAACACAATTTTAAGCCTTTCTAATTGTGCCTGACGTTTAATTGATGTGACCACTGCTTGTCCTAAGAGATACTGTTTATTGAGTACACGGAACGTGCCAGACCCTGGGCTCAGAACATTCTGTTCTATGGATTATCTCATTTACTTCTCCCAGCCCTGGCCGAGTCACTTCTTTCTCGGAGCCTGGGTCTGTGCAGTGGGCACAGCACAGTTTCTGCCCCTCAGGCTGCTGCGGCCGCTGGATTACAGGAGAGAGCACGGGAAGCTTCCTCACCCTCGGCCCGCTGTCTCTCCCAGCCCTCCCCCACCATTCTCGACCTTAGTGAGCCACAGAAGCTGTGCTGCTCCAGGACGGGGACAGCCACAGGCCCAGAGCAAATCCTTTCCTTTCCCTGAGCCTCAGTCTCTCCATCTGTGAATTGGGAATAATCGTAACCCCGGCCCTGAGGGCTGTGGTGAGGATCGCGTGAAATGCTCCACGGAAAGCACGTTGGAATTGGCACAAAGCAGCTAAGTGTGAGGTGTGGCGGTCATCAGCAAAGCTGGGATATATCCTGGCTCCTCCCCCAGGTGCGTGGTGCCAGGAGAAGCGGACGCTCAGAGAGGAGGCCAAGAGGACGGGGAGGCAGAGGCCAGGTGCCCGCCACCCCCAGAAACTGGGCAGAGCTGGGCCCCTCTCCAGGGACTCAGTGCACAGAGCTGTGACATTCATTTCTCAGACTGGCTCACAGCCCCTCGGAGTCATGAATCATGGACCAGACTTCTCGTGCCGGGGCTGAAACCAGGGGCAAGAAAGAGGCAGCCACAGCCGTGCCCAAGAGCGGGCCGCCAGAGACAGAGAAAATCAAGACAGTAAAGTCTGACCTGCAAACTTTTGGCTGCCTCGTGCTGGGCTGGGTGTTTGGCAAACTTCATCTAATTTAAACCCACAGCCATCCTAGGAGGCAGGCATTTTTATCCCTATTTCACAGATGGGGAAACTGCGGCCCAAGGAGGCTACGAACACAGTGATGGATGTGGGATTCGGACCGAAACCTGTGTGTCCTTAACTTGAATGCTAAAGGGATGGGGGCATTCTCCTGTGTCTGAGGTAAGGGGAGGTGAGAACTGGAAGGAGGAAGGAGAATATATTTGTTCATGGACAAGAGTATAGACACAGCTGTAGATATATAGATAAATATATTGATGTAGATATCAATATAGACGTACACTGAATTAGTGTTTTTTGAATACTTAGAGGTTTAGACTAGTGTTCTCAGAGTGCGGTCCCCGGACCTGCAGCATCAGCATCACTGGGAACGTGTGAGAAATGCAGATTCCCAGGCCGTGCCCAGATCTGCTGAGTCAGGGGCTTTGGAGGTGGGCCCAGCAATCTGCATCTTCAGCAGCCCCCAGGTGGTTCTGATGCACGCCCGAGTTTCAGATCCCCTGCTCTAGACCACAGGCTTTGGCCTCAGATGGCTGTTATGACCCTAGACGAGTCACTTCCCCTCCCTGAGCCTCGGTCCCCCATATTCCGGGGATTATAACATCTGCCAGCTCGCAGGGCTGGCGCCAGGATTCTACAGGATAACGTGCGTGAGGCCAGAAGCTCACGCACTGTCATGCACGCGCCAGGGAGGGACAGTAGCTACGGCGTCAGCTTAGCTGCGGGCTTAGCGAGCATGGGCGAGCCTGCCCCACCAGGGGATAGCTGGGCTGAGGACACCAATGACAAGCACAATGACCTGTGAGCAGTGGGGTCAGTCAGAGGATTGGCCGAGATGGGTGGGTGCTATTTCGGGGAGAATCCCGCCCGGGATGCCCTGAGTTTCCAGAGGTCAGAGCCTTACCCTGAGTCTGGGGGCACTGGGGGGAGGGCGGGGGATGCGCCCCTGGCCCCGCCCCTCCCTGGTCCCTCCTGGCAGCCTCAGCCTCCTGCTGAGTAACTGGGATCAGTCAGCTGTTCGCCCCATCCCCAGACGGCTGCCACTCTCCATCGGGAGGAACCTAGAGGCTCACAGTCTCCCACTCTGCAGACAGTGAGACGGAGGAACGAAGCCTCAGCCGGCCGAGCCACGGGCAGCAGAGAAGCCGGGCCTTTCCAGAGTACATTGCCCTGCTCAGCCAGGACCACAGGCCAGCTGTGCAGCCCAGGTGGGTCCCATGAGACCTCTCTGTCCCTCAGCATCCTTGCCCAGCAGGTGGGGTGACAGACTCACAGATGTCAGAGCTGGGAGAGAGTTTAGGATTATCATCATTGTATGAAGGAGGAAACTGAGGCCACAGAGGGACAGTAACCTGCTCGGGGACCTTTGGTGAATTAGTGAGGATCGTGGGCCTCATGGAGGAGTTGGCTTTGAGGACCATGTCCTTGCTCACAGGCACAACAGAACGAAGCCTCAGCTGGAGTGTCTACACTGCCTCCAGCAGAGCTACAGACCTGACCCGGGAGTCAAGATGCCTGGGTTCTGGCCCCAACACTGAACTGCCTGATATCATAGGAAGATTTTGTGATCCCAGCTGTGTGACCTTAGGCAAGTTACTTGCTTTCTCTGTGCTTCCATATCTGCATCTGCAAAATGGGGACAATAATACTAGTACCTGCCCTTGGGTTGGTTGTGAGGACTAAATGACATAACAGGGAAAGCGCCCAGCCCAGCAGCCTCCGAGGGGCCCTCCCTCAGTCCCCACCCTAACCCAGCTGCCACCCCACCTACTGTCACTGTTAATCTCATTACCCTGCCTGATTTTCTTCCCCGTATTTATCACTATCCACAGTCATCTCATTATTCATCCTGCACTGGGTGCAAACTCCCCAAGGACAAAGACGTTGTCCTGTTGGGGGTGTGTGGCCAACCCCTGGTACACAGTAGGTGCTCCATAAATACCTGATGAATAAATAATGCGTACACGTCCCTCATCAGACTGGAGCCCCTGATGGCACAAACGGAGTTGTGTTCTTCACCCGGTTCCCTGGTGTGACCAGCTCAGGGCCGGGGGCCCAGAATGCCCCTTGTCCATATATTCCAGGAGCCACTCAGGGAGGTGGTGGCTGCAAGAGGCGGGGTTTCCCTGGCACCGCCACCTCCCCACCGTGCCTGTCCCCCAGGTAGCAGAACACACCACGTGCTGCCACTGCGGGAATCAATGTCCCTCCGGAGGTCTGGCCTTTGGAGGTTTTCAATTTCCCCAGAAGCCGCGGCTTTCCACGGGGCCTTTATCCTTTCATTGATTGCCCGAGGACGGCAAGCTTTGTTTCCCTGGTAAATATCATTTGATAAGAAAATCAGAGAACACGGGGCCTGGAGTTGAAGCCAAGTCCCTAGAACTCTGGCAGCGGAATCCAAGAGCGTGCCTGACAAGAGCTCAGCACTGGCAGGGGCTTCCAAGACCACATGGAGCAAGGCCCTTGTTTTTACAAATGGGGAAACTGAGGCTGGGGTGGGGGACACAGCCAGCCAAAGACAGACACCAGCATTATTACCCCCATTTTGCAGATGTAGAAATTGAGGCACAGATGGGGGGTCAGAACCCAGGAGCCCTGACACCCAGCCCAGGGCACCTGCTAACGCATCACTCACTGCTTTAACGTCTCGGGACAGGCCTGGGGAGGTCCCAGGGACACATGTGGCCGGGTCAGAATCATGCTCTCTGCAGCAAGTGTGCATCACTGCTGAGACGCTGTCTCAGACCTCCCCACTGCGGGGTGCTCCTAGACTGTCCTCCCCCCCAGGGGAGCACTTACCCCCACTGCACTTTCCCCACGGGTGTTTCTATGAATGTGGCTCTTGGCTTCAGCCTGGGGAAGGTGCCCACACAGCTGCTCCCACAGTGCCTAGGACCTCCCTCCCTGTGTCCCCACCGGGTCACAGAGCCTGGAGCTCAGTGGTCCACAAATGATCCACTAGGCCTGCATCCCGCACCAATCTTACAGAAGTGGAAACTGGGGCCCAGGGATGCGACCGCCTGCCGCCCCTCGGGAAGCTCTTGTCATTCCTCCAGGTCCTCATTCATTCCAATCAACGTGTCGGAGCCTCCCCAAGTGCCCTGTCCATGAGCATCCAGGGACGAGGCAAGGCCCTGGCTTCTGGGGTCAGGGTATCAGTGCTAGTAGGAGAAGGGGTTCCCGAGAGCAAATCCTTGGTTGGGAAGGCCACACGGGTCACACGTTGGCACGGCCAGCCTCCTGCCCCTGGAGGGCAAGGGTGGGAAAGAAGAGCGTCCACTGCCAGAACCACAGGCATTTTGGCAGGTGGTTCCCAGGACAGCCCCTCTGTGCAGCGTGCACGCACACACACGCACACACACAGAGCTCCTCATCGTGATGCTGGGGCTGGGGCCCCGCACTCACCCATGACGTTGAGGAAGATGTTGCCGGATGCCAGGACCACCTTCTCTCTCGTGGCGCGGTCGTAGATGCCCACGTGGCACTCGTAGGGACCGTTGTCCGAGACGCGGACCTCGGGCAGCCTGGGGGGAGGTGGGGAGAAGGGTGAGGGCCCATCATCGGGGCTGGAAGGTGCAGCTTCCAGAAAACCAACCCCAAAGCCCCACCGTTCAGCCTTCGCTCGACAAACGCTCCTTGATCGACCACATGCCCGTGTGCTGTGCTGGGAGGAGAAGCAACATTTATGGAACACCGACTGTATGCCAGGCCCTGTGCTTGGCGCTTCAGATGGGGAGGCTGTGGGCTGTGTGTTCAGCTGGAGTTAAATCTGTGCTCTTTGTGATTTCCAAGAACTGGGGCTGGTGATGGTGCCCACCCCCAGGGGGCCCTGAGGATGACGTGGTTAAGAGGCACCTGGCGTGTGGGACAGGCTCAAAACCGTTACCCAGCACATCACCTTGCCGATCCCTCAGGGCCGCCCTCCACACAGGAGGAGGATCGTTATTCCCATTTCAGAAACATGGAGCCTGAGGCTCCGGAGGGGGCTGTGTTGCCCCCGCCCCTAATATGGCTAATAAGAGCCAGGATGGGAACTTGAATTCCTCTTTCCACTCTGCCTTCTGTCACTTTATGCCCAGTCCTGGGGACTTGAGGAGAAATACAGTAAAATTTCTGTCTCCAAGGAGCCCCTTCCCAGTGCACAAGGAGGCAGAGAGCTGATCAGTGCTCCAAATCATGAGGAAAAGGGTGAGCTTATCCCAGCACAGAACACAGAGCAGCTGGTTCTGCCTGAGGTGGTCAGGAGGACTTCTCGGAGGAGGTGACCCATCAGGATGGGAGAGACCCCCTCAAACCTTCTGGACCTTTCCTCCCAAATGCCAGAGACTAAATATTTTAGACTTTGTTGCTCTTAACGGTCTCTGTCACAACTATTCAACTCTGTCCTTGTAGAGCAAAAGCAGCCACAGTGTGTAAGCAAATCAGTATGGCCGTGTTCCAATAAAACCTTATTTATAATCATTGAAATTTGAATTTCACATATTTTCATGTGCCATGAAATCTTCTTCTTCTTCTTCTGTTTTTATTTCTTCCAAACCATTTAAAAATCTATGAAACATTCTTAGTTTACAGGCTGTTAAAAAACAGGCTAGATTGGCTCCACAGGCTGTAGTTCGATGATTCCTGTTCTAGATCCTTCTACAGGGTCAGACCACGCTAAAAGTGAGTGGGTTCTCTCTCCCTGTGGAAAATGCCAACAGGGCAGCTCTTTCCTCCCTCCTGCCCTGAAGGAGCCTTGACATGGGGTCAGAGAGAGCCAAGTTCCAATCCTGCCCCTGCTGTTGGTGGGCGAGGTGACCTTGCGTAAGTCACGCCGTCTCACTCTGAGCCTAGCCGTCTTTTTATCTAAAATATGGCACTGATGCTTCACAGGACGGCAGGGAGGATTAAATGTGACGATGTCACTGCAAGACCTCTGTCAGCAGCAAAGTTGCATTAGATGGACGAAGGACCATCACTGTTGTTCTTTCACACCGTGAAGCCCGGCGGAGAGTAGGAATGCCTGGCAAGTGGGATCTGGACACTTGGAAGGGGAAGAGCCTTGACCTGGAGGTACAGAGGCTGGGCTGCTGCTGCGTCAGGGAGTCTGTGTGCCCTCCAGCAAGTTCCAACCTTCTCTGGGCCTAATCATGCCGTCCAAGGAGAGCCTATTCCCGCCAAAACTTAGAGGAAGTGGAGTCTCTGTGTTTGGGTTCTGGAGGTTCTCACACTGCAGCAGAAAACCGAGGGAAGAACTTCATACTCACGGAACCCCTAGTAAATGCCAGGCACGGCGCCCTACCCGCCAAACTGGCCCAACAGTCCTATCCGAGAGACCCCGGTAGGGGAAAAGAGGGCCGTGGTTAGGGGCACAGGCTCTGGGTCTGAGTCCCAGCCCTGCCACCCCGAGAAGGGAGGTTCCTTTAATCCAGTTCTTCATTCCCACCCCCTCGTGGACACATTTCCACTCGATTCAGCTAAGCCTCTCTCCCATCTGTTTCTGCTGAGCAATCTAACTGCAGATTCACTCCTTTCCTCTTTCAGTTCAGCTGTCCCCCCATCTTTGTCTTCCAGCTCCTTTTCCCTCATGACTCACTGTCCCCCACCTCCCTCCCCCTCGCCCCCCACACACCTGGGCTCTCAGCCTCTCTTTCCCTCACTGTTGTGCTGTTGCCTCTGGAGCCAGCCCCTCTAAGGCTCCCCCTTCCCTCCCACCACCCAGCACACATTAGCATAAACAAACACCTTCATTTACATAGAATACACAGAGGTTGACATCTGGTCTACCGACTGTCACGGAAGGACTTAAAGAACAGGGAGCTTATCATCAGGGAGACTTTGTGGGGAAGACGCTGCCTCCCTCTCGTCCCCAGTCTCAGAAGAGAGTGGTGACAGCGGAGCCAGCAGGGAACTGTCTCCTCTGGGAACTGTTTCCTTTGTTTGTAACTCAGCTGGCCGGAAAAAATAGCCTCTCCATCGGGCACCGTTGCTGAGTGACAGAAACCTGGAGTGACATGTTTAGGGGGCACTCAGGGGTGTCAGTTATAGAGGCGACCTGCTTAAGTGACTTGTGTAGGTGACAGGTGTGCAGGTGACACGCTCCGGTGACAGCTCCATAAAGAAACAGGCTCAGGGGATGTGTGTAGCTGGCAGCTACCCAGGTGATGTAATAAGATGATAATGGTTGACACACAGGTGGAAATGTACAGGTAACTGCTACATAGGTGATACATGCAGAAGATGTGATTATGTAATAGCGACACAGGTGACATGTTTAGGCAATTGCTACACTGATGACATGCTCAGGTGACAGTAACATAAGCAATATGTTTGTGACACCTGTAGGTGACACAACACAGGTGGTATAGAAGATAGCTCAGGGGACACCTGGATTGGTGCTTTATGAAGAAGGCAGCTTCCCACTTAGGACAATTTCCACAGCCTCTGATGCTCTTCTGCTGGGTTCCCCAGCTCCACAAATGGTCCTGCCCTTCACCATTGGTCCAATCACACCCCTGGGCACCATCCTTGATATCTCCCACCTCTATACTCTCCAAATACAGTCAGTGACCAAGTCCTAAATAAATTCTGAACTATCCCCTTCCCCCCATCTCCCCTGCCACCACCTTTTCTCACCTGGAATGTGGAAGTGGGCAGTTTGCTAGTTTTTCTGCCCTGCTCATCTCCCTCCTAATCCATTCTCCAGGTAGAACCCTGATCTTTTCAAATGCACATGGTTGATGGCACTTCCCTACGTAAAGCTCTTCCAAGGCCTCTCTCTGCTCTTAGGTCAAAGAATCCTTGGCCAACAAGGCCCAGGAGGGTTGGCTCCTGCCACATCTCCAGCCACATCTCAGACTTCCCCTTCCTCCAGCTACGATGGCTTTGTTTCCATTCCTCCCATGTGCCAAGTTCCTTTTTTTAAAGCAATTTTTAAATTTTGGAATCATTTTAGATTTACAGAAAAGCTGCACAGAGAATAGAGAATTCCCATACACCCCTCGCCCAGTTTCCCCCATTCTTAACATCTCACATGACCATGGTTCGGTTGTCAGACGAAGAAACCGACATCGATACAGCACTATTAACCCCAGACTTTATCCAGATTTCACCAGTTTTTCCACTAATGTCCTTTTTCTATTCCAGAATCCCACCCAGGATCCCTCATAGGTGACACTCATGGGTGCATTTAGCCAAGTTCCTTTTTTCATTCAGCACTTCTGCCTGCAATATCCTCACTTCCTGAGAATATTGCACTTTCTTCCCCTGGTTGCGTCCTTCAAGTTACAAAGGAATGGTCACTTTCTCAGTGACAACCTGGACTAGGTGGGTGTGGTAGGTTGATCGTACTGATGGCCTGGATTAACAGCCTCCCAGTATCTACGCCTCCTATGCCTTTACAGCTCTTGCATCCAGGGGTGGAGTCTAGTTCCCCATTCTTGGCCTTGTGACTTGCTTTGCCCAACAGTATGTGGTGGAAGTGATGGTGTGTAAATTCCAAGCCTCAGTCTCAAAAGAACTCTCTCTCTTTCTCCCGCCTCTGCCCTGAGAACTAGCCTCTGATGGAGGATGAGAGCACGTGGAGAGAGGCTCCAGCTGGCCCTGCCGTTCCAGCCAAGGCCACACTCAGGAGTGAGCCTAGCCAACCCCTGGACTCGTGAGCAATAAGCAACGGTTGTTGCTTTAAACCATCCAGGTTTGGGACGGCTTGTTACATAGCAATAGCTAACTGATACAGCAGGTCTCCTCATAGCTCTCCTTAGCAGTCTTTGTCTGAATTGTAATTTAAGAGCTTGTGTTTGTGACTCTCAAATGTCCTCCTCCCCCACTCCATGCACACACAGTAAGCTCCCTGAAGGCAGGGTCTGCAGCCATCTGGTTTACCAGTGTGTCCCAGGGCCCTGCGCAGTGCTCGCCATCATGGTGGGGACTCTATCAATATTTATTCAATGAATGGAGGGGAGACCTTCCCGGAGGCTGTAGTATGAGCATGCAGAACCTTGTCTCCCTCTGGGCTGGAAACCAGGTGCAGCCCCTGCCCACCCAAGGCAGATTCTGCTTCCCATCCGCAGATCCAACAGCTTCCAGGTCCAGCTTGGATTTGGACCAATCTGCCTCTTCTCAGCACCCCATCTGAGCTTGTGTCTTCACTGTTATCCTTCCGAAGTGGATGGAGTGGCCGAGACCCCCTTGCCCCAGACTTGAATGGCACTGATCTGCATAGCGGATAGAAGGCCTTCCGCAGATGGCGGGGCCCCAAGGGGCTGGGGTTGAGGAGACCCCCTCTCATCAGCAATGGGCTGCGGTCAATAGACTATTAATAACTGCAGGGGTTTCTGGAGAGATGAGTGTGATGCAGTATAGCGGCTGGAGTTTACCAGCACTGACGGTGGCTCTGAAGGCCGAGTAACTGTGTTTTTGCAAAGCTGGGCACAGAAACAGCAGGGACCCCCTTGGCAGTCCCTGTGGCCCCCATGGCTCAGGTGAGGCCATGCAAGGGCTAGTCACTGGGGCTTCTGCCAGGCCCGGGGCTGGGACTGTGGGCTGTCCACATTCCACACAAGCATTTAGGCCTACTGTGTGCCACGCCCTTGCAGGGGTGGGGGTGGGGGGTGGATACAGAAATGCAAAGGATTTGGTTCGTGCCTCCGTGTCTTTGCCCAGGCTGTTCCCTCTGCTTGGACCACTCTTCCTTTCTTAAGCCTCTAGCCATCTTTCAAAGCCTGGCAGTTGAGTCTCACTTTCCCCATCTGTCATTCCACCCCATCGGACAGTTGCGAAGATTCCATGGGATAATTCAAGGGCTCAGCTCAGAGCTGGTGCGGTGTGCGAGTCCAATAGACTAGAATCATTAGATAAATAGTGGTCTACAGGCTCTACATTTGCCGCCTCTGCCAGACAGGCTGCCCTGACTGCCGGCTCCCTGTGCAGATGGAGTTCCCCGCCACTTCCCCAGGACTGTGTCTGTCTGGGAGCACCTACCTGTCCATATCATGCTACATCGTTACCAATTTGTCTTCCCTCCCAGGGAAGCATGTGAGCTTCTTGAAGGTGAATCCGGCCACGTGGTAGGTGCTCAGGGACTGTCCACTGCGTGAATGAGGGCAGTGGAAGCAGCCTGGCCCAGGGGTTAGAGACCCCGGGCTCTGGTCGGGGCTCTGCACCCGACTAGCTGCGTGAGGTTGGACAAGGTCCTTGGGCTTCTCTGAGCTTGTTTCTCCATCTGACAAATGGGCATTATAACACCTGCCTGGTGGGATTGCAGCCTTTGGGGGAATGCTGATATTTACACAGATTTACAGTGAGAGGCATTATGCTAAGCATTTCACCCTATCTCACCGAATCCTTGACATCACCCTATTACAATGCAGCATATAAAACACACTCTAACATGTACTACACTGCAATCATAATGTTATTATCCCCACCGTGTAGATGAGGAAGCTGAGGCTCCCAGAGAAGAGGTAACGCCCGAGGTCACAGAGTGAGGAGGTGGGTATCACGGCTCGAAACCAAGCCAGGTGGATGCGAGAGCCCACTGATTGTCTCCCGACCCCTCCCGCCACCCCCACGCTGCTCCTCGGATCCTCCTTCACCAGCTCGGTAATCAGAGCTCTCTGGTCCCGGAGTCAGTCTCCGCGGCTCTCGAGCGAGCGCATTTCTGTGCTGAGCCTCACCACCACCTCTCCAGGTAATGAGTCATCTGCTTCCTCCCCGCTGGGAGACACAGGATGGCCTTTTATCTCCTAAATTCCCTTCTTGCAGCTTCCGGTGGGCCCCTTAATTTCCTGAGCAAGTTGCCTTCACATTCTCCACACCCCACACCATGTGGTAGCCTGTGATCGCCTTCCTTCCCTGGCTTGGTCTTTCCACGAGGAAGATCCTACATTGACACAGAACTGAGACCGTGGACTTGGGGGCAGAGGGCGGGGCTGGGAGGAGATGGGGAAGGTTCTCTGCGTTATTCTTCCTGCACTGGGGAATCAGATGATCCAGTAAGTGACTTTTGCTGGGAACTGACACCAAATTAATGAATATATGCAAATACACTTAGAACAGAGCCTGCGTGCTGTGGGTGCTTGTCAGATTCTTCCCCCGACACTGTTAATTGATTAAATTTTTTCAACTAATTATTAAGTACCTACCACATACCAGGCACTGTTTGCGATGTTGAGTCTGCAGCAGGGAAGAAGACAGAGCAATACTTCTAAACAGCAACACGATGAAGGCATCTTTTCTACGGAGTCTACGTTTATACCTCCTTCCTTCTTAGAACAATCGGCTGGACATTAAGTTGCCCCAGGATTAAGTTCCTCATAACAAACGTCAACTTCAGCCTGCCACATCTTAGGGTAGAGCAACGTGTTAGGTTCCCTTGCTCCTACACCATATGTCTCCTGGGATCCTTGCCTTTTTTTAAAAAAAAATACGTTTATAGACTTATTGAGGTATAATTGACAAACAGTAAACTGTGCGTAAAGTTTACACATTTGATGGGTTTTGACATAGGATGTACCATTGAAACCATTGCCACAATCAAGATGATAAACATATCTATCTCCCCCAAAAGCTTCCTTGAGCCCTTGTGTAATCCCCATCCCAACCCCAGGCAACAATGGATCTGCTTTCCGTCACTGTAAATCTTATTTCCTAGGATTTCATATAAATTGAATCATATAGCATGCGCCATTTTTGGTTTCATTTCTTGCACTCATCATCACTATTTTGAGATTCATTCATGCTTTGTCTGTATCAATAGTTCACTCCTTTTTATGGCCAAGCAGCATCCTATTGCATGGATATACCCCCTTGGTCTGTCCATTCACCTGTCGGGGGATGCTTGGGTTGCTCTCAGTATGGGCTGTTACAGCTAAAGCCGCTATGAACACATGGGTACAAGCCTTTGTGTGGACATGTGCTGTCATTTCTCTTGGGGAAATACAGAGGAGTGGCACGGCTGTGCGTATATTTACATTTAATCGCCCAGCTGTTTTCTACAGTGACTGCATGAGGACCCTTTGGCTTTTTACGACTTTTGTCTTTTTGCCCACCTCTCAGGGTGCCTTCCTGTAGAAGCAGCTCACCCCACGTTATCCCCACCACCCCCACCCTATTCCTACTTTCTAAAGTGCTGTTCTCCATTTGCAGGGAGCCTCAAACCCAAATAACAAGTCCTGTTGGGATTGTGTGTGCATATGGATTTAAAAAGGCTCAGGGAGGGAGGCTGGGGGCTATGGGATTTCTCTCTGAGAAGAGCGTGCACGACATCCGTGGGGATGCCTCTGACTCTCTTTTCTTCTAATCTTTTCTCAGGTGAGGAGAGGTTGAGGGCTGGGGACACACGGTCATTTCCTTCCCTCTGCTCCATCTGGAACCTCTCCACTTCAGTCTTCATTTTTGCCATGTCCCCCTGCCTGAGGCCTCCTCCAGTCCGTCCCCTCCCTACCCTGCCACCAGAGTGACCTTATCATTGTGAGGATCTGGCTTGTCCTTTCCAACTTAAAATCTTCCCGTGGCTTCCATTCACTGGAGGATCAAGCCCAAACTTAATCTGACTGCAAGACCCTCCCTGATCTGTCCAGGACCCTGAAAGGAGAGAAGGAGAGATGGACGGAGGGAGGGAGGGAGGGAGGAAAGGGACGTGTGGCCTCGTATCTCTTGCCAAAATTCAGCAATCAAATAAGAAGACTTGTCAGGACCAAAGTTTTATAATCTACCCTATTTAAAAAGCATTTTGTAATTCAAATGTCTTCATTTATACACACAGTACCTCATTCTGGGCTAACGGAGAAGATTCAGGTAACGATTGGTCCTCTGAGGCCCTGCTTTAATGAAGAGATGAGAGAGCCTTTTCATTTGTATCACCACGGTCTGCATGGAAACGAAGCTTCTAAGGGGCCAGGAAACAGTTGCTTCTTCAAGTAGGTTAAACACACTCCCTGCAATCTTATGAGCCCCGAGTTTGCCTCAGCCCTGCTCTCCTTCATCCTTGCCGGAAAGATCTCCAGTGGGAAGTGATAAAGTTTTACCGCTCGAGCATCTGCCGTGCCGCCTCGATGGGCTGCACGTCCCTGAGGCCTGGGCTTTGTTTCTCCCACCCTCAACACCTGCCCACTGATGGGTCATGCCCCCTGATGCTGGGGCCACGTTGCTCCACTCTAAGTGGATGACCCCACTCTAAGTCTCGGGTACTCACTCCTTCTCCCACCCCCATGGGTCCATCCATCCGTTTAACCTTGCCCTCCCCCACCAGACATGCTGGGTAGTCCCCTTCCACTGGCTTCACCAAACCTCAAACGCCAGAACCCAGAGCTGGGAAGGCCTTCACACACGGTATGTCCCTAGTGAGTATGGCTGGGTGGAGATTATTTCAGGATAGATTTTGCAGCTTTGCACGAGTCCTTTGAACCCTCAGGGGCTGCCACAAAGCTGGCCACACACAGACCATGGCCTCCATCCCTCTTCCTCTGTCTTGACTTAACGCTGAATCTCACTCAGGCCGCCTGGGTCCTGCCTGCACCTGCTCCCTGTCCTCCAGCTTCTGAAAGCGATGATGTAATGTCAGTCTTTCCTGGCCCCCTTAGAGGTGGGTCTCTGCTCAAGCTCACCCCAGAAAGGGGTCCCGGGCCCTAGATTTAGATCAGGCGCAAATGGTCTTACTCTGCTTGGTGTGAACTTGGCTATCGTCACTTGCAGTGGAAAGACCTGAGCCGCCCCTCGTCAATACTCTCCTGGAGAGGCTGCCCGTGAAGAGAGAAGTTTCAGCCCCACTGGGGCAGGAACAGAACAATCCGAAACCCAGAAACGATCCCCTCGCCTTCATTTGGCTAATCCTGGATTTTCTGCTCCAGCAAGCCCTTTAGGGGAGGAGACTGGGGAGACACTTCCCCTGGGCAGGTGTGGAGCCAGGGGGACTGCTTCACGCCGAGACCCTGGTGGACCAAGGAGACTCTCCCTTGAGCTGAGGGACCCTCCTATGGGCGCAGGATGTATGAGGAGGAGGCTAGGACTCCTGTTTTAATATCAGATCTCCCAGTCCAGCCTGTTCATTTAACTAGTCATGGTTTATCCAGGACTTTCCTGGTTTAGGCACTGAAAGTCTCAAGTCCCAGGAACACTTTGGCTCCAGGCAAACCAGGAGAGTTGGTCACCTCACATTTAACAGGTGAGAAAAGGAAAGAGAGAGGAGTGATTGCCCCAGGCTGGGCAGCAGTCAGCACAGATCAGGGATGGAGGGGCCAGGCCAGCCGCGCCAGGGGATCCAGCCCAGGCTCTGGGACGCCTGCAGGGACCGCCCCCTGCAAGGTGACCTGAGGACTGGCGATAGCGTCACAAAGCCCCTCACACAGGGTGGGGGTGGAGGGCACGTGGTAGGGTTCACTGAATGGCGACTGAAGTTGTCAGGAGCCAGGAGTCTCGATGAGTCCAGTCTCCACAGGCCAGAAATATCCGGTGCTCTTTTCACAACACAAAGCTGGAGAGTTTGGGTCTGACTTCCCCCCCGAGCCAGCAGAGAAGGCCGTGCTGGAATTGCTCCATGGGGCTGGGAGCCCACAGTGGGGCCCCCCAACTTCTAGCTGCTCCCCCTGGCTGGGGAGACAGTCAAGGGTCTGGATGCGGTACGCTTCCCTGAAAATACTTGGGCAGCACCAGAGGTGGACAGGCTGTCTCAAACTGGGGGGGCCAGGTGCCAGGTCGGCGGGAAGGAGAGGGAGCTCGGGGCAGGGGGCCCAGGCAGCCAGAAGAGCCCCCCGACCTCAGAGCTGAGCCCCTCGTTCGGCACACAGAGCTTTATTACTTTCTTCCTTGTGTTTTCATTCTTTCCAGAAACTGCCTGAACTCTTTTTTTCTGGGGCCTTTAAAAAGCCATTAGCCTGATTTTCATCCCCGTTTCAACCTGAAAATGGTTTCCATCATAAAACCGCTCAGTGGGTGCAAAACATCTGTGGCTTCCAATCAAATGCAGGGCTGGTGGGGAGAATGATGGAGAAGGATGGCAAAGGGAGGGAGGGAGAAGTTCCAGAACATTCCAGCAGCACCTCCTGCCCTGTCCCCTGTTTCCCTCCCTTCATCCTTGTCCCCTCCCCCCCCCCCCGCCACCTCCCCCGACCCCTCGTCTCAGGCCCTGCCCCCAGCCCCAGACTGTGGATTGGCAATCCCAGCTGTGAGCATTAAGGTGTTAGTCATAATTAGGGCCCAACTGCTGCAGCTCTCTGGCCAGACCCTCAGACCGACAGTGGAGGGCGAGGCCTCGTTCTGCCCCTCCATTGCCTTTCCAAGGGAAGGGTCTCGCCTGCCACTGGCCCACCCTGAGCTGCACCCTCCTACGTTCTAGCATTTCACTCTGAGAGGGGACCCTTTGTGCCGGCCTGGAAGATGCCAGGAGCTCATCCTAGGCCAGCTCAGCCTCCCAGGACTGTGTGACCTCAGGCAGGTCACTCGCCTCTCTGGGCCTCAACTTCTGCAGCAAGGCAGTAGGGAGCCCCTTGTTCTGAGGCTCAAGCCAGGTCACTGTGGAAGGCCCCTCCCTCCTGCCCAGAGAGGAGCTCCAGAGAGGGCAGCCATGATCTCCCGGTGAGCGAACTGGGACTGACCTGTTTCCAACGTGGGAAACACTTCTTGGAAATCAGATTTTATCTTCCAATGATGAATTCCCAAAGGAAAACCACAGCCTAGCCTGGGATCCCTACATCACCCAGGAAGCTAGTAACTAGGACCCTGGGTGATGACAGATTTGGGGTCACTGGCCCATGCCGCTCTGGCCGCCTTGATGCCTGGTCGGTGGACGATGGGTCACTGTGCCATCCTTCTTGGCCCTTCCTACTCTGTTCAGCTGCTACCCTGAGCCTCAGGCCCAAATCCCACTCCCACCTCCATCTCTCTCTGTTGACCCCATTCCCCAGACTCTCCGGCCCACTGCTTCCCCCTCCCCTGTCCCTCTAGCCTGACCCCCCCTCCCCCTCCCCTTTCTCTCCAGGCCTCTCTTCTCTTTCTCTTGCCGCTGCCATGGAAACTACCTTCTCCTCCACATCCTGATTGATCCATTTAGCCCCTCAGATCAGCTCATTCAACTCAGGGTCTGGGTTGGGAGACGGCAAGGGCGGGGGGGCCAGGGGTTCAGGATCTTCCTCCCACCTTGTCTCCACCCCACGCCATTCCAGACCCAGCAGGCACAGGGGCATGTGCCCCCTGGAAAAACACACTGGGTGGTAGGGAACTAGAAACCAGGCAGCGGGCTAAAGGGAACGCAGACCGAGGAAGCTGGCAGCAAGCCAACTAGAAGCAAGGCAGAGAGGCTGAAGGCACCTGGCTGTGCCTGCTGCCTGCTTTCTATCCCGGTGGGCGCTTTGCTTTTTAACAGGAATCTCTGCCTCTCTGTCTTGGTCTCTCGACTTGGCGGTGGGTGAGTGCTGGCATCATGAAGACCTTCAGCAGGGGAAGGAAGACATGGCAGGTGGCTGGCCCAGGTCCCTGCACTTCCCTGATCTTCTTCAGTGAACACAGCCACGCCCCTACTGTGCGCAAGGCAAAAGATTCTAGGGGACAATGCGTGCCTTGTTCATCTCTGTGCATCAGTGGTTCATTGAGCACCTACTGTGTGCAAGACCCCATGGGAGGCATTTAGAACACTGATCTCTTTCAACCCTTACATAAGCTCTCTGAAATAAGAATAATAATAGTAATAATAATAATAGAGCTTCCTGTGTGTCACATACTCCCAGCTCTAACATGCTACAGTTGAGTGATCTGGGACAACTTTTTAATATCTGTGCCTCAGTTTCCCCATCTGCAAAGATCAACCTTCAACACAACCTCATGAGGTAGGTCTTGGTATTATCATCCCAGTGTCACAGATGAGGAAACTGAGGCACAGGAATGTTGTTTAGAACTTGTTGACCATCACGCAGCCAGAAGATGTCAGGGCTGGGGCGCGGACCCTGGCAGTCGGGCTCCCGAGCTGATGCTCTGAACCCCCATGCTCGTTGCCTTTGAAGGTGGGAGTGACCCGGGCTTCTGCAAGGTCACCCCTTCACCCCCCACTCCCCACGCCCTGACCCCGGTCAGCGGCAGGATGGAAACAAACTCCTGCAGACTGGAGAGAGTCGTACAGGGGAGCAGAAGGAGCGAGCGCTCCGAGGTCAGCGAGGCGGCAGATTGCGGCTCTAGAGCAATGATTTCAGCTCTGGGCCTCCCGCCAGCGGAGGCAGGCTGGGCCCCTGGGAGCATGGCCTGGCTGTCCCTTCTGGGGACCAAGAGCAGACCCCTTCGTCTGCAGGGACCAAATTTTTCCTGGAAGCAAACTCGAGCAAGAATCCATCACACAGTTCCCTGTAATAGGGGACCAGAGCCGCCCAGAGGCCAATCTCTTCCACCACAGTTTGACAAAAGCTCAGAAAAGAGGCTCCAAGAGATAGTTCTTGACGCTTAGAAAGGCAGGCAGCACGCCAAAGCAGTGCAACTTGGAGAAGCCTTGTCTGCCGAGGCCGGAGCCTGCCTGGCCCTCGGGCGTGGCTGTCGATCAGCCTGGCTTCCTGGAGGGAGACAGTCAGGGGAAATATCCTCCAAGTCCGAGATGGACGCGCAGCCAGCTGACACTCTATCATCGAGTACCTACAACCACCCAGGGAGATCAAAGTGACAAACCTCTTAGCAGATTAGGAAACTGAGGCCCAGAAAGGCCAAGCAATTTGTCCAAGGTCACGCAGCTAACGCCTGCAAGAGCTGGGGCAGGCACTCAGCTCTCTCTGGCTCCAGGAGGCCATCAAGAGGACAAAACATCTGACTGTGGCCTAGAGTCCCCCTCTCCTTTAGGATGGCTGGGGGGCCGCTTCAGAGCAGGACAGTCACCCCAGTGGAGTAAAACAAACCTTAATTGTCCTTGCAAAGCTGCAGCCGGGCCTGGGGCCCCACAGGAGGCCTTTCCCAACCAGGTCAGCTGATGGGTGACCCGGGGCCGAACCGATCCCCGCTGTTTCATCAAAGCTGAGCTAAAAACAGCCTTGCTTTGACAATGGAAAATTGAATCTCCCCGTTCCCTCTTAAGGCTCTTAAACAGGTCAGCCCACCAAAAACCCAATCCTTCAATCTGGGTTCTTTTAAAAAGTAGGGCAGGCCAATTATGTTTTAGTGTCCTGAGCTACGTGAGAGCACGGAAGGTTAGGCCGGGGCGCCGAGGCCGCCGGCAGATGGGAGACAGAGGAGTGGGCCAGCCTCTCCCACCAGCCTCTTTGTCAAAACAAAATTAAAACGCCCGGACTCCCACTGGCACGAGATCCCATCCACGGTAATAGGTATTTATCTGTGTGTTCAGTGTGGGCTCGATGCCATGGGGACATGGACACGGGATGGTGTCTTGTTCCCTCTCTGTCTCTCACACCTAGTGCAGTGCCTCAGATGTAGAAAACACTCGAGAAATATCTGTTTGCTCATTCATTCATTCATTCATTCATTCAGTATATGTTTACTGAGTCCCTGCTGTGTGCCAAGGCCTGTCCTGAGTGCTGGGGATACAGCTGTGAACAATAGAGGCAAAACCTCCGTCCTCATGGAGCTGATGTTCCAGTTGAGAGAGACAGATCATCAACAACGCAGCTTTAAACAAATAGCGTGTTGGAGGTTATGTGGGTATTTACAAAAATAAAGACAGGATAGGGATGGAGAGTGCTGGGAGCAGGGGTGGGGTTTAAATTTTAGATGCTAAACTGCAGGGTGTCAGGGAAGGGGACGTACGAGTGAAGAGCAAAGGCGGGCAGTGAGTGGGCCACATGGACATCTGGGGGAAGGAGGGATGAAACTGACCGTCACTGAACTGACATTAAGTGCCACAAATCGCTAGGCATGTTGGCCTCTGTCATCTCCTTGTGAATTCCCTGGAACAGCTTTATGAGATGAACAGCAGTGTGTAAATTACCAATGAAGTAACAGAATCTCAGACAAAGTCAAAGACAATGTCTCCTCTTCACTGGCTCACGGCCTGTGTAAGGAAGTTAAACAATTCCACAGCCATTCTCTTCTCATAGTAATAGAGCCCCTGAGAGCTGGACACGTGGCTGCCTGAAATAATGACTACATTTCCCAGCCACTCTTGCAGCAGGGGTGGCCATGTGACTACATTCTGGCCAATGGGATGTAACTAGAGGCGTTATGTACAACTTCCTGAAGGGTCCTTAAGGAAGAGGTTGTGTCCTTCTCCTTCCTCTTCCCACTTCCTCCTGGATGGAATGTAGTCCTAAGGGCTGGAGCTGGAGCAGCCTTCTTAGACTTTGAGGTGACCTTTGAGAATGGAGGCCAGCACAGTGGAGCATCAGGAGTGAAGGAGCCTGAGTCCCTGACACCATGGAACACCCTACATGCTCTGGACAGGTTACAGGGGACTCTCAGGAGAAAGAAGGGTAAACTTTTATCTAGTTTGACACATTTATTTTGTGTTTTTCTTGCATGTAACCCAAACGAATTCTAATTGATACAGTTTCAGACAACAGAGTGGTGTGGACTATAGGGAATGGAGAGGCCATTCCCTGGTTAAATCCAGCCACTACTTTTGGCAGTCGACTGCTATAATTCTGGAATAATCAGTTAAAAGGCCACATCTTCAGCTTTTTAAAGAAAAGCCAAAAATAAAGATTTGTAAGTGAAATCTCCTAATTTTCAAAAGTTTGTCATTGATTTAATTTTAAACTTTTTTCTTTAATCAAAAAAACTCAATGTTGGTCCGACAGAACTTGTTCACTGCTGCCTTTGGCCTGTGAGTCCTGGTTTGTGGGTGAGGGCCCACGAGAGGAAGGACTTACAAGAGAAACTGAACGACCAAGGGAGAGGCAGAGCTGGGACCATCAGGGGGCAGCCATCTGCTGGGTGAGGCCCCACTCTGAGCCCCACTGGGTTTGAGGTCCTGGGGTGAGCATCTTGGATTCTCACCAAGGCCACAACAGAAACAGTCTTGTTTAACCAAACACACACACACACACACACACACACACACACACACACACACACAGACATACACCCCTTATCAGTGGAGACAAGGCCCACAGAAGTGAGCAGTGGCTTGGCAGGCTGGTGAATTTTAATGGATGTGTTACTTTCAATTGAAGCCTCCACCATCTGCTCCTTCTGCTAACTGTCAGAGTAAGGAGGAGAGGTTCTCGGCGGTGGTTCTGGGAAGGTGAGAATGAGCAAGGGAGCGACTGACCACCCCGCTGTGAGTTTGGAGGGGAGGGTCAGGGGGTCTCCTCATGTCCACGCAATGTCATTTAACAGTCACACTGGCCCAGGAGAGTGCCAACAGCTGGGTGCAGTCTGGCCCACCACCCTGGTTCGGGAAGAGCCACCTAGAGTCAACGTGCCCAGCTCCAGCTCTGAGGAAGGTCTTTCCTCTCACAGGTTCACTTTCCCCGTGGATTCTCCAGACCCACTCCGAGTGCCTGCACGAATACTCTGGATACCAAGGATGGCAATCCTAAGAGCACGGACATGAGCCTGGCTTTGAATCCTGACTCCTCCACTGACCAGCTGTGTGACCTCAAGCAAGTTACTCTACCACTCTGTGCCTCCATTTCCCCACCTTAAACTTGGGATAGTAATAGTATCTTTTCTATGGGCTGTTGAGAGGATTAAGTGAGATAATATACGGACTGCACTTTGGACAGCCCCTGCCCCACAGTCGCCTTTTCATTTTGATCGCCATCACTAGTGTTGGTGTCTACACTGTCTTCCAATCACTCGGCTCTCCTCTGCTGTTCTCTGAGAGGCCTGGGTAGGGATTCGGATTCATGCCCAGCGACTGAGTGGGGGAAGGAAAAGGACCAGGAGGTCCCAGGAACGTGGAGCCATTGGGGTGCACACAGAGAGAATGTGGAGGGGGGCTGCTCTTGCAACACTCAGACTCAACACTGAGGACTCACTTTTTCAAATGAGTTGTGGATGTTCGAGGCTTTGTCCTGGCTCTGCGGTCTCTTGGATGTGGTGGTCCTGATTCTCAGAGGTAAGGAGTGGCTCCTATGCAGAGGGGTATGGCTTAGCGGCCGAGAGCACAGGTGGTGGCATTTGACGGAGTGGGGTCAAATCTCAGCTCTGCCACTTGGAAGCACTGTGACCTTGAGCCAGTAGCTTAACTTCTCTGTGCTTATGTCTCTTAATCTGTAAAATCAAGTAATACAATGCCCGCCTCCCAGGACTATGGTGAGGAGTGAGATAACAGTACGGAAAGGATGGAATGTTCTTTCCCTGCTCATAGACCCTGGAGTAGGGGAGGGAATGCCACTCCTGGAAAACATTGGCATGAACAACACTAGCCACCATTTATTGAGAATGCCCTAGTTCTGAGCACTCCATCCACTCCATCTCTAATCCTCACTGAACCCCAGAGGGACAAGCACCAGACACACAGGAAACCTGGGGCTCAGTGTGGTTATATGACCCACCTGAGGTCACACACAGAGGGAGCGGTAGAGACAGATGTTCAACGGTTCTGCAAAATGGAACCAAGGGTGGGCTCTGTCCTTTAAGGTTAACTCCAAGGCCCGTCTGTCCACCTGTGTCCCCAGCACCTAGAACACTGCTAGGTGCATATTGGTGTTCCCTGTCTACTTGTGGAATAACAATAGATAACACACAGCATGGTGTGTGCCAGGCACTGTTCCAAACACATTATACCCATTAGCTCACTGAATCCCCGAACAACCCTCTGCTTGTTATTCTGTGCTGTTACTATATTATGTGCTGTTATTAACATCCCTGTTTTACAGCTGAGGAAACTGAGGCACAGAAAGGTTTAGTAATGTGCCCAAGGTCATGCTGAAAGACTGGCTATTCCATCGTCAATGCAAGAGGCAAGATCAAGTCAAGGTTGTGTCTGGGAGGAATTGGCATCCTGGGGAGGCACTGAGGCCGGGACTTAGGGACAGGGGTTCAATTAAAGATCTGTTCATGGAATTGAGGGGCAGGGGCTTGCACACAGGACAGTGGGAGAGTTGCCCACACTAGTGTTCAAGGTCAGAGAGGAGGGCTGATAAAAATGACAGCCCGTGTGGATCCCTGAGCAGGAGTAGGACACTCTCAGTCTCTGAGCAGTGGGAAGGAAGGGGCTGGGTAGCTGTGGTTTCTGGAAGGACTGGGGGTCCATCCCCATCAATGGCAGGAGGGACCCCATTCCCCAATGTTCAGCTTTGGAACTCACTCTCTGTGGCCTTGGCAGTGGCCACACCCATGTTGGGAAGGAGGGGACAGATGACAGCTCTCCTCTGACATGGCCCAAGGTCTCCAGGGCATCCTGCCCCCACTGCTCTGTGTCATTGCCTGGCAGAGCCTAGGCCTGGTGGCTGGCATAGGCCAAGGACCCCAATTGGCCTCTGTCATGCCTCAGTCTTGGGCTGGCTCTGGGTCTTGGTTTCCCATCATGGACTCTGCTTTCCAGAAAGTGAGCCTAGAGCCAAGCAGGAATCCCTGCACTGGAGCATGGGAGGGCTTTGCGTTTCCAACCTCACAAACACTGAATGACTCTTCTGTGCCAGGCTCTATGCTGGGGGCTTCTACAGAGGATGTCATGAAATCTTCAGTGCATCCATCCATCTGTCTATTCATCTATCCATCCACTCATCCATCCATCCATTTATCCATCCATCCCTCCATCCATCCATCCAACCATCCATCCATCCACTCATTTATCCATCCATTCATCTATCTATCCACTCATGCATCCATCTAACAATTCTACATTGAGTATCTACCATGTGCCACTCAATGGCACATGGAGTAATTACTACAGAAACAACAGTGAATAAGACAGACGTGAACCCTGCCCTCATGGAGCTTACTTTCTAGTGCTCCAGATGGAGAGGAACTAACCACCTAAATACATGTTTAATTAACCATGTGATGAGTTCCATGGGACATCCTAGAGTCGAAGTGGGAGGACCTAACCAAGCTGCACTAGAAAGTCAGGAAAAGCTTTCCTAGGAAGGGACATGAAAACAGAGGTCAGAGGAGGAGCAGGCCTTGGCAGTTGAGGCGGTGCGGGAGCACAGGTGGGGAGGATTCCAGGCAGAGGGAACCAGCTGTGCAAAACTCCTGGGAGAGGAGAGGGGCGATGGTCACTGAAGAAGTGAAGGCAGGTCCCGGGAGTGAGGGGCAGTGGTACAAGATGCCAAGGGTAAGCGGGCAGGGCTGGCCACGCAGGCCTCCTGGGTCAGGTTGAAGGTTTTGGTTTTCCTCCTAAGAACGGTGGCAGTAACCGGCAAAACTGGAGGAGAGTGAGGATGGAGGCGTGACATGGTTAGTCTGCACTGTCACCCTGCTGAATAAAGACCAGGATGAGGAAGGACAAGAGTGGGCAGAGGCCAGCCCCTTAGGAAGCCACTGCAATGGCGTTAGATGGAAACACTGGCGGCTGGATCTAGCAGAGGAAATAGAGAGGAATGAACTATCTTGGAACCAATTCAGGAGGTGCTGGAGATGGGACACAGTGACTGATTGGACATGGGGAGTGAGGGAGAGAGAGGTGCCCAGAAAATTCCCGAGTTTCTGGCTTGGGCGGCTGGCGGGTAGCGGGGTCCTTCACTAAGACAAGCAGCAAGGAGCCCCTGAGAGGGGACGGCGTGAGTTCACGTTGCCTGAGAGACCTCCAAAGGGAAATGTTGAACAGGGCCTGGGCGTGCGGGTCTGGAGAGATTCCGGGCTGAGGACAAAGGGCCCTGGCTGCAGGCACCACCACTCCCATGTGCCACACGAGGAGCTGGCCTCAGAGAGGTGCCATCGTGTGTCCAGGTGCCGGGCCTACCCGAGTTAATCTCTGGGAAGAATAACATTGTCAAACCCTGGATTCACGTGCAGCCAGCTTCCTGGCAGGAGCTAGAGTTCCCCTCTTTCCTTGGCTCCAGATGGTTCCATGTGGGCCAGCTCGTGTCTGCTTACAGACAGCTCTCAGCTGACAGCAGTTTCATCTCCTTGGGGCTGGGTGGGAATAGCCCGGGAGATTGTGGGTGGACCAGGCAAATGCTCCCCGTTGCTGAGATTCCTCTCACAAGGCGCTCCCACGCTCCCTCCCTTCTCTCCAGCCACAGATCTCTGGATGCACTGCCTGACTTTTGCCCCTGCTGTGCCCTCCACCCGGAATGCCTTCCTCTTGTTTCTTTGTCCATCTCCCACTCCCCCACCAATCACGGTCTCTGATAAGCTGCCTAAGCCCCTTACCCTCCCACACCTCCATCAGCCAGGCCAGGTAGACGCCTGTGGACTCCTGGGGCCCCCGGAGCCACGGTCTGCTTGTCCAGATCTTCCCCTTCATCGCCCGCTCCCTGAACAGGCTGCGAGTGCCTCGCACAGCTCAAGAAATGCGTCTCATGCCGCCAGAATTCCTAGCTGCTCTCCTGGGGCCTGATGTATCATTGGCATCGGTGCAAGTTTGCTGAGAGGTGAGATGGTACCGTGGCCTCAGACTACCCTGGTTGCGTCCCAGCTCTGCTACAAGTCATTCTCTGTGTGGCCTCCAGCAAGTCACTCCCCTTCTCTGATCTCTTGTTTCCTCATCTGCAAAGTGGGGCTCATGAAGGATGGTCCTCGGGGCCTGCCCAGGTAGCACAGTGGTTAAGTTCGCACACTCTGCTTCGGCGGCCCGGGGTTCGCCGGTTCAGATCCTGGGTGCGGACCTACACACCACTCATCAAGCCATGCTGAGGCAGCGTCCCACATACAGCAACTAGAAGGATGTACAACTATGACATACAACTATCTACTGGGGCTTTGGGGAGAAAAAAGGAGGAAAATTGGCAATAGATGTTAGCTCAGGGCCAATCTTCCTCAAAAAAAAAAAAATATATATGATGAAAAAAAAAGGATGGCTCTTGGAGGCGTATTATGAGGATTAAACAAATTCATGTGTACGGAGGCCACTGCAGAGGGCTCAGCCCACAGTACCAGCAATACACACTCTATAAATCTTAGTACCGTAATTATTATTAATTAGGCACGCAGCATCTTTACACATAAAGGATGACCTCCGCCCGCCTCCAGGGAGTGAGTCAAATCTCTAACGTTGGAATTGTGGCGAGAGAGAGTGGCCAGGCTGGGCTGGAGGAGAAGGGCTGAAACAGACTAGACATTTTCTTTGTTAAAAAAAAAAAATGTTGGGCTACATTCAAGACGAAGGCAGATGCATGAGAATAGGTTTATCAAGGTGGTTTTCAGCTCCACTGTAATTTAAAATAAATAAGTCAATTTAATGTTTGGAGAGTGAGTTATGCCTTATTAGGGACACGGTGAGCTGAGGAAACTTGGCCAATGCGAAATCTGAGAAATTGGCCCCGGCCGTGAGAGTAATTACGGCAATGCTTCAGCGTGCAGTCTCGCCCAACGATATTTTCATTCTGTCTAATTTATTAGTTTATTAGCTTTATGGTGAATATAGAACCAAAGACCACAACATGGGCCTAATTTGATCACAGCCAAATTTTCACGTCTTCCCGAGATGGCCGTAATAAGCGAAGAGACCCCTGCTTCAAAGCTGTTTCCAGGTTTTCCAGAAAGATTCAGGGCAGAGTTCCAGGACTCTGGGTTCTGGGGTTGCGAATTAAAAAGGCAGTAGAAGACGGTGGTCCGGAGTGCAGACTGTCTGGTTTTAAATCCCAGCTCCTTCACTTTCTAGTCTGCGGCCTCAAGGACTTAGTGTCTCCAGGTCTCGGTTTTCTCGCCTGTAAAATGGGGGCGATAATAATTCCTACCCATATGGAAATTGAGAGCCCTGTGTGACAGGGCCTGAGTGGAATTGTTCCCCCCGGTCTCCCTAGCGCCCAGCACTGTGCCTGGCTCGTCACAGATGTTCAGTAACTGTTGTTGAAGGAAGGTGGCGAAGGCCAACATCCATGTCACATCCATTACGCTTAGCACATAATCATCACTGAGCCCCTGTCTCCTGTACATCGTGCAGTTCTAAGAGCTTTACTAACTCCTTTAAGCCTCAAGACACTCTACAAAGTAGGTACTACTATCATCACCCCCATGTTAGAGATAGGGAAACTGAGGCACAGAGAGGTAGTGACTTGCCTAGGGTCCCATGACCAGTAGGTGGCAAAGCTGGGATTCAGATGCCAGGAGCCTAGCTCCAGGGTGACTCTATCATGTCCCCTCCTGAATTCAGCATTTCTTATGTTTTAGCTTTATTATTCATAATGAAGGTCCAGTCCCATGACACTGTGAGGATGTCGAATCTGAACCCTTTTCTTTGCAGCCCGAGCCCACTGGGGTCTGGCCGCTCCTTCCCTCTCCAGCTGCAATTCTTCGCTCCTTCCTTCCCCTCTCTTGCCTTCCCCTGGGCCCTCCCTTCTCTGCTCAGGCAGTCTCCTCGCTGGCCCCAAACAGCACCCAGTGGGTCTGCTCAGTGCAACAAACGCCTTCGAGCCCCTCAGCCTGCCAGGCCCAGCCCTGGATGGTGGGGGCACGGGGATGATAACAGGGGCTCTTGCCCCAAGTAGCCCACCCCGAACTCCTGAACACCTACTGTGCGCCGGACCCTGAAGAGGGAACTGGAGAGACAGGAAGGAAGAAGGGATGGTCCTCGTACCTTACACGTAGCAAAAGGGACTTTGCAGGTGTGATTAAGGATCTAGAGATGGGCGACTCTCCTGGACTATCCAACGACGTCACGAGGGTCTTTATAAGAGGGAGGGAGGAGGGTCAGACTCAGAGAAGGAGGTGTGATGACAGAAGCAGAGGTCAGAGTGATGCCGCTGCTGTAGGGGGCTACAAGCCAAGGCATGTGGGCACCTCTAGAGGCTTCAAAAGGCAAAGAAACAGATTCTTTCCTAGAGCTTCCAGAAGGAACTCAGCCCTACCAACACTTGATTTTAGCCCAGTGAGCCCAGCCAGACTTCTGACCTCCAGAACTGTAAGATGCTGAATTTGTGTCATTTTAAGCCACCAGGTTTGTGGTGATTTGTGACAGAAGCAATAAGGTATTAGGGACAGCTAACGCTGATGGAGTAGCGCCTACTGTGATAAAACCCAGGTGAGCGTGGTCTCGTTTAATCTCCCAACAACCACTGCTGCCCCGGCAAGAAGATGCTCTTACCCCCATTCTGCAGATGCAGTTAATTCACTCACTTAACAAGTGTTCATTGACGGCCCCAGGCACCTTCCCAGTGCCGGAGATGGAGCAGTGAGCAAGCGACAGGAGGACACTTGATTTCTGGAGGGAGAGAGACAATGAACAAGCAGACGTGCAGGTACATATCACACACCACCAGGAAGTGACACAGATGGTCCATGAAAAAGCAAGAGGGCAGGTAAAGATGGGGATGGGGATGCTGCTTTGGACGAGGGGGTCAGGGAAGGCCTCTCTGTGGAGGTGACATCTGAGCAGACACCGGATGGACTGAGGAAGGAGCCATGCGGACATCTGGAACATTCCAGGCAAAGAAACCGATCGCAGAGAGGCGAGGCACTTGCTCGCCTGGGTCGAAGCTCACCAGTTCTGCCCCTCCTGAGCTTCAGCCCTAACCTCCACATCGTACGGTGAATCGGGGAGTCTGTCTAGAGCGATCAGAGTGCAGAGGAAGCAGAGGGAGGGTCTGTTGAATTGGGCCTGGGCTGAGGTCTCAGGGCAGGTTCCCGGGGGCAGAGACGTGTGGGTGTGATCTGGAAGGATGGGGAGGGTTTTGATAGGCAGAGGTGGGGGGTCCGCTTCTGCAAAGTCAGGGGGCGGAGAAGTAGGTGGTGCTTTAAGAAACGTGGAGTCACCCTCATGGCTGGATCAAGAGTAGGGACACACAGGATATGGAGCTCCCAGAACTCGCATACCCTGCTGGCGGGAGTGTGGAAGGGAAAAGGACTTTGGGAACAGGCAGTATGGGAGGCTGAATTGTGTCCCCCTGACAGATGCGTTGAAGTCCCATCCCTGGAACCTGTGAATGTGACCTTATTCGGAAAGAAGGTCTTTGCAGATGTAACCAAGCTAAGATGAGATCATACTGGATTAGGGTGGACCCCAATCCAGTGTCTGGTGTCCTTAACGGAAAAGAGAAATTTGGACACAGAGACACAGACCCACAGAGGGAGGACGCCATGTGAGGACAGAGGCAGAGATGGGAGTGATGCCTCTGTAAGCCAAGGGATGCCAAGGAATGCCGGCAACCACCGGAAGCTGGAGAGGCAAGGAAAGATTTTTCCCTAGAGCTTTCAGAGGGAGCAAGGCTCTGCTGACAACTTGATTTCAGGTTTCAAGCCTCTAGAAGTGTGAGAGAATAATTTTCCATTGTTTTAAGCCCCCCAGTTTGTGGTATTTTGTGATGGCAGCCCTAGCAAATTAATATAAGCAGCCTCTATGAAAGCTGAACATTTGCCTTCTCTGCTCCCACAATTCCTTTCCCAGGGATACACCCAAGAGAAATGAATGCTCACGTTCAGAACAACTTTACTTGTCATTCCTCAAAACTGGAAGCAACAACCCCAACGTCCCTCCACAGGAGAATGGATAAATAACCCGTAATAGATCCACGCAATGAAGTAGTATGCAGCAATGAAAAAGGTTGGGCCACTGACACAGGCAACCACACAAACAAATCTCCAAGACATCATGCTGAGTGAAAGAAGCCAGGCACAGAAAGTGCGATTCTATATACGTGCAGAGCAAGGACAGGAAAAACTAGTCTAAGTTGATTTGAAAGTCAGAATCATGTTTCCCTCTTGGTGGAAGGAAACCTCGTGGGATGCCAGAAATGTTTTATATCCTGATCTGGGAGGTAGGTGGGCACCAGGGTGTGTCTGTGTGATTCCCTGAGCTGGACCCTTTAGATTAAGCACTTGACTGTGTGTATGTTATATCTTAATGTAAAAGGAAAATAAATAGATGTGGACCCCCAGGTCGAGAGCCTCAAAAGTCTCCCAGAGGCACCTGGAGTCGGTTCTGTTGGCCTCCAAGAGGCTGGGGATGGAGGATTGTTGACCAGAGGACGGGATGAAGCCATGGGCAGGACTGGGGGCATTTAGTGGCATCTAAAGAGGATTTACGGTGAATCCAGGGGCTCCCTTGGCCCCTCGGCAGCTGGAGCAGCTGGCAGGGCCTCGTGTGCCCCTCCCCGCCCCGGATCTCGTGGGCTGGCGTCACAGCAAGCGGGGGAGAAACAGAGCAGGCGGAGCTAACGGAGCAGGGACGCAGTCCAGGCTGTCTCTCTCCTCGCTGCCAGCCTCGCCTTATCAGCTTGCTCTGCTGGGCCGTGCTCTGGTCTCGTCAGCTCCTTCCCTCCCAGGGCACCCTGGTATTCACTCCGTCAGACCTCAGCACCTCCACGCTGACTGCTCTGGGGCCCAGACCTCATCGCCCGCCTCCTCCGCCGGCGTATTGCTGGGGCAAAAAGGAGACAGGCCTCCAGCAGCCGGCTGGAGACAGCGGATGGAACGGCCATCGGGGGCAGGACTGGGGTCCCTGTCATGGGACGAGTGATACGGGGGCTCAGAGAGGCCAAGTGATCTGCCCAAGGTCCCACAGCCCCGAAGGGGCAGATCTGGGCTCCCCATTCTGGTCTGCTCAACCCCAGAGCCTGGCCCCTTGCTCCGTGCTCCCCACTCTTGACTGCGCAATACGCCAAGTGAATGAACCCCCAGGCCAGTGGCGACTGGTGGCGGTGTGGTCCAGTGGAGAAGGACCCTGGCTGCAGGATGCCTGGGTTCAAACCCTGGCTCTGGCCCTGCCACGTGCTTAACCTGGGGCCAGACACTTAACCTCCTGGCCCCTCGGTTTTCCCATCTGTAAAACGGGACAGACGTGGCACCTTCTCCACGGTTATGAGTTTTTACGCGTAACGCACGTGCGCTTGGCACACAGCGAGGCCAGACAGTGCTCGCTGTCGTAATCAGTGTTGTTATCACGGGCCCTGAGGCGGCTATAAAGGTGAAAGCCAAAAGGGTCACATTTCTCCCCGGGAGCCCTTTGAGGGCATCAGACCCACAGACAGACCCTTTGTGGGCACCCCCTCCTCTTTCTCAATGACTCTGATGGGGAGAAGGGGGGTGGGGGCAGGGCACGGTGAGGGTGGGGTCTGCTCAGGGCCCACAGCAGAGGGGGCCCCTTGCACCTGGCTGGTGGGGCTGTGAGCCCGGATCCGGCTGAGCCGCAGCTCCTCCTCAAGTGTGGCACCGTCAGTGGGGCCGTGGTGCCTCCAGGCCCCAAGTGGGGGCCTGCAAAGACGCCTCCTGTTTGCAGCCCCTCCAGGCAGTGTCGTGAGCCCCTCGGCCTGAGCTCTGGCCATTCCCTGCT
This sequence comes from Diceros bicornis minor, assembly GCF_020826845.1. Lineage (NCBI taxonomy): Eukaryota > Metazoa > Chordata > Mammalia > Perissodactyla > Rhinocerotidae > Diceros > Diceros bicornis. The sequence continues at coordinate 35,540,255 of NC_080752.1, read as the reverse complement.
GCCCTGACCCAGCTTGATGCCTCCTTAAAATCCCAGGTCTGCCCTGCAGGCTGCATGGGTCCTGGGTGTGGATTCGGGCTCTGCCGGCCCCATAGACCTCACAGGGTCACCCGGGCCATCCCCCTGCCTTCCCACCACACTCACGCCAAGCCAGAAAAGGGGGCTCCTGCCCCTTGTCTGAATCTGCAGAGGAGGGTCCCTGGGGGAGGAGGAGGGTGGGGAGCCCGGGGCTGTGGTCGGGCACGAGTGGTCAGGCTTGTCTGGTTGTTGAAGGAGGCAGCAGGGCAGGCACTGACATGGAGGCTCCAGGTAATGGGCCTCTGACTCCTCGGAGAAGGGCTCACGAAGGAGGTTACTGCCCCCACTGCTGCCCCCACACCCAGGCTGCCCCCATACGCCCGTTCTGCAACCCCGGTAGGTGAGCAGCCTGGGCGTGGAAAGGCCCCACCTGCACGCGCTGGGCCCTCCAGCCCATCCAGGCTCCGCACCCTGTACTGTAACCGTCTCCTCACATGTCTGTCTGGGCCTCAGTTGCCTCATCTGTAAAATGGGAGGTGGGACACAGCCCACCTCCTGGGGTGTTGTGGGGCTTGAATGAGACAACGCACTAAAATGTTTAAAACCATGTGAGCGCTCAACAAATAGAAGCTCTTCCTTTGGGGGAGGGGTCTGGCTTTTTTCTGCAATCATGTCACCCTGCTCTGCTTAACCTGGCGGCTGGCTCGCCAGAGGCTCTCATAAATGTTTGTTCAATGAACAAACAAACAAAATGTTTGGCAATTCCGTTCTGCATTCACTCCTGGAAAGCATCCGGGCCCGACTGGGGGTAGGAGCTGTTCTTAGGATGGTCACTCGGGGGAGGGGCAGAAAGGGTCCCCAAATCAGAAGGAAAAGCTAGATCTTTCATTCATTCTTTCATCCCCTCTGCACTTCCTCTGCGCTGAGCTCTGCAGGGCCTGGGGTGGGGAGGGGGTGCAGACATGGTCCCTCCCTCCAAGAGCAACAGTCAGACCATGGAAGGCTGAGGAGAAAGGCTCCTGAGACCCCGGGAGCAGGGTGTCCCTGCTGGGTACTCCTGTGAACACATGACCTTTCCCCTCCATTATTATCACCGTTGTGGTTACTTTACGTTACGATATGAAGTTCGTCTCACACAGAAGCATACATATAACACGTATGTATGGTACGGAGCGTGTTATAACGAGCACCTGGGATTCTGCTCTCACTCACTTAACACCACATGTGCTAGACATTAGGCATTTTGAAGAGGAGAATTCCTACAACCCTCACGAAAGCTTGGGGGGCTGGAATCCTTTTCCTCTCACCCGTGAAGCAGTTGCGTCTCTAAGTGCTGCCCAGTGTCACCGTAGAGAGCCCTTGGAAGAGGGAAACCACAGCTGCCCACCTGCCTGCACCGCAGCCCAGGGGGAGGAGGTCCTGTATCCCCGCACCCCAAGCCTGCCAGAGCCCTCACAGAGCAGTGGCTGAGAGCCTGTGTCCTGCCTCTGACCTCTCGCGTAGCTGGTGGTGTGAATCCCACACACTTACCTGCTGCGTGACCTTGGGCAAGTCACCAACCTCTCTGAGCTTCATCTTTTCACCTACAAATGGGGATAGTAACAGCACCTCCATTGTGAGGATTTACGAGTCAGGTGTGAAGGAGCTCACAGCAGGGCCCGGCGCAGAGTAAGAGCCTGATAAATACTAGTCTTAGCATTATTTTTAGTCCTCAGATCTCAGGGCTCTGGCTACCGCATCACTCTCGAGGGGGAAGCAAAAGTCCAGGGAAGTTAAATTCAAGTACCCAAAAGCCCCTGGCAGGGCTGGTGAATGGGGGTGAGAGTTACGACTGGCTTTAGTCCCATGGTCCCCACAAAATACTCAACATGCCTGCGAACATTAACCTAGCAGGGAACAAAAAACAAAAGACACGAGTAAACCAATGTCCTGTCACGGAAGGAAACATGTAATCAATTAACTGAGCCTCCCCGGACCTCTGCAAGACATAACTAGGAGTGTCAGCCCAGCGCACAAACAGGCTGCTGTCACAGCAGGGACCAGCCACCCCCCTGAGAATCCAAACGCAAATGCATAGAACCCACCGGGTGCCAGGCCAGTCCCCAGCATGTCTCGGAGCCCTGGGCATCTGTCTCCCGGGCCCAGCCCTGGCTGCGCACCTGGAGTCCAGTCGCCCTGGGGGCCGGGACCGCTGTCTGGTCCCCTCGATAGTGCGGCGAGGAAGGGGCAGATACGGTTAGAGCCGGGAGGGCTGCCCATCACCGGGTGCCCCCTCCCATGTGTGCAATGGAAAAAGAGGGAAACTGAGGCTCAGAGATGTCGAGTGGCTGGCCAACTCACACTGTGGCTTCATTGCAGACTCGGGACTAGACCCCGAGGCTCTTGGCTCAATGCCAGGCAGTGGTCTAACAACCCAGCCCTCTGACCAGGAGTCCACTTATCCATATAAGAAATACTTCCCGGCCGCCGACTGTGGAGGTGATGGTATCGTCCTGGATGCTGGGGGGACAGAAGAGAGCCGGAGGGACCGAGGCCTCATCCTCAGGGTTGCAATAGAGACACAAGGGGAAGGCACGTGTTCAGATCCGTACATGAGAGTCGCACTGGGGCGTGGTCAAGGCCGTGACAAGCAAACAGCAAACGAGCGAACGGGAGCAGAGGGATAAGAGCGACCGGCTGGGGGTGGGGACTCCTCCGGATGAGGGGTCAGGGAGGCATCTGCAGAGGTGACATTTGATCCCAGACCTGTGATGGGAGAAGCGTGTACTGGCAGAGGGAAAGCACAAGCAAATGTCCTGAGGTGGAACGAGCTTGGTGACAGGGCCAGGGTGACCAGAGGATGGTGAGGGACAGGGAGGGTGGGAGACGAGGCTGCCCAGGTGGCTGGGATCCTCTGGGATCTTGCAGCCCTGACAGGAAGCCGGATTCTCTCCCGAGTGAGTTGGGAAGCCCTCGAGGGCTTCAAGCAGCAAGCGCAGTGACCTGATGTCACTTTAGAAAAGCTCGCCCTGGCTGCTGGGTGCAGAAAGACTCCGGGCGGCGAGGGACCCCCATGTGCAGAGACGGGACGTAAGCTGTCGGGAGCTGGAAAGAAAAAGATAGCCCTTGACCAGACGTCAGGAAGCCTGGTCCTGGCTTCTCCATCGCTACTGCGCTGTGTGACCCTGAGCAAGTCACTCAACTTCTCTGGCTGTCTCTTTGCTTCTTGTAAAAAGAGAAAGACCTCCCAGCCCTGCAGCCTTGTGTGGTGTTGCTTCACCATCTCCGCTGTAGTCTGTGTTATTTGCAAACAGAGGTGACGGGTGCCCATCTTGTACAAAAGGCCAACGGCCCACAGACATTTTCTCCTTTATCTCTATCAATGGCAAGTTTTAAGTGACTCCTTTTCCTTGAATAAGGTTTAGCTCTGCAACAACGTGGTGATCGAGCTGGGAGCTCTTCCTCCATTCATTCACGCATTCATTCATTCATTCATTCATCCCTCCATTATTGAGAGCTTACTGTGGCACTCGCGTCTCCTGCCCTCTCCCAGTCAGGCTTCTCCAGGACCTTCAGGCTCCCCGACTCCCCCATTCACTATCAATCCCACCCAATCCTCCGCTCCTGAAACACAATTACCTTCCGAGGCGAAGATTCTCCCAGAACCTGGGAACTTTATTAGACTGCAATAATATATTAAAGAGGAGGTTTGAGTCACCCGGAGCAAATTCTAATGCGAAGAAATATCGCGGCGACAAATACTTTGTTCTGAACTGTTTACTAAATTAAGTCTTTCCCGGACATTTTTAGCCTTCAGTTTTTTTTAATACCAGCGATAAAGTAGTTGCGTAATTAGTAATAAAGCTGACAGCCGGTTACTGATTTTTTACTTAGAAGTAGAAGGATAATGTGTGTGTGTGTGTGTAGATAATTTCTAACAGCACTGGTTTTCTGATTGCAGATATATAAATTATTTGCCATCTCAGCAACCCCGTCCCGCGGGCTGTGGGTCGGGGGGGAGCTGCAGCGAGCTCTGCGCAGTGGAAATGGCCCCCCCGCCGGGAGTCAGAAGTTGAGTTTTGGTTTCATAGCTGACTTGCTGTGTGACCTTAAGGAAGTCACCCACAGTCTCTGGGCCTTGGTTTTCGCATCTGGAGAATGAGGAGGTTGGCCTGGGTGATGCCTGAAGGCTACTGGCAGATCTGTCCCAAGTCTGGGCGGGACAGTGACTTTAAATGGCATCCGTGTGTTGGTGGCTCCTGTATTTGTATCCGTGACCAAAAACTCTCCGTGGTCCTGTGTTTCCATTGACTCACTTGCTGCCTTTGCTCAGGTGTCTAACAGACATGTGTAACCTGGTCCAAATAGAACTGTACCCCACCCCCAGCCCTAGTCGGTCTTCACTGGTTGCCCCATCTTGGAAGGAGCACCCCCCCAATGCTGTGATCATGGCCCTAGACGTCACCGTTGACTCCCCTCTTTCTGATGTCCCCCATCTCCAGTCCACCAGTGAGTCCTGCCAGCTCTGCCTCCCATCACCGCTCTCCAGCTGCTCCCGGCCATCCCATCGCCACCTCTCCCCCGGGTCTCCCTGCCTCCACTTCCGCATCCTTCCCGATAGCTAAGGTGGAACTTTCAACAACACAAAAATAGAAGCGAGATCATCTTCGATGACCCCTCATCACTCCTAGAATACAACCCAAACTCGCTGTGATGAGCCAGAACGTTCTACAACAGCGGCTCTCCAACTTGCCTGCATATTGCAATCATCTTGGGGGGCTTTAAAAAGCTGATGCCTGGGTACCCCCCACCAACTTCCAAGTTCTGCTGTAACTGGCCGGGGCTCGGCCGGGGCGCAGGAGGGTGACGCCCCCCTGGGTGTTTCTAATGTGGGCCGTAGACAGCAGCACCGGCCTCGCCTGGGAGACGGTTGGAAAAGCAGCATCCCAGGCCCCATCCCAGACCCACTGAATGAGAATCTGCGTCCTGACGAGGCGATTCCCGTGCACAGTCAAGCTCAAGAGGCCTGCTCCAGGAGGCCGGCTGGCATCTCTGCTCACGTCCCCCCTCGTCCCCACACTCCTCGCAGGGCTCATCCACTCCCCAGCCCCTCCGGACTTTTTCTCCTCGTGGCTGACACATCAAGCTCCCTCCGTCTCAGCCCTTACTTTCTCCTCTGCCGGAACGCTCGCTCCCTGGCCATGGCGTGGCTGCATCATCTCGCCACCCGCCCCCGACCTCTCCCTCTGTTGCCAGCACAGCCCCGGAGATGTGGGCTCCAGGGGCACAGGGACCTTACCTCCCTTGTTCACCCCTGTCTCTCAAGGTCTACAGTTAAGAAACACAGCATAAATGGCAAATGGATAATCAGGTCAAGCCCTTACCCGAGGTGGTTGAAACGTACGTGGAGCTTGGGACGCGTCATCAGGACCACCTCGCCCTGCCCTGCCCAGAGGCTGCCTGACACCGGGCTGCAATCCCTTGTGGTTGATTCTGGGTGAAGACATTGTCTCTGGAAGGGCCCTGGCTCCCAGAGGAGGAAGCGGGTTACCCCAGAGGCCCCCACTCCAGCAGCACGGGGGCTCAGCCCCATTCACTGGGGAGGCCCCAGGGCAGGAAAGCTCTGCGTGATGGGGGAGCTCTCAGCCCAGGCACCTCCCCTCTCTCAGCCCAGCTTGATGGCCATCAATAGGATCTGAGATCTGCACTCTGCAGGATTGTCGTTAGAGTTTAATCAAATGATGAATGAGAAAGAGTTTTGCTGACTGTTTGAAATCATAATTCCACATTTGGATAACCTGTCAGCTCATTAACTTAACAAATCTCCCCTGAGATCCTGTGCTGGGCGCTGGGGCCCTAGAGATGAAGAAGAGAGGGTCCCTGCTCCGGAGGGACAAGACCCATCCTTGGTGATTGGGGGCCCCAGGTGGGGGACCCCTCATTGCAATACCCTGGTGCATCACCAGAGGGCAGCAGGCAGCCTTGCAAGAACTTCCCTCCCCCGGGGAGAAAGACTGGGGAAACGAGATGAGGGTGTGTTCTGGGAGTCCTAGAGGACTCCTGTGGGCCCGGGGGCAAGTCGAGACTGGGCCGGTGCGTGGGGGAGGCTGTTCAGTGGCAGATGCACTCAACAGAGCACATCTCACTGCCCTGCATCAAAAGCCTCCACTAACCCAAGACCCAACCATGGAGAAGCGTCCCCCCACCCAGTGTGGAATGGAGACCCCCCTTGAAGCTCCTGGGGCCTCTGGGGCCTCGGGATCTAAGATCTGTGCTGCTGGGAAGATTCTGGGGCCAGAGAGGGGCTCCAAGCCAAGAGATGCGAGAATGTGCAGGGAGAAGAGAAGCGACAGCAGCGTGTGTGTGTGTGAGCATGCACGCATATGTCCACGTGTGCACAGAACGGGAGGACAAAGCCCCACGCGGGAGTGGGAGATTTGGAGAGGGAGAAATGAAGAAAAGAAGAATATCTATCAGCTACAGAAGGAAAACCATAGAAGGGGAAGGAAAGACTTAAATTCAAGGAACAAAAGGAGAAGAGGGTCTACGTTTACCGGCAGGCAGCGAGGGCACTCGGGAGGGTGGGCACCCATCCTTTGGGAGCACACAGAGGACCAGCCTGTGAGAGCCGTGCTGGGCCGTGGAGAGGAGTCGGGCCCTGCGGGAGTGGATAATTGCAACCCGGCGCAAGCAGAGCTCAAGTGCAATGCGCAGAGTGCTCCCAGAGCACGGCCGGCAGGATCGATTCTGCCTGCGGGGAGAGGGCCATGGAGGGGAGGGCTGGCTGAGCCGGGCATTAGAGCCGGGCCTGGAAGCACCACTGGGATCCAAAAATGCAGAGAAGGACAGGCAGCCACGGGAGAAGTGGGGAGCTGAGAAGTCAGCAGCAGGAGGGAGAACCGGGGGAGAAGGCAGCAGGGCCAGGTGGGGAGTGGGGAGCGGGGAGGGCATCCCACTCAAGGGGGACTTAGACGGCGCAGTGGAAATGTGTCAAGTTAAATGGATTTCGCAGCAAGTCAATAGAACTGATGCTGCCAGCTGAGGCCAGAGAGGAGACCTGGGTGGCTCCTGGAGCCCCAGTTCCGGAGCCAGGATTTGGTACCACTTGGTCTCCTTGGAACTGCCAGTCAGTGGCTATTTTTAAGGTGGTGACTGACGCCGGCAACTTCCCACCTGGAGACACCAAGCATCCTTGACCACAGTTCCACGTGTGCACGCGTGCGCGCACATGCATGTGCGTGTCGAGGTAGAGACACAAGGTCACACATCCTCACCAAGTCACTCCAGTCCCAGTGCCTGGCACTGGTCCTGGCACGGGGTGGGCACTCAATGACTGTGTGTTGAATGAGGCTGACCCCAATGGCCCATGGAGTGCCTCAGCTTGAGTGTGTACCCAGGCTTCACCATGCACAAGCTGTGTAACCTCGGACAAGTGACCACACCTCTCTGTTCTGAGTCATCATCTATACATCAGGATTCAATGAGTCTGAGATTTGCATTCTGCGGGATGATTGTCAGGGTTAAACAACAGGACGGTTGGGAAAGAGTTCTGCTGACTGTTTGAAATGATAATTCCACATTTGGATAACTTGTCAGCCTATTGATTCAACAAACCTGTACTGAGGCCCTGGGCTTCCATCCCAGGCCCTGGGCTGGGCGCTGAGGACCTGGAGATAAAGAAGGGAGGGTCCCACCCTGAGAGACAGGACCCAGGGAGGGAGGCGGGGAGCAGATTCAGTAGCCTCTGCATGAGGCCCAGGCGGACATCGGGCTCAGAAGGCAGGGGCTCACTCCACCTTCAGGGAAACTGCTGTGGGCAGGGAGTCGTAGACAGAGCATCTTGCTCCCGGTCCCCTGCCCCCAGTCAAGGCCTCACTTCCAGAGAAGCCTAGCACAGGGCCGGGCACACAGCAGCTGTAATTTCTCCGGGATAACTAGGGGGGCCCGGGCTCTGGAATGGGCGGTGCCTGTGAGGTCACTGGACTGGGAGGTCACTGGCTGGTCCAACTACTTCATCTTCAACCCAAACAGGTCTGGCCTGGGGGGCCTCGGGACAATCGTCTGTCAGCCACCGGCTGCCAGCAGCAACCAGAATTATCTGCGCCTTGCAGCTTCCCGCTGAATTCTCTGGCCCCAGGCTGCATATCGGAGCAGATGGAAGGTGTTGTGTGGAGTAGAGCTTTCCAGATCTCGCTGCCAACATCTTTACCTGGAAGACTTTTAAAAGGACTGCTTCCCCAGGCCCAGCTCCAGACCGCTTGAATCAAATTCCGTCTTGGTGGGCCCCAGAAACTGGTATTTTTAAGCAACTTCCAAGGTGATCCTAATGCAGGGGGTCCACAGACAGGCCGGCAGTGTAGACACCCCCAGAGGGTGGCTTGTTGCTCAGGTGATATAACTTGCAGCCTCGGGAGCACCCGACTGGAAGGCCCCCTAGTGGCTGGGGGGAGAACTGCAGCCTTCGCTCCTAAAACAGCTCCTGGCTTTGAGATGGGGACCCCACTCCCTGCGGGGTGGAAGGCCTGGGATGTTCAATTCGGATGTGACGGAGAGGGAGAGGCACAATCGGTTACGAATGAGGCGCTGAAAGGGCTCAAGCTTACCCTTACAATGTCACTCTGGCTCCTCCACCTCCCTGGATGACTTCTGGGTGGGACAGAGAGGAACGGGTTTGCAGTGGGTCCAGAACCGGGCGTAACCTGGCTGTCAGTTCCATAAGGGTGGGGCCTGCGTCTGTCCCGTTGCCGAGTGCCTGGCACAAGCCGGGCACACAGTTGGTGCTCAATGTTTCTTTGCTGAGTGGTCAAATGAATGAACAAATGAAGGACCTTTCGTGGGCAAGCAACACGTATGATGTATATTTTGGAGAAAAAAGATGTGTGGTTCATGATAATATGCAGACGGAGAAGGGAGTATAGAATTCAGACTTGCACACCAACAAAGGGCAGGGAGCACTGCGCTTTGCACCAACAGTGAGGACAGAGTTTGCCCCGCACGCTAACAGAGGAGACTACGGAGCGGACGTTCCACGTTTCGAAGGGAAATAAACCCCTCTGCGCTTTGCACCAAACAGTTCATGTGTCTATTTAAAAACCAGCTACATTTTCTCGTTTGAACAGATTCCAGAGGGCTTCTCTTTCGGAACCTCTGTCTGCCTCCTGCCTACGCCAGCCCTTCCCGACCTCCGTGCATTTGCACAGTGTCCCCAACCCCGGCCCCAGAGTATCTGCTCCCAGCTCCTCTTTGTCGAAAACCTACTTACGCTTCTAGGGCCACTTCAAATGCCACCCTCTCCACGATTTCTCCCTCTCTGCTGCATCACTGCATTATATCTGAATCTTCCCTGTGACAGCCATCCCTTTATTACTTGAATTGTTAGCTATTTATCTCCGTGTTTTATCTCCTCTTTTCATTCCACAAATATTTATTGTTCCTCTTTAAATGCCAAGTAGGTGCTGGGGTTACTGAGATGAAAAAGGGGGAGCAGAGCCTCGGAGGAGCTTAAAGGCTAACGGGGGAGGGGAGGGGGCAGGCTCTGAGCCCCCCCGGGGGGCAGGGCGGCACCTTGACCTCCTCTGGGCCCCGTGCCCCCAGCGGTGCCTTGAAGGCCGCAGATGCTCCGCAGCGGGCGAACAGTGAACGCAGGCATCTCAAAGCAACAAAGGAGGTGGCATTTCCTTCCGCGTCCTCGAGCCTCCAGGCTCTCTTTTCATCTACTTGATTTCTCCCCAGTCTCGCTCCCCGGGTAAATACGAATTAGCAAGGTGGAACGTGCACTCACTTTCCCCACCAATCCCCCAGGCTCCGCCCCGCCCACCCAGCTGTTCTCAGCCTCGTGTGCCTTCAGGGACGGCGCCACTCGTGTGGTCATGGGGCATGGACATCAGACCCAGGTGAGAGGTGGCTCTCCCGCCCCCACCAGCCCCAGGCGGGGGTCCAGCTCCCTCTCCCAGCCTCACTCAGGTTTGGAAATTGAGTCCTGAGGCCTCTGATGAGACCTTTCTCCGCCTCCCAGATCCTCTGTGGAGGGCTGTGTCTTCCTTCCCTGGCACCTCCAACCCACCCTTCACTCACAACCACGGTGAGCTTTACAAGACACACGTCACAGCTGAGGCCACAACCTTCAGTGGCTTCCAGGATGCTGAGAATCAACGCCAACTTGCTTCCTTGCTCCCTGAACTCTGGCCACGCTGTCGCTCTGGCAGCTCCATCATGCCAAGCTCCTTCTCACCTCAGGACCTTTGCACTTGCTGTGCCTTCTACCTGGAATGCCCTCCCTACCCCCAGCCCCGCCTGGCTGGCTTCTTTTTATCTTCTAGATCTCTGCTTAGATGTCACCTCCCACGAGACACCTTGTAGCATCCCCCGCTCCATTATTCTCATCATTCTCTGTCACATGACTTTATTTCCTTCACCATACTCATTGCCGATTGTAAATATTTTTCCTTATTATTTTAAACATATTTTTATAGTCTGTCTCTCCTTACCCCCTACACAAGAGCAGGTCTGGTTATGTCTCGTTCACCATTTTATCCCCAGCGCCGTCCTGACATACAGCAAGTGCTCAATTCCCTTATGAGGAATGAACGATGCAGATGTGGGAGGAAGGAACAGAGGCCTGAATCGCTCCTTCCTGGGCTTATCCAGCAGCAGACGTGCTGCAGTGGAGGAGATCCACCACTGCTCCCACTACTAACTCCCCGCCCCCAGATATTTACAAATCGGCCACAACGTGTGCGTGTGGGGGTGGTGGACAGTGCTGGGTAGGGGCTGGGGGGACAGTGGTGAAGACATCACACCCAGTCCCTGTCCTCATGGGACGTCCCTGCTAGTGGGGGGGGGGGGCAGGCTTTGAAGACCCAGTGTCAGGGCAGTGAGTCTGTGGAGTGCACTGAGATATTTAACCCAGTCTGGCAGTCAGGACTGGCTTCCTGGAAGAAGCATTTAAGCAGAACCTGAAAGGAGGAGTAGGGCCTTGGCAGAGAGAGGTGGGCAAGGTGTGGGAGGGACGGGAGCACGTACCCTGAGCCTAGATTTCCCGTAACACCAGAAGGGGCCAGCGAGGCCTGCGCGGGGCTCCTTGCGCCATCCTGAGCAGGTGGAACGGGACAGGCGACTGCAGAGCGCTTCGGGAAACAGAAGGCAGAGCATGCGGGGGCGGGGGTGGCTGAGGGCTCAGCACGCTGCCCCCGGGACGGCCACAGTCTGCAGGGAGTGAGGACTTTTGCCCACAGTCTTCCGCTCGGTGGGGGATCCATCCACCCGCTTGACCCATGCGCCTGGAAGGACAGGTGGATGGGGCGGGGCAGGGCCTGAGAGGGCAGGTGTGCAGGACGGCGGATGTGCAGGAGGCCAGCAGAGGGGACTGTACCCATGTCACCTGCCCACTTAGGGGACCTCTGAGAAGCAGACCCTGAGACCAGGATTCGGGAACGAGGGGTTTGTTTGGGAGGGCGTCCCGGGAAGCTGGAAGGGGAGGGAAGAATGAGCGGGATGGAGGGGAGCCCACACAGGTGCATCATGGAGGTTATTCTGCAGGGGTGGGGGGTGCTGAGCCTCAGCCTCGCTGGGGAACTCGGGGGGGGGGTCAGGGGGAGGGGCGACAGAGGAGAACACGCATCTGTGTTGTCCCACCCGAGGCGGGAGGGTCCTGAGGACTCTGTCAACTCCTCCGTCATTGCCGGGGCTGCTCCCGGGGACGGGGACTCCCTGGCATTCTGGCCCACCCCTGTGCAGGTGAGTGGGCTCGGGTGGCCGGAGAGACCCCTGGGGGAGAGGCACGGGTGCTGTGGGCGGGCCAGACATCTGCCACATCCACTTGTCCCTACCAGGGATGGCTCCTTCCCTCCCCTCAGGTCCTAGCGGAAGTGCCACCTTCCCGGGAGGCCCGGCCTGACCCCAGTCCTTCCCAGCTCTGCACCCCGCCTGCCCCCTCGCTACACGATCGCCATTTGGACTCGAACGTATGGTGATAAACTTATTTATGTTCAACCTCCCTTGGTGACTATCTCCCCACAAGAGTGCAAAGCCCTGCCTTTCTTGTTCCCCCTGGACCCCAGGCACTTTGCACCATCCAGGCTCCTAGTAGGTGCTCAGTTAAATATCCTTTGAAGGAATAAATTACTGTCAATTCCAAGCTGGGAGGTCTTGGTCCTGAGGCTCAGGACGAGGCCTCTGGGGTCTGAGGAGGGGCAGTGATCTGTCCAAGGTCACGCAACTGGGGGGCCCCACCTGTACCCTCCCCACCTGGGGCAGGATCCTGTCACCCCACCGGACTCCCATCCCTCTGGGAACCCCAGCAGCGGGAGGAAGGGCTCTGGGAGTCCCTGGGGTTCCTCTCAGCTGCCTGGGAAATTGCTCGCAGCCAATTCATCCCATCTTCTCAGCCCCCTTCTCGCCCACTTTCCCGGCTGAAGGGGAAGCGGCTCAGGCAGCTGTGGAGCGGGGATGCTCTCTAGTTGAGACGCATTAATTTGTGAATATCTTCATTTATATGTAAATGTGGAGTCCCAAGCCCCACCACCAGCCCTAACGGGGCCCTGCAGCCTCGGGAAGCAGCCCCCTGCGGCATGGCTGCTCCGGCTGGCAGCTCTGCAGGCTCCCAGAGAGTCTGCTGCTTCCTTCCCTTCCGCTGCGGCCTCCTTGCGGCCCTCTCCCCTGGTGCTCTCTGCTGGGAGGCCACCCCTGGAACCGAGGCTCGGGGAGAAGGCTGGGGAAGAAAAGAGCACTGGCCGTGAGTCAGCGCTGCTGTGCCGCCCTGGGGCAGTCTCTTCCCCTCTCTGGGCCTCAGTTTCCTCAACTGTAAAATGAGGAAGACAGCATGGTGTAGGGGTAGGATGGAGTGGGCTAGGGCTGACCAAGTTCACGTTGTTCCAGAGGGGGACCTTTGGGCAAGTCCCTTTACCTTGCTGAACGTTGACCCTGTCTGTAAAACCAAGACTATAAAAAATAATAATAATACCTGCCTGCATTCACGGGGTTGTTTGTGAGGATCAAAAACGAAAGAGTGCGTATAAGGAGGCTTTATGAGATTCGAGAAAAGCTGAGTTTTTTTTATGGTGAGGGAAGGAGGGATTTTTCTGGGCAATAACATGCACGGCTCAGTGACTGCGGCGCTGTACGTGGATTAACTCGGGGATCCTCACGAGGCTGCAGGGAGCGTCTTACTGCTGTCGTCCCTTTCAGAGATCGGGAAGCTCGGGCACAGTCACCAACCCAAGATTACAGCGAAGCGAGGGGTGGAGGAGTCAGGATCTGAACTCAGGCCATCGGACATAAATCTTACAACAGGGCCAGCCCCGCGGCACAGCAGCTAAGTTCTCGCGTTCCGCTTCGGTGGCCCGGGGTTCACCGGTTTGGATCCTGGGCGCGGACCTACTCACCGCTCATCAAGCCGTGCTGAGGCCGCGTCCCACATACAGCAACTAGGAGGATGTGCAACTATGACATATGACTGTCTACTGGGGCTTTGGGGGAAAAAAGGAAAAAAGGAGGAAGATTGGCAACAGATGTTAGCTCAGGGCCAATCTTCCTCAAAAAAAAAAAAAAGGAGGACAATTCCATTTAAAAAAAAAATCTCACGACGATTGGATGAAGCTAATCATGTTAAGCCTGCTTTACAGGTGGGGAAACCGAGGCAGAGAGAGGTTAAGGCCCTCGTTCAAGGTCACGCAGCAGGAAGTAGCTGAGCTGGGATTTGAACCCAGGTTTCCAGAACGAGGGCTGTGTCCTGGACGCTCCAGGGAGCACGAGAGGGTGGGGTCAGGGATGTTCTGGGGTCTCCAGAGTTCCTTCCTGGCTTAGAAATCAGAGCCAAGGAGTCTCCCTGGGGACCACACCTGCGGCAGGGGGTGGGGGGCTGGAAGTGATGGGATGCGCTGGGGTGCTGCTCAGAGACCACGGGGACCGTGCAGGGCGGGGCGGGCGGCGCTGGGCTCCTGGGAAGCTAGGCAGGGATCTGAATGTTCACTTGCTGCAAAATCATCCGCGGGGCCCAGAATAGTTATTTTCTTCTCCAAAATGACCTTTTACCTCCTTTTTCACCTCGACTGTAGCTGGCTTGTCTTAGGTGTGCTGTGACATTGTAAGGCGCCCCCAATCCTTTTGGGAAGCGGGTGCAGGAGGAGAGTCATAAGCAGAGGAATGAAGGCGGCTGTGCGGCCACTTGCATACCTCCTCACGGTCCTGTCGGGTCCACATTCGCACCAGATCCCCCAACAAGTGCTGAGTCGGAGCTCCTGGCACACAGCCCAGGGAGGAGGAGGACCCAGAAGGTCCTCCAGGGAGCACACCCACCTTCCGTTCTCACCCCAGCGGGTAGAGGAAGACGCCTGCCGGATTCCCGATGCAGGCTGGATGCGCCCTTTGCAATCTCTTGTCCCATCTTCTAATTTTACCCCTGGGGAAACTGAGGCCCAAAGGGCCAAGGAGCGCACCCAGGGTCATCCAGTCAATATGCAAATTTCATTGTGTACCTACTGTGTGCCCAACCTTGTGCTGAGAGCTGGGGATACAAGGTGAAGGGGAACACCTGCTCTGTCCTGATGCTCACGGTCACAGAGAGAAGAGCCACCGTGTGTGTGGAGAGCGGGGCCTCACCCTCCTGGGGGACAGCATCAGGCGCTAGGAGGAAACGTTCCAGGCGTCCCACAGAGCACAGTGCGTGTGGGCTTGTGTCCGCTGCAGCCTCTCTCCACATGCCCAGCGTAGCCGGCTCATCCTCCACTTTGGAGCAGACTGCCACTTTCTGCCTGGGCACCGGGCAAAGCATTTGGCGATGTAGTGTGAACACACACCCATGTGTGCCCCTGTGAGGCCCCCTCTCCTGGAGGGGTGGGTCCTGGAGGGGTCGCAGCTGTGGGCTGTGGGGGGCATCAGCTCTGCTGGGGCGAGGGGCACTCTAAAGAAGGTGTCCCACAGGAGGACCTGCCTGAGCTGGGTTCTGAAGGCTGAAGAGGAGTTTACCAGGTGAGCAAAGGAGACAGGCACTCTGGGAAGAGGGCCCAGTGAGTGGAAAGGGTCAGCGGAATAAAATCGGATTGGGCCTTTTAGGGGTGTGCAGGAGGGGAGTGGGTGCCCACACACCTGGAACACGGCAGGGCCTGGAATGAGATCTGTGACC
This sequence comes from Diceros bicornis minor, assembly GCF_020826845.1. Taxonomy (NCBI): domain Eukaryota; kingdom Metazoa; phylum Chordata; class Mammalia; order Perissodactyla; family Rhinocerotidae; genus Diceros; species Diceros bicornis. Next base: position 35,525,137 of record NC_080752.1, on the reverse strand, counting down.
CTAAAGTCTTCTAGAAATGGAGTAGGGGTAGAAATATTAAGTATCTCCGTCCTGAGGACTCTTCCCTCCCCATCCCGCTGCTGCTTCTGACCGGGAGTCTGGCTGTTTAGGGTCCGTTTTCTTTCCCAGACTTGGGGCCTTGTGGCCTTGGAGCCCGTGGGGAACAGTAGAACGTGTCGCGTGGGCTTCTGAGTCAGGCAGAGCTGGTTCACGTCCAGCTCTGTCGTTCCTGGCTGTGTGACTTTAGGCACACTGCTCACCCTCTCTGGACCTCAGTGTCCCCACCTGGAAATGGGGTTTGGAAAACCCACCCTGCAGGACTGTTGGAGGAGCCGGCTGGGGAGGCCGACGTCAAGGGTCTGCCCCACGTGCCAGAGCTGTGACCTGCCCCCTTCCTGCTTGTTCCCTCCAGGAGAGGTCCCCTAGGGAACGGGTCCCCCTTCAGCAGCGGAGCCCCAGCTCTGGCTTCCGGGCCCCTGGAGGGTGATCCTGAGAACCCCCAAGAGCACAGCGGGACAGAAGTGACGGGGCCGGCGGAGCGGCCCCCACCCCGGCCCGGCCTCACCTCACGGTGGACTGGTACACCAGGTCCTCTCTCTTGCGGTAGTTCTCCATGTGCGAGTAGTTGGTGGAGAACATGGCGTCGAAGGTGAAGATCTTCTGCTTGATGGTGCCGCCATCCGTCACCTGCAATGAGCACAGAGGAGGCCACAGGTGAGCCTCTGCCAGCCTGGCCGCCCCTTCCCCCAGGCAGTGAGGGGCTCCCGGGAAACCAGGGAGATGCAGAGGCCGGGAAGCCCACCGCCTGGTGCCCCAGGAGAAGCCTCCGGTGGGAGATGTCACAGCCGTTGCCGGAACCCTCCCAGGTCATCCCCACTTTATGGATGTGCAAACTGAGGCTCTGCGGTGAAGGGGCTTCCTGAGGTCCTGCAGCAAAGGTGACCTACGAAGTGACAAGCAGAGCTCGGGGAGCCGCGGACAAGGCCAGAGAGTGTGGACGTGTTTTGCAGAGTTAGCCACAGACTCACGGCCTGATCGCAAAGCCGTCCCTGCCCCAAGGAGAGAAGGAATGGACAGAAAGAGAAGAGGGGAACTGGGGGCCGGGGGCAGTCACCGGTGCAAAGATCTCAGGGGAGACAAAGGAGCTAAACTGCAATCATTTCTGATAAATCCTGCAAGGGGTAGGCCCAGAATGGCAGGGGGGCCCAGAGGAGGGGCAGCCCCCATCCTGGGGATAGGGTGGTCATGGAGAGCTTCCTGGAGGAAGTGATATCTAAGTTGCCTTCTGAAAGGAGAGTAGGAGCCAGCCTGGCAAAAGTTGAGAGTGCTTCCAGGCAGAGAGGACAGCAGGAGCAAAGGCCCTGGGGCAGGAAAGAGCAATGTGTGCTCAGTGAAAATAGACTGTAATCAGAGCGCCTGGGACAGAAAGGGAGTGGACTGAGATGCTGGGGAGTGAAATATGAGCCAGATGGGGGGGAGGGGCGGCCTGCTGGGCAGGAGCTCAACTCCCCTGAAGCAACGGTGGTGGAGGGCCTGCTAGGATCCTACCTACAAGCTCCCTCTGGCCTTAGGGTGAGGACTGACTGAAGCGGCAGGTCTGAGGGCAGCAGACCCGGGAGGAAAAGAAAGAGAAGGGGACAGTGCGGGGGACCCTTCCTCCTCTGCCTGCCCTTGGGACAGGCCAGGAGGGAGACCATGAGGTCCCCACTACACTGGGAGCACGGAGGCCAGAGAAGGCGGGGGACCTCAGGAGGCGAAGATAAAGGCTGCTCCGGTGCCCAGCTGTTCACAGCTGATTAGAAGCCGGACCCAAGTGTCCGGCGCGCCCAGCTGCGGCCGCCCGCGTCCCCGCGGCGCACTGCCTCCCGCTAATGAAAGTGTTACTCCACAGAGCAGCAAGGTACGCGTTGTCACTGTTTCAATTATTTATCTGTTTACTCTGCTGCAGTTTTCCGCTTGTCTCAGCAACTCTATTATAGACGGGGAGCTTGCAGCCTCTCGCCGCTCAGCTGGGCTCCGCATTCACAGCCTGCGACAGGGAGGCCGCATGCCCGGGCCTGGAGAAGGGGAATTAACTCCCCGCGGCTCTGCGTGTGGAGGCAGGGGAGAGGGGGCTGGGAGGACGGCGGCTAGGGACCGCGCTTCTCCAAGGGGCTGGGGCGGGGGATGCTGAAAGCTGCTTCCCTCACCCCACGAAGGTGGGCGTTGGAGCCTGGAGCTGTCGTGTGGCTACTGGTTTAGGGGACACGGATTCAGTGCACTCCAGCCAGCATTTATTGAGCACCAACTGTGTGCCAGGCATGGGCCTCATCAGTGTGGATCACCCTCCCCAGACTGCATGCTCATAAAGAACAAGGAGGCCTCTACCAGTGCCGGGGGCCCCGGGGAGCCCTGGCCGGCGAGGGCTGGAAGGATGATAACACGTGCACAAGCTCCGGGACCCTGAGGGGGATCAGCAGTGGGACTTCCCACTGCAGTTTCTCCCTACCCCTTGCTAAGCAAACCCCTCTGCCTCCTCCAGGCTTATCTACAGCCCATTCAGCTCACTTGTGCTCCCCTCTGGGCCTTTGTGCCTGTCTGACTGTGCCCGCGTGCCGTCGGAAGGCAAGCCATCCATCCTCTCGTCCTGTCACCCGGCCTCCTCCACAGCACGGGGCCCAGCTTCCCCAACAGGGGACGACGAGAGGGGCAGAAGAGGGAGGAAGAGAAGCAAAGCACCTTTAACTCAGGGGGACGGTGTTGGCCCCTGGAGCCGCTTTTGGGTGTCACAGCTTGGCACGGGGGTTGGTACTGGCATCTAGCTGCAGAGGCCAGGGGTGCTGAGACCATCCTACGATGCACAGGACAGCCCCCCAAAGTGGCCCAAAACGTCAACAGTGCCGAGGGTGAGAAATCTGCTTTAGCCCACCACTTTGCGTGGACCCACAATGTCCCTGGAAAATGAGCAGAAGAGACAATAATTTTCCCATTTTGCGGATGCAGAAACTGAGGCTCGGAGAGGCAAAGTGGTTCAGCCGAGGCCTCACACTGGCCAAGCTCTGGCTCCCAGACCAGCATTCACACCCACCCACGAGGCTGAAAAAGTCTGTGGATGAACTAAATGCCTCTCCACCCCTCCCCCTGCCCCCAGGACGGGCTCCTCACACGGCAGGATGCCAGAGCCCTGCCTTGGAGCGCTTGAGGAATTTTCTCGTAAAGTCATCAAGTGGAAGGCGTCCCCTCATTTGACTTGCAGCCTGGACTCCCTTCAGGTACTGTTTTTTATCTCCTCCTAAAATGCGGCAGCCCTTATCGTCCCAATCTTGAATTTCACTCCATTTTTTTTTATTATACAAAGGAGAAAAAAATCTGTCGGTAAAGCTGTCTCCTCAAATTTATTCGCCGGGACTGAGGGTTTTATTACTAGGAAAATACACCCGCACCCCACACGTACACACACACACCCACACACCCCAGACAAAGCACCGAAGAATTATCTGAGTCATAAATCACTGTTTCAGGCCGAGGGACAGGGGAGTTTCAAGGACGCACCTAGTTTTCCTTTGGGTTTATTTACATCTTTTTCTCTGGGGCCGTGTCTGGAGCCTCACTGTCAGCCCGAGGACTAATGACGGCTTCCTTCGGTTACGCTGGCCTCAGGCACCTGGGGACAGGTGCGTATCCTCCACCGCAGGCACGGCATCACCCCCCCAGTTCACTGCCCCCGGCTCTCACCTCCCTCAGCCTCAGCGAAGGTGCAGGAAAGGAAGAGACGGAGTTCACCCTCAGGTCCCAGGCCGGTGGGCGAGTGGCTATTTGCAAGGAGGTTTTTCTGTAGTTCCTGGCGGTGAAAGCCCCCAAGACAGAGGCTGTGTGGGGGTGGGGGGTTATCGCAGGCTGTGGGCAGCGGGCGTGGTGAGTGTTAGGTTAGGAGTATGCTGGAAGACACCTTCCCTTTAATTCTGGAAAGATTCCCCAGGCCTAAGACATGCCGGCACAGTTCTAGGCCCCACAGGAGAGAAAGGAGTGAATTTCAGACGTGGTTGTAGCCCATCATGAGCTTGTCCGCAGTCCAGTGGAGGAGATACAGGGCCCACAACTAGCTGGGACCAGAGTCAGGAAGACCGTGGCTGCAGCAACAGGTACTTGCCAGGTGTTATGATGCCCATGGAGGAGCCGAGAATTCCTTTGGAGGGAGGGGCGATCACAGAAGTCTTCCTGGAGGAGGTGGACCCTCTTCAGGGAGTGCTCAGGCCCTGGTTGGCTTTGTCTGCCTATGGGAGGCTTTTGAGCAAGAAGGAAGACTGACTTCCTCCACCCCTAGTCGAACTCTTGCTTTCTGTTACTAACTTTGTGCTCTTGAGCAAGTCATTTCACCTTTCCAAGCCTGAGTTTCCCCATCTGTAAAATGGGGATAGTGCGACCCACCTCCTTGTGAGGATCAACCGAGACGAAGCTTGTTAAGAGCACTTGGTGTGTGGTAAGCGCTCAACAGAGACAGCTATTTTTGTGAATACTAACACTGTCCTGGGCCACCTCTTTTTCTGTGTCCCTTCCCACTCGCCAGGCTGGAGAGCAGAGTATCTCTTGCTGAAAAGTCAGAGGATGCAGAAGGCCAGAAAGGAAAGAAGGGGGCCCATACCTGGGGAAGGGGGCGGGTGGGAGGAGCCCGAAGCCAGTGTGGGCAACCAGGGACTGGAGGGCTGGGGGTGTGTGTGCAGCGTTGGGGGCGGGGAAGAGCAGAGGCCCAGGAACTTGCTGATAGTCACTGTCTCAGCCCCGAGAGGAAGCTGAAAACGCTCTGAGCAAGTACCTGGAGGCAGGCTGGGCTCAGGGGCTCCGAGACACTTCCCTGGTGTGTTGTAGGCGCCAAGGCGGGTGCGACCACAAGGTCAGACAGACAGAAGAGAGCTTGTCCGCTGGGGCAGACAAGGTGCTGTCCTGGAAAGCCGAGGATGCGTGGGTTTCTCCTCCCCCAGAGGGAGACGTGCTTGTGTGTTCATTCATTCCTTCAACAGATTTTGATGGAATCAATAAAAAGCCCTTGAATGTGAGCCACTCCTAGAACATAAACTCTCTGAGAGCAGGGTCTTTATCTGTCCTGTTCACGCTGTCTCCCCAGAGCTGGGCACGCGGTAGTCGCTCAATAAATATTTGTTGAGTGAATGAATGAATGTGCCGAGCACCGAGGGTGCCATGAAGAGCAGGAAAACGCTCCCGCTGTGCTTCAGCACAGACTCGCCCCAGGACACCTGCTGCGCCCACACCCCGCCCCGGCTAGGGCTTCCTGTGGGAGCAGCCTGGCCCAGCCGCAAGGCGGCCCGGACCATCCACGCCGCGATGCTCCCAAAGGAGCCGGTGTGGGTCTGAGCGGCTCTTTCTCAGAGGCCCAGCTCTAAGGCCGTCCGCTACAGGGGAGCACCCTAATCGTGCAAAGGGCACACCTGGACCACAGAGAGGAGGCTGTGAGCCTGGTTATGCAAAAGAATCCGAGTCCTAACCCGCGTCTACACGGGCTTGATGGTGTACACAAGCCCTCCCTCCATTATGTCGTTTGGATTCTCAGGACGGCAAGCTCCAGGAGCCACGTGCCCCAGTGCCTGACAACACACGAACGAAGGGCTGTTGAGTCAGTGAACCGTCCTGGGAGACGTGTCATCAACCCCATTTTGCGGATAAAGAAAACGAGGCGAAGAGAGAGGTAAGTGGACTGCCCAGGTAAGTGGGAGGGCTGACCCCTCAGCATGAATTCTTTAAAAAGAGAGGAGTGAAGGACCCATTTGGGGCCTGGGGATGTGAGGACGCCTGGTATAGTGGAAAGTGCAGAAGCTTTGGGGGGGGTCACAAGCCTTAGATTCAAGTGCCAGCTCTGCCACTTTTAGCTTATTGCTGTGTGACCTTAGAGAGGTCTCTGTGCCTCCGTTTCCTCATCTGCAAAATGGGAATGATAAGGCCTACCTGTAGGGCGCTTGGGTGAGGATCCAGCACACACGACTGCATGCAGAGAGCCTGAGGATTGCTGGGCGTGCGGTGACGACGACGGTGATGGAAATAACAATAGCACGGATGGAGTGCTTGCTACGGGCCCGGCACTGTTTGCAAGCATTAACTCGTGTAATTATAAGAGGACATATTTATTTCTACTTAGGTCCAAACTAAGGAGGTTGGGCAGGGTGGGCAGACTCTGATGAAGGCGGCAGGTGCAGAGTAGCTGCTCAAGAATTGGTGGCGTTTTCCCTCAACGCTGACAGCATCTCAGCCATGATTTCCCCGAATGGTCAGCTACACTCTGTGGAAGGGACCGCGAGAACGGACACCTGGGTTCTGAGTCCCACAGGCTGTCTCTGCACTGGCCCCCACTCCAGGCCTCAGTTTACTGAAATGCTCAATGAGGAGATTTGGGGCAAGGTGATATCTGATGGCCATTTCTACCCTGACTGCCCAAATGCACTGATTCTAGAACAGTTGGCCCTAGAGACCACCAGGGGTCAACAGTTGCCCACAGTCACAGGGCCCCGGCTGCCCCCCACCACCAGCAAATCTGACTTCGACCAGGCTGGGTTGATTTTTAAGTGGAGCCACCAAAGCATGGCAAATGGACTTACTCCAGCCAAAAGGAAGAGAGCTGGCCGACTGGGGTTTTCCATTTGAAAAACAAACAAGCCTCCAACGCCAGCCTCCTCACCCACGTCCCTGGGCGCCATCATCCGGAAGAGGAAAAAAAGAAAGGGGGAAAAAATTCACCTCCTCCACCCCCAACCTCCTTCTCTTTGTGTTCCACAAAACCAATTACAGGTTGGAAATAGCTGTAATAAACTTGATATCCCACTTACGGGCCAATCCCGCCGCGGAAGGAAAGTGTAATAGTGGCAGAGAGTGAAAACCGCCGGTGTATTTTGCCGGAGCTGTTTAAATTGCCTGCCTACATTATTCCATCCCCTCTCCAGCCGGGAAGGAATTTGCTTTCCTGAAAACGGAGCAGCTGAGGTCTCTGTGGCCGGCCAGCGAGAGGCAGGGTTTGCAAGGAGGGTTTTAATGAAGTGATTAGACATGGAAGGGCCGATGGTGCCTGGGCTCTCAAGTCAGGCGGCCCGGGTTCAAACCCCAGCACAGGCAGGTCATGCACCGTGGCTGTAAAATGCCCACCCTATAGGATTGTCGTTGGGGGGAGGGACATTTAATTAGATGGTGAGAGTGCTGAATGTTGGCTAGACCCCTGTGCCGAGCACGAGGAGACTCATTCTGCTGTGGGCGCTGTCCCTTCCTGGCTCTGGGTTCAGTTCCTTCATCTGTGAGATGAGGGATGTTCATCGAACCTACGCCCCAGAGCTGTTAGAAATACTCAAAGGAACGACTATATGTGCAAGTATCTCATAAAACGTGAATTTACTGCTCTGTTCCTAGTACTTCAGTAGGTGATAAAGAGCGTGTCTAGAAACTTCTGCCATGTAACCATCACCTAAAATTCCCTCCCCCATCTCACTCCACCCTGCGTGCCTAGTATGGGGACTGGCACAGAGTATGTCCTTAATGTACGTTTGTGGAGTGACTAAACGAGTCAGCTAATGGAGGAATGAACTGAAGTCCACTTAAGCAGATCTGTCTCCATCCAGTTACCCCGAAATTATGCTGAGAAAGTTCCCTCCAGGGCCCGGTGCAAAGATGGCGCTACATTAGCGTTCATAAAGGGCTTCCTCAGATCAAATCAACCCCAGCACTAGGGTTCAAGCTGCTCGTGCATTCGAGCGTTCGTTTATTGATTGATTTCCTTTCACGAGCTGTGCTTGAGTCCAGGAGTAAAGCCGTGGACACAGCAGATGAGACGTGGAGAAACGCAATCACCTCATTTAAATTTCCCCAACGGGTGTTTTCCAACTCCTCCAGTAGAACCTGAAGCCCAGGAGGGCTGCGGCTTCATTTTGCTCAGTGTTATATCCCTAGCTCCTGGAGCAGGGTCTGCTACAGAGGGAACTCCCAGTCAATATTTTTATAGAAATGAACATCTTTTTCATAGGTGCAAAAATCAGGGCTGCCACTTGCCCAGGCTGCCCAGCCGGTAAGTGGAGCAGCAGACACTGGAACCTGGGTCTGATCTGGGGTCCAGAGAGGAAGCAGCTCCGGCAGTAGAGTTGGGTTAAGTGTTGGGTCGGGGGCAAGGAGGGGGTGGGTATTCCAGGCAGAGGGACAGCTGGTGCAGGGCATGAGACCGCCTGCTCAGGGAGGAGGAGAAGGAAGGTGCAGAGGAAGCAGGGGCCAGTGACGCAGCCTCCCCATGGCCGGTTGTGTAGGGGGAGGGGCGCAGGGTTCCTGTCTTCCCTGTTGCCATGGTGACCCCGGACCATTCTTCCCCGAGACCTCCCGCCCACCTGGTCTCCATCCTGAGTCTGCTCTTGTAGCCCCCGGGGCCTGGGAGCTGGGCCAGAGGAACAGCCACAGAGGGAGGGGCTGGCTCCCCCTGGGCCTGGGGGAGGAGGATACCGGATTCCCAAGGGCAGAGGAGGGGGAGATCATTGAGTCAGGTGCCACCCACCTCTCTGGGCGGCCGATTCCACCCTGCTCTGTCTCCCTTCTCAGTCCCAGCTTCTGGTAGGGCTGGGCTCGGGGTAATTGGCTTCCTCTTGGGTGTGCGGGAGATCCGGTTTTGACAGAGACAGCTGGTGTCATAAATTGCCTTGTCTCATCTGGTTACCGCGCGATGGCAGACAGCAGCTCAGGGATGGGGTGTGGGGCGGGCCCCGGTGAGAATGGTAGGCAGGAGAGTGGCCGCTGGCTCTGTGGGCCCCACACATGGGAGCAGGTGCTTATGCCAGTGTGAGGAAGTGTGTGTGCAACTGGTGTGAGCACAGTCGCACGTGGAGCCCCGGGAGCTGCCAGCGGCCAGCTCGTGTGGGTGAGCACGTGTGTGAATGAGAAAGCCTGTGTTTGGGGGGAGTGGGTGTGTACGTGTGTCAGCGGGGGTGAGTGTACAAATCTGCGTGCTTCTGGGCTGCATATGAGCATGGACGTGTGTGTGTGTGAAAAGCAAAGTAATGGTGAGAATATTAGGTATAGTTCTAGATGTTTGGAGAACATGAGGGTTTATAGGTGTGTAAGAGAGACTGTGTGTGTGTGTATGTCCAGGGTTGTGTGTCAGTTTGTGGAATCACAGTGTGTGTGCATCATGATCCCTGCACCCGCAGTGTAAGCCCAGTTTACACACCTCGTTTCCTCTGGGCCAGGGGGACGGGGATGTCAGCTAGGGTGCATGGGTGAGGGGTATGTTTCTGAGAAATGCCAGGCTGTATCTACCAGGGCGGGGGACAGCATCACGCCAACCCTGCCCCCTTGCCATCTCCCACCCCCAGGCAGGCTCCCACCAGTCAAATGAAAGCCACAGTCAGGACCCAACCACCCAAGCCCCCCAAACTCCCCCAGACACAGGCTTGGATGCTTGGAGACCTCCCTCTCCATCCCCTGTGCATCCCCCCTGAAACCCACGTGGCAGAGGCTAGCAGGCAAGAAGTGGGGGAGACAGGAGGGACCTGGATAGATGCTAGACACTCTAACTTCTGTGCATGGCAGGATCACCTGGCCAGGTGGGAGTGGCGTTTGAAAATGTCAGTTTCCCTCAAAGCTCACCCCAGAGGTCCCAATCCAGTGAGCCCTGGGTAGAGTCTGGATTTTGCATTTTTATGAGCCCAACGGGGTCAGTTGGATACAGGGGTCGGGGACCACAATTGGGAGACCCTGCCCTAACCCCTGGCACCCTCCTCCAACCCGGGTCTCTTTGCAATTTCCCCAGGTGGCTGTCAACTGCCAGACCCTTGGAGCCCTGGGAGGCCCGGCCACTCAGAGCAGGAGGGACCCTTCCTGACCCACAGAGACCCCTCACTTTACAAAAGGCCACACCGAGGCCCAAAGAGGGGAGGGACGCGCAGGGCCACACAGGAAGGAGGCGGCAGGGCTGGGAGCCAGGTCCTTGGCCCCGAACCACCTCCTCCTCACACCACAGCCCTTGATGCTGGGACTCCAGACCCCGGAAACCAAGGTTCACCGTCGAATGCTGTGCAGCTGCGGCCCCGGGGACATTCTGTCCTGCCTCCGCCTCCAGATCAGGGCGGTCATACCCTGCGCCCTGCTGTCTCTTCCCCTCCTCCTGACAATGATCCCCAGCGTGAGAGATGAGCTCCAGGGTCATGTCCATCACCCCCAAAGAGAAGGCTCTTTCCCTGTCATGTTCTGGAAGCCGTGGGTTGGGATGGCGGGGGAGGAGGAAGGAGGGACTTTATCACCCATCGTGTATCTCCCTGAAGGCCACTCCTCAGCCTTCATTCCTCTAACCCCAGTGACCTCAGCTTCTCATTCATTCATTCATTCGTTCATTCACTTGTTCATTCAGCACCTCCTGGGGGCCAGGCCTGTGGACAGAGGGGCGCATCAGACAGGGTCCTGGCCCTCGAGGAGCTCACAGGAAGGGCGGAGCAGGGGGATCACAGAGAGAAACATCAGCAACACGTGCTGGCCCGGCCATGGGTGGCCTGGTGTGGAGTGGAGACAGCACAGGGCAGGGGAAGCAGTGAGCTCTGCCGAGGGTGCTCAGGGCAGGCCCCACACAAGAGGGCACACGAGCAGTGCCCTGGAGGATGGAGAGTCTGCAGGGCAGACAAGCAGAGACAGGAGGGCCTTCCAGGCGTGGAGGACAGCCGGGCAAACATACAAGAGCAGGCGAGGTTCAGGAGAAGAGCGATGGCGAGTCCAGGCTGGGTTCTGTGGGATGTGAGGGATGCAGGGACGCAGAGCCTGACCGTTGGAGCAGGGCCTGGTGTGAAGGGTCGTGTGGCACACCCACGTACCCATGTAGTCTGGGTTTGGTAATAATAGTCCAACCTTTAGGTTCAAATCTAATTCAAGACCTCGGGCAAATCACTTCACAGCTCCCCGCCTCAGTTTCCTCAACTATAGAACGGGGATAACAGCAGTACTGCCTCATAGGATTCTGGAGGATGAACTGAATTCTCCCACATACAGTGCTTAGAAAGGTGCCTGGCACACAGCAAACACTTTATAATCGTGTGCTAGTTTATTGTTGTAAAATGCTTGGCACGGTAGATATTACATAGTAGATATTATTACTGCTGTTAATTTCTGGGAGGGAGATGGGGAGCCATTGAAGGCTTCAAGCAGGGGAGTGACAGCTCCCACCAGGGTCAGGAAGATCCCCCTGGCTGCAGTGTGGACAATAGATCTAGGGGCAAGCGAGCCTGGACTTGGGAAGAGGCCCTTGGAGCAGACAGAAGAGACCACTTCTCCACCCCCTTTTCAGGGCTGCAATTTGGTTTTTGGATCCCATGAGCCGGCTGGGCAGGTGTGTGTTCAGGGTGGGGGACGGCTGGGTCCTGTCTGAGCTCAGTGTCTGTGTATCTGTGTGGGAGGCTCTGGTTCCAGTCCCCTGCCTGCGACCCCCTCCCCCCACGATGTCCTGCAGTGACCACGCTCAGCACTCAGTCCCGGGGCCACCCCCTGGGCTGCCTGTCAGCGAGCACACCTGTGTGCACAGGTTGTGTCTGGCAAGAATGCATCACGGGGACAGATGCCCAGCTTGTGCTAGTCTGGCTGACCGGTGCAGTCAGGAGGGGCTTACAGTCCGAGGGGAGGGACCTCGCTGTGCCAATCCTCCTGGCCCTCCGCACTTGGCAGGCACTGCAGACAACTGGGCCTGTGTCAGCATGACCGGCCGCCGGCGGACCCGGGGACGTGGCAGATCAGCTGCCTGTGCCAGCCTGTCCACCTGCTAAACAAGGGCCGGGGTGTGCCAGCGAACATTGCTAGGCTGGCATATTCTGCCCACTGTAATTAGCACGGGGCATCGAGGGCTGCCCGGCCCAGTGGAGCCTGTCTGTCTGTCCATCTGCGGCCACCCTTGTCAGCCTCAGCAGCCAGCTGGAGAAAAGAGTACTGAGCTGGGAGCCACGAGGTCTGGACCCCACCTCTGCTCAGCCTCTACCTGTCAGTGGACGCTGGGAAATTCTCATTCTCTCTGAGCCTCAGTTTCCTCATCTGTGAAATGGGGTGAAGATGGCTGATCTCTAATTCACTTCCTGCTGTTCCGTGCAGGTGGTGTTAGCAACAGGCAAACTCTGGGGGCAGAACTCTGTGCCTGAGGGGTCCCATTAGGGCTTATCCAGCCCTGTGCATTTATTCCTTCCTTCAACAAAGAGTCGCTGTGTCCCTACTACGTGCTGGAGGCTGTTTCAGGTACAGGAGATAAAGCCATGAACAAGACAAAGTCCTTCTTCCCCTGGAGTCCACACTCTAGTGGGAACAGACAAATAATAAATCAAATTAGGGAAGATGGAAGAAATGCATCAGATTGGGAGAATTGTCATACAGACAATTAACCCAGAGTGACGGATGGAAGAGGTGGGGGTCCCAGCAGACGAGGTGGCGGGGAGGCCCGTCTCAGGACGCGGCGGTAAGGCTGGAACGCCTGTGAGGAGGTGGCGCCAGCTTGCTTGGAAAGAATCAAGTTGCTTTCCCCAGCTCCCTACGAAACCCTGTTTGTGCAATGCTTCTGGCTTCTCGTTTAATCCTGGCGACACCCCTGTGGGCAGAGCTCCTTGCATTTTCCAGGTGGGGATACAGACTCTCAGAGTGGTGAACGGGTTTGCCAGCACGCCCACGGTCCAGATCCAGCTTGGGGAAGACAATCCTTTTTCTACTGTCTTCACAACCAACTTTTACTGTCCCCAAAACCAGTCCTAATGTTTGTGAAAGACTGTGTGACCTTGCACAGGTCACTCCCCCGGTACTGGCTTGGTTCTACCCCCAAACATTTGATTATGAAGATACTCAAACATACAGAAAAATGTAGAGAATTTTAAAGCAAACACCCGTATTCCTACCACCTAGCTTCTATCACAAACGTTGACCACGTTTGCTTCATCATATACCTCTTCTTCTATCCATCCCTCTATCCAACCATCCACCCATATTTCTTTGATGCATTCCAAAGGAAGTTGCAAACATGGTACACTTTACTTCTAGAAGCTTCGGCATGCATATCATTAATTAGAGTTCAATATTAATTTACAATTCTCTTTTTCAGATAAAATTTACATACAATGAAATGCATGAATCTCAAGTGTACTGCTCAATGAGTTTTGACAAATGCATACATCTCTGTAACCCAAACCCCTCTCACGATGTCGAACAGCACCATCATTCCAGAAAGTTCCTTCTGCCTCTTCCCAGTCAATTCTGGCCCTTGGAGGCAACCATTAGTCTGATTTCTCTCACATCATTTTTTGCCTGTTCCAGAATTTCATATAAGTGGAATCATGTAGCATGTAGTTTTTTGTAAAGGCTCTATTCTCCAAGCATGTTTTTGGGGTCCACCCATGTTGTTGTGTGTACCCATAGCTCATCATTTTTCATCGCTGTGTAGTATTCCATTGGAAGAAGATCCCACAGTTTGTTCAGCTGTTCTCTTGTTAGTAGACACCTGGACACTCTCCAGTTTGGCTCTACCGTGCATATGGCTGCTAAGAACATTCTTGCACATGGTTTTTTAATGGACGAATGTTTTCATTTCTCTTGCTAGTGCTTTGCTTGCCAAAGAGTCAGTTCAACTCAACAAGTGTTTCCTGCATGTCAGGCTCTGTGCTGGACACGGTGGGGGGTGATCTCAGCCTGGGCTGGGGGCTTGGGCTCCGAAGGCTCCCAGCAGGCACAGAACGTCAGAACGCACAGGAGAGGCTGCAAGGAACCAAGTGTTCTCTGCATGTCACCGAGCTTCATCCTTATATGGCCCCGCAGGATGATCATTGTCACCAGTTCTCAGAGGAGGAAACTGAGGCCAGAGTGATAAAGTGACCCGTCTGAGACAAGTGGCAGAGCTGGGCTTCAAACTTGGGACAACTCCAAACCCTGCTCTTTCCTCTGTCCTGCAGGACGCAGGAGCAGCAGCCCAGGGAGGCTGGGTGTTCTGTTCAAGGTCACACAGGTGGTGCGGTGACAAGAACACAGGCTCCTGGGTCTCCCTGTCTCAGGCTCTTTCCTGACGCCATGCTAACTTCATCTTGGGGACCTTCAGAAAAGGTCTCAGCATTTGTGGGACGAACATTTCCTTCCAGAAATGGGGAGAGCTGAGTTATGCAAAAGCTTGCTTATGTGGGTGTATCTGTGTCCCAGGGACTAAACTTGTCCCCTGTGCCTGCTCATTCGGGACCACAAAGTATGGGCCCCAGGAGCAGGCAGAAGCCGGCGTGTGAGCCTCTGGCCGACGGCGGGAGGTGGTGGGACCAGCGTAGAGGTGGAGAGATTACGCAGGTCAAAAGCCATTTAATTAAAAAACAAGAACCCCAGCGCATGTCACCTTAGCATAATGTGCCAGGTGAAGCTGGCCTCAGACAGCGGTTTTGTGAGCCCAGCTCTAGGGGAATGAGGAAGGCCAGGAGAACGGGAGGAAGGAATGTGTGGTGGATTGAAGATGGCGCCCCTTCTCTGGCCCTCCCACACTGAGAGTCGGGGGGCTCTGCTCCCTCCCTTTGACAGTGGGCACGTTCTGTGACTGATTCGACCAACGGAACATGCAGAAGTGGCAGAAGCTACCAGTTTCCGGGCCCACGCCTCGGGAGGCTGGCGGCTTCCCCCTCCTGTCTCTGACTGTGGCGCTGGCGAGACCACGTGGAGAGGGAGGGGGACCCCGCGGGGCCCCGCCTTCCAGCTGTGCCTGCACCTGGGGGAAGCGGCCTTGACTCCCGCAGGCCAGACCAGACGCCCACTCAGCACTGCCCAGAGACCCCAGCTGACGCCACTTGAAGCATCAGCATCACCCGGCCGAGCCCTGCTTGAATGCCAGACCCGTACAATCGCGCGATATAGTAACATAGCTGTGGTTTAAGCCGCCGCATTTTGGGGGGTTTTACGCAGCAATAGATAACGGAGCTGAGCATTCAAACTCCTGTGAACGGGGGCTCCACGTCGGCACCACCTGCACACACAGGAAGTGCCGCTGCCAGCTCCGTCAGATGGGGAAAGCCTCGGGTTGACTGCAGCCACGTTTGGGGCGGGGAGAGGATGACTGTGTCAGGCAGGGTTGGGCAGGAAACAGACGGCCCGCGCAAAGAGGGCAAACGAGGAGACTTCCACACCGGGATTATTTACAAAGGTGTGAGCAGGGCTGAGGGATCCCGACAAGGCCAGGGTGGTCCCTGGGGCAGGGGCCAGTGGGAGCCGTTACTTTTCTAAGGAGCAGAGGGAAAGGGGCAAAGGGGTGGGAGTTCTACCTGCATCTCAGAGAGCAGCAGCTGGAGGAGGATGCCACTCCCCAGGGGCGTGGGTAGAGGGACACAGGGACCTGGCAGGGAGGAGCTGGAGAACAAAGGCCCTGATTCCATTTCCACCTGCCCTCCCTGCTCCTGCGGGCGCCTCCCATTCGCCAAATACAACTGGAAGCCAGTGGGCAAGGAAGCCCATGGATGCCACCCATACAGGCCCACCTCTGGGCCCGAGGAAGGATGGAGAGGAGTGAGAGTGGGTCTTGAGGGTCAAGAGAAGATGTCCACCTAGGGACAGATGGCATGGACTTCAGCCATGAAGGGGGCTGATCTTGAGTGGCCACCTGGCTTGGGAGGTTTCCATTAGACGCTGCTCCTTGTCTGGGTGTCCCAGAGCTGGGAAAAGCGAGGTCCCCTCCCCCACCACTCCCCTCATCAGACAGTTCCCGATGAGCGTGTGGAAAACAGCATCGTCAGAGAGAGAGATTCCCGTTAAACTGTCATGTTTCTTCCCACGGCTGCCTCGTGTCTGATCTCTAAGATGCGCCTGGCGGGGGAGAGAGAGCAGGGCTTCTCTCTGCTTCTCCATCCCAGCCAGGCTCTGGGAAATGGGTGTGCAGGAAGCTGAGAAAGGAAGCCGGTCCTCCACTCATGTGGCCTGGGGAGGAGGTCCCAAGGCTGGTCCTCCTGGGAATTTTGGCTTGGGGACTCCAGGCCCCAACGTAGAGCCCTGGGTCTAGATTTTTCCCCAGGACTCTGCTTCGTGGGCAGTCTTCCAGGAGAGAGCATGAGAGGGGCTTCTAGCTTCTCCTGGGGCCGGCTCTGCAGTGTGCCACCTGTGCCATGGTACGGGGCCCTGTGCTCAGCCCTCACACTTGGTTTACTGCTCTGCTGTTGCCATCTTGAAATCTGAAGTTTGTAATCATTTTTGAAAGAAGGACCTCACATTTTCATTTTCCACTGGCCCATGTAAATTAGGGAGCCGATCCTACTTCCAAGCAAGCAAGAGGCCTCTGGGCCATCCCTTGGCCTGATTCCTTTGTCTAGATCAGGGCTCAGCAAACTTCTCCAATAGTAAACATTCTAGAATTTTCAGGCTATACCGTCTCTGTTTAAACTAATCAACCCTGCTGTTATAGCATGAAGGCAGCCCTAGACCATCTGTAAGCAAATGAATGGACGTAGCTGTGTGCTAATAAAACTTTATTTGCAAAAACAGATGGGGGGCCGGATTTGGCCCATGGGCCATGGGTGGCCAACCCCTGGTCTAGATTGTAAGGCCCTCCTCTCCTCGTCTGCCTGTCTGATTCTGGCTCATTCTTTATGACTCACTCAAAAGCTTTTCCTGACATCTCCAGGGAGAGCTCAGCTGCTCCTCTTCAATCCCCCGCCCACACCGGCGTCGGTACATATTTATTTATTGAGCCCGGGCTAAGAGGCAGCTTTCTGCTAAGCCCGGGGGCTACAGTGGTGAGCAGAAGGCATGGTTGCAGCCTTCACGAAACTTTGTGGTAAATACCGTAGAGTCCCAGGCTATGAACTGCAAAAGGGCAGGGCTGGGCCATTTTGTTCAATATTGCATATCCCCAATCCTAGCTTAATTATGCGGTGACAAAATGAGTGAACCAATACCCAAAGGCATGGCCATATGCTTATAGTTCTTTCCTTCCTTTGGACCACTTAAGCCTCTGAATCATCTTGGAGGTGGAGCTGGTAGGTGTCTTTATCAGAGAGGTTGAGCAACTTGCCCCAAGACACACAGCAGCAGACTAGTGACAGAACTGGGATGCAAAGCCCCAGGCCAGGCCCATTTCAGCCACACCCGGGAGTCAGACTCAGGTGCTGCTTCCCTAACATAGCCAGGAGGGTGACACGGCAGCTGGTATCGCGGGTCCCAGTGAAGGGTATACGGGCATTCCCACTCCCCACCAGGCCAGCGGGAGGGCTGGTTTATTTCCTCTGGGGGAGAGAAAATTGAAGAGTCTGGTGTTGGTTTCTATTAGAAGGAAACCGTCCAATAAAAATCACCCAGTATATTAAAAAAAGTCTTTACCTGGCTTTGAAAGAACACTTGGTGTTATTACAACCAAAAAGAAAATCCCATTTGCTTTTCATTATAGATCTGGCTGTGTTTTGTTTTCTTGTTTCCAGAGAGCTAGGATTTCACTGGCAGGATGATTAATAAAAGAAAATAAGAAGAAAGGGGGCTCTGGAGTCAGACAGCCTTGGGTCCAAATCCCAGCTCGATCCCTGACTCACTGAGAGGCCTGGACTCTTCACTTAACTCTGGGAGCCTCGGTCTTCTCACCGTAAAATGAGGATGCTGCGGCCTCCTTCCCGGGGTTGTGGCGCGGACGCAGCGATGATGTCATCAATGGTTACTACTCTGTGCCACGCCCCTTTATGAGAGACGTGGCCCCTGCTCTCAGGTAGCAGGCCTTGTGCTAAGAGACCAAACTTGCGTGTGTAAACCAGAAAATCCCAAGAGAAAGATGACTTCAAATGGACATATTGCTGTGAAGCAAACACACCAGGCATGAGGGGCTAGAAAGTGACCTAGGGATTCTGTAAAGGGCCAGAGGAGGCTTTTCTAAAACCTGAATGATAAGACGGAGCCAGCCTTGGAGAGGACTTGAGGAAGAGAATGCCACGCCGAGGTCAGAGCAAACGCAGAGGCCTTAAGGGGGGACCGAGCTTGTTATGTGAGGGTGAGAAAGGCAGCTGGAATGGTGGAAGTGGATTAAGCAATGTGGAGAGAGGTGGGCCAGTTCAGAGTTCAGTGAGCTGCCTGGGGCCAGATCACACAAGGTCTTAAAAGCTGGTGCAAGGAGGTTGAATCGTATTCTTGCTGCAATGGGAAGATGTCAGAGGGTCTTAAGCAGGAGAATTATCTGACTTTATTTACATGTTTAAAAGATCCCTTGGTTGCTGGTGGGGAAGGGATTGCAGGGCCCAGTGGGGGCGGGAAGACCTGGCCAGAGGCTCCTCAGTCACGGGAGAAGATAGTGGTTCCCATCTGGACATGAAGTAGATGGAGGCTAAATCCCTGATCCATTCCTTTTGTGGTTTCATTGTTTCCTCCTGCACATCCCTGTCATCCGAGGAGTTTTAATGCATGTCTACAGGCCAAATGGAGAAGATTCTGGAGACCTTCAGACCTCGGGCGGCTCTGAGTTAAAACGCCTCTTGTCCAGTGGGCCTGACTGTGAGAGGCTTGGGAAAGCCATCCTCCCCTGCCCCTGAGCAGCAGGCCCCCGGCAAGAGCCAAGAGGACATGCTTAACCCACAGAGATTCGATTCCTTCCAAACCACTCATTCCAAAGCCAGAAAACGCAAGAGGGGGCCTTATGACCACTCTGTTGCCTCCACTCCTCGCCGGCCCGCTAAGTGAGGCCTGAGAATGACGTGCAGGTCAGGGAAATATCACAGCAGTCAAAGGAGCGGCTTCGGTGGGGAGAATGATGTGTAATTTGCAGAAACGCTGCCAGTGCGTGAAATCAGACACGCGGCCTGCTTGGGGAGCCGTGATTGACAGCCTCCATGACGCCGGTTTGAGTAGCTTTTTTTTCCTTTTGAAATCTCTGATCGACACTGATACGAAGGAGCCTGAGATCACCCCCTCAGGTGGTGGGGACTTTCCGGAGGGCAGGAAGTCCATTGTCACGGAGCCCAGCCTGTTTCCAGGGTGGCCGATGTGGTAATGTCCAGGGTCATGGTCAGAAATCTGGTCACTAGTCAGTGGCAGGCACTGAGCTGCCTGGAGGGGGCGCCTGGTTCAGGCCTCTCTGCGGGGAAGGGGGCCCGTCTCCGTGGGCCACCTCGTAGGTGCCAGCTCCGTGCTAATGTGCTCACATCTGAGCTCTGGTACAAAGGGCCTCCTCTTGCACCCAGCTGCCCTGGAGAGCAGATGCCAAGTGTTGGCAGACGCCTGGGGGCCAGGAGTCACCCAGCGTGGCCCCCCCAGTCCTCTGCCCATTCTTCCTAGAATATCTGGGGCTGAGAAAGAAAACAGTTAGCAGGGACCAAGCCAAGTGAGTGGGACCCATGTCTCAGAATTGTTTCCTCTCTTGTTTCAACTGAGGAGCCACTTCCCTGAGCTTTGAGGGGACCGAGGGGGTTTGGAGTCTCTTAATTTTGGATCCCTGCAGGGCTGGTAATTCAGCCACCAGGAGTGCTGCAGACACAAGGCGGTGGGAAATGAAGCAGCCAGCACAAGGGCAAAGATGCCGCCGGGCTCCACCTTAGAGCCTGAGGGGAGGGGAGACGCTCGAGGGTGGAGGATGCGGGGCCAGTGCCCCAAGCAGGTTCTCTCTGGAAGGTGCGTGGTGGGAGTGCAGAGAGCCGGAAGTAGGCTTCTGAAATACTGGAAAGCCTCTTGGTTCACATATGGGGGAAACTGAGCTCCAGAGAGGGGAGGTGACCAGCCTAAGGTCACACAGCAAATCACAGTGGCTAACTCAGGGGCTGCCCTTGCCTTCTCGGAAGGCTCTGCTCTTTCTCAGTGGTCCCCGTGGCCCTGAAGGGAGGTGAAGGCCTGGGGTCATCAGGGGAGAGCAACGAAGGCCTCTCCTTGCTGCTAGAGTGATGCAGGAAACACATCCTCAGACCGAGGAGATTCAGCACCTGCCCTCCGGGAGCTGCTGGTCTGATGGCACCTACATACTCTCTAGTCTTGCAGAATCTTCAGACTTATGGTGGGACACGGCTCTGACTCTAATGGAGCTCCCAGTCTGATGAGGGAGACCGAGCTCTGTACCAAAGAGGTGCAGCCTAGGGCTTTGGGAAGCTTCCAGGCCGAGAGGGGACCTCAGGCCCACTCCTTGGTGGAGGGGAGCCCACAGTGAACTCTTTCCAGTGAACTTGTCATTCATTCAGGGATGCTGCACTCCTCCTCCTCCTCCAGGAAGTCCTCCCTAGGACTTGCATCCCATCCCACGACACAGGATCAAGGCCATCTGGATCCTCCTTCATCTAATAGGAAGGGACTCACAGTCACCCCAAAGCCTCTGGCAATGCCCAAGAGGTCTCTCAGGGTATCACACTTGCCCCATGCATGCCCCAGGCCTGTCACCCCCAGTCCCATGAGCATCACATAGCCTCTCTCACCCACAAATGGTATCAGAGCCCATCAGAGGCTGCAGACACCCCAATTCCATCTACCCTCCCTGCGCAGAGCTGCTCTGGCCTCCCTTGCACCTTAAATAGAGCTCCTCCCGCGCCCTGATATGTTTGTTTACAGCTCATTTGCTCCCGGAATAAGAGGTTTGGGGGATGAGCTGGGGACACGGAGAACAACTGAGCAGCTCAGGAAAGAGATCGTCCTGAACTGACACAGGCGGAGGTTCGGAGGTTCGTGGTACGGAGGCCCTGGGGCTATCGCGGAGTGAAGCGAGCCTGTGTGTGTTTCAACCTGTAGAATCCGCCGCCCACAGGGCTGAGGATTCCTGCCTTTGGTGACACATGGGTGACAAATGACTGTCTTCCCCTCGCATACACCTGTGGGACAACTGTCTGGCTGTTTCCCTTGTCCCCTACCCTGGAGCCCCCCCAGGCGAGAGGCTAGCTACGGATTTGATGCCTCCTGTACCTCCATCTGCTTAGAGCTCTGGGAGGAAGTAATTGGCTTTTGTTTTGCAAGTCGGTGACAGGTGATTTCCTCCACTCCCCAGGCACGTGGGCGACAGCCCTAAGCAGGGCTGGAGGAGAGACGAGGAAAACCACAGCCACGGCCTCGGCCGCCCCCCGAGTGCAGGTGGTGTTCTTCTGGACGAACCCCGGGGAGCTCGAGCAGCCTGCCCTCGGGGCCCACCTCTGCTCCAGCTTCACTGCCCGGGGACCCAGGAGTCCCTGAGACCCCCATCCACAGCCCCAAAGTACTTACACCACCTGGGAACCTCCTACCAAACACCCAAGAAGGAAACCTCTGAGCCGATCGCCCAGGCAACCACAGAGAGGGAAGATTTGGGGGTGTCGGGTCCAGAGACCCGGGTCCCAGGGCGGCTCTGCCACTACCTGGATGAAGACTATTGCTGCCCCCTTTGGCCTCTTCAAGTTCAGTTTCCTCATCTGTAAAGTGACCAGAATAAATGAAGCGGGGAGTGATGTTGCTTCATGCAGTGGGAAAGGGGCAGCACGTGTCTGGAATTGTCAGCGGGGGGCAAGGTGGAGAGGCACGGGGTCACGCCTGCACTCAGCACATACTGGTCAAGCACCTGCCAGCTGCCAGGCACAGTTCTGGGCACTGGGGACAGAGCAGCGAGTAAAACAGACGAGGATCCTCGTCCTAGTGGAGCTCCCGTTCTAGGGCAGCGTCCCAGATGTTGTCTGTAAAGATCCAGAGAGTAACTGCTTTGGGCTTTACAAGCCACACATACTCTCTACTGTTGGTCAGTGTAGATGACACAGAAATAAACGCGCATGTCTTCAGATAAACTCTTCTTTACAAATACAAGGGATTGGGCCAGACTTGGCCTGGGGGCTGTGGTTCCATCTATTCTCGAGGATCCAGGCTGGAGAATCAGCCCTCTCGTCTCTAATGACGAAGAACAGAGACTCCGCCCCCGAGAGCTCACGTCTTGGAAAATCAGCAGGTTCCAGCTGCAGGGCCTGCTCCCCACGCTCTCTCCTCTCCTCCATCCTCTCCTCCTTTCTCCACGCTTCACACAGGGGCCCGGAGCCTCCTTCTCCAGACCCCTGCATACTCTCCCTTTGAGCCCAGGAACGTCCTTCCCTGCAGTGGCTGCTGCAGAGAGAGGGAGGCAGAGAGAACCCAGAAGACTCTCAGAGAGTGGGTGCGGAGCAGGAGGCCAGGGCAGGGCAGGCAGAAAGCTCACAGAAGGCCAAGGAGCTGGAAAATCAGCTCCTCACATCCTCTTCCCTTGTGCTCCCTGACCCCACCTTGTAATCCTTGTCCAGCTGGGAGGTTCCTCTGCCTCTCTAATCATGGCCACGCTCACCTCCTCCAGGATGCCCACCCAGGTTGACTCTCTTGGACTGGGTCTTTGCTGTATCTCTTCAAATCTGCTGGCCCTCAGTGCACAGTGGCATTTGTTTTCTGATTACATAGGTGTCCCACCTCACCTATTAGACAGCTCATGCCCATTAGGGTGAACAGGTGTAAGCCAGCCAACAGTCAACCAACCCCCAGTCACGTGAACAAGCACAGCCAAGAAAGCAGAGCTGCCTAGTTCATCACTCCAGGTATGTGAGCAAAAAGTGCTTATTGTTGTAGCCACTGAGGCTTTGTGGTCATTTGTTGCACAGCATTTCCGTGGCAATAGGTAACTGATACTCATATGGTTAAGAATCTGGGCACTAGATCCAATTGCCTGGGATCAGCTCCTGGTTCCACCATATACTAGCTGTGTGACCTGGAGCAAGTTAACTAGTCTCTCTCTGACCCTCAGTCTCTTCATCTATAAAGTAAGGGTAATAATAGAAGTCATTTCATAGGGTGCTGTGAGGATTAAATGAGATAGTTCATGTGAAGTGCTTAGAACAGAGCCTGACACATAGCAAGTGGTCAATAAATATTAACTCAATATTGCTGTTCCTGGGCTGAACCAGAGCCTACAAGGCTAAATTTCTGGGTCATTCCCAACTCTGCACAGTCTGGTAGAAAGAAACTCCCTCCCCCCACCACTCCTGGCTCCATTGTGGTGACATTAAATCACTGAAAACCCTTTCCTCAGTGGCTACCTCCAAGGTCTTGATCCCCGTGGCTCAGAAGAATAATCTTCTGGAGAAAATACCAGTGGAAGATCCAGGACCCTGGACAGAGCAGACTGGCCAGGCCTGGCTCGCTTCCCCGCCTGTGAGCTTAGGGAAGGAGCAGGCTTGCCCGGGAAATGCACACTTCTGTTTTGAGATCCCCGGCTGTGTGGATTTGGTGCCAAAAACCCGCGTGAAGAGCGGAGAATTCAGCCAGCAGCGCAGCATGGGGAAAGGCGAGCATGTGGAAAGGCGAGCATGTGGACCTCAGGCAGGGTGGAGGCCGTCCCTTCCAGCTGCCCGGTGGGCACAGACAGCAGCCTGGAAACAGGCGATGAGGCGGAAGGTGTGCAGCATGTTAAAACAGAGACTCAGCAGCCCAAAGAAGAGGCTGACCAAGGGTGCAGAGATGCTGAGAGTGTGTGTGTGTGTGTGTGTGTGTGTGTGTGTGTGTATCTGTGTGTGTGGCGTGGCAAGAAGGTGTGCCCAGGTGGGTGGGTTTGAGCTGGATTTATGTGCATCTATGAGCAACAGGACAGCTCTATAAATGATGGTTTTCCAAAAGCGGAAGCTTGCCGAGGCACACAGAGGACACACAGGGGTGAGAGTTTGCATCGGACGGTAACAATGGTCCCACACCTCGTATCCGAAAACCTCGGAGCCAGATGTGTTTTGGAACTCAAGCCTCATTCTCCTTCTGGAAGGTGATGTGGTGCCTGTTCAGTATATTACCTAACCCGCCCAGGGGGGGCTGAGGAATCACTCCGTAATCACCCACATCAATATTTCTGCAGTGAAACGTCTGGATGGTAACACTAAGTGAGAGAAATAAAGACCATAAATTACCTCCCATCAGCTCAGGCTGGGTTTTGCCACCAAGTCAATTCAAGTCAGGTCCAGTCTGGCCACCAAATGGATTTAAAAAAAAGGCCTTTCAGGTTTCAGATCTCTTTGGATTTCCGGGTTGCTGGTGAGGGGTTGCAGGCTTGTGAAAATAGAGTAAGAATTATGACATTATGCACAATGACCACTACAATAGCTGCCATGTGTGGGGTGTCTACCACGTGGTCGGCCCTGCTTATAGGCCAGCTGGAATATTCACCACGACCCTAAAAAGTGGACGCTGTCTTTTCCATTTGGTAGAGAAGGAGAAAGGTAGGGTTGCCAAGGCTATGGGAATACCTAAGTCACCACAATTCATAAGAGGAGAGAGGAGCATAAAAGAGACAAATAGCACTCAGAGAATCATCTAGAATCAAGTGCCTAGGAAGAAAGGGGTTTAGTTTAAACTAAATGGTCTGTCAGCTGAATTTGCCCCCGTCGGTCTACATGTTTCTGTTTATATATAAAACAACGGAATGATAGGGCCTTAAAGACCTCTGACCTTTTACCCAGGGCTTTCCTGTCATGATGTCCTCCTAGAAAGAGATGCCAGCCTACTGATCCCTGCTGTGGGCTCGCTCTATCCACACCTCTCTCCCCATTTCACAGCTGGAGAAACTGAGGCTCAGCGCACAGCAACTTGCCTGGAGGCATACATTGTCTTAGCATAACTAGAGTCATGGTAAACAAATGCCCCATATAACAGTATTATTAATAGTGACACTATGCATTAATTGGGCCCTTACTATATGCCAGGCCTAGTTCTGCGTGCCCTATGTGTATCATCTCATTTAATTTAAGTGTGAGAGTTAGACAAGTTCATAAACGTGTAGCTTCTTGCTGGCGGGTTTCAACAAGATGCTGGTGAAGTGTGAGCTGAATCAGAGATCAGAGCCCCCACCGGGAGACAACAGGAGAGGGGACGACAGGACCACCCCTTTATTCAGAGAGAGGGAGGGTGATGCAGGTTCCTGGGAATTTAAGATAATGAGCAAGGAAAACAATCACTTTATTCAAATGAATTGAAGAATATTTGGCTTCACTCGGTAACAGGAAGCAGTTAAGAGGTTTTATTTTATTTTTGGCCCTAATAATATTACAATCTCCAGGCTGGTTATTATCTGTCACTTTCTGGGGAAGATTGAAAAGAAAATAGTTTTATCCCAGGCAATTGTAAACTGTTCTGTTTGATGAGTTGTTGTTCCCACTTAGAAATTACATGCACCAGCTTCAGATGACCCGGCTCAGCTGGGTGGCTTTGTTTAACTGGTTACAGAAGACAGGGAAGAAGAGAAAATTCTCCTGTCTTCCAACAGGAGTTCTCAAAATGCAGCGTCTGTGAGAGGCACGGGGGATGGGCGGGCAGTGGAAGACAAATTCCCAGTCTGCCAGCAGGCCCCTGGCAGGACCCGGGAAGCTGCCCTTTTCACACACTCTCTGGGTGCTGCTTCATCTTCTGAGAAGGATGCTCCAGGTTCTCCCCAAGCCCACTTGGCTGGGGAAACGTATGGTTCTGAGAGACTCCTAGAAAATGAAGAGTCAGAAGCTGTCAGAGCAGGGAAGTGTCTGGGAGACAATTCACATCACAGATAGAAGCTGGAGCTCCAAGATCCCACAGCAAGTAAGAGGCACAATTGGGCCCGGAACTCAGATGCTCAGTCCAAAACTGGTTCCATTACACCATGACGCCTGGTAGAGATGGGGGTGGTACCGGAAGACCCCCAGATCTTCCTTCTCCTTCCTCAGGCTCGCCACACTGGAGTATTCACAAGTGATGGGGGAAGAAAGCCGAGAAGGTACAACCTCTCCCGAGCATTGAGGGTCATTCCCAAAATTGGCTCTGAGCAGCATTCTACAGAAGAGTCGGAATCCCCAGTTACATCATGAACTAGAGAAATGGCGCAATATGGCAGATCCTTCCTTCTCGCCCCTCTTTTATTCCCTTCAGGGGCCTTCCCGATTCCTCATCATCGGTCTATATTGGGTTCTCCGCTCTGCACCGCCCACCCCCCCACCCCCTAAACCAAAAGTCTGGATTTGTCTCGCAGATGCTGATACCCCCATCACACAGCTGTCCAGAACTCTCCCTTTTATGCCATCGCAGCAGATCCTGAAGTGCAGGGAGGGTGAGGGGAGGGCTGTGGGCTGGCCTGGGACGGGACAGGGAGATGGCTGATTTCTCCCATGCCCACATCATCCGTTGTGTAGTTGCAGCTGCCAACCACCGCTCAAGATGCAGACTCAACTCGGGAGCCCCTTTGGAAAACATGCCCGCTCATGAGGCTGGGTTTCCGGTAAAGCTTTTCTAAGATGGCAGCAGACGGCATGGACTTGGTTCTTAGCAAGAAGGAAGAACCTCCCTCGATACATGATTTATTCCTCAAGGCGTTGAGGAGCCAAGCAAGGACTCAGGCAGAACTTGTGCTAGTCTCCAGCTTCCACCTCTAGGATCCAGACCTCTCTCCTTCCAATTCTAGAACAGTGCTGCTACAGAGTCAATAAACAGGCATGGTGCACCTACCATGTGCCAGACACTCTCACTGGATTAATCTCATTAAATCCCCATAATGACACTGACGTGGGAATTACAACCTCCTTTTTATGGAATGAGGACACTGGGGCTCAGAGTGGGGTGACAGACTTGACCCGAGTCCTGCAGGTTCAAACCCAGACCCTCTGACTTTGAGCAGAGGCTGTTGGTGCCCATCCCCTCCACACGCACATCTACACGGCCACTTGCGCCATCCCCTGACACCCTCCGCCCCAGGCTGCTTCTGTGGCTGCCAGAATTGCAGAGTGTTCATATGGCAGAAGCAGTTCTCCCCAGTGGCAGACAGGGAGCTGGTGGGCAAATACCCCCGCTTCCTCCCCCCTTTGTGGAGGGAGGGGTAACCCTGAGTGTGGTCTACACCACCATTCAAAGTGTGGTCCCTGCAGCCGCAGCACCAGCATCAGCGGGGAGTTTGTTAGAAATGCGAATTCTTGGGCCCCGCCCCAATCCTACAGACTCAGAATCTCTGGAGGTGGGGCTCCAGAATCTTCTTTTAAAAGCCTCTCCAGGTGATTCTTACGCACACTGAAGTTCTGGCAGCTCTGCTCTACACGGTCTCCCAAAGCTTCCCGAGGGACTGAGCCTCATTTCCCACCTGCTCAACAGCACACTCTTTACCGGCTGTCTTCTCTTCCCTGGGTCACTTTCCCTTTCCCCTAACAACACTTCCTGGGATCACATCCAAAATAAATTATTTGTAGTCAAATCTTTGTCTCTGGTGGTAGGGGTGGGGGGCTTCAGGGGAGACCGCCCAAGACAGACTCAAGTCCCAACTCTTCCTGCAACATCTTTGAGGCTAAGGTGGGGAGACAGTCTGGGTGCTGATGTTGAGGATGAAATCTGAGAGGTACCAGACCCTTCCGTTCCGGCCCCGAATGCCAAGGTCTGGGGCCCCTGACTGAGGTTTCTTCTCTTTCGTTTCCTCCGTCTTCATGCTTGATATTTATCGGGCACTTTTTCTGGGCCAGTCAATGTGCTAAGTGCTTCACATGTATCATCTCATTTAATTGTCACCATGATCCCCTTGAAGTAGGAACAGCGATTGGCGGCTTGATGTGATGAAGGAGGTGAGCACACCGAGGTCACCCAGCTGTCTGAATCAGCCCCTGAGAGCTATGATTAGACATCAGGACGCTGCTGGCAGCTTCTGGCCTAAAGGCAAAGGGATCACCCTAATCTTTTCACCGTGGCTCCACCTACTCATCCCTCACCCTCAACAGCCCCCCTCACGCAGGTGACCCCAGGCACTTCTGCCTGGACAAGGCTCGCGCTAGCCAAGCCCGGGATGGATTCTTGTGGCAACTGTACGCAAGTTCCAAGGATGAGGCAGAGCCCCCTGCCAGCATCGCTGGGCCTCTTGGTTCTTGACTGGCCTAGGCCCCGGGACTGGCCGCCCAGCCCTTCCCTTCACATAGACAGGGAGTCACTTGGGAAAGGACATTGGACTTTTATTCTCCCCAGACCCCCCTCAATGTCCCTCCTTCCCACCTTTTCTCTATCTTCCCTCATCCTCTCTGCAGTCCTCCGACCCAGACAGGAAAGGGAGCTCACATGTGTTCAGAACATCCCAAAGCTAGCACATACTAGAGGCTTCTCTTAAATCCACCCGCTGCCCCAAATCTATAGGGTGAAAGCTTTTATATCCATTTGAGAAGGGAGGAAACTGAGGCTCAGAGATGAAGGGACCTGACCTAGGCCACACCTCTAGCAAGTGACAGAGCTGGAGTTTGAACCCAGGTTTGTCCATCGCCAGAGGCTATACATTGTCCCGAGCACCGTCCTGCCCTTCCACACGAGCCTCACACCCCTTCCCTGGTGAGTCCTCCACTGGAGGGCTTGAGCCCCGCTCTCCTGCACGTGCTGGTCCTTCCTCTTGACTTGCTTCCCACCTTCACTTCCAAGCTCACCAACCACTGGCTCCTTCTCTGCAGCCTATAAACATGAGGACAGCTCCCCCACCCTACACACACACACACACACACACACACACACACACACACACACACTTTGAACCTACTCCCTCACACCCCTGCCCTTTCTCTTCTTTAATAGGATATGTCAAGAGACAAGACCCTATCAAATGGCGTGGGGGAAGGCTAGAAGGTTCTGGGGGCATGAAGACAGAATGCGGGCAGCTCACAGGTGGACTTCCAGCAGGAGCTTCATGGGCACCAATGCAAGCCAGACAACAACCCCCTTGGCATTTTCCAGACCACCTCTTTGTCCTCTAAAGTTAACACGGATGACTACTTGATTTGTGAAAATCTCCTCTTTCGTTCCATGGTCTTGGAGAGGGTGGAATACTACTTTGTATTAGGCACCTATTGTATGCCATGAACTTTGCTAGACACTTTCTCTCTAATCCTGACCATTATGAGGTAGGTATGGAACTCTCCGTTTCACAGAAGAAGAAACTAAGGCTCAGAGTGGTCCCATTCAGCAGCACAGAGATGCTCAAAAGGAGAATCAAGATGCAAACCCAAGTTGGCCCGGCCCCAAAGTGCCTGGTCTTTGCAGTAAACCAAGCTTTCTCTCATAAACTGGCCTCAGCAGCGTGTCCCAGCCTCAAGGGGATCTGGCAGACGCCCAATCCAGGAGTGATCTTTTCCCTTTTGCTGTTTTATTTATGCATTCAAAGGCTCAGCAGCCAGACCATTTCCTTTCTTTCAATATTTATTAGTGTTTTGCCTGCTTTCAAAAGGGCTACACCAGAGGCCGAGGGGAGACAGAGGGAGGGAGGGGCTGGGCCTGGCTCCTTGGCTGGTACTGTCTGCCATGGAACTCAGACGAGCACTCAGGCCTGGCCACCCCTCAGGACTGGGCTGCAGAAAGCTTCTCTGGGAACCAGATTCATGGGGAGGGGAGAGACGAGAACTACTGAGCACTTACTGGGTGCCAAGCACTGTACCAGAGACTTGACATCGGTGTGCATTGAATCCTCACAAAATCACACGGAAGGAAGTATCTCCCCATTTTATAGACGGGGAAACTGAGTCTCAATGGGGTGAAGCA
This sequence comes from Diceros bicornis minor, assembly GCF_020826845.1. Taxonomy (NCBI): domain Eukaryota; kingdom Metazoa; phylum Chordata; class Mammalia; order Perissodactyla; family Rhinocerotidae; genus Diceros; species Diceros bicornis. Next base: position 35,495,746 of record NC_080752.1, on the reverse strand, counting down.
AACTGCCAAGGTCACACAGCTGGCAAATGTGATGGCCAGGCCTCGAATGCAGGTCTGAGCTTTCCTATTTAACACCTCTGCCCTAAAGAAGGGGACTCTCCTTAAACATTCTTACACTGGAGTCTTCATTTTACACATGGGGAAATTGAGGCTCAGACATGCCTGAGCTCAAACAGTGTACTTAGGACAAAAATCAAGACTAGAACCCAGGTTTCCCGGCTCCCAGTCCAGGACACTTTCCACCCTCCTGCCTGGCTTTGCCAAAGGCATCAACTGCGAAAGTCAAGGTTACTGGAACCCCAAAGACACGGGGTCCACCTCACCACCTCACGGAGTCCCTCTCCCACCTCTGGGACATTCTGTTCCTTAATCAGCCTGGACAGAGAAGTGGGGACATCCCCCAGAAAAGATTTTGGAGAGAGCAAGGCCCAATGCAAGGAAGGAAGCCCTCTCCCTCCCATCCCTCCCATCTTTGCCTGTGTATCTTGGGTGTGTGGGTCACCTTAGGAAGCCAGCAGGCTTGAGGGGTGTCCAGGAGTGTGACTATGATTGGAAAAGATCAACTGAGGCTCCTGCCTTCCCACACAGGTGGATCCTGGGCTTCACAGGAGGGCCTGACAGGGAGATTTACGAATCATATAAACATAACTCAGCAGTCCCGCCTCAGCTCAGTGAAGAACGTCATTCACTTGTAAGCGGGCAGGAGACTGCAGCGAGGCCTCCTCACCCATGGGCCTCTCAGAAGATGCTCAGGTAAGGGCTCCTGGGGAGGGGAGACGGCTCCCGTGTCCTGGTGCCCTCTGTCCCGGTGCCCCTGGTACTGGGCAAAGAGAAGAGGCCTCTTTCCTGACTATTCTTCCGTCCCCTTTTCTGCAGAGGTCTGTGGTCTGTGCTAACCACCCCCCCACCAAGGCTGTAAGCGGAGGATTGACATGCACTCAATAAACAGCTCACCGGCCCGCAGGCTCAGTGCCTCTGGCGCATCGTGTGTAGCTGCTAAGTGTGTGTTGGCTGGAATTGAGCTCAGTGAGCCGGACTTCATAGAATCTGGAATCAGGAGCTCTAGTGCCAATTCCGTCCCTGACTCGACATATGATCTCTCTGAGCCTCAGCAGTCTCGACCGTCCCTGGGGAAGATGCCTGTCCTGGCTGCCTGTTGTGTTCCACAGAGAAAAAATTAGATGACAGATGGAAATGTGCTTTATATATAAAGTGTAAAGCATTGTCATTACAAAGGGCTTTCATATGCCTTCTCTCCACTAACCCTATTAGGAAGTCCTTCCTCAGGTCTAACTTCCATCCTGTCTGCTGTGCTTTGGTAAAGATCTATGTATTCCAGGAAGCACAGGCTAGTGCACCCAAAACTGGGATGGCACTACTGGTCAATGGACTGTGGAGGTAAAAATAAAGTGTGCGTCTTCTTTAAAAAATAACTTCCTCCACTTTCAACGGCTGTGCAGAGTAAAAGAGTATAATTTGCTTGACTTCCCGGCCCATCAGCTTATCACCGAGGGCCTAGCAACTCCGAGAGGGAAGGATTATGCAAATAGAAATCAGCTTTCAAGAAAGTGGGCTAATCCAATATTATCAAGAGGGCTGAGTTTTCAAGGAAAAGGGGAAGCAGCTGAGATGGTGATGGGTGAGCTATGGAGACAGGGAGCTAGTTCCTGGCATGATATGGAGCAAAGAGGCTGACCGGAGAGGATGCCCTTGCTGGCACCTGAGCCAGGCTTTTAGGAAAGGGGACCTGGTCTCCATTGCCCTGATACTCAGAGGAGGGAGAGGGGATTAGGCTAGTGGATGGAGAAACTCTTTACTAAATTACTTGTGGTTGGGGTGGCCTCTTCTCAGAAACCTAGCCAAATGCTGAGACGTAGATGTGGCATTAGAAGCTTTCCCACATAAAGGCAGACCCAAATCCACCAGGCGGAGCAGACCACAGATTCGGAAGATTCTCCTTTCCCTTTGGGAAATATCCAGGAACAGCCACCTCCAGGATGGTGTCTGAGCTGCCACGCCTCAGTGAAAGGCGGGAGCCGGCAGCACCACGGACAGCTCTCAGAGATGGGCTGGGAGCCAGGCTCCCTTGGTGACCTGGGATCTCCACTTAGGAATCCAGTCTTAGGTTTTCTTGCGGGAAACTGGAAGCCTATTGTACACTAAGCCCTTGTGGCTCCAGCAGTGAAGGCAGACCATTAAACAGGCAATTCGGATCACTTTGATAAATACTATGATTTAGAGGAACTGGAGGGGACCATGGAAACAGAGCAGAAGCATCCCACCCAGATTTGGGAGCGGAGAAAAGATTTGCAAACTGAAAGATGAGTAGGAATAACCCGAGTGAGAGAGGAGAGTGAATACGTTACAGGGAGAGGAACAGCGCAGAGGTAAAAGAGAGTGCGGCTTATTTGAAGAGCTGGAAGAAGTTCTGTCATCATATGGCTGGAACATCAGGTGGGAGGGTCCGGGTGGGGGGTGGTGACACATGAGGTAGAGAGCTGGGCAGGGGCCAGATCCTGCAGGGCTCTGCATGGCATGGAACAGAGCTGACTCCCTTCTGAGGCCAATAGCAGTCTGCTTCAGGGCTGTATGCAGTGAAATGACATGATTAGATTTGCATCTTGAAATTCCCCTCTAGCTGTAGGATGGAGAATGGAGTGGGGCCCAGCAAGCCCCCACCTCTGGGCAGGTCAAGAGGTGACAGTCATCCTGACTCGGGTGATGATGGATTGGAGTAGCAGGAGGGGCCTCAGGATGGAGGGCAGCGCACGCATTTGAGAGCGATTTAAGAAATGGAATCAGCAGGACTTAGAGGGAGATTGCTTGAGTATGAGGAGTGAGGATGAGGCAGGAATTAAGGATGACTCTTAATGTACGGGAGCACGTATGAGAATCAGGGAGGAAGAACAGAAATGCAAGGTAGAATCAAGAGGGAGTTACAGTCAAAGGGAGAGAACGTGACAGAACAGGGATGGACAGAGCTACAGAATGAGGGCGAGGAGCGTGGGGAAAGGCGAGGGCCGTGAGAGGTGAGGGGCAGGACAGCAAGATCAGGATAAGGGATGCAAGCCTTTATTCTGTCACCTGCGTGTCCTGTCAGGGTGTGTCAGTGTCTGTCCACAATCACGGACTTGCAGCAGGCAGGACTGTGGGCAATACTGGGCTTGACAAAAGCTCTTCTGATTGGATGGGTGAGGAAACTCCCACAAGCCCAGCAGGAACAACAGGTTGGGTGGGCACTGAGCAGGTAGCCAGGGGAGCGTAAGTAGGGTTTGGCTCCTGATTGCCATGCGCCCGAGGCAGGGTCAGCCCCCTCCTCCAAGCCTCAGTTTCTCACTCTGTAATATGGATGTTGGGACACTTCATCTACTTCTCTATAGTGGAAGAAACTAGAGATGGTAAGATCAGGCCTGGGCCAGATCAGACATGACACTTGTCCTGGGGTCAGTGGATTTCACTTTGTGGATTCAGAGCACCTATCACTTGACAAAGCCTAAAGGCAGATGGACTGGGTGAACTAACCTCTCCATTTTCCAGAAAGTCCCAGACTATGATGCTGAGGGCCCAGTGTAAGGAGAACAAGGCCACTGGCTCAAAATAAGTGCTGGATGGATGGGTGGGTGGATGGATGGATGGATGGATGGATAGACACCTGAATGATCACCACATTCTTATCGGCTCTAGGCGTGGACAAAGCCTCCTTGGAAGACTCCAGAAGTGAGGCAGAGCTATTAGCCTTGGACAGCCTATGTCCAGGGGTGGTGTGGGCAACAGTCTATTTCGTTATTGATGAGGAATTCCAGGACCATGAGCCACAACCTGAGAAGCCCACCCAACAAACACTCCTTTGGGAGTAACACAGTTTCCAAAGGCACCTGCTAGAACAGAAGGGCAGAAGACAGCTGATAAGAGGGACTGGGACCTAAGCCAGGTCAGTTTAGGTGGTAGGTCTAAAGCTGGTGCATGGGTGATGTCTTGACATGAGTACAGCCATGTTTGGCCGCTCCATTGACCTACAGCCACCAGCACAAAAAGAAATATAAAAGCTGCTTTCTGTGTGGTGGGAACTGGCCTTTTCCCGGGAACTGGCCTTTCTCTCATGGAGGGAGTTGCAAGTTGTAACATTTCAAGGCTCTTGGAGCATCGTAGCACAGGATGGACTGGCCATCTGTGCCGGGCTGGGACGATAACCAAAGAGAACAATGCACGTACACAACTACTGGGCCGGGATGTTAGCCAGGGGGCTCAGTGCACGTACGCCACTGATAACCATTTTGTACATGGGAACACTAAATGCTTGCTCTGCAAACTCTGTAATTGCTTACTCTGAAAATTACTGATGGTATAAAAACTGCTGGAAACTGAGCCTTAGTGAGAGTTCCACCTGTGGAAGGGACACCTTGCCCAGGACGTGTGATCCTTGCCCAGTCGCGTCGATTGACAGGGCTCTCCCGGCAGTGGGGCGTGGATGTTGTGAATAACTGATTTGATGTGAAGTAATTGATTTGATATGAAGTAATTGATTTGATGTGTTCTCTTTTCGGTCAACCTGGTGTTTCTTTTTCTGGTTGATTTGTGTCATTTCTCTTCAGCCGATGTGGGTGTTTTCCCTTTCCAGTCGGGCTGATGTTTTTTCCCTCTTAATATTTGACCTATTTGGATCTGTGTGCAGACTGTCGCCTTTACTATCCTCTATATAATAAAATATACCTTCAGTCCATTTGTTTGGAGTGGAAAGTGTCTTTTACGTCTCAGATCGAATCCCCGAACCTCTCATAACAGGTGGACAGCGCTAGATGTCCTTGGGAGGCTCAGAAAGAGGGAAATGGGCACCTGTGGGCTTCAGGTGAAGACAAATTCTACCAGCTTCACACCCCATAGTCCTGACCCTCCACACCTCTTCTCCCACTTTTCAGTCCAGGGGTTAGACGCAGAAGCACTAGGATCATCTGCTGGGTTCTAGTCCAGGCTCCAGTACTTTCTAGAAGCATGAACTGAACTGAAGTACCTAAACCTCAGTTTCTATATCTACAAAATGGTCACAATAATAGACCCGTGTCGTGGAGTTGTTTGAAAGACTAGAGATCATTTATCAAGCGCTTAGCACAGTTCCTAGGATACAGAAAGTGCCCCCAAAACATTACTGATTAGTCCCCATTAACCCTGCCTTTGCTCCTGCGTGGCCTCTCACTCAAGATGCCCTCTCCTCTCTCTCCATTTCCTCCTAACTCTAGCTACCTTTCAAGGCCCAGCTTAAAGTATGCCCCATTCAGGAAGGCTTCTTTGACCAAACTCTCTCCACTCTCTCATTTCTCTCCATGGCTTTGCAAGCTCCTAAGGGTAGGGGCAAAGTCGAGGAGTCCTTGGCCTCTTCCTGGAGTCTTCAAGGTGGGAGGTGCCCAGTTACTGTGGATGGTTGTCCCTGTCACAGGAAGCTCAGATGGCTGTCCTAGAGCCCTCATTGCCTGCACCTCCCCCGTGCCTCCTCTTCCAGAAAAAAATGCTAATAATAAAGTCATGTTGAACGGGCCTGTCCCTGTAATTGGTGCTTTGGCAAAGGACACACTCCCTGCCAAGCATTAAAAGGCTTTAAAATTCTCTTTATTGAACTACCTCTGAGAGCCCACGCTGGATCCCAGGAGCTGGCAGGAGGCAGCCTGGAGGTTCCCTGGGCAGGACCATGGAGAGATGAAGGGGCCCCTGCACCTTCTAAGAGGCTGATAGATCTGGAGCCAGAAGCCTGGGATCTGGCCCAATCCTCAAGGGAGTGAGTGTTCCCTCTCCTATTCCCTCTAAATTTGATCCAAGGCAAACAATAGAAGCCCATTTAAGGTGGGTGCCAGGAAATAGCGCAGCCCCACAGACGACGCGGGAAAGTTTGGGTTTGCTGTGGCCCCTTTCATCCCTGGGCATGGGGGCAAGGATGCTCAGTTGCATCTTACAGCAAGGGCCGGTGGACCCTACACAGTGGATGAAGATGCCAGGGAAGGCTGCCTGCTTCTTGGGGAAGGCGGACACCTTCATTATGGCAGAGTGAGTTCCTAAACCTGTGCCGACCCTGGAAGAGCTTTAACAAGACCATACAGAGTCAGCACCCAGGGCTGTGGGTGTGAGGGGGGTGGGGGGGAAGCGGGCTTGGCAACTCCTCCCAGTAATTATTCCCATTGCTTGAGCACCTCCTGGGCACCAGGCTCCGAGCTTAGGGCTTTTTGCCTGCACCATCTCATTCAGTCCTCATAACAACCCATGAGGCCAGGGTCGTTAGCCTCCTTTTCTAAAAAAGAAGTCTAAAGTTCAGAGAGGTTAAGTAACTAACTCAAGATGTAACAGGGAGTAAATGGCGGAGATGGGGTGAGAGCCCAGGATCTTCCTCACAGCCCACACAGCGCTCCTCAGAAGCCTGGAGACAGGAGAGAGCAGCAGGCTGGGGTGAGCGAGCCGCAGCCCACCCCCTTCCCTGCGTCCCCTCTTCTCTTTCCACTCAGACCTTGCCCGATACGACCGAGAGGGGAACTGTGCCCAGGCTCTTCCCTAGCTGTTTGGGCTCTTGGATTTGCTGGGAAGGAGAAATCCGGAAGTCACTTGTGCACAGGGAGGCACTCTGGCCCCTGGACGCTGCTTAGCTGGTGACTACCGCGACAGCTGGGACAAGTCCACACCCTCCTCTGGGCCACTCTTTCCACTTGATGAATGCAGAGGGTGGACTTGACATCTCTAAAGTCCATTCCAAGGCTAACGCTCGGGGGTCTTATGACCATGTCTTTCAAAAGTGTTGGTCAGAGACTATCGCAGCCTATTGACTTTACAGAATCAGAGAAAAAGCCATTTTGGAGATTTGACTTCAGCCTACGAAGGAAAATTTAAATGTTTTCACTGTCAGGGATTATAATAAGAGAGTTCGTTTAGCTGGGGCCTACCGGTCTGGCAGAGTACCAGGTGTTGTATCAATGTTACAATATCTGTCCACTTCTCCACATCCCCATCACCACCACCCACGTCCAGGCCACCACTGTCCCTCATCCAGAAGGCTGTGAAAGCCTCTAACCCTTTCCACTCCTGTCCTTAGCAGAGACAGTGCTGGGCGATCGCCAAATCTCACGGTGTTCTCCTCTTCCAGCGCGCCCAGGAGAACTACATTTCCCAGCCTCCCTTGCAGTGGCAGCCATGTGGCTGGGTTCTGGCCAATGGAAGATGAGCAGAAATGACCTACGCCACTCCCACAGCCGCCCATAAGAGCAATCACAGGGCTCTCTTGCTTGTGTGCCCCCCTTCCGTGGTAACCAAGCATGACGAGAGGGTAGAGCTGCAAGATGGAATGAGCCTGGATCCCTGAGTCACCTCATGCAGGAGCACCGCCCTAGAGGCAGGACCCCCTTCCAACTTTTCATGAACAAGAAAAACGCTTGCTGTCTCCAGCCACCATGATTTGGGGGTTATTTTGTTAATGCCGCACGACCTGGCTATCCTGACTCATACACTCTCCTGGAGTCCACTTTCTGCACACAGCCAGAGAATTCCTTTCAAAACATAAATTTGAATTCTTTCCAAAACATGTCATTCCCCACTGAAAAGTCTCCACTAAGTCCTACATTACACTGTGAATAAAATCTACAAAGCCCTGTGTGGGCTATCCCCATCTCCTCTCTGACTCTGCTCTCTCTTTCCTCTGCCCTCCGCGTTCCAGGCACACGTCTGATCTCTGGACAGTGCAGCCAAGCTCATCCCTTCTGTAGATGTCCTCCCTGCCTGGAATGCTCCTCCCTCAGAGCTTCACACGGCCCCTCCTTGTCATGCAGAGCTCAGTTTCAATGTCACCTCCTAAAAGGCACCTTTTCTGACTAGCCGATCTAGGAAGACCCAGTTACTCTGTCACATCATCCTAAATTATCTACACCACACTTACCACTGTCTGATATTTTCTTGCTAATTAATGAATTAATGGTCTGTCTCCCCAGCCCACCCCACTAGATCACAGATACGGCTTGTCTTATTCACCTTAATATTCCCGTGCCTAGAATAGTTCCTGGGGACAGTAGACACTTATAAGTGCTTGTGGACTGGGGACATTAACTTTTATAGCTTGTGAGGTGGGAGTTACTATCTCCACTTAGCACAAGAGGAAACTAAGGCCCAGAGAGGTTAAAACCAGTAAATAGCAGAGCACAGATCTCAACCTGGGTCTGTGCAACCCCACAGCCATGCTCTTTCTACTCTATCATTTTTGCCTCTTTCCAAGGTATTTTAATTACATGGAGTTTATGATCCAACACACAGAAGGGAAGTTACTCTGTCTAGTAACTTCTCTTCATTCAGCCCTTGCTGTCAAGGGTTCCCAGTCTGATCGGGGAGACATGGTCCTTTTCTCCAGAAGGAACACGCAGGCTGAGGCTGAAGACAAAATCCTAGCAACTGAGAGAATCACAAGAGCATTCACAAAGCAATATTTAGCTGACAGAGCACGTGTGCATTCACCAGGGCCTCTAAAAAGTCCACTCTGTACAAACTGAACCGAGATAGAGAGAAGAGGGAGAATGAGAGAGAGAGACAGAGACAGAGACAGAGAGAGACATACAGAGACAGAGAGCGCCATGAGATGTGGGGCATCCGCACGTCCCTCCCCAGCATAAGGAGGAGAACAGATTGTCTCATGGACGAGCCGGCACAGGACTCAGCTGCTGCCAAGCCTTCCCCTGGCAGCAGCAAATGAGTCTGCGGACACACAAAGGGAAGGTGGTCGGGAGCCAGGGCCCGGGGTGCAGGTTCTGACTGTCACCATCTCCTGCACCAGCGGGTTTCCGTCACAGCGTCAACTGCCCCCACCCTCCTCTGTGAGCGGGTGTGGGGAAGGGGGGGCAAAATCTAGAACGAGGACAGGTTTTATTTTTTCAGGCTGGAACTCCCTCTCTTGCCACGTGGCTCTTGGCCGTTTCTCTGGTCTCAACCAGAGAGATTTAGGGGTCCAGGGTGAGGAGAAACCAGGCTTGGGTTTTGGAGTGGCGATCTCACTGTGCCGGCCAACCTCTCTGAGCTCAGAGAGGCTGCCCCGGTACCCACGCTGCTTTTGCACATACGGCTGCCCCTGCGGGACCACCTCTGCCTCTCCCCTCACCTTCTCCATCTGGTGAAGTGGCGAAGGCACCCACGCCCCCAGCCCACCTCGGACACCACCTTCTCTGTGAAGCCTCCTCGTATCCCGCCCACTCAGCAGTTTACTCCCTCTGCTGGGCACCTGGCAGGCCCCTGGCCACTCATCCACCCGCTGCACTGCACCCCACTGCCGGTTCCCTACCTCGGCCGCCATCGTTGCTCGCCTGGCCTGCTGTTCCTCCGACCTGAGGCCCTAACCTGCCCTTGGGCTCCCCACCCTCCACCCAATCCGAGTTCACTGACCTCACAGCAGCCAGCCATCAAATAGACTGTGCCTGCCCTCCTCTGCATAAAAGGGGTTCCCCCTTTGCCCTCAGGGTTAAGTTCAAGCATCTTAGCAAGAGGAACACCTGATCTAGGTCCTGCTCACCCCTCCAGGTACTTTCTGCCATATGGCACCGCTGGACTCTGTCTTAGCGATATCTGTGTCCTAAGGACCATGGCAGATAAGCGATCACACTGAATGAATTTCTCAAGGCCCCAAGAACGAGGCTGTCTGTCTGCTTTAGCAGTGTTTTCCCAGCCCCCTACCCTCTGACCTTCTAGAAAGCCACAACAGTAAGCTGCCCCATTCTAATGGAAAATCCCAGCGTCGCTTTTCTACAAAGGCAATCCATAAATCACGCTGCAGAACTTCACCAGCGCCACGGAAATCAGCCTCCGACGGTTGGCCTGAAGCCCCCCACATCGTGCAAAGTTTTGAGACATACAGAGGGCCTAATTCCGGCAGCTGGAAAGGAGTTGCAGGGTCTCCCTTCAAAGTCGGGTCAGCCGGCGTCGGCCGGGCCCCCACCGTGTGCACAGCCCGTGTGGGGAACGCGGAAGGGACAGGACAGAGGGAGAAAGCGCAGACTCAGCTCGCGGGAAGCTATAATCCCACCAAGCCGGTGGCCTCTCCTGCGGTGTGCTGTGGGCATCTCTCTCCAGAGCCGGGAACAGTCCTCCATGCTGTGTAGACACTTCTATTCCTGGGCTCCGTCATCTGAGGGTTTACTCCTTTCAGCTCCTGACTCTACTTGCCTGGGCAGACTGCGCGCGTGCGTTTGTGTGTGTGTTTGTGTGTGTGTGTGTGTGTGTCGTGGGGGGAGGGGATGCATGGGGGAGGAGCTGCGTACTTACTAAATAGGGGTGTCGATGCTGAAGCCAAACTTCCGGGGTTCAAATCCCACTTCTTTCACTTACCAGCTGTGTGATCTTGAGCAAGTTATCGCCTCTCTGTGCCTCAGTCTCCTCATCTGTAGAATGGGGACGAGGACTGTACCTACCCATAGGGTTGCTTTGAGGATTACATGAGCCAATATATGTGAAGCGCTCAGACAGTGTCTGGTCTATAGTCAGCGATCAATAAATATTAGCTTCTATTGTTACTGTTGTTGATGTTATTTGCCAGACACTATGGTAAGTACTTGCTAGAATGAGCTCATTCTATCCCCATGATACCCCATAGGGGGCTATTATTTCCCTCACTTTCCAGGTGAGGTCACTGACCTGCCACACCCCCTGCAGGCTGCTGCCTGGCCGAAGCTCGGAGCACCGGATCGGATGGAGGGAACTCGCCTCCTGCTCTCCTTTCCGATGCCCCTCTCTGCCAAGCGCTTTGGAAGCTCACAATCAGGACGATGCCCTCATTCTCTGCCACCACCCAGGACGGTAGAGACAGGCAGCGGGTGGAACCTTGGCGGCGGGTCCCAGGTGGGGTTTGATGGCCCAGAGGAGGAAGGAGACGCACCTGCTGCTCCAACTCTCGGCACAGGCCAGGGCACCAGTCTTGTTTCTGGAAGCCTGACAGAGCCAGCTACATCCTTGGGCCCTCAAGGCCTGCAGCCCCTGGGCCGTGGAAGATTCACAGCCACTGACTGTCTCAGGGAAGGAGAAAATGACTAGGGTGGGGCTCTGGGGTCAGAAGGACCTGGGTGCGAATTCCAGCCGTGCAACTTTTGGGAAATCACGTCACATATCTGAGCCTCAGTTTCCCTATCTACACAACGGAGCTGCACATAGCCCCTGTTTCAGGCGGTGCGCAGACAGCTCTGAGCCTAGTGCCTGGCACGGCACCAATAACCAAGGAGGATTCGTTCTCTCCTCCTTGAGTCCCAAGCAACTTCCAAATAGCCTCAGCAGCTGATGAATTGCGCACAATCTCCTGAGCGCCTGGGGCAGGGGAGCGGGCCCGAGGGCTGCCTGTGGCTTTTGTGGGCAGGGCAGCTGTTTGGCGCCACAAGGAGAAGCTAGACAGGCTGCCACAAACCCACACAGCGGTTTGGCGTGAATTCATAAAAGGAGTCCCGAGCATGGGGCTCGGCGATCAGAGCCCATGCGGAGTCAGGCCCCCTTGCCTTCTCAGTCGGGTACCTAGGGAGGGCACAACTCCAGGGACTCCACAGCAAGACGCCGGCTGCCATCTTTGCAGGAGGCCAGAGAAAGCCCGAGGGGACGAGACTTCGGAGGGTGACAGCAGAGAATGTGTCTGGAGGTTGGAATCCCGAGCTCCACAAGGATGATTAAGTTCACTGGTGTTTGGTGAAAGGCGATGACAAGACACATGTTCCTAGGGCTGTGAAATGCTGGGAAGAGGGAAGGGGGCTGTCTGCACAATGGTGAGATGGAGTAATTAGCTCAAAAACCAAGAGCAAGACCACAGGCAGGAGGTGCGGGGCCTGAGGCAGCAAGAGGCAGCGGGGCAGGGAGGGAAGCCTGTTGGGGACCGAGATGCCAACAGCATCTTAGGGACACGCATTCAGGGAGCAGGAGAGCATCGTCCACGGGCTCAGGGGGAGAGCCTGGGACCACGGCATGCTGCAACTCCACTTCAAGCCCCTCAAGCTGAGATGCTGCTTGAGAGAAAAAACTAGAACTCAGACACTTGCTCCTTTTCAGTCCAAGTGAGTCCCAGATTGAGGGACAAAGAGAGGGACAGAGAGTCAGACAGTTCAAGGCCAGGTTATAGGGTCAGGGCATCTATTTTCACTTTCACTGCGAGAAACAACCAGTGCGACTCAGAGCTCTGGCTTCCCCTAGGGGTCAAGGTAAATTCCTCCAGCCCCTGAAAGGCGAGAGTGAGCAGTCCGGAGGCAGCCTGGCCTGAAGGTCAATGGTGTTTGAATCCCAATCGGAATGCGAGTGGTGTTGGGACCTGGAGGGATTCTTCCCTCCTTCAAGCCTCTGTTGTCAATGTACCAGCGAGGAGGGTACCCCAGCCACCTCACCCCCCAAACAAGAGTAACCGAGGAAGCAGAGCCTCACTCAGTGCCTGCACGCAGTAGGCACTCAACACGTACTTGTTCATGGATAAACTCAATATATCCGAAAAATATAGGAAAGAAAGAAATGAAACGTCAGCTGGGGAGACTGAATGCCTGGACAATACAAGGAAAGCCACCACACACTTATTAAAGAGAATAAACGCATTTATCTAATTTGGGGGATGCAAGATAAAGCCACAAAAAAAAAAAAAATCAATTGCATTGCATTCTTATGTCCCAGAGACCCATGGAAAATCCAGTGAAAAAGATTCCATTTACAATAATAAAAAATGAACACTTGAGAGTTCTTTTAATTTGAGACACAAGATATTTGTTTAAAGAAATTATAAAAACCCAATGGAGGCTCAATATTAGGAAAACCATCAACATAATTCATTACATTAGTAAATGAAAGGAGAAAAACCCTATGATTACTTCAATAGACTCTTAAGCATTTAATTAATTTTTCTTTATAAAAACTCTAGGTGAAATTGGAAAAGAAGTAAACTTCCTTTATAGGACAAAAATAGTATTTATCAGAAACCAGCAGCAAATATTATATGCAAGGTTAAAATAATAAATGCAATCCTATGAAAACCAGGAATAAGACAAGGAGACAGTATATAAACATTCTGGAGGTTTTAGACAATGAAATAAGGCAAGAAATTATAATAAATTCAATAACCAATAACAACACCAACATTTATATGGTGCCAGGCACTGGCCTAAGTTCATTACGTGAGATGAGAAGACTGGGGCACAGAGAGGTTAAGTAACTTGCCCAAAGTCACACAGCTTGTAAGTGGCAAAGCTAGGATTTGAATCCAAGTGATCTGGCCACAGGATATGTGCTATTATACATTATGAGATACTGTCTCTCAGGTGTTAAAAGAGAAAAGTTGCGGGGTCGGCCCAGTGACGCAAGCGGTTAAGTGCGCGCACTCCGCTGCGGTGGCCCGGGGTTCGCCGGTTTGGATCCCGGGTGCACACCGATGCACCACTTGTTAAGCGATGTTGTGGTGGTGTCCCATATAAAGTAGAGGAAGATGGGCACGGCTGTTAGCCCAGGGCCAATCTTCCTCAGCAAAAAAGAGAGGAGGATTGGCATTGGATGTTAGCTCAGGGCTGGTCTTCCTCACAAAAAAAAACAAAAGAGAGAGAAAAGTTGTCATTATTTGCAGATGATATAATTGCATAACTTAAAAAATCCACAAAATTGAAATTTTTTTAAAAGGCCTACTAGAACTGATAAGTGTCAGGAAGATATCTGAATAAAAGACAAACATGCAAACGTCACCAGTTTCCTTTATTGCACCTGACAGAACCTCTACAGCATCGCCCGGCACCCCGCCTGGGACCTGGTGGGCTCTCGATAACCATTTGTTGCATGATGAGTCAATAGAGAGTACAGCATCGTTTGCAAAGGCCAAAAGAGTTCAGCGATGCAGCTGGATTTCCTTGAGGGATCCACTGAAGGACCTCCCTCCAGCTCCAGCTGGTCCCCTCCAGCATGTTCTCTCAGATGCAGAGGAAGACCCCAGCATCATCGATAACAGTTCCTTCAAACCACTGATCCCTCCTCCATCTCAGCCTGACAGCTGGGTGGCATCACGCTATCCCTGCTGGAAACGGCGAGGGAGGTGAAGTCCAAGCCAGCCTACTCTTAACCCATCCTCCTTCCCACCGTTACTCAGAATCTCATAGGACTGTTGGCAATGGATGGGGCGCTGCCCTTGAACCTGTCCCACAGCCTGTGTCACAGAGAACCGGAGCGCCATGGTGAGAGTTAACTCATGAAGAGAATTTCCCACATGCCGAACTGGCAACAACGGGATTTATCATCCAAACTGGGATGCTTTTGAGCCTGAGAGGGACCCTCTTCACAACTACCCTCTGATAACAAACACAGTCTGGACTGTTCCAGGCAAACCGGGTTGCAAGGCTACTCTCACTGCCCTCCCCCAGGTCCGTGCTATTATTACCAGCCCATTTTACAGATGCTGATATGGAGGTCGAGAGGTGACGGAGGAGGAGGCGGAGCTGGGACTGAACTCAGATCTTGCCGCCTCCAGCATCCCTCGTGCTAAGTGGCCTTTTCACCTCTGGGCCACACCCTCCTTGGGGCACAGGCTCTTCTTTGAAACACCACTGAACACAGGGTCCTGCACATCAGGAATCGGACTCTTAGGACCAGTGGACTTGAGGGGGGTGTTTAGGTGGGGGGGTGGGCAGCAGAGGGGAGGAGCTCAGGGAGGGGCGGGGCTCGAGCGGCCCCCAGGAGGGTGTTCTCAAGTGTTAGGCCAAGCTGAGGAATGACTTGACCTGGTTCTGTTTCTCAGAGATCATTCTGGCTGCTGCGTGGACACTGGACTGGGGGGCAGGGGGGACAAGAGCGGAAGCAGCGAGCGCCGTCGGGAGGCTGCCACCTCCGCGTGGCGATGGCGGCTTCGGCGAGAGGGCGGTGGCCGAGAGAAGAGCAAGCCATCGGGGCACGTTTTTGAGGCTTGACTAAATAGAAGAGCTGCAGGGTGGGGGCAGGGCAAGGGACGGAGGAGACAGGAACCATCCCCAGGTTTTCGGCTTAAGGAGCTGGGAGGATGACGACGCCGTTTACTGAAATGGGGAAGAATGGGGAGGAACAGGTTGGAGGGAGAAACACAGAATTTTGCTTGGGGCGTGTCAAGGCTGAGACGCTTATCAGACACTCTGGGGAGGCGTCTAGAGATTTGTAAATTGGGTGCTGCTGCTCTTTGGTTTAAAATTCTTTGAATGTTCCCCGTGGATATAATCCAAGCTGCATTGCATGGAACCCCAGACGTGGCACGTGGCACGTACTGCTCGGTCTGACTGCCGTCAGCCCCCTACCCCCGGCTGTCTCCCTCTCCTCCTCCACTGAGCGCCCGACAGGATCTCGAAGGGCCACCCTCTGGGCCTCTGCTCGCCATGCCCTCTGTCCCCTCCTCATCCCGGAACAGCTCCAGACTAGGCTGGGGCTCCTCTCTCTGCCTCTGGGACATCCTGTCTCTCCCAGCAGAGCGTGAGCCAGGGCCGGCGTCTCCATGTTGTCCCCCAAGCCCTGCACAGGTTGTCTGTAGGTGTTAGTTCCATACATGAAGGCATGAATTGGAGACCTCGCTAATTCAGCGCCCACAAACTCAGACAGGCTCCGCTTCTCTCTGCCTCCAAAGAACGGGCCTCGCAGATTTGATATTCAGAGTAAACAGGGTTAAGGGGGATGTTTAAACCACTTAAGGAAATAAACAGCTTTCCAACACCCTCGATTATTTTGGAAGCACCTGCTCACATATCATTAATGCGCCAATTAAAATGATTATTATAACCATCAAAGCAGGTCCCCCATGAACCACTACTTGACAACACTTGTTTACACTCATTTGAGTTACTCCATTGCCTCCCCAAATAATAATAATAAAATTTCATTTCTTAAAGGAGAGTCTCCAGTTCCAACTTTTACTAACCCAGCCACCCGTCTCCCTAATCATCGGGATTCTTGAAGGCCGTGTGACAGGATTCGAAGAGGACCGGGCTCTCACAAACGTTTTCCAACGTTCAGCAAAGGAACTTGGGCAGCGCCCTTGTGAGAGGAGCTTGCAGGGCGGGCTGCGGGGGGAGGGGTCCTGTCCCTCCCACCTGTCTGCTCTGCACGTTTGTCTCGGGGTAGCTGAGCCGTGCTGCCTGTGTCATCTCTGCGGGTGGAAGCTGTGTTTTCCCTCAGGCCCTCCTTTGGTGCTGACAGCCTCTGCCTGGATCTGTAACGCCGCCTCTGCAGACAGGTGGCTCCGGCTGCGTGATGATGAGGACAGCCTGAACCAGCCTGACCTGGCCCCCCCACCAGCTCTCTCCACCCCATCCCCGTGGCAGAGGCTGCAGAGCTTCCCAAAGGGCCATCCGGATGGCCCCTGTCAGTTCTGTGGATCAGTGTGGACGGTGAGAAGGTCGGGTTGTGAGGGGAAGTCAGACAGGCCGATGTGCAAATCCCGGTTCACCTTACTGTCTGCGAGGCTTGGGGCCAGTTACTTAACCTCTCTGAGCCTCAATGTCCCCAACTCTGAAATACACAATGGCACAGCATCAAATCCTGTGTGGATTCAACAAGGTGATTTTGTCACGTCTCTGACCCAGCACCTGACCTATACAGAGACGGCATTAATGTTGAGGAGGAGGAAGGGACAGGTTCCCCAAGCCAGCGGGGTTCCGCCCTTCCGAGAGCTCGGCCCTCAGGTTGCCCACCACTCAGAAGGAGTCCCTTCCTCCCCCCAGTGTGGTATGTACGGCCTTCCATGGAGCCTACCAGAAACAGCATCACTCCGGAGTCAGACAGCGGGGTTCAAAGCTTGACCCGACCTCTCCTGAGCAGCACAATTTTGAGCAAGTTGCTTAACCCTGCCTGACCTCAGCTTCCCCGGCTCTAAAATGAGAATAATGGCGTTCAGTTTGCAAGGTCCTTTCTGCTCAGGCCCGATCCTTCCTCCTCCTTCGCTCAAGGCTCTCTGAGGCCTCTGAATGCCCACAGCTTCTTCATTCCTGAGAGCACACAGGGAGACGAGCCTGGAGAGGCAGGCGGGGACCAGACCACACAGGGCCATGGAGGGGATTTTGGTCTTTATCCCAAGAACCACGGGGAGGCTTCGCAGGGTGACATGGACAGATGTGCTGTGCAAGGCCGTCAGCTGTGTAGTGGTCTTCTGGATCTGGTCTTACCCACTTTCCTTCTTTCTCCCCCTCCTCTCGGCTCCCAAGTGTCTGCGGCCTCACCTCCTCTGTTTTTTTGGGTTTTTTTGTGAGGAAGATCAGCCCTGAGCTAACATCCATGCCAATGCTCCTCTTTTTGCTGAGGAAGACCGGCCTTGAGCGAACATCTATTGCCAATCCTCCTCCTTTTTTTCCCTTGTTCTCCCTAAAGCCCCAGTAGATAGTTGTATGTCATAGTTGCACATCCTTCTAGTTGCTGTATGTGGGACGCGGCCTCAGCATGGCCGGAGAAGCGGTGCGTCGGTGCGCGCCCGGGATCCAAACCCGGGCCACCAGTAGTGGAGCGCGCGCACTTAACTGCTAGGCCACGGGGCGGGCTCCTCACCTCCTGTGAATGTTCACTCAAGGGTGGGGCACCCACATGAGTCTGATTCCCAAAACATTCACAATTACCCCACTCCTGGGGAATCTAGAACTTTCTGGATACCTAGTGTCTCACACTTGAAATGTGAGCTAGCCAAGCTGGCTGGACGCTCCATCCCTACCTTGTCATGACGTCACCTCTGGGCTGCTGACTTTAAGGCAGCATAGAATTCCAGAGCTGAAATGGACAGCATCGTCCTGCTTTGGGCTCACTTGGGCCAGGAAGCCAGAAATCCTTTGTTACATTTTTGACAGGCGGCCACTCTAAGATTTGCTTAGACATTCCCAGGGCTGGGGAACTCACCAGTCCCCAAGACATCCTATCCATTGTTGAAGAGCTCTAATTGTGAGAAAATTCTTTGCCTCATCAACTGAGAGTTTACTTCTACGTCCCTCAGAGCCACATAAGATATTCATTCATTCATTCATTCATTCATTCTCTAAGCTGTGTGCTCAGATACAAAGACAAACAGGCCACCTGGTCCTTACCAACAAGGGGTTTGCATTCTGGGAGAGAGATTCTCAACTATTACGGTTAATCCCCCTGTTGTGAGCTCTCAGCCAGCAGATACTTGTCCCTTTTGGGGGCAGTTACCACAATTTCAAAGAAGCATTTATTTGGCAATCTTTCACGTAATACCCATTTTCCCCGCTTAACTATAAGCTCCAGAAAAACAAGGCCACGTTGCTCTTATTCAGTGCTCCATTCCTGACGCTTGGCACATAACAGGAGCTCAAGAAGTACATGCTGCAGCAGTGAAGACGCGGGTCCCGTGTGTTAAGTCACAGGGCCGACTCCTGAGCATTCTGAGAGCGTCATGAGAGTCTTACGCAGCCTGGGTCCTGGCAGTTGCCTGGGGGAGAAGACGGAAGGTGAAAAAGGATGGGGAAAGGTCTCTGGGGGTGACGGTGCAGCTGAGGCTCGGAGGACAAGTCGGAGTTTGCCAGCTGGAGGGGGGAGGGGCACCGCAGGCAGAGGACGCAGAGGTGGGAAGGAGCACTGCCTCGTTCTGAGAACTGCAGATGGGCCATATGATTCGAGTGGTGGGCCCATTTGGGAACGTGGTAGGAAGCAAGGCTGGAGAAATCAGTCATCGGAGCTTGCATCAAGGACCTTGCCTGCTGGGCCAACGACCTTAAACTTGGTCCTTAAGGTGACGGGGAGCTCTTGCGGAGTGTGGGGCAGCCACGGTACAATCAGATGCGTGTTTTAAAAAAGCGCCAGGCTGTGCCTGTCTACAATGGGGAGACTGTGTGACCGCCCCAGGGACATCTCTGAGTCTCCTGGTGAGAGGGCACCGTCACCCTTCATACGAGGATGACACATCCAACATGGAAAAGATGGGGAGAGGAGGAGGAGAAAGGACTTAGGAGGGAGGGGATCCTGAGCCGGTTTTCTGGGAAGCATCTCTCATTTCAGTCATGTTCTCTTACTTCATTGGCCTGCTGGAGCAGAAGTTCACCTCTAATCCTTCCTGACGAGTTAAGTCAGCCCCCCTGGCATTTAAACCCAGCAGGGCTAAGTCAGGCAGAGCCTGCTGGAAATCCCACTCCAGGCTTAATATAGCTCCCGAGGCCACTGGCTCGGCAGCCCTGACCGCAGCTCAGGCCAGGCCCTCCACTCCTCATGAACTGTCCAAGCCTCACGCTGGGGCTGACCTGGGAGCACCAGCCTCTCCCCCAGCCCAAGGTCCTCTGGGGGAAAGGAAAGGAGGGAGGGAGGTGGACTGCAAGGTGGGAAAGAGACAGCACATTCTATAGAGACCACCTCAATTGACCCTTTTATTTTACCAATAAAGATCCTGGGGCTCAGAGAGGGAAAGTGATTTGCTCAAGGTCACACAGCAGGATGTTTTGTCCCCAGGCGCCTGCTCTGTGCACTTGGTAACTGAGGACAAACTCCCCAGAGTAAGCTAAGTCATCAGCATGTCCACCTTGGATCTGCCAGTCTACCAGGTCTGTCACAGCCATCCAACGGGAGAGCTTCTTCCTGGTGGAGTCCACGTGTGGCCCAATAGAATGTCTTGTTATTTGGGTGTCCAACTGTTGGCACCCCCTCTCACAGTCTGGGAGCCAAGAGCTCTTATCAGCCTCATCCAAAAGCCTCCAGGCAGAGAAACGGTCTCATTGCCAATATGAGAAATCTAATCTTAATCCCCAAAGAGGAAGGATTTCTCTGGTCAAAATACCTTCCCTCGTGCCAGGGAGAGCCGTGACGCGCTGCCAGAGCAAGCCTCTCCTTTCTTCCCACCTTATCTCCTTTTCCCGTCCAAGGGCGTCTGTGCACACGTCCAGCTAGCCAGCGGTGTCTGGACCGAGCCTAACCCCGGCCGCTCCTCCCACCTCAGGCTGACTGCAGCATCCCTCCCCGCCAGGTCCTCGGAAAGCTCCTGGACCCCGGCTTTCTGATGCAGCCTCGCGGCCCCGGCTCCCCTAGATCCATCCTGAGTATGGACCATGATGACCCAACGGTGGAGACAATGACACCTTGTGCATTTCACACTCCCAGGTGCCCCCGTTCAGCAAACACCTGGACACCTGAGCTGTTATCCTTGGGCTCTTCAGGAGGTGTCACAGACCCCTTGGAGACTAGTCAGTCCTTTTCCCCCAAAAAACGCACACAACGTATTGGCATACTTTCTGGGGTTCCAGGCACCTCCCAAAAGTGTACTCCCTTGGGATCCAGAGACCCCACGTAAGGACAGTAGTCCGGGGCCTGCCGGCACCACGGCACACACCAGAGAAGCAGATAAACAAGGCTCAGCCGCAGACGCAGACACGAGACAGGTAACTGAAACGCCAGGTGGTATCTCTCTGATGGGAGTCCGGGCAGAATGCTGAGGGAATGAGCAGGAGGGTCTCTGAATCCCGTCTTGGTGAGCAAAGTCAGAGGCGTCACCGAGGGGAGAATGAGTAAGATTTGGCCGGGCGGAAAAGAGAGGATGAGGGAACATAAGTGAAGCCTATTTCCCGTGCGCCGTGGGTGATGGAAACGGCTGGTCGATGGGCATCTCCTTTGTTTCACACAAACCCCTGCGAGATGCTAAGGGAAGTCAATAAAGCCCTTCGGCCACATGAGGAACCAGATCTTGATAACTCAAAGATGCCTGGCTGGACTGGAGGCTCTCCCCTGGAGGGAAGTGCATCCACTTCCTTCTTTATATCTCCAGTCCCAGTGCCGAGCAGGGTTGTGTGAATGGCTGTCATTGTCCAAAGGCCACCAAGTTAACTGGATGGTAGAACTGGAATCTTTCCTCCAAATACCAAATGCGTTGCCTAATTACTCTAGAATCCCCTAAACTCTCTGGAAAGCCACTTTCACATTCTTGAGGAGGAGAGCAAGGCTGCCACGGGTTCCAGATTGCAGGCTGGGGAAGTTTGGAAAAGATAATGGACTTGGTTGCTTACAAAGGACATGCAAACCACATAGAAGCAATCGTGTCTTCATTTATCTGCAAAGGTTTGTCCAGAAGTTCGAGGTCTAACCCCTTTGAGTCAAAACCTCAAGGCCCTGCCACAGCTGGTCTCAGGGCTCCCCTCAGCCCACTCTGGCCAGGTTTCTGCCTCCACTAACTCCAAGGAGGCTGCTCTTGTCCAGATCCCCACTGGGATCCATGTTGCCAAATTCCTGGTCATTTCTCTGCTCTTCTCTTAAGTCACCTTGCTGCAGAATTGGACACAGCTGACTAGCCTCCTTGGGATCTGGGACACCCCACTCTCCTAGTTTTCTTCATCTCCTGCTGACTGCTCCGTCAGTCTCTTGGCTGGTCTACTCTTCTGTCTCCAGATCTTGAGTGCCCTGGGGTCCAGCACTGGGTGACCTTCTCTTGCCCCCCTCTCCAGGTCATCTCATCCAGGTCTGTGGTTTTAGATCCATCCATGCTCTGATGACCCCCAAGTATAAATCTCCAGGTCTGACCTCTCCCCAGAATTCCTGATTTGTAGCCTCAATTGCTGCTCTCACAGCTCCATCTCCAAGTCTAAGAGACACTTAGAACTCTACCTGGCTGACAGAGGATCCCTTCCAACCTTCTCCTCCCTCCTACCCTCCCAGCCTCAGTAAACAGCATCATTCCGCCACTCCCAGCTGCTCAAGTCTGAAGCCAGGAGTCATCCTGGATCTTCCTTTTCCTCATCCCTCCCACACGTTAGCAAGCCCTTTAGATTCTACCTGCAAGTCACAGCAGAATTTTTTTTCCCTCCCATCATCTCCACTACCACCATCCTCGTCCTCACCCAAGCCACTGTTGCCTCCCGCCTGAACTGTTATCATAGCCTCCAGTGTGGTCCTTCTGCTTCCAGTCTTGCCTCCCCTACAGTCAATTCTCCACCCTGAAGTGACCTTTTAATAAAGTAAGCCAGATCCTATAACTTCCCTGCTGAAAACCCTCCAAAGTTTCCTGCTGCCCTTAGAATAACTCCAGACCCGGTCCCCTGGAGCACAAGGTCTGGCATGAATGGTCCTGCCCATCTGTGTCACCTCAGCTCTTCTCTCTCCCCAACTGGCTACATCCCAGCCACGAGGTGGGCTGGCTTTCTGCTCTTTGAACACGCGAAGCTTGTTCCCAACACAGGCCCTTTGCATTTGCTCCTCCCTCTGCCTGGAATGTTCCATCTCCTGCCCTCAGCATGGAGGGTTCCTTGTTGTGTTTGAGACCTCGGCTTCAATGAGAGTATTTCCTGACCATCCAATCCCTTCCTATCCCATCAGCCTATTTTAGTGACATGCACTGCCCTCATCACTATCTGGTGTTTTTCTTGTTTGTTTATCTTTTTAGCTCCTCCCCCAACATAAACTACAAGAGTTTGGGATCTTGTTGTCCTGTTCCCTGATGGACCCCCAGTGCCTGCAACCATCCGGCTCAGTAACTATGTGCCGAATTAATGTTGAATGAATGAATAGAGCACCTCCCTCTATCAGAGTTTCCCAGACACCAGAACATGGTCTCTGGCTGGGCCTAGTGCACTACAATCCCTGGGGAGCTGGTTAGACGTACAAACGCCCTGAGGCCCAATCCTGGAGATTCTGATTCACTAACTGTAGAATGAGGCCCAGCCATCAGTATATTTCTACAGGCCCCTCTGAAAACTCTAAGGAGCAGTCAGAGTGAGCAACTCCTGCCCCTTTGCAACCAGTTCCATTCAAGACCAAGGACCGGGGCTGCAATAATTGTAATTCACACTCTGACCTCTGCGGGGGGGGGGGGGGGGGCGCTCAAGGTTTCTCCCATCACTCCACCCCCAGAAGGAGGTGCTGTGTGATATGGGTCTGGGATGGATACAAACTACGGGGGAGGGTGGAATAAAAGCATTGCAATGGAACTAGACTTGGAAAATTGTTCTTATTCCCTCTCTATGTGTTATATTTATCCTACAATCAGCTGCCCTTTGGTGGGCCCTCTCTCTGGGGCTCTCTCTTTCCTCTTATGACTGCTGTGATAAGACTGGGCACAGGATATTCCTTATCAGAGAGTGTCTGCCCCTTTGGAAGGCCAGGGGCAGGGGACGGAGGCCTAGACAAGGCAGCTTGGATGGCTTGGCTCTGGCTCTGTGTCAAGGTCTCTTATCTTCCTCACTCCCTTCCTCCTCCAGACCTTGAAGCTGTAAGAGTGTGAGCCCAAGATCAGAATGCGGGTCCAGGAGAGTGACAAGGAGCAGCCAGCGTGAGTGGCTGCCAGGCTGGGCTCTAAGCCAGAGGGGCCAAAGGGGTGGTCCAGCCCAGTTCTCTGGGACTTGAGCCCTGTTCTCATCACCAAGAGTGTACCTGCCTTCTTAACCTTATGATATCATTGGACTGTAACGTCCCCTTATGATCACCACTTTCTCTACTGTTTCAGACAAGAAAAGATTGTCAAGGACTGCGACTAAGAGAGAACCAATGCCAGGAAAGCCATTTTGAAAGAAGTCCTTGCTTCAGAGAGAGCTAAGATCCATTGAAATGGCTTAGCCACGTGATGATATTTCCAAGAACTGAAATCCAGTGAGTTCACCAGCATAACCACACAGGAACAAAGAGGCTACGGGCTTAAAGTGTTGTCTCTGCCTGTCTGCCTTGGCAGTGTAGGTGGCAGGATGGAATTCAAGGAATCTGATCTTGGTGGTCCTCCCAAAACACCTTCCACTCTTGTTTTGTAATTTCCCTCTCTGGATCCCTTAAGCTACCAAGAGACATGACAGGACAATGGCTGCCATTTACCCAATAGGTGCCATAATGAGTCAAACACTGGGCTTGATGGATCGCAGACATCTCATTTAAGTTTACAATGTAGGTGTTTTCATGTCCAATTTCACATGAGGTTTCTAAAACGCAGGAAGGTCAGGTCACTGCCCAAAGTCACATACCCCAAACTCATAGTCAGGTATTCTGATGCCTAAGTCCTCTCTTTCTACCCTTCCCAGCCTCCAGGCTCAATCCTTTCTCTAATGGTCCAGAGCAGCCACAAACCCTCACTGCAGAGGCATCCAGAAGAGCCCCCAAGGGGGAGCTCACCCCAGCCAGGTGGCATCGTGGGTGAGGCATCTACACCACAAAACAAACACCCAGGCACATGTTCCCCACAAGGTGAAAGAGGCGAGATAAGGGGCTCGTGAAAGTGGGGGTGTTATCGCTGTTTGTAGATCTCCTCTCTCTCTATCTCACTCCGTGGCTGTCTTTCCTGTGGCCTTGTAACCTGGGCCCAGCGCAGCTCTTGGGAACAGATTGTGAAGAAAGAGACAAAACAAAGGAGAGATGATAAAAACTGCTGTGAAAGGTTAAGTTCCCATGATCCTCTGCGGCTGTTAATGGATTTCTATGATATAAACAGACCTCTGGCTTTGCCCGCTGGGCAGGTGACCTCCAAATAAATGAGTTTAGACAGTGTCCCCTAATAAGAAATGTTCCTTTTTCTCCATATTCCACAAAGCCCCCTGAGTATACAAACACCCACACTCCTCCCCCAACACACAGATACCATCAGCTGTACACACATGCCCCCCTGGAACAGAAGTGGGCTACGTGACACGGTCTGTCAAGGTGCGCACATGTTTGTATTTACAGCTCTACTGTTCCTTCACCTAGATATTCACTGAGGTGACTCTGCACCAGGCGTTGCAGATACAGTAGGGAAAGACGTGGCCTTCGTGCTTGAGATGCTCACGGCCCACTGGACAGACAGGTGTTTTGATAATGAACTAAGATCTGGAGTAGAGACCCACAAAGAGGAATTATGGAGGAGGGAGTGTCTAGAACTTTCTGGAGAAGACAAGGAAGGCAATATGAGCTGAGACAGAGTCTCTTTGGATGGCCTCAGTTTCTTCATCTGAGAAATAGGCTTAACAATATTACCTGCCTCACATTGCCAACATGAAAATGAGATGTAGTCATGTTATGTGAAGCATCTGATCCAGTGCCTGGCCTGAGTAAAGGCTCAATTATGTTAGCCACTCAGATTAGTAGTAGCAGCATTACTAAATGAGTCCACAATTGTAGGCACAAATGCACAGAAATGATTAACTAAAGGATATTATTTATCATTCATTTTCTAGAACTGAGTCCTGACTTGAACACTGGGATAGTTTGGTTGTTAGGTGACAGCCTCCTACTGGCTAACTATGGAATTGCACCTCTACTCTATTAGCCACTATTTATTTCCAGGAAAAAAGGAAAGCTGAGTGCCCGAGCTGCGAAGATAGAGCCTGGGAAACTCAAATCTGGGAGAGAAACCCATGCAACAGTGGGGATCCATGGGGCGATGAGGAAACGGGCTGTGAGGCATCCTGAAGCTTTGATAGACAATTATGATGCCCAGCATCTCAGGGGCCTGGCAACTCTCTTGACATCTTCTCTATGTTTTCAAAGAAGCCTTTTGACAATGATGATCCCTTTTCCCACTTCCCACTCCCCACAGTCTAATAATGGCAGGTTACAAAACAAATAAAATTCATTCTTCTAAAATTCACTTTGGAGTGAGTTTTCCTGGAAAGCCTGCTCGATGAACAGTGTCTGTTATTCCCTTGTCACGAAAGTACTGTATATTCCAGAGGCCACAGAAAAAATTTCACACATCCACAGCAGGCTGTCCAATAGAACTTTCTGTGACAATAGGAATGTTCTATACCTGGTGCTCTGTCCAATATGGTAGCCACTGACTATGTGTGGCTGGTAAGCTCTTGAAATGTGGCTAGTCTGACTGAGGAAATAAATGTTTGATTTAATTTAAATTTAAATAGGCACATGTGACTGGTGGTTACCCTATTAGATGGCACAGACCCAGGGGCTCTGATCACATACAGTTTCTTGAGTCTATTGTCTGGTTTTGGCATCTTCTTCTACAAATTGGCCAGACCCTGGGGCAAAGTATCCAGGGTACAGGCCCTGGGCACCTCCTCCTATCTCCTACCCCCACCCTACACCTAAGGGATCCACAAGGCAAGAGCTTCCCAAACGTTCAGCCAGAAGTCTTGTTAACCCCAAGGGCTAATCCCTTTTGCTTCAGACAATTTCATCAGCTCCCCCAATCTACCCAAAGAATCCAGTCCATTCACTGCATTTCTGAAAGCCCAGGATGACCCCATTGCTAAGATAATGTCTTTAGGACCAGAGGGGAGGCCGCTGGGCTTTACACATGTTTTGGGCCATTTTGTGCCCACTGGCCTGAGCGGGCAGAGGCAGCCTCATCACAATGCCCTGCTTTTCCCTTCTAAAGGGATTGGAGACACAGCCCTGGCTGGGCCTGTGTAATCTATTCATTTCCTTCCAAGCTGTGCTCTGTAAGCTCATTCACAGAGGATGGGCAAAGGAAGCTTGGGAAGCCAGCACACATACAGAAAACAAACAATGCTGGCAGCTCCCTGTTTGGTGGGGGTGGCTGAGGGGGGTGGGTGGCGGCAGGCACACAAAGATGGGAGGATAAAGCCGGGGGTCTGTTCTGGGGGGATGTCTGGCTGAGGAAGGAGCCTGGGGCCCCCGTTGCTGCTTCTCCCCCTCCCTCCAGAAGCCCTGTCCCAGCCTTGGCTTGGGGAGCCCCCATCTTGGTAAGCTCTTATCTCTCTCCATTCAGCTGGCTCCTCGGGAAAAGGGGCGATGGGGAGGGAAGGCCAGAGTGACAGCAGGCAAAGAGAAAACTGGCAGCATGGAGCCACTTCCTTGGAATTCCTTTCTGTCCATAGAGAGGGCACGCGGGGCTCCCCTGGTCCCAAGGAGAGTCCCAAGTCAGCTGAGCTGCTCCCTCAGCCAGCTATAGAAGCAAAAGGGCCCAAGTATTTGGCTCCAGTGGGCAATTTGCATGTGATTTGCATACATCTGCATACCCCCACTCCAGAGGCCCTCAGTCAAAGGATGTGAAATGAAATAAAATAAATTAATTAGTGCAGCCTACCATGGCCCAATATGCAGGGCCTGACACCCGTAAGAGATGTAGTAACCGATTTTAAAGCAATCAATGTGATGGCAGGTTAGGGTGGAGAGAGATGCGGTGGGCAGGTAAATGGGGGTTCTCAGCTTTGAGGGTAGAGAGGGGAGGGAAAGTCTCCGTCTGAACTGGAAGCGGGGCATTTTCCTCCTGCCCCGGCCCTATTCCCCATCCTCAGAGAGCACAGCATTGACCATGTGGAGGCCTGCGCCTGTGTCGCACCTGGGCCTGGCACTGGCATTGCCCAGCAGCCACCTCTGCAGAAAGATTTCCACCACTGATGTGGTGACATTCGATTTCAAGCAAGACTGAGGATACTTGCTCCATGGGCTGGGAAGGCAGTGAGGTGTCCACCGGTATTTTACCATCTCCAAGCTCCCTCCCGCCTTCACCCCCATTAACTGTGACCATTGGGTCTCCATATTTCTCTCTGCCAGTGGGGCAGATCCTTCACTACCCCTCACTCCCATGGCACCTATGGATGGTGGAGGGAGAGACAGGGTCTCATCCAGGGTCTCATCGTCAGCAGTGAGCTGGAGTTAATTTATCCCAGTCCTTCCGCCAGGTGCTAATGAGATGCTCACAGCGTGTGTCAGCCAAGCAGTTCCCATATCATGTAAATACGCCTCTCAGGGATTCAGTTCACGGCACTATTTAACATATGCCTTGACTTTCTCTAGGCCCGTTGATCCACCCAGGATAGAAACCTCATCTAAAGCTGGGGCCCTGCGGGGTGCCAAATGTCAGGTTCACACCTGTGGGGCCCAGACTGCCGGGAGAGCTTGGGTGGAGGGCCCTGGAGCTGATTCCAAGTGGGAGGGGCTGCAATGCCAAGACGGAGGACAACGATTCGGGTTCAAAGGAGCCCAGGTCACAGCCAATGAAATAGCAGTGCCCAGCACATGATGCATCAAAGACCAAGAATGCAAGAAAGAACAGCAAGGACTGGACGGTTCAAAGCAAGTCTGGACCGAGAGCAAGAGGGAGATTGAGGAGGGCAGTTCTGAGTCAAGGCCGTGAGTGGTGTGTGTGCCCCAGCGGGTTGCTCTAACATTAGGTGTCCACGCCCTGCACGGTGGATGTGGCAGCAGCTTGAAGGAGCAAAGGAGTTAGTTCGAGATGCATGATCACTAAACTGTGCCCACCCCATCCCCACCCCCTCCCCACCTCCACCCCCCTCCTGCACTATCCATCGGGAGAAGCTCCATCAGACGGTGTCATCCACTGGTTCCATTTGAAGAGAGGGCGACGCAGCTTACAGAGGTTAAGGTGTTGTTTTTGATCAGGGGTTGGCAAACCATGGCCAGTGGACCAAATCAGCCCACAGCCTGTTTTCGTATGACCCACAAGCCAAAAATGATTTTTTACCTTTTTTTTTTTTATTTTATTTTTGTGTGTGTGTGAGGAAGATCGGCACTGAGCTAACATCTGCCAATCCTCCTCTTTTTTTGCTGAGGAAGACTGGCCCTGGGCTAACATCCATGCCCATCTTCCTCCACTTTATATGGGACGCCGCCACAGCATGGCTTGACAAGCAGTGTGTCGTCGGTGCGCGCCCGGGATCCGAACTGGCGAACCCCGGGCAGCCACAGCAGAGCACACACACTTAACCACTTGCGCCACCAGGCCGGCCCCAATTTTTTACCTTTTTTAATGGTCGAAGAAAATAAAAAAGAAGAACATTTTGTGACACGACACGTAAAAATGATAAGGAATTCAAGTTTTGACGTCCATGAGTAAAGTTTTATTGGAACCCAGCCATGCCCTTCCCCTGGGACACTGTCTGTGGCTGTCTTCCCACTACAACAGCAGGGCTGAGTAGTTGCCACAGAGACCATATGGTCCCCAGAGAGGAAAATATTTACTATCTGGGCCTCACCGAACAATTTTGCCAACCCCTGTTTTTAGATCAGGGAAGGGAAGTTCTCTGCCTTAACCCATTCCCAAGATGGTGGTACCTTGCTCTGTGCAAACCTGAGCACGGCATTGTGAGAAGAACTCCAGTGCCAACTGGACCTTCTCCCGAGCCCAGCCAGCCCCCACGCCCTTATGGCAAAGGGAGACCAGGCTGGGAGGCCCGGTCCAGACACACGAAGGTTTCCATCAGTGGCTGAAAAAGCCAACACTTGTGCCCAAGACCCGAGGCTGGTCCTGCTATTGCCGACACCTGGGCCCTGGGCAGGTGGGCATCTGCGCGTCTCCAACAACATCCCTTCTCAGCCCTAAACTTAGGGTGCCAGACCAGGACTAGTCCTATACGCAATTAGAGTAGGAGGCAGGTAATCTCTGTAATTTGATTCTCTCTCCCCTATCAAAAACATCCAAAGCCTCACGCCTGAAATTCCACCCTTCGACATTCCTTAGTTGTGACACTGCCAGCAGGGCCCACGGGGTTCTTAGTAACTCATACTACGTTGAGTTAGTTGAGTTAGTATGAAAACCCCTGGTACTAGTGGGGTTTCCTGAGCGTTGGGGCACAAAGGAGGCCAGAACGAGATAGATCTTGAGGGCAGAAGGGAAGGCTGGTCTTTGAGGAGGGTCTTGGCAGAGGATGGGGACCCGGCTGTGGGCGCAGGACAGCTTAGGGCTGGGGTAGGGCTGAGGACACAGCCAAGCCTGTGAGGGTCTCCAGAGGGGCTCTGGGGACTCTGGCCTCAGCCCTGGCCGTGGGCGCAGAGGGGACAGTGGGGGCGACTTACCCGGTACCACACGATCTCTCGCATGCGACCATCCGTCTTGAAGTTACACTTCAAAGTCACGGCATCACCAGCCACGACAGGTGGGAGAGGCTCAATGTTAACAGTCAAGTAGCCTAGGGAAGAAAGGAGAAAGGGGCAGTGAGGGCACGAGCTGACCAGCAGGAGGCTTGGGCTGACCGGGGCGGGGTGGGGGAGAGAGTGCACGCAACTGTAGGGGGCGCTGTTCACACTGTAGTCTATGTGATGGGTGACTGTGGGCCTGAGTGGAGCTCAATGACCTCTTCTTTCTTCTCCTTGACATCTCCCTTTCTGGGAACCTCCTTGGCCCCCACGGATCCCTCCAACCTGAAAACACTTCTTCTTGGGATGAATTTTTCCATGAAAACAGGACCTGGAGGCGGTGCCTCAACGTATTTCTACAGGATATCCCAGAGGCACGGGTCTGTGGTCAAACACTGCACCTCCATCCCCCCTTTAGAGAGTCGCGACATTCGTTAGCCGAGTAAGCCCTGCAGGGAATGAACATCTGAAATGCACTTGGTGCATTTCAGTGTCTCCAATAGTGTCTCCAAACCTATTTGAACATGGGTCCCTTAGCCATCCCTCAAACCCCATCAGCATCCTATGCAGCCACGGTCCCGTGAAACCCACATGGGACATGGTGTTCTAGGTGCCTGGACGCCTCCACTCCCAGCCTCTTAACCGATTACTCCTGGTGAAAGTGAAGAGAGCCTGAGACACTGCCGTTTGCTTCCTGAACCCCCACATCTCCCATCACACACACCCTGCCACCCAAAGGGAGACCTAGTTCCCATCCTTGGCC
The DNA here is from genome assembly GCF_020826845.1 of Diceros bicornis minor. Lineage (NCBI taxonomy): Eukaryota > Metazoa > Chordata > Mammalia > Perissodactyla > Rhinocerotidae > Diceros > Diceros bicornis. The sequence goes on along the minus strand of NC_080752.1, from coordinate 35,465,307 downwards.
ACGGCAGTGGTGATGGTGGTGGAGGAGAGCACGGGCTGACTGCCTAGGAAGGAGTCTCAAACCTCTGCAAACACCAGATGATGCTTCTCGCCCACCGGCTGCCCCTGGGAATCCTGGGAGCTGGGGCTCTCCCCCTGGTAGCCACTTCCTGGGGAACACTGCTGCCTCCACACCAAAGTCCAGCCTGGTGAGGCTCTGACCCACTCCTCTGCCTCCAGAGCCCCATCCCGAGGGCTGGGCACCCACTCCAGCTCGGCGGGGGAACTCATTCTTGAGCCGATTGTCCATGCTCATCTGATTTGTTTCCCACCGGCTGACATCCAGCCATCGATCTAAAGGATCAATCCAGTCCGATCGTCTTAATGAGAAAACTAGCCAGGATGAGTTCGGGGCTTTCAATTGTGCAGGCAACCTGAGCGGATGGAGTCCAGAGGCCTGACCCCTGCCTGGAACTTAATGGCTACAACACTCCAGGGAAAAAAAAAACAAAACAAGAATTGACCTCGGGAGCATGAATTTGGAAGCTTGAGTCAGACTCGACCTGTGTGGTGCAAGCTTCAGGTCCCAATGCCAAGGGTGAGGGGTAAGGCGCGGGGCTTGCCCCCAGGCGGCCTCTGACTTAGGCTGGAGGTCAGACGCGCACAGAATCAGAGCCAGCATGGTCCAGGAGAGCAGCGACCAGAACTCACTGGAAAGGTACACTCTGTCTCCTCCTTTCCTCATTCATTCAGCCCCAAAGTTTGCTGCCACCTGCTCTGAGCAAGCCCTGGGCTGGGATCGGAAAGTAGGAGGGCTTGAGCATTGTCCTTCCTCCAGGAACACACAGTGCGGGACACGTTCACGACACAGTCACACTCCATGGGCAGGGGTAATAGTAGAAGGAAGGTGGGGGGCTCTGGGATGGGAGAGGGGAACCTGGCCCAGCCTGGATGACCAGGGAAGTCCCCGAGCCCAGCCAGGTCCCAAACCATGACGAACAAGGAGGCCACCACAGAGAGAAGAACCCCAGGGAGAGAGGACCCACGGCACCCACTCTGAGCCCGGCTCAGTGCTTAAGACACACTCACTCGCTTCATCGTCACGGCAGTCCTGGGAGAGAGGAACAAGTATTATTCCCTCTTTCCATGGGGAAACAGAGAGGCAAAGCAACTTGCCAAGAGCACACAGCTGTGAGGGGCAGAGCTGGGATTCGAACCCAGACTTTCTGTTCCATTACAACCCCCATGGTCTCTACAGCCTCTCTAATGACGGGAGAAGAGGAAAGAGCCAGCCAGCCCTGGAGAGGAGGGGGTGTGTTACTGAGGGGACCGTGGCAGGACCCCAGGACCTGGTCCCGTCTGCTACCATTCCCAGTCTTGGGCTGACCTCCTGGCTCCCCTTTCCAGTGGGGATGCCGTCCCCTGGGGGTCTCACCTTTGAAGCTACAGCTAAGAGTTGAGCATCATCAGTCCAGATGGCTGAGGAGCTCAAGACCAGAGAAGGGCCCCTCCCACCGGAAGGAGGCAGGAAGGACACACTCTCAGAGGCATCAATCTTCCAACTGGCCCGAGGTCGATGCAGAAAGGTGTGAGCATGGGAGGCGGGCAGGGCGGGATGGAGATGCCGGCTTGTGGGGTCACCGTTTCTTGGCAAGCCATGTGGGCGTTGCAGGAGTGAGTGCGGTGGGGTTGGCAGGAATGGTCGAAGCTCTGGTAATCGGTGACAGTCTTAGAGGAGCACCAACAGGTGCTCTAAGGCAATAGGATCCACAGGGGCACGTAGGGTGAGAGCAGAGAACAGCCCACTGCACATCAGAGGGAGGGGGTCCTTGGGACACGGGAAGAGGAGAATTAGAAGGTGGGTGCATGAGTGGGTGGTTCTAAGGCAGCCTTTCCCGGAGTGTGTACAGAATAGGGGGCTTCCAATAGATGTTTCAGGCAACAAGATTTCTATTATCAGCTAAGTGTGAGAAATATTGGGCTGAACAAAATTAAACATGTTCCACCCCTTCAAGACTTCTCAGAACCTGTCTCTCCTTTCTTCTCCCTGTCCTGCCTTCATGCATGAAAAAATATTCATTAAACATCTGTTCGGTACCAGGCACTGTTCTAGGCACTGGGGATCCAGCACAGGAGACAATACTCAGGTAAACAAAGGATGGGAGATATGTAAGGTGGTGATAGTGTAATTAAGAAAAATAAATCGGGGTTGCTCTGGACAAGGTGGCCCGGGCAACCTCTCTGAGGAAGCCAGAATAAAGGAAAGTGTGAGCCACGTGGGTATCTAGAGGGAGAGCATTCCAGTTAGAGGATACCACACGTGCAAAAGCCCTGAAGCTGGACTGTGCTCAGAGTGCTCCATGATTCTCCCAACTTGGGCCGTGGTAGGAAATGTTTTGGTCACCTTGCACACTCTGGAGCCCAAGTTTGGCTGAGTGTGGTATAGGACCAGAACCAGGGCTGGGATGAGGGTGAGGCAAGCGAGATGCCTAGGGTGCCAAACTTAAGGGGGCGCTCACTCCCACTGCAGGACCCTGAGTCCCACTTTCTCCCCCTGGTCCCCCTCCTGCTAGAGTCCTTTAGAACAACATTAGGAAACACCTCCTTCAGCTGAGGCAAAAGTGACTGTGTCTCCCATTCCCGAGGTCCCCTACCTGGAGCCACGAGGGTGGGGACAGGGGTGAAACGCTCCGAGCCGAGGCTCCTCCTCTTCTCAGCCGCACCAGGAGCTGATGGGGCGGGCTCCAGGGTGCAGAGCAGGCAGGAGGCCTCAGCTCTGAGGATTAAAACCTCCTTCCTGGGCACATGGCACTTTCTAGTTTTCCCAGCACTTTCGCGCCCATATTTTCATCGGCCCTCGCAACAACCTGCGCACGCCTTGTAAGATGCTGCGATTGCTGCCTACGTCACACTGGAGCGTAATTGTTTGCACATCTGCCTCTCCTTCTGGAATGCGAGTTCCATTAATATCGGCAGTGTATTCAACTAAGAATACGAGTGCTCCTTTTTGAGCGTCTTACATGGAGGCAATCTCCATCCTCACAGCCCCTGTGAAGGCTCCTCTGTCACGAGGAGGAATCGCCGTGCAGAGCGGTGAGGTGCCTTGCTCAGTACCGCCTCGATGTAAGCAGCAAAGCCAGGATTTTAACCTAGATCTGTCCGACTCGGAAACCAATCTCTTTCCACCCTATTTTGCTACCACCCGGAGCAGTCTCGTGACTTGCTGAGGTCATGTGGGAATTCCAGGAGTAGCCCCCTGATTCGCCAAGCCATTGATTGCATCTTCATCAGAGGCCTGACTCTCAGATGGGGCAGGGCAGCCAGTGCAGGGGCCGGAAGAGGGGACCCGGAACTGCACACTGAGCGATGGAGACTGCAAATAGAGAGGTCGGGGGTGAGATCAGGCCCCAGCGAGGGATGGTGGGCAGAGGGGAGACGCCACTCCCCCAGGGCTTGAGATCAGAGCCTCACAGTGAGCGGCAGGCTCCCTGGACCTTTCATATCCAGGCCAGGACAAGCCTGCGGCGATGTGTGGGCTCTGAGCCTCAGGTCTGGAGGCAGGACCGCTGGCGGGGTGGGGAGGGAGAAGGCAGGAGGCGAGGCTGCTTTCTGACAGATGTGCCAGGCGAGGATTGCATCAGTGCCAGGCAACACCTGGACCACAGGTGAGGAATCACCTTCCCAGACAGACACACACAGGAGAGGCGACAGCAAGGGTTCACGCCAAGGAGCTTTTTGCAAAAGAAAAACACAGGAAAAGTTCTCCTCTAGGTCCAACTAACATTCCTCCAGCTCCTGTTTCACACAATTCCATCATCTTCTGCACTCCCGGCCCTGGTTCTTGCTCTGAAAATTCCCTCCCTCGCTTTCCTTTCTTCTCCCTCCCGCACAGCTCCAACAAATGTGAAGGCAGTCATCCAGTTCAAGTTCCTGTACCACTCAGGAGTGACCTGGGCAAGTTATGTGGCCTCCGTGGGACTCAGGTTCCCCATGTGTTATGTGGACGTGGGAAAATCACAGGGTCCAACGTGGTGAAGCACGTTGGTTTGGTTCCCCGTGAGCCCTGCCCACACAGGTGGGCGCCCCGAGCAGGGTGAGGCAGCACCATGGCCCCCGGCCTCCAGACCCCCACTCCCTCCCACCTCCCACTGTCCAATTGAGGGAGGATGTCCAGGATAGAGGCGGAAAGAGTGGGGTCTGACATCTGGGAGCTGGTGAGGGAGTAGGAGAAGATTCAGAGAGGACCAGCTCAGCCAGGGCTCCCATTCAGACTGGGATCAGAGCCAGGAGACGCACGTGGAATCCTCCCCACGAGGCAGAGGACAGAAAACCAGACAGGAGAGCCAAGAAGGCCTCCTGTTGCCAGGACCCCCATATCAAGAATCCGGGCTGGTGGGAAGGGGCAGCTGAGCAGGCAGGGGTCGGGGGAGGCAGGCTCACCCTCCAGCCAGGAGGCAGTGAGTACAGTGGAAAGAGCACAAGAGACACGTGTGCTGCCAACCAGCTCTGGGACCCCAGGCAGGCTGTCCCTCTCTCTGGGCCTCAGTTTCCTCATCTGTAAAATGAGGGGTGAATTGGATTTTTAGGGCCTCCCTGCTCCAATCAACCCCATGTCAGATGTTAACTGAGCCTGAATCTTGCCACCTTTGTTCCCGGTACAACTCAATGCCATATCTCCCAGAAGCGAATCTGCCAATTAATCAGGCACCAGCTACAGACGGAGCTCTTTCTCGGCATTAAATTTGCCACCAATCAGCCTCGAAGCGTGAACCCCCCCACGCGTGGTATCGAGATCAGAAGTGGAGACGGATTCATCTTAACTAAGCAGTTCATTATCCCAAGCGGTGCCATCGCTCTCCCCTCCATCTCTGACAGCGCTTACACCACTCCTGTTAAGATACATTTAGCAAAATTGCAGGCAATATTTAGGAACCAGGCACCCTCCCAATGAGGTGATGACAAATAGCTCCTCGATCCGGAAACTCGCCTCGCAATATCCCAGCATCGCTCCCCTCCCCTTTCCCGGCTCAGAGCGGGTGTTTCTAGAGGCCCGGCCCATGTCTGGCCCGCTGGATGGATGGGAGTCAGTGAGGGTTTCCATGGGAGGGGTACAGGCCTGCCTTGATGTAGTGAATCGGGACATAAATCGTCTTAGGGTGACCGGATGTCTCAGTCTGCCCAGTACCCAGGGGTTTCCTCGGACAAGAGCTTTCAGTGCTAAACAAGTGGAACACACAAGTGGGTCACCCTGATTATAATCCCACCATGGCCCCGGGTGGCTCTGGGTAAGTCACTTAAACCTCCACCTATAGGAGGCGTAGGTGGTGGTGGTGCTTAGGTAGGTAACGTGTGAGATGAGGATTTTTCCTGGACTTCCCGCACCCGTTCATGCCCTTCAATCATCCTCCACCAGCAGCCAAAGGGATTTCTCTGAAACGCACGCCCCTGGCCTTCTTAAGGGCCTCCGGGGCTTACTGCTCCAGAGAAAAACTGCAAATCCTCTTCGGGGTGATCCGGCCCAGGCCTAGCTCCCCGGCTCCTCCGGCATCTCTCAGCTCTCACTCCCCGTCCAGGTCCTGCGGCCTTCTGCTCCCCATCACGTGCAGCCCCTCTCTCATTGCTGGGCCCCAGCACAGGCTGTCCTGTCCCCTCGGTCCCCAGCCCTCACTCTTTGCTCGAGTAACTCCTGCTCATCCTCCAAGGATTAGTGGAAATCTCGCCTCCTCAAGAAAACTCTCCCTGACTCCCCCGACTTCAGGGTCCCCAAAGCATCCCTCTTCCTACCACTTAGGACGCTGAGTGTTAATTGTAACGCTGTATTCAGCGTACAGTCACCACCTCACACGGGCATGAACTGCTTCCATGTGCCGTGTAACCCATGTGCCTAGGATGGTGCCTGCATCACAGCACGTGGTGAACGAAGGAACAAACTAATTCTGCCCATCCCCTAGGCCGCTCCATAATCAGAGTGGGCGCTGTTCCCAGCAGGACCCTCTCAGAAGCACCTCCTCCCTCTGACTTTGTCCTAGGTGGCCCAAGCCGAGGGCATCCGTGACCTCAAGTGCCTTCTGAACCTGCCTCTCTGACCACATCTGCTTGGACGGGTGTTGGTGTCACCCTAGTGTATCCAGTGGCCCCTCCTGGAGGCCAGGCGGGAGAACTCCATCCAACAGAGGACGCTGGCGCTGGGTGGTGAGCAGATGCCCCATCAGAGAGGGTAGCACATACGACATAAGGGCCGAGTCAGCAGAAAGCAGTGGCTGGAGCTGAGACCACGCAGGCTGCAGAAGCTGTGAGCAGAGGCAGCAGAAACCACAGGCAGCAGCATTTGCTGAACCACCGTACGGCAGCGCCTAGAGGAGGAGACAGCGGTGACTGCGAGGACGGGCAGGGGCAGTGTCAGGGGCGGAGCTACTGCTGCACCCTACACAATGTCCTGATTCCCCTGGGAACATGTGCTGAGCTGGGGTCCTGTCTCCCTCGCTTCTCCCAGTAGCCTTGTCGCCAACAGAGGTAAACTGATACCCTGCAGCAGACAGGTTGAGAACCTCTGCCGTAATGGGGCACCACACTCACACTGCTGCCCACTACACAGCTGGGATGTCTTCAGGCATCTCAAATGAACAGGTCCAAAGCTGAAGTGATGTTTCCCCCTCCCTCTCCCCAGCTCAAGGAACACCTGCAAGGCCTGCAGACTCTATAAAATGTACCCAGGATCCAACTCCTTCAACCCTCCGCTGCTGCCTCCCTGGCCCAGCCACCATCGTTTACTGCTGGTCTACTGTAATGCCTCCTAACTGGTCTCCCTGTGCCCACCTTTGCCCCTGCCCACCTCTCGGATCTCATCTCCCCTCACTCTCTCCCTCATTCACTCCACCCACACACAATGAACCCTGCTGACCTCTGAGCACTCCAAGCATAACCCCACCTCAGGGTCTTTGCACATGCTGCTCCCACCTTCCAGAACAACCTTTCTCGGATACCCACATGGCTCAATGCCTCAATTCTTTCTCTGTTCAAATGGCACCTCTTGGAGAGGCCTTTTGTAACTATCCTATATAAAAGAGCATCCCTGTCATTCTCTAACTCTTTACCCTGGTTTATTCTTTTTTAAACATTTATTACTGCCTGATACGTATTTATTTGTTTATTGTCTGTTGATATCCCCCCCCACATCCACCCAACTAGATTGTAAGCTCCATGAGAGCAGAGATTGTGTGTGTGTATATGTCTGTGTTTCGACTTTTTTCCCTTGTTCACGTTGGGTAATTTCTATTGATCTATCTTCAAGTTCACTGACTCTTTCTTCCATCATCTCTATCCTGCCACTGAGTCTATCCAGTGAGTTTTTCATTCCAGTTATTGTGTTTTTCAGTTTCAAAAATTCCATTTGGTTCTTCTTTATACCTTCCATTTCTTTGCTGAACTTTTCTATTTTAATATTTGTTTCGAGACTATTTGTGATTACTTGTCCAAGCATTTTTATAACATCTACTTTAAAGTCAGATAATTCTAACGTAGGTGTCATCTCATCATTGGAGTCTATTGATTGTCTTTCCCCATGTGAATTGAGATTTTCGTGGTTCTTTGTATGTGGAGTGATTTTAGTTTGTATTTGGACATTTTAAGTATTACTTTATGAGACTCTAGGTCTTGTTTACATTAATTCTTTCAGTAGTAATTCAGATTCTGGTATTTTCCCCCAAACTGCCTGCTAGTGTTTACATTTCAGATTTTTCAAATAGGTGTCCATACATACGGTCCAGGTCTCACAGCTGAATTAGAGGAAGATAAAGGGAGGCTGGTCTTTACTCCGACTCACCACAATCAGAGGTCTTTGACTTTGTGTCTTTTAATCACTTCTTTATCCCTAGAAACTAGAACAGTGCCTGGCACTTTATAGGAGCTCAATAAATATGTGTTGAATGAATGAAAAAGTGAGCAAATAAATATCTGATCAGTACTTGGCAACTTTCAAAGCATTTCTATAATTATTATTTCATCTGTCACCATTGTGACCCTGTGGAATAGTGTCCCCATTTTAGAGGTGAGGAGACTGAGGCTCAGAGATACAGAATGACTTCCTCACAAACACAGAGAACCAGGCTTATCAGGCAGACCCTTTGATTCTGAATCCCGTTCTCTTCTGCTGTCCCACAAGAGCCCTCTGTCCCTTGTTTCCAAATGGGGAAGCTGAAAACAGGGGTGGGTAGAGGGGTTAGGTGCCTGGAAATACACAAGAAATCCTGCTTGTATGTGGAGGGATCAGACACCAGGTTAGACCAGCAGGACACAACAACTCCACAAGGGGGCAGCAGGACCACTGATGGTTGAGGCCATTTTCAAGTTCAAAGCCAGCAGAGGATGCTAGGAAGGCCAGGAAGACGCGTCTGCACTTTTCTGGGGCTGTGAGAGACCTGAGGCTGGATTGGTGAATTTGTTCCATTTCATCCCTGCAGTACCATCCTCTGAACCCAGCTCTGGAGAGTCACCCTGGCCCGGCAGTGCCTGTCTTGTGTCACCTAAGTCATCACTTATTGATACAAAGTAACTAGAGAAGAATCAAAAACAACGGACCACCATCTTTCCATTAGAGGGCAGGCGCTGTGTCTGCCATCAGACTAGGAGCTCTCTGAGGGCAGGAACAGTGTCTCACCCCCTTCTGTGTCTGGGAGTGCAGAAGTGGTGCAGGGAACTCAGGACCCTTCTGCTCTGGGAGAACCAGCGTGGACCACACCAAGCGTTGACCTGGGACAGACACACAGTCAGGTGGTGGCAGCAGCTCCACCAGCTGGATCCAAGGCCCCACTGGGGTGGACAGTGGAAGTCAGGGTCACACGAATTCCTCATGCCACCCTCCCCCCTCTGTGGGTCTGGGATTTTCTCCACGTGATCACAGGAGCCCCGTGCACCACCACTCATGAAGAAAAGAGGCCACCCCACCTCATGAAGATAAATGCCGACAGCCTCCCCGGGCTCCCCGCGCCGTGTAATTACTATCGTCATAAATATTATTACAACAAACCAATTACTGCAACCATATCTTTCAGGCGGGTACGGAGGGTTCTGTGAAATACACCCTCCCATGCTGGGTTAGCAGGCGCTCCCGGCCGTCGCATCCTTCTTAGCAGAAATCGGGAGGAGAGCTGGGGCCGAGGGTGGAGGGGGCCTTTTAAGACAAGAAAGCTTCTGAGCCTAGAGAGGAAGCTAATGGCTCATCTATCTCTAAGATGGATCAGTTCTTCCTCTCAAATAGCTCTCAAAACTGTCTCCGGCCTGCACCAATCCTGCCTTGATTTGGGCCCTTAAAATCCCTCCCAGTACCCTATACAGCCGGATTGCTGGTCTCCAGTCTCTACCTTGTCCCTCCAATGCACCCACCACACTGGAGTCTCAATGATATTTCTAGAATTCAAATATGATGACGCCACCTCTCTGGTTAATGCCATTCAATTTCCCCGCCCCATTGCCTTCAACAATTCAGGATCAAGTTCAGACTCTGCCATGGCCGACCAGGCCCCAAATGATCTTGCCTCTCTCGGCCTCTCCAACTCAATCAGTCTCGCATGTGTTTGTGCCCCTCGCAACCCCCCCACCAGCCCTCCCAGACCCCCTCAGGTCCCTCGTTGTGCCTGCGTTGTTTCCCCTTCCTGGAACGCCCTTCTTCTCTGAGTTCACCTAGGGAAATTTGTACACGTCTTTCCTGGTTCAATGCATCAGTCACCCCCTCCTTGATTTATATGAGTCTGATACTCCCTGTTCTGAGCTCACAGCCCCTTGTAAACATCTCAATCATAGCCCATCCACACTGCATTGTGATATAACGTATGGTTCTTTGTATGCATCTCTGCCATCACGGGAGCCTAAGGTCCGGGAGCTGGTGTGTCCGTCTCTAGCTCCCTGGATGAGGTTAGGCACACAGTGGGTGTTCAGCCAGTGTGCAGCACGAATCACATAACGAATGAACAAACACACGAACACTGCATGTGCCAGGGCTTGGTGAGCCGGGTAGCCCTGCACCAGTGTGGATCATGCTGCAGTCCAGCACGTGACGTCACACCCAGGAGCCAAATCCTTTGTCCCTCCGCTGCCTTTGGGATGCAGTCCACACCCCTCCCCTCACACCCATGGTCTGCGTCCTCCTCAGCTCATCTCTTGTCCCTCTGCCTTTTGCATGCTGAGCCTCAGCCCTCCGGAGTGACATCTGGCTAGTGCATCTATGCACCTGGGGTCCTTCTGCCTGGAACACTTACCATCACTTTACCACCATCGCTCTGATATACCCTTCAGGGCTTAGCTTAGATGTGACTTACCCTAGAGGCCTCTCCTGACACACACCCTAACCTCACCTACCACACGCCCAGCACCCCCAAACCTGGGTAAGTGCCCCTGTCATAGCATCTACCATAGCCCTAACACATTGCATGGTGACACCCTTTTTCTCCGGTCTTTTTTGCCACCACCATGCACTATGAGCTCCTGAGGGCCAAAAGCATGTCTCAGTAACTGCACTCTCAGTGCTCAGCATGCTGCTGGCCACACCACTGGCAATGAAGGCATATTTATTGAATAAATGAATGAATGACAGAGTGAATCCAAGGACGAACAAATAAATTCTACAGACGTCTTCAGCTGCCCTAGCCTTAGCCATCACACCCAGTTCTGTTGGGGCTGGATGTTTTTTGCCTTATTGAGCTATGAATTCCTCACCCTAAATTTGGACCATGAAAGAATATCTAAGGGTGAGCCCCACTCTCACTCCAGGTTCTCACGTCCCCCAGTAGAAACTCAGCTCAGCTCTGGGTCAACAGGGACTTCAAACATTTTGCAGCCTTTGCAGGGAGAGGTGCCTGCCACTTTTGGGCATCTGTCCCCTGTCCCAACCTCCCAGGCTCCTCTGAAATATTCTCCCTCTGTGATCTCCAGCCAGCTAATCAAATTTCCCTCTGTCAGAGGCAATAGATACTCAAAAGCCTTGTAGTATGAATGTATTATTCATGACATATGTATTATTTATCACTAGTTTGTTTATTTATTATTAATTTGTGTTTCATTATTGATAATGATGTAGTTACACTATTAATAAGAAGGCTCCGGAAGGCTGTTCTGTGGCCCTCTGCAGACACTGGATGCTCCTCAGATTCCCTGGAGAGCCAGCCTAGGTCATTTTTCTTCCCATTTTATGGATGGGAGACACTGAGGCCAGAGAATAGCAGGACTTTTTCAGTCAGTCCTCTTGCCTCCGAGACGTCTCCAAGGGAAAGTGATGGGACTGGGAAAGGCCGCAGGAGGCAGCACGTCCTGGGTTGACAGCAGGGCCAAGGGCATAGATTCTTACAGGATGCAGATGCTGGACCTGCCAATTGCGTCTCCCTCTGGACCCCCGTGTTCTTCTGCTTGTCTCAGGCTCCCTCACCTGGAGTCTGAAGCTGTCTTCCCTCTGTCTTGTGCAACGTGCCTGCTTTGCGCTGTGTGTGTGTTCCCCAAGCCCCACTCCCTTCTCCTCCCAGGTACTCAGCCAGACTACATTTCCCAGCCTCCCTTGCAGTTTGGGGGAGCCATGTGACTAAATCTTGGCCAGGGGAATATGGTTTCCAGGCCTGGCCCTAGAAGCCTCCCATGCCATCCCCCACACCCCCTCTCTCCATCTGCTGCTGGATGGAGAGGGCTCTGGGGACCTGGAGGAGGGCAGAGCCATAAGATACAAAGAACCTGGGTACCTGAATACAGCAGGCAGCAATGTCCTCCCACGGTTCCTGACGGACAGTGATATGAGTGAGAAATAAAATGTTACTAAGCCACTGAGATTTTGGGGGTGCTTTGTCAGAGCAGTTTTCTACTAATACGTTCCACTAATATATTGCACATAGTAGGTACTCAGTACGTTCTTGGTGAAAAAAAGTGAACAGGCAGATAAATGAATACGCAACAATTAATCAGTGGATCTAGCCACCCTGTCATTGAGTTGGATTCCCCATCACAGAGTATCGTAGGGAAACGGCCTTCATGACCTTGAATTGAAACTCTTTTGTTATACAGATGGGTAAACTGAGGCCCAGAGAAGGGCAGGGCCTTAGCCAAGGTCACAGAGACAATTAACAGGCAATTTAAGACCAGTACCCAGGTCTCCTGAAGCATAGTCCTGTGACCCTTCTACCACACCATTGTCTGGTCTCCGACTGTCTTTCATCTGACAGCCTGCTGTCACCCTCTGGAACTTTCTCTGTGTCCTTGAGGGTAAGTGAGGGGAATCACCATTTCCTTATTCCTGGGTCAGTCCAGCATCCAGGGAACAGCCGGAACTGCTGGGAGGGAAGAAGGATGAGAGAGTGACGTGGTGCAGGATGCCCGTGAGAGGCCCTGACCAGCCATGCCATCTCTGCAGTGCCCTCTCTGGGGCCAGGGCCCACCGGACCAGGGCCGACTGCACAGCCAACAATGGGGGAGAAGGAAGGGCAGAAAGGGTCAGGAAGAAAAGGAAACAGCCCCAGACCTTGAAGCCAAGGACCTGGTAGAGCCTCATTCTGCCATGGACACAGAGGTCAAGTCCCTCCCCCTCTCTGGGCCTCAGTCATCTCATCTGAAAAAGGGGCCCACGGTGCTTATTTCTCAGGGCAGTGGTGACACTAAGATGAGAAAATAGAGAGGAAAGTGATCTGAAAAGCAGAAAAGTGATTGGAAAAGTTGGCATCCTTCTTTGTATAGGGATATTGTCAGGGACCACTGGTGCCAGGAGGTTACGACCTTGGGCTTGGGAACCAGAAAGACCTGGGGACAGCTTCTGACTCTGCCACAGGCCAGCCCTGCAACCCTGGATAAGTCGTGTCACTACTCTGAGCCTCAGTTTCCACCTCTGCCCAATGGAGATAATTACCCTACTCTTAGGGCTGGGCGAGGTTGGGGAGGCAGACACAGGAAGATGGCCCAGGCAAGGGGCTTACTGCAGCGCTGGCATATGGAGACAGCGCCGACATAGAAAGCCTGGTCACCACTCCCCTGCCTCGCCACCCCGTTTCTCCATGCCCTCCATCCTCTTCTCCCAGCAAGACTGCTTTAAGGAGTTTGCTAGAAAGCTTTGGGGGTAGACGGCCCATTTTTTTGTTGGCTGTTTCAGATAAGCCTCGGAAGCACGGAGGCTGAGAATTCAGTAGTCGATGCTGTTTTGATTCCTCTATGGAGATTTCTGAAGCAGAGCACAGAGGGCCTGGCAGCCCTCCATTCTCCGACATCACTCAGAACCATGAGGACAGATCGTGAGCAACAGGAAAGCTTCTCTGACAGGATAAAATTTAAAATATGGATGAAAGGTCATTAAGGAATATTTTAAAAGAAAAATAGTTATTACTCAAGGAACACAGTCTAAGCTAGGTTATAAACTGGTCTTAATCAGTAAAATGAGGCAACTTAATGAAAAAAATTACAATTTAAAATAGGCCTACATTAAATAATAATGCTCATAAACACAGAAGTCCTTTAGCATATAAGAATTAATTGCTGGGCTCAGAAGCTAAAGGCACAATAAAGGAATCCTTAATTTTTTGGTCTTTTACTTTCCTCTCCCAAAAAGGCAACCCGCATTAGATTGGGTTTCCTCTCTTTGGCACCGAAGGGCCTGGAAATTTGCAGAGGGAATTTGCTCAGTAACAATTCTGTTGCCTTCAACCTATTATTTAAAGAGATGATCTGAAGGAAGTGTGGCTTTGCTCTCTGGATCTGTGTCAGTTTTAAATAAACTCATGTGAGAGTTTTCCCACTGATGGCTTAGGGAATGGGCTCATTTTGCAGGATCGAAGCCCCTGAGTTCAGACTCTCCCAGCTGGACAGCTCACTTACCAGGATAGCAGTCTCACTGGTCCAGCGAGATTTTGCATCTCCACTCTAGCAGCCATTAGGAATAGCGCAATAAAGCACAGTGGGCTCAAGTAGGGGCGATTTTTGCCCCCAGGGGACATCTGGCAATGTCCGGAGACATTTTTGGTTGTCACAACTGGTGGAGGGGTTGTCACTGGCATCTACTGGGTACGGGCCAAGGATGCTGCCAAACATCCTACAAGGCAGAGGACGGCCCCCCGCAACCACGAATGGACCAGCCCCAAATGTTAAGAGTGCTGATGTTGAGAAATCCTGCAGGAAAGGGAGGAAAGCAAACTTCTAGAAGGCATGAATGTGTGCTCGGGAGTTGCCAGGCACGGGAGACAGAAAGAATCTCCAAATCCGAACTAACTATCTGAAGCTGGGGTTATAGATCGCTGAAAGATTCTCCCGCCACGTTACCCAAGCTCCAGCCGCGCCTAACACCTGACTCCCCCCAAACTCCTTTACCCCCAAAATGGATCAACTCACTCCATCAGAGCATCTTTTCTGCCCTCGGGAACCTATTTTGATCTTGTGATACGAGAATCTTAGGAGAAAGTTCTTTCCCAGCCACTCTTGGCAGGATGCATTTATTCTGCAAAGCAAAGGAGTCCTGGCTCACAAAGGAGAGAGTCTTCACGGCTCCCTCCTCCCAGGGGAGCACTCGGCACTTTCCTCCTTGCTAATCTCGCTCTGCCTGCTTGGCAGGAGAAGCAATCTGGTCTTCATATTAATACTTTATTAAATGCATACGTCCTGCAAGATACACATCAGCCCATTCGAGTTGTTCAGTTATAGAGTGCCTGCTTGTCACCCGAAGGCTGTTTGGGCCTGATTTACTCACCATATAACTTCTTCCTGCCAGATCCCAAGGTACAGATTGTAGACATCTTATTGAGTGGAGGGGTTAGGTGGGGAGCAAGGGGGCTGGGGCAGGGCAAGCACGAGACTTTTCATCCCCATCCTCCAGGGCTCACAGCTTCCTGCTTCTTAGTGAAGACAGATAGGCAGAGGGCCTCTAGGCAGGGAGCAGGTGGACCATGTCTGGGGCCAGTTTGTCACCAGGGACAAAGAATTCAGGAACAGCACAGGACACACTCCAGCAACTGGATACTTCTAGTTCAACTTAGAAAAAGTGGTGAGGGCCAGCCTGGTGGCACAAGCGGTTAGGTGCGTGCGTTCCGCTTCGGCGGCCCGGGGTTCGCCGGTTCGGATCCCAGGCATGCACCGACGCACCGCTTGTTAAGCGATGCTATGGCGGTGTCCCATATAAAATAGATGAAGATGGGCACGGATGTTAGCCCAGGGCCAGTCTTCCTCAGCAAAAAAAAAAAAAAGAGGAGGATTGGCATTGGATGTTAGCTCAGGGCTGGTCCTCCTCACAAAAAAAAAAAAAGAAAAAGTGGTGAGCCTACTGTGGGCAAGTAGACCGGCCGGCCTTTCCGCCCATGAAAATGGGCTGGAAACTTGCTCTGTCACATCCTAACTCTATGCCCTTGGAATATGAAGCTTCGTTCTTTTTACCTATTAAGCAGGACTCCTATGCCCACCTCCCGGGGTTGGAGATGAGGGATGTCTGGTGCTAATGTATCACTCAATCCGTGGTTGATGCTACCTCTGCTGGGACCATTTTATTCCTTTTTTGGGGTATAATTTATAGTAAAGTGCACAAATCTCAAGTGAGCAACTCGATATATTTTTACATATTACATACCCCTGTAACCACCATCCAGGTCAAAATGTGGAACATTCTTAGCTCCCCAGAAAGTTCCCTTGTGCTCCTACTCCCCACCCCAATGCTAACCTCTATTCTGGCTTCACCATCATAGATTAGCTTTGCTTCTTCTTGATCCTCATATAAGTAGAATCACACAAGATGTGCCCTTTCATTTCTGGCTACTTTTTCTCCGCACGACGTTCTTGACATTCATCTATGTGTTACATTTATCAGTAGTTTATGTTTTAAAAAAAAAATGTCCTGGGTAGTATTCTGTTGTAGGAAATACCACAATTCGTTTATCCATTCCACAACTGAGGGACATCTAGGTGGTTGCTAGATTGGAGATATTATGAATAAAGCCTCTTATTGTCACTAAAATATTAATCTTAGACCCAAGGGACAACTGGTCAACCCCTTTCTTCCCAGGGGAACTGACCTCTGCCCTTGGCCAGCTCTGGGCAGGGAGGCCCTCTGTTGGGTTATGAAGAAGATGAAGGTTGCCTTCAGCGTGCCCACCCAGCCCTCTGGGGCCCTTGCCCGTCCTCCCAGGGGCACTGGGGGCATCCCTTAAGAATGCTGGCCACTTGTTTGCCTTTGATGTGAACACTCTTCCCTCATCTCGCTCCTAGGGGCACGTCGAAGCCCATCTCTTCACTCCCCCAATTAAATGACATGACATTTGAACCCGTTTTTATTTTGCAAATGTACACGTCCTTCTGTGTCTGATCTTCCCACAAGCCTGTGGGGAGGCCAATATCCCTATTTTTCAGGTAGGAAAACTGAAGCACACTGATCCACGCACTTGTTCTCTTACTGGACAGATATTTACGAGACACCTGCTAGCTGCAGGGCCAGCCACCTGAAAGAGCCACGAACTGGTCTGCTGGGAGATGCCTAAGCATAGAATCGCACCGCCTGCCAGATTTGTCCTGCTTTTGCGTCCTTTAGCACCAAGCGCCCTTGTATTTTGCCAAGTCCACTGCTGGCTTTCTGAAGCATTAGTCTCAGCTCCCCAGTGAGATGAAATTCTCTGTTATTGTTGTTTTTTTTTATCTTTCCATATACCCAGTACTCTTAGGAAAACAGAAGTGCTTAATAAATGCTCCAAAAGAGTGTAATGGAGTCGACTTCACTTTGTGACTGTGGATTTTCAAGTTCCCCGTTAGAGAGACTTTCCTGTAAATAGAGCTAAACTGTGTAACGCATGTGTGTAGGTCAAAGATATCCAAGGTCCAGGAAGGGCTCGACAGGCCCTGGCTGGCTTTGAAGAAGGAATGCGGGAGGCCTATAGGAGCAGAGAGTGACCCCCATCGACAGCCAGCAAGCAAACTAGGACCTCAGTCCGACACCCACAAGGAACTGACTTCTGCAATAACCTGGATGAGTGTGGAAAAGGACTCTTTCCCAGAGCCTCCAGATGAGAGCCCAGTCGACCAACACCTTGGTTTTGACCTTGAGAGACCCGGAGCAGAGAACTGAGCCTACCCCACTGGGACTCTGACCTACAGAACTGTAAGATTAAAAAATGGGTGCTACTTTAAGCTGCTGAGTTTGTGATAATTTGTTAGGCACCAACAGAGGACTAATAAAACATGTTTATCTGAGATTGCAGCAGCCGGGGATGATCCTTTTGAAGCATCAATCAGATCATGCCACTCCCCTGCTCCAAGACCTCAAGTAGCTCCCATGACTCTGGCCTCTTTGCTCTTCTCTAAACAGTCCAAGACCATTCCTACCTCAGGGCCTTTGCACTGACTGTTTCTCCTTCCCAGAACACTCTTGTCCCAGCTATGCACATGGCTTGCCTACTCATTTCATTTTGATCTCTGTTCACCGTCATGTCCCCACAGAGGCCTTCCTTGACCACCCAGTCCAAAATTCCCACCTAACTTCTCTGTCTATCCCTAAAATTGCTTTATTTTTTATAACACTATTTCTCTCCCTGATACTATATTTTAAATGTGTCTGTTTGTTTATTACAATTATGTACCCTTCTACCCCCATGACTGGGCTGTCAGCCCCAGGAGGGGATGGACTTCACCTGTTTTGTTCACTGTGGTATCGCCAGCACCGGGAATGCTGTCTGGGAACTGTTGACATTTTATGGTGCCCATGAGGAGCTAGGCATTGCGTCAGGTGCCGTCTACCACTTTGGTGAAAGTGACAAATCCACACAACCATTCTTCAACATGGAAACAGATTGTCTTCCAGAGCAAGATTTTAAAAGAACCCCTAGGTAGGATTACGTACCTTTCTCACTAAGCCGCGACAGTTATCGTTCACGGTTTTCTCTAACTCTGATTCTGGATTACATTTTGATTAGAATCCTTCATTTAGGTCACCTTGAGTCCCACCTTGAGTCAGCTGTCCCTGGGGTTCAAATGGGACTCTAGGGTTTCAGTGACGTTCAGAACGAAAACGCTCGGCGACGTCTCCTGGCTACGAGACATGGCGCTGTGTTTTATTTCCAAAGTGAATTCTTATGATTACCTCCCTTCACAACAGGCTGCTTGAGTCACGCTCCCCTAGGCTTCACTCCTCAGAGCCCCATTCTCCATCCTTCTCCTTGTCAGCAAGATAAGAGGCAGTCAGGATGGATGACAAACGTCCCCGAACAAACAGGATGGTTTTTCCACTGAGAAGGTAACCTCTCACCGGGATCCAGAAGAAGAGACCCAGCCCTGCTCTTATCAATATTTGTATCTTTAATGATTTGTCCCTTTGGTGATTTCAAGAGTAATACATGTTTATTGTAGAAAATAAAAAATAATACTAATAATTGTAAAGGAAAAAGTCCCCTCCTGTGAACCACCACTCAGAGAAAGTCACTGTTAATATTCTGGAATTTTCTCTCCTCTTTCTCTCTGTCTCTCCATCAACTTTTTAGCGGGACTTGGTGATACTGGTATCACCTGACACGTAAATGCAAACCCTCTCTGCCCAGTTGTGAGGGTTGATTTTATGTGTCAACGTGAGTGGGTCATAGGGTCCCGGATTAAACATTACTCCTGAGTGTGTCTGTGTGGGTGTTTCCGGATGAGATCAGCATTTGAATCGGTGGACTCAGTAAACAGATGGCCTTCCCCAGTGAGGGTGGGCCTCATCCAATCCATTGAGGGCCGCAATAAAACAAAAGGCAGAGGGAGGAGGGGAGGAGGAACTGCCTCCTTTCTTCCTGCCTCCCCGTGGAGCTGGGGCATCTCCTCTCACCTTCTCCTGCCCTCAGACTGGGGTTTAGACCATCATCTCCCCGGGTTCCTAGGCCTTTGACTCAGACTAAATTACACCACCACCAGCTTTCCTGAGTCTCCAGCTCGAAGACAGCAGATCATGGGAATTCTCAGCCTCCACAATAAAATCCTATGTATATTCTGTTTATATATATATGATATATATATATGCTGTTATTCTGTTCCTCTGGAGAACCCTGACTAATACACATTTTGGTACCAAGAGTGGTTCTAGAGGAGGAGAATTTAAAGATGAGTTTTCCGAATTGGTTCTGGGGTTTCTGGACTCGGCTTTCTAATCTAATTAGTTTAAAGATGCTAATGACTCTATTTATTTCTGTCTGAGTCAGTTCAGGCTGCTTTAGCAGAATACCATAGACTGAGTAGCTTATAAACAACAGAAATTTATGTCTTACAGTTCTGGAGGCTGGGAAGTCCAAGATCAAGGCACTGGCAGATTCGGTGTGTGGTGAGGCCCGCTTCCCGCTTCATAGATGGATGTCTTCTTGCTGTGTCCTCACAAGGGTGAGGGAGCTCTGTGGGGTCTCTTCCATAAGGGCATTGATCCCATTCACGAGGGCCCCACTCTCATGACCTAGTCACCTCCCAAAGGCCGCACTTCCTAACACCAGCACAGTGGGGATTAGGATTTCAACATATGAATTTGGGGGGATACAACATTCCGTCCCTAGCGCCAATACCATAATAACATATAAGTTTTCCAGACTAGCCCAGAGAAAGGGAGCTTTTGGAAATCCTCTGAGATCCTGTATCTCCACCTCAGTCCATTTTAAACACATTTTAAGGGGGTACGGGCTCTCCACTACCACTGACGAGACAAGGGTGGGTCGCAAATTACAGATGAAGGAAACAAGGCTCAGGGCAGCGCTCAACAATCCGTGGCCCCCGGGGTCAAATCCTGCCGGTCACCTGTTTCTGTAGGGCCCACCAGCTAAAAATGATTTTTATATTTTTAAATGATAACATTTTAAATGACTATATAAGTACCTCTCTAATATCTTCGATTTTACCTCTTGGCCTGCAAAGCCATCTGGCCCTTTAGAGAAAACGTTTGCCAACCCCAGGCTTCAAAAAGGTTAAAGTTAAAGGGTGGGGGCAGGATTCTCACCCCCAAACTTATCCCCTTTCATATAGACTCTGCTGCTTTACTTCTAGGGAATGTATCTCCTCCAGCTCAGATTGAAGGTTGTGTTCATTCATTCATTCATTCTTTCAACAACTACTTATTGAGGGCCAGAGACAGAGCCAGCCATGTCTGTCTGCCCGCAGGGCTTATAGTTGAGGAGACACAGGCCAGCTCACCGCTGGATGCCTGGAGCCTCCCCAGTTAGCCTTGCAACAACTGGGCTCTGCAGGAAGGAGCCAGAGGTCCCTGGTAACTCGATTGATCAGGAAACTCCTCTGGGTGACCAACATCTGATGTCCTCCAGAGAAAGCTCACCCCTACCCCCACCCAGAAGCTCATGGACTTCAATCCCACTGTCACACCGCTGGTCCAATGCATCCCGTGTCTTCCCAAGGTCCCTAGAAACCCATAAAGCATCAGGGGTGTTGGCCTTCGCCCAGAGCCCAACCCAGCGTGGGTCCAGTGGGCCAGGTGGAAGGTGCCTCTCCCTGGGGTGACGAGGGCTTGGGGGTGCACGCTCCATGGCCTCCCTGGGTGCCATCTTTGGTATCTGTCCATTCCCTTGACTTAGCAGTCTAGCAGGTTTTGATGGCGCCAATCAGAAATAGACAGACTGTTTTAGGCATGGGAAGAGGATCCACCGAAATGTAGTGGAGGCGGTCACCCAAGGAACGATAGGGATGACAGCATGAGTTCTGGCTCCTAGCGTTCGCCTTGGGCCAACTTCCTGTGCCAGCTTCCCCCGGCTCCAGGAGTGCAAGACAGCATCGCTCATCTGCTCTGAATACATGGAGAACTATAAGAGGCTTATGAAAATATGGGTGTTTACAGCCTTATTCTCATCATGGGAAAACTGACATTAGAAGAGTACATGATAGAAATCCTATGTACTTTCCAGAATGTAAATAGAGTTAAAAGTGAAATTGTCAGGAGGCGGCAGGGCGCTCGGCAGGGGGGAACGAGCTGGGCAGACCCCAGAATGGAATTTTCCAGTCCTTCGGTGCTCTCCTGGACTAAATTGGCCACTCTTGGGGTAAAGAGAGGGGAGAGGATTGAGGTCATGGATTTAATATCTGGCTTATTTGCAGGTGGGTTTAATCGAGATTGGAGGGCAGAAATAAATGATTCCACTCACTACTTACAGGGCATAGAAATGGATGCCCGAGCCTTTTGGAGTCCTCTCACTGCTGATTTCCGGGAGGTTCTACCACGACAGCTTAGACTTGGATGTAAAAGTTAAAATCTTGGCAGTGGGGTGGGGGAGGGGTGCCAGCGAAAAAGGGTAGATCCTCGTGCCCCGGTCAGGGGCAAAGGGGGCCCGGCCCCAGGGATGGCTGCCCCCCTTGCTATTTCCCTGAGGAGGGAAAACAGCTGGGTCCCAGTCCCTGGATGTCCTGGGCCAAACCTGATGTCCACCGTCAATGTGAAGAAGGAGAGAGGGCTAAGCCTACGCAGCTGCCGTCCGCCCAGCTGGCCTGAAGACCTGCTGGGAAATTTCTGGTTGAAAGACTTCTCTAGCTCTTTAAAATTCCAGTGATAATTGTGTCCCTAGGTGGGAAAGCCTTCCATTCAGCAAAAACCTGAAAATGTTCTTCCTGCCGGATTAGCCCTCTGAGCCACAGCTCTGATCCGCTATTTTCTCTGCTCCACAACCTTCACTGGCCCCCCGGTGCCCGAAGGATCAAGTCTGTACTCCTTAGCTTGGCTCTGCCAGGTGTCAGTCCAGCTGCCCCTTAGAGCCCCATCTGCAAGGAGCTCCATCCTCCCCTAGCACACTCTGAGTGCCTGACTCAGCCTCCCAGGGCCCCCCACCCACCCCAGGACAGCTCAAGAGCATTCCTTCCTCCAGCCCTTTGCTCAAGCTGTTCACTCTGCCTGGACTGCCCTTCTCATCCTTCTGCACCCTTCCAGGCTCAGCTCAGTCGGTCCCTTGAGAGCTTTCCTAATTTCACTTCCCTTTAGTGTGGGAGGCACATTGTATCTTTGCTTCCATAACTGCTCATCTCTCTGGCATGGCCCCCATCTCATGTAAACACTATTATCTGTTTACACCCCCATCCCTGGATTAGAACAGGAGGAGGCAGCAGAGGGAGGATGGGGACCCCATAACAGCACACCCCTCAAGGGGCTGCCATAAGACAGACGAAATAAGGCATGTGACCCTCTGAGCAGGGTGAACTTAGTGACGGAGGCTGCTTCCAAGGGCAATGATGACCCCCACTACTCGAGTTAGGAGCGCTTGGCCAAAGGGTGGTATTGTGGGGTGAACTATGTCCCCCCAAAAAGACACACTGAAGTCCTCACCACCAGCACCTGTGATGTGACCTTTTTCAGAATAGGGTCTTTGCAGATGTAACCAAGTTAAGATGAGGACCGCCCTAATCCAATATGACCAGTGTCCTTATAAGAAGAGGGAAATCTGGACAAAGACACAGATGCACAGAGGGAGAATGCCACGTGACGATGGAGGCAGAGATGGGAGTGATGCGGCTACAAGCCAAGGACTGCCGGCAATACCAGAAGCTGCAAGAGGCAAGGAGTGTTCTCCCCTGGAGCCTTCAGAGGGAGCACAGCCCTGCCGACACCTTGAGTTCAGACTTCCAGCCTCCAGAACTGTGAGAGAGTACATGTCTGCTGTTTTAAGCCACTTCGTTATGCCAACTCTAGAAAACTAATACTGGTAAGAAAGAAAGGACGGCTGTCTGCCTACTAAGCCGCAGATAATTTCGTGTCCATAATCTCATTTTAACCTCACTTTGTCCAAGAGGTAAGTGGCATTTTTTTTTTATTTTGTAATGAGCTGATCAAGACTCAGAGAAAGGGAGTGACTTTTGCACAATCACCACAATCACGTGGTTAGGAAAAGGCAGAGGCAGGATTCGAACCCAGAACCAACGCCAGCCTTCCCCCTGCCTGGCAGCTGACAGGATCTCAGGGGGCCACTGACCAGCAGGGGAGACAGAGAACCCATGAGTGGGCCTTCGTGGGGTCCCTGGAGCCCCCTAGGACTGCCCCACCCACCTGCCGGCAACGCAGCGCCCGGGGTGGTTTCCCGCGGGAGCATCTTCCGGAGCATGAGCCCAGGAGTGTGAGAATCTTATCTGACAAAGCAGGGAGGGGAGCCCGGCTCCCGACAAAACTTTGTCCATTTGTTAACATGTGTTCCAAGCTGAGATTACCCGCGTGGAGCAGACAATGGAGGCGATTAAATAAAGTCGGGAGCGTTGCGGCTGTGTCTGCCAGAGGTGAGAGATAGTGAAGGAGGGAGACCTGGGGAGCGGAGACGGGGAAAAGGGGGGCTGCTGCGTGCTCCCTCTGGGCTCTGTCACCACACCACAGGGAAGGCGGCATGGGCAAAATTCCACACCACGCAAAGGCAGCATCGCCAAATAAGAGACCCACAGTCACTGGGTCTGGGATGTTGAGAACTTCAGAGTCAGAGGACGCCCTCAAGTGACGGGCCTTCTGGGAGATGTTTTGAGGGGTGGTACCCAAGCTGTGCCCAGCAGAGCTGAGGGATCCGAGGGTGGCCTGGGCGTGGGGGAGTCAATAATAGTCATTGTTGTAATGGGGACATCAGTGGAGGTTTTACTCTGCGTCCGGCCCATCTTTTGTCTTATTTAATCTTCACCGTGTTCTAAATTACCCCCATTTTACAGATGATGAAACAGAGGCTTGGAGAGGCCAAGTAATTTAAACACATCACCCAACCAGTAAAGGGCAGAGGCAGCATTTGAACTTGGGGGCACCTCAGAGATGGGGCGCAGGGTCCCCAACCCATTCTTCAACCAGAACAGCTCCCCTTCCATCTGTTTGACATACTGGGGTGCCTCACAAAGTTGTGTATTAAAAAAGTTTGCTTGATAAGAACCTCAGTCCAGTGTATTCGCCTCATTTACAGGCATGGAGGCATGGAGCGTCCACACTGGGTCCAGGCCTCCTTCCTCCCCACAGCTGAGGCGACAGGCACCCCGAGAGGCTGCTGAGGGGCCCTCTCCTCGATGCCAGGACCGTCCGTCTTGTGCTGGGTATCGCCTCAGTCTGCTTCTCTGCCACGTGTGCCACTGCCTCATGCCAGGTGCTCCCTCTCTGCTCAGCCCTGTGAGATCGTGCTTCTGCCCTCTCCAAGATGCTCCTGCCTGAGTGTCCCCTTGCTGTCCCTGCCTGGGCCACCAGCCCCGCATCTGGCCCCACACCTGGGGTACAGCATCCGGGACCCACTAGGGAGGGGGGATCAGGCAGATGGCAGAAGAATGGACTGAGTGAGAGCCCCACCAAGCCACCCTCCCGTGTCCCATGGGGCCTGTCACCGTCACACGCCCCTGCCTTTGGTGGGCATCTGGGTAGAGGGGGAGAGGAGAGGCCTTCCCGTTGTCGTTTTATGCTAATTCTTTGCAAACAGCAAAGCCTTTTACCTCCATCATCTCATTAGACCCTCATAACACCCCAGGAGTTAAGTGGGGCCAGGAGGGAGGTGATGGGCCTCGGGTCAGCCGCTCTCAAGTGACGCCCAGGCCTGTGTCTGCCTGGCGCCACGTCTGGGGCCCTTTCTTCAATACTCTGCTCTCTCTTGATCCCGGGCACTTTACACTGCGGACCTGCTCCCTAATGTTAGAATTTTTCCCGGCTGAGGAGGACCTTTCGTTTTGCTACAGCGTGAGGAAAGCTCCTGGCAGGCCTTGCCTAACGTCACAAACTCATCTGGAGACGGTCTATAGTTTTAAAGTCCTGGCTATGTGGTTTCTCTGTGTTTTACAGCGAGGAAAATAAAAATGGGGAGACAAATGATGAATATCCCCCCACCCCCGGAGGCCTGGAGCCTGGGTCGAGCTCTCTCAGTTCTTGTTCTGGCAGCTGGCCACTCCCCTCTGCAGGGCGGGGACCACCCTGGCATTCCAGGAAGAAGGGCAGGCAGGCAGGACCCCTGCCCCAGGGGCACTGGAGCTGGCGTTCAAGACGGGGGTGTGTGCTACCTCCTGGGCATTCTCTGCTCTGGGCGTTCTCCCTGAGCCCTGACCTCCACGGGACTCTCAACTCTAGTAAAGAGACCCCCCTCTGGGGAACCCCCACCATGGCCACTGGGAAAATGGGACATTCTAGTCAATCCACTGTTGACACTGAGAAACATCCTGTTAGGCAATTTGTTACAAATTTTCAAGGGATTGCAAAACATCAGCTACACTTAAAAACTGAAATTTTACTAAAAACTATCTTTCTGCAAAAAGCCAGAATAAGGTCTATGAGTGATTAAGAGCCTACTATGTGCCCAGCATTTTAAGTACTTGAGTTTTTAAATCCTCACCCCTTTTTACAGATGAGGAGACCGAGGCTGCGAGAGGTCAGGAGCCGTGCCCAGTCAGCCCAACTAAGCAGCAGTCACCGTGACAAGGCTGACACTGACGAGGATGGACGCACGTGCCAGGCGTTGTTCTAAGACCTTTGCTTTCACCGCAGCCCCTCAGGAGCTGGTCTTGGTTATTTCCCCAGTTGATAGATGAGGAAACTGAGGCTCAGAGCAGGTAAGCCACATACCCTAGGTCACACAGCTTGAATGGCAGAACCCAAGCAGGCTGCCCAGTCCAGAGCCTGGGTCCTAGTCCCTCTCTGATATGCTTTAAAGTCCACGCTCTTCCCCTACCCCAGTGGCCTCTCAGTCAATTCTACTGCCTGGGCATCTCTGAGCGTCCGTCGGCATCAGGCAAACCCAGTTATTAAAACATCCGGCTGGAGGAACGGCATAGCTGAAGACAGGGTTTGTGGGACTATATATGGAGAGGGATGCCCAAGGTCCAGAAAGGTTAAATAATTTGTCCAAGGTCACACAGCTTACCGTGGGATGACAGAGACCTGGAATCCCAGGTCAGCCTTCCTCTTGGGCTCTCACACCTTCTGCCTCCGAGGGACTCCTCCTGGGCCCAGAGCTCCCCAGGCTTGCTGCCCCGGGCCACATCTCCTCTCCTCTCCAGGCCTCGCTGCCCTCCAGGCGCTCACAAGGCCGGCCCGCCCATGACCTTGGGAAGGGACAGGAGCGGTTTTAGCAATCTAAACACACTCCTTCCTCACATCAAGATGCCCGAGTGCTGAGTGATTTGTATGCTCTGAGCACGTCACTCCTTTCGGGAGACAGAGAGGCTGCCTGAAAAGTCATTTTTCAGCATTTGACACAAAGTCTCTTTCGCTCTCTCACGAAGCCAGATAACCATCAGCAGCCGAGCCGATTAGAAAAAATATATACTTGGTACCGGGAAGCCAGGAAAAGAGAGGGAGCCGGCCCGTCAGTCTCCCTTCTCTCACTTGGACGGGGGCGTGGGGCGGCTTTCCCACCGGCTCTGCAGCTCAGGGTGGAAAGTTACCTTCCCGAGAGATCAGCATCCTGGGAAAATGGCATCTTCCCAGGGTGGCGGCACAGGCCGGGGAATGGGAACCATGACAACAAGTGTTCAAGTCCCACCTCTGCCACTTCCTAGGGGTGTGACATTGGGCAAGTTGCTTCCCCTCTAGGAGCCTCAGTTTCTTCATCTGCCAAATGGGTACAACAAGAGCGCCCACCTCACGGGGCTGTTATGTGGCTTAGATGGGATAATGCAGAGAACACTTGTGACAGGATCTGGTGAACAGCGAGCTGACAATAAACATCAGCCCTGACATGGGCTGTTTCAGGTGGCACCTTCAGGACCCGGTGGTGCCCCTGCTAAGCCTTGGCTGTGAGGACAGACGCCGGGCTCTCTTGCTGGGATCTAAGTGTACTGGTTGTTAAGCTCTGGCCATGCAGCGTGCACCTGGATTCTGCAGACACCCTGGCCCCAGTCCTCTAGGGGCTTATGGGCAAGAGAGAGAACCCAACCACTCAGGGATGAGCAGGCCAGCTCCATCACTACGGTGTGCCAACAGAGATGGTTTCTCTGTCTTCCCCTTGCTCATCCTCTCCCTACACCCAGCAGGAAGGACCCTCCTAGAACACCACTCAGGAGGTGTCCAAGACATGGCCCTTCCTCCCTGTGTTGAGGTCAAAGCCAGCCCAGCAGGTCAACATAGAATTCGGTCCAGTGAGCATTTAGTGAGAGCTGAATCTCTCCCCTCTTCCCCCTACCACCGCGGAGTCCAATCAGCCCCCTGGCGTCTTTGCCCCGGATCACAGGACGGCCTCCTCCCCGCCTCCCTGCCTCCAGCCTTGCTCCACCTGCCACCAGAAAATGCTTTCCTGCTTAACACTCCTCAGTGCCTCCTCCCACCCCAACGTCTGTCTCCAGAGAAGGGACATCCCAGGAGAAACTTGCTATCAGCACCTCCCCTTCCCACCTCCTCCCTGGCATGCCCGCCAGGCTTGCGGAGCCACCTGCAGTTCCGGAAGGCTCTGAGCTCTCACTCCTGCCTGAAGGGCTTTCACCTGCTGGTCACTCCAGCCGCAGTGACCTTCTCTCTCCTTTCCCGTCACTGCACTGCCTCACCTGTCACGCTCGCCGTCGCCTCCTCTGGGAAGCCTTCTCTGCCTCTCTCCCACACCCCAGTCTGCCCACTGGGCTCCTATGATGCCTGCACTTGCCCCATGGCCAGTCTGTCTGCATGTCTGTGTCCCCACCAGACAGTCTCTCCTCCCAGGCTCTGTCCTCAGTTCCTAGCACACAATCGTGCTCAATAACTGTGTGTGGAATGGATGACTTCACCGTGCACCTGCCGCATGCCGCTCCCTGTGTCAGGCTCTGAGAACCCAGACTGGCCTGGAGAAGGTCAAGACCAAGCGTCAAGGTGAGTGAGACTCACCATCAGGGAATATAAGGTACACAGAGAACGGGATTCATTCCAGAGAGACACAAGCAACAGGGCTGGGGCAGCTCAGGGCAAGCGCTGACACATCTCACAGGGTGAGGGAATCCGGGAGGCTTCAGAGGGAAGGTGGTCTCTGTGGTAGGTTCAGAAGGGTCCAGAAAGGGGAGAAGGAGGAGGAAGGAGGGGCTCCTCTGCCCCTCAAGCCTGTTCTGACCCTCACTCCAACTCTGTCGCAGCCGATCTCCCACCACGGCACACTCCAGCCACTCCGATCTATTTGTGGAGCCCCAGGCACCCCAAGCTGCCTTGCGCCCCTCTGCTGGCTGAAACGCCAGTCCCTCTACGGGAGGCAGCCCGGCGGGGTGGGACCAGAGTGAACCTCCATCAAAGATGCTCTCGGGTTCGAATCCAGCTTTCCCACCTTGTAACTGTGTGACTTTGAGGGCTTATTTAACCTTCCGGAGGTTCTGTGAAATTGGGGTGACATTATTAGCCCCTTCAGAAGAGTGGGTACACTGGGTTGAATAGTGTCCCCCCAACATTCAGTCTATCTAGAACATCAGAATGTGATCTTATTTGGAAATCAGGTCTTTGACGATGTAATTGGTTAAGATGAGTCATGACTAGTGTCCTTGTAAGAAGAGGAGAGACAGACACACACAGGGAGAATGCCACATGGCTATGACAGAGGCGGAGATTGGAGTGACACGTCTACAAGCCCAGGTACACCAAGGGTTGCTGACAACCAGAAGCTACAAGAGGCAGGAAAGATTCTTCTCTGGAGCCTTTGGAGGGAGCATGGCCCTGCCGACACCTTGATTTCAGACTTCTCGCCTTCGAAGCTGGGAGAGAATAAATATCTTGCTGTTTTTTGCCACCGAGGCTGTGGTAATTTGTTAGGGAAGCCCTAGAAAACTAATACAGTGTGTGTAGCAGCCGAGAAAGGGAGTTCATGTAAAGTGGTTAGCACGGAGCCTGCACACAGTAAATGCTCAAAACACGTTAGCCCTCATTGCTTTTTATTAATTCAATATAAGTGTCTCCTTTCTCTTCCCTCCACCAGGAGCAGAGACCTCCTGCTCTGCAGAAATGGGAATTCCAGAGGCTTCCCCTGCTGACCTGTTGGCTGCAGCATCTTTCACATCAGCTTTATCCTAAATTCCTCCCATTATCTTAAATTCACTCATGGTCTGGGGACTTGGAAAATAAGCCACATGACTGTTTCTTCATAAAACCACAGTCTCTGGGTCAAAAGAATCTCAGACTGACTCATCCAATCCTTTTCTGACGCCTGAATGTCCTCTAAATCACGGCACCATCTGTGCACACTCACAAACACCCTCCCTGGACACACACACACACACACACACACACACACACACGGGAAAAGTCACTTCCCCTCAGCTTGTCCCATTGTAGTCTACTATCTGTATATTACATGAGTGGAACAGACAAACATCCCCCCAGATCACATCCTTCCACTATCCAAAACCCCACAGCTCCCATCTCCCTCGGAACAGATTCCAGACTCTGACCCTGTGCCACAGGGCCCTGCAGGGACTGGCCCCCCACCACGGCTCACGCCACACTGCCCCGCCCCCACTGTCCCGTGAACCAGCCCGCTCCCCCCACCTTCATGCTGAGCTCCTCTCTGTTCATTGCTCCCTCGCCCCATATGTCCTCGGGCTTGTCCCCCCTTCGTTCAGCTGCCATGTCAAATGTCACCCCCCTCACACTGTCCCCCCAACACAGCCCTCAGCCCCTCCTTGAACCCAGAGTGTTCATTCCTCTGGCAGGGTGTCTCCTGCCCCTGAGTGAAGGCTCCGTGAGGACCAGGGTGCAGGGCAGTGCTTCCCTCTCAGCAGGTGCTCAGGAGATAGGTGTTGAATATGTGAATTGAATCAGTTCACTGCCCTTTGTTTTTAAAAAATTGTTCACATTTATTTTCTTGTTTAAGTCTCATGAATGCTCCAGGAGGAGGATTATCTCCATTTTCTGGCAGAAGAAAACAAAAATGGAACTTGAATGGAACTTCGTCCGGATGTAACCAGCTGGAGTCTACACAGACTATTGTTAGCAAGGGGAGACTTGAACCCTGGTCTTCTATCCCCCCAACACACAGTTAGGATTCAAATCCTAACTGGGCCGTGTGACCTTAGCTGGGATGCTGAACGTCGCTGGTTCTCAGTCTGCCCCGCTGCTGACCGGGTGGTAGCCTCTGTCCTCTCTGCAGCCCCAGGGCAGCCACAGGACAATGCTCCTGGGCACTGACGATGCTGGGGGTGACACTGCTGCTGAGAGCACGGTACAGCACTGACGGTGTCAGGCTCAGTTCTGGGCCCTTTATAGACACACAAACTCACTGATGACGCCCATCAACTCTACGAGGCAGGTCTTGTTCCCATCCCGTGGATGAGAAGATGGAGGCACAGAGAGGTTAGCTAACGTGCCCTGGGAGAACCAGGATGCAGCCTCCGGTGGCCTGGCCCAGAGCTGTGCTCACGCCCCACGTGCTCGTCACGGGCGGGGAAGCACCGCAGAGCCCGAGCCCGCTGCACCCTCGCAGGAGCTCCAGGTGGGTAGAACTAGCCCCATTTCGCAAAGGTGAAAAACAGGCTCCTGGAGACTGAGCTAAGGATTTCCAGCTGGGAAATGGCAGAGCCAAGGGTCAAACCCAGGCTTGGTTGGCTCCAGAGCAAGTGCTCGGAATGGCCGGGCTCTCCTGCTGCCTGAAGCCTGGTGGGGAGGAAGAGGCATATGATGGAGAAGGGGAAGCCCACGGCACCCCGGGAAGGCAGGGGAAGCTGCTCACTTGACTCTCAGAAGAGGCAGGTGCCACACGCCCAGGTCAGGCGGGGCCAGCACCTTCAACAAAGGCCTTCTGCCCTCGACCCAGCATCCCCGGCTCCATTTCCAAGACCCGCTGAGGGAGCCGGAACCACCCACTGCCCTAAGATCAGATGCCCAGGATGCGCACAGATCTGAGCATGGGAACACAGGAGGTGGGGCCCGGATGGAGCCTCAAACACATGCCAAGTTCAAAAGAGAATTACAGGAAAACAGTGACAAACGGGGAATTCAGCACAAAAGCATCCAAAAAACAGGAGAAAAACAGAGCCAGATGGGCCTGGCCTCCCCGACCAGCAAGGCGGCCAGAGCCAGCACTGCTCAGGCCACCCGCTCACACCCCGCTGCGAGGGCCCGCCCCAAGTGCCCCCTGCCCAGCCGGCCTTATGGACGTCATCCCCTTTGCCTGGAATATCCTCTATTCACCCCTCCTTCCCCTCAGAGCAAACCCTGACACAACCTGCTCCCACTCCCAGAATCCTGCCCTGGCTTCTGGGACCCTCACCCTCTCTGCCATTCCTCTGGGCATGTAATCCACATGCAAACTTATCCTTGGGTCACACCCTTCCTGTGGGCACAGGACTTCTCAGTTTATAAGGCAGGTCTTTCACATTCACTGCCTCAGGGCACCCTGATAATAATCTGGTAAAATGGGTGCTATTATTCCCACTGGACACATGAGGCTCAGAGAGGGCAAGTGACTGGCCCGAGGTCACACAGCTAGAAACCCTGAGAGGCAGAACTAAAGTCTGAAGCTTCCCTCTAAGTCCAGCGCTCCGGCCAGCTGAGCACACAGTAGGTGCTTAACAAGGAATGGGTGAATGAAGGGGGTCACTCTGGTTGATGCCACTCTCTTTTTTTCCCCCAAAACTTTTTCCTTTTTAGTTCCTGGAGCCTCTCAGGACCACCTCACAGTCTGAAATCGCTCTGCAGGGAAGAAAAGAGGGAGGAAGGAGTCCTGCACGCTGCTTCGTCCACTCCGATGTCACGTCAGCCCCCAGCACGCCAGCCCTGACGCCCCCCAGCTTCCCCGGAGGACTCAGCTGCCACCCATCCAGGATAACCTGGCCCTCCTCTCAATCCCAAGCCAAGATCACCCGATGACAAGGCCCAGCTGAGCGCGCGCTGGCCCCAGCGAGATGGCGTGATAGCCGGCCATGTTTTACAAGCTCACAAATCCACGATAAGAGCTGGCCAGTCGGCTGGCTCCAGCGAGATAAGGAGATGCCCACCTCTCCTCCCTCCACCCTTGCTGAGCACTCATGCCAGGGGAAGAGAGAGGGCCAGAACTGACATCTGATGAGTACCTGCTCCAGGCCCCAAAGCCCCCAACTCCAGAGACACACGGACATTGCAGACAGGCTTATTGGCTCCACTTTGCAGATGAAAGGAGGCGAATTGCTCCTTGGGGACGTCCTCAGCTGGGGATCACCCGTCAGGGATCTGGGTGAATGTTTACCCCACTTTTATCGTGGGCCAGGACCCGGCTGAGCACGTCACACCATCACACCCCTGCCTCCAGCACACCCTGGGGTGGGTGTGTGCATACGCCCATTTTATGGATGAGAAACTAAGATATGGAGAGGCAGGGAAGCATCTGCCGTAGGTTGGGCTCTGGGACACAGACCAGGAGATGGAGAGTTGTGTGCAGGAGGGTTCTTGGGGGACGGCACCTGTGCAGGGGCACAGGAAGGAGGACAGGCAGAGGGGAGCTGGGCTTGGGGCCTCGGCCAGTCCCCCTGGGGGCCCTGGAGCTGAGACAGCCCTTCAGTTACCCTGAATTGATGCAAGAGGACAAAAGGCTCTTGTGTCCCGTTGAGCAGCCATTGGATGGGGGCTGCCTCTGGGGAGGCGTGACCTTGGGGTAGGCAGTGGCTCTCAAGGGCAATTCCCGAAAAAAGGCTCCCCTGGGAGCAGCCTGGGGGATGAGCTCGGCCCCACAGAGCCAGCTCACCGATGACTAAGTGTGAGCTGGAAGCGAAACCATGTCTGACCAACCCTGCCCAGCCTCTGAATTATTACCCTAAACCATCTCGCTGAATAAACTCGGGATCCAAATTTAGTTTTCTGCTCCCTTCAGAGAAAGATTTACAGAGCAAGTGGGAGACATTTGCCTCAAAGTTAGGCGACCTTGGCTTCTAGGCCTGGCTCTGCCGCTGCCCAGCCCTCGGCCTGAGCTTCTGGTTAAAGGCAGGGATGACCCAGCTGGATCTGGTGTCTCTCTGGGCTCCCACCCTGGGGTTCTCTGTTCTGACCTTCACCAGGTGAGCCCAGGGGCAGCACCAGCCCATCTCTGATCCTTGCAGGGAATCCCCCCCCACTCACCCCTGCAGCAGAATCCCCCCCACTCACCCCTGCAGCAGCAGAGAGCCGGGGCGGGGGGTCACATGTTCCCGGCACCACAGGCCTGGCTGGGGTGGCATCAGTTCAGCCAACCAAAGGGCAGTGGTTAAGAGTCAAGTCTGGAGCGGCAGATGACCCAGGTGCAAATCCCAGCTGTGACTCGTGCTAGCTGTGCATCCTTGAGCAGGTGACTTAACTTCTCTGTGCTTCCGTTTCCACCTGTAATGGGAACCGTCATAAGGTCCCCTTCCCCTCAGGAACATGAGGAGCTAGCATCATAAACATTCAGCACAGTGCCCGGCACGCAGGAAGCCCCCATACATCAGCTATCACCACCATTATCACCCAGCTGAGGATGCTGCCAGCATGGTCTGTCCCCGTCCCCTACCCTCTCCTCACGCTGACAATCTCCAAGAAAGTCCAAGTTCTGAAATGTCACCGTTATGAATTTACCTCCTCTGCTTTCTCTTCCCCTCCATGTATTGAGATTTTACTTTGTGAGGATGTCGTGAAAGTCCCCACTCCCAGCTAGCGACTCAGCCTCCCCCACGGTGATCTAATCAAAGGCCATATTTTACCAGCATGCACTCACCCAAAGGCCATATTTCATGGGAGCGATCTAATCAGCAAACTGTATTTCCAAGGTGGGGATCTAAATTCATGGTTATATTTCATGGCTTGAGATCTAATCACAAGGCAATATTTCACAGGAGGGATCTCACCCCGGTGGTACATTTCATGGTTGGGAGATCAGAGCACTTCAACGTGACTTTTTCCTCTTCTTTTTTTTCTTAATGTATTTGTATGTTTCAGGAAAAGTGAAAGTATCCTAGCAAGCCATGACTTTGCAAACAGTTAGGTCACTGCTAATAAAAAGTAGAGTCTTGAGCCAGCCCTGATGGCCTAGTGGTTAAAGTTCAGTGCTCACTGCTTCGGCAGCCCAGGTTCCCTTCCCGGTCACAGAACCACACCACTCATCTGTCAGTTGCCATGCTGTGGCAGCGGCTCACACAGGAGAACTGGAATGACTTACAGCTAGGATATACAACCATGCACTGGGGCTTTGGGGAGGGGAAAAAGAAGAGTCTTTGCTCAATGGTGATTCGCCCAGCCCTCTCTGGTGTCACCAAAACCTCTCGGGACATAAGTGGGTTTGCAGGGTCCCTCTCGAATCTAGGAGGGACCTCCAGCTTCAATGTCCAAGCAGGACTATAATTCATTATTCATTTGTTCATTCATTCATTCATTCCTTCAACAAATGTTCTGAGTGCCTGCTTAGTGCCAAGAAATGTGCTTGGAATCAGTGAGCCAGAGGGGATGAAGATATATGCCACGTTTCATGGGCTGAATGTTTGTGAACCTCTAAAATTCATATGTTGAAGCTTTAACCCCCCCAGTGTGATGGTATTGGGAGGTGGGGCCTTAGGGAGGTAATTAGGTTTAGATGAGGTCATGAGGGTGGGGCCTCCCTGTTGGGATTAGTGTCCTAGAGAGCAGGGCTCTCTCTCGCCCTCTGCCATGTGAGGACACAGAGAGAAGGCAGCCGTCTTCAAGCCAGGAAGAGGTCCACACCAGGAACCAGATCTGCTGCCATCTTGGTCTTGGACTTGGAGCCTCCAGAACTGGGAGAGATAACTGTGTGTGGGAGTTTGTTATAGCAGCCCGAGCTGGCGGGACACCACCCTTGCAATCGTGATACTGCTGTACCAGCAGAGGCAGACATTCAACAGACAGTCACAGAGGAATGATGGTTCCACTAGGATGAGCACACTAAAGAAAGGGCGAGGGGCTGTGAGCGTGTGGACCCCGGACCCAGCCAGGAGACCTCCCACAGCAAGTGCCATGGAAATGGCAACCTGAAGGAGGAGCAGGGGCAGCCTGGATGGCGATGGGTGGGGGTAGGGAGACAATGAGAGAAGAGAAGGGAATTCTAGGTGGTGGGAAAGGCATAGGCAATAGCCCTGAGGGTAGAGGGACCCTGTTCAACCAGAGGGACAGAGAGAGAACCAGTGGCTTGAGAGGAGGCTGGAGTGGGGGAGGAACCCAGGCTGCTCGGTCATGATCCCACTCCTGACACCTCTGCGCTGTGGGACCTGGGGCCACAGTTACTTAACTTGTTTGGGCTTCAGTTTCCTCATCTGTAAAATGGGATCATAATAGTGCCTACTTCCGAGGACTCTGAACTTTTTTCTATAAACAAAGGGAAGCCACCAAAGGGTTTGGGGAAGGATCAGATTAGCATTAGACCCTGCTGGCTGCTACTTGAAGAATGGATTCTAGGAGGCCAGAAAGGAAGCAAGGGGTCCAGCTGGGATGCTCCTGAAGACATTCAGGGGTGAGATGCTGGACTCGGCGGCCAAGGAGGGGGACAGAAGGGGCAGCTCCGAGTGACATTTTGGATGGATCTTTATAGGCCTTGGGGAGTGATGGGCCATGGTGAGTGAGGGAGAGGGAGGTATGGAGAGTGACTTCCAGGTACCCGGCTTTGAGACGGATGGTATTCATCTCATTCCTCAATATTCTAGGGGAGGGAGGGAGGGATGCTGAGAGAGAGACTGAGATTCAACAATCCATTTCCCAATCACCTAGAAACTCACAGTTGGGGGAAGATTTATAAGCCCCCCTCCCTTCGTGCCCTACCCCTAATAGCTTTGCCTTCTCTGAGCCAATTTCGAGCAAATCAGTCTCCCAGGTGGGGAATGGAAAGCTACGAGATGTTCCAACACAATAAGTGTTTGGGGACCGGGAATAAAGGCTTCTGGGGAGCTTAGAAATTCTCATTTAAATATCACAGCTCATCACTCTCCTCATTGCCAGTACATTGACGCCACCATCTCTCCAATGATCTTCTGAAATGCATAATGCTTTGCCATTTTGCAAAGCACTTTCACCTACTTTACTTCAACTGATTCTCACAATGGCCCCTGGGAGACGAGTAGCAGCATGCCGACTGTACAGATGGAGAAACTGAGGCTCGGAGAGGCAAAGTGGCTTGCCCAAGGCCACAGACCTGGTGAGTGATGGAGGTGGGACCCTGACCCGGGAAGTCTCACTCCAAAATCTGTCTTTAGCCACCAGGCTAGACGTCCTCACAATCAGGAAGGAGGAATCGGCTCGGATCTGCCCAGCATCCGTGTAACAACCCTTCAGCCGTCTGTGGGCTATACAACCCACGAGTTAAATGGCAGAGAAATGCCACTAGGCATTACAAACCCACGTGGATCCTGCCACCCGGAGAAACCCGGCCGGGAGCATGCTGTGTTTCAGTGTTTCTCCTCCATCATTGACTTTTGTATTTGGAATCCATCTTGAAGCTCGGCCAGGGGAGTATTTCCTAGAAGGTCATAGGAATAAGCAGCCAGCTTCCAAACCCGAATCTCAGAGATTGACAGCAGGACGGACGAGGTGTGTATCTGACATTCTGCCTGTCCCAGATCATGGGTGCAGCCCCAGATGAGTCAGTCCCAGCCATTTTCCATTCTGTGGGGACGCCTTGTTCCCTTTCTGGAAGGGTGAGCCAGGGAGTTGGGACCACCCAGGCTTTGGAGCTGTACAAAGAGATGAGTTCCAATCTCTTAGAATTAAGATGGAGGATTAGACACATTGCGTACAAGACAGGACATACATTCCATATAAGGGATAAATGGCGGCCAGCTGCCACAGGTCCAACCTCTCATCCCCACTGCAGAAAACACACAGGTACAGGCGGGCCTTCCACCTGTGGGCAGGACACCGACAAAAGCCTGGGCTGGCTTCTGGTACTGGGTAAGGTTCCCGATGCCTGAATCTTCTTATCTCTGGGGCAGCCTGGTGTGCCCTCCCGGCAGGACAAGAAACCCATCAGCATGACAGCCTGTCCCCGGACTGCAGCCTGAGTATGGTGGGAGGCCAGAGATGTGTCTCATTTGAATCTCGTTCGAGGAAAATGATTAAAGGTTTTAAAGGTTCAGAGGGATTAATTTACGAGGAAAGATTAAAGGAACTAAATCTGTGTAGCTTGGCTTAACCGTGACCGAGATTGGGGACTTTAGGGATGTTTCCAAATATTTGAAGAGAGTGGAGATCTAGGGAGGGGGAGGGGAGAAGGGTTTGGTCCAGAAGAAGGAAATGAGGGGGGGGGGGACCAGGAATGACCACAAAGGTGAATTGGAATATCTCTTGTCATCTTTGAAATCATGGCTGATATAGGGGCTCATTCTGGGAAGCCCGAGGCTAGGGAGCTCGATGGACGGTATGTAATTTAATGCCTATGCCTAAGGATATCTGCTTTTCAGACGGGGACACTGAGCACAGACAGGGAAAGTGACTTGCCCAAAGTCACAGGACTGATGAGTATCAGAATGTGAAGCCAAGCTGGCCTGACTCTTGTTCAGCAAATACCCACTCCCTTCTCCCTTTCCCTGTGGGCAGAACATACTGCCCCACCCCATCAACCTAGGGCATGGTCACGTGACTTGTTTTGGCCAATGGGATGCTAGATGCCAACAGAAGCTTGCAATGGGCTCGCACAGTGGAATCGGCCCTTTTGAACTTCCAGCCTCTCCATGAGAAGAGCTTTCCTCAGGAGCTGCTGCCCCTCAGCTGGGACCCCAGAATGAACACACACGGGGCAGAGTTGAGCTCAGTCCACAACCTGCAGCCAAGCCTAGCTGGACCCACTGCTTAGACAGAACTGCCCAACTGAGCCCAGCCCAGATCAGCCGGCCCCACCCAACCCCAGGTCCATGGTTGTGAGGATCGGTGACTGTTTTAAGCCACTACATTTGGACGGGTTATCACACAGCAATAGCTGTTATGTATCCCACGATGTCAGAATGCTACTCAAGGCCTTCTGTGACCAGGGCTTATGCCAGCTTTCCGGGCTCTCCTCTGACCTCATGCCCACTGGCACCAAATGCACAAGATTCTCATTGTTCCTGGAATATTGTTTGACTGCCACATACCTTGCTCACTTGAATTCATTTTTTGCCAGCTATATTGAGTTATAATTAATAAAATAAAATTCACCAGTTCACCGATATGGCCCATTCTCATGGCCTTTACAACTTAATGGGGAGGGGAGAGCCTCCAAATCTCAGAGATGGATGGTGCCCCAAAGTTGGCAGAATCAAGTCCCTTTATTTTATTATCAATAGAGAAACTAAGTCTCAGAGAGGGCGTGTGTAGTAGAGCTGGGCGGCTTGACTCCTAGCTTAGTGCTCTGTCCACTGCCCCACAGCATCCTTCAGACCGCAGGCGAGGAGACCTCTTCAGCCAGAGAGCAGGTTCTGACGAGAACTGCAAGGCAAGATCACGCCTCAGCCAGGGAATTACCCTGCCACCTCCCTCGGGGCTTCCGAGGCTGCTTTAAGAAGAGCACAGGGTTCAGGTGACTATTAGGAAAAGGATGTTGCTGAGGGGAGAGCAGCCCGGTGGGGGAGGGGGCGGGGACGGCTTCCTGTAATACTAGGCCTCCGGTTTGCAGCAGCTGAAGAACAGTGATGTCACATCTGCTGCATAAGGACCGTGACGGCGGCTATGTCACTGGGACTCATGTGACTCATCAGGGGCACGAGAGACGAGAGCATGGGGGTCTGGGGCACGGGGCAAGTGGATGAACACAGACGTGGAATCCATAGGCAGTTTCTCCAGGTGGAAAGGCCTCCAACCCCATTCGGCAGGTTGGCCCCATTCCCACCTATTTGTAATGAGGACCCCCCTCCCAGGCTGTAACCGAGGGGGACAGGCAGCTGGGTAGGGGATGAGAGGATGGAATTCAGAAATGTGTCCCATGTTTCATTCATTCATGCCTGCATTCATTCATTCATGCCTGCATTCATTCATTCATGCACTCTTGCATTCACTCATTGAACAGTGGCGACCAGGACAGACACAGAGTCTTCTTTCTTCTCACGAGATTCATGAGTTACTTCATCACAGCTCTGGCAGCTGCTCTGAAGAAGAAGACAGGTTCTGTGACCGCCTGTGACAAGTGGAGGGGACCCAGGCCATGGGTTCAGGAAAAACATGAACAAGTTACCTTCGAGAGACACTTTGGTGGTGAGCCTTTGTACTTTCTGGTGGAAGGAAGCATGGCCTGCCCCACACTCAGAGCTTTTCTCCATAAATAAAGGGTCCAAATCCGACTTAAAGGATAACGAGGGGGATGCCTGGCAGAGGGCAGACATCCACAGATCTGCATCTCAGTCCAGCTCCGGAACTTTCTAGCTGGTAAACTTTGGGCCAGTTTCTTAACTTCTCTGAATCCACTTTCCTTATTTGTAACTGAGCTCACCATCCCACTCAGTGTCTAGTCTAAGGATGGCAGTGGATTCGAGATGGGAACTTGTGCTTAAGAAAGGCCCTCACACTGCCCCGGATGCTGTCTGGACCAGGGACGCCCACCTCAGGTAGCCCAAAGATGCTGCAGGCCAGACACGCCCCTGAGAGCCTCCGAAGTCCTTCTCCACCATCCCCTGCGAACACCTGGAGGACAAAATCAGAGACAGCGAGCTGACATCTCATCCTAACGAGGTGGAGGGGAACCTGTGGGGCACAGTAGGGCTCTCCGTCAGAAACAGGAAGGGGCTTGGAATCGAGGGCAGGTCACTGGCTGGGGCCCAGCTCTCTGAGACACTCACACAGTATCTCATTTAATCCTCAGCACAATCTAAAGGTTCTTATTATTATCATCACACGCCGAGTTTGGGCTGCTCAAGCCAGAAAATCCTAGGCCAGAACAGCGTTTGGGTCAGTGCACACGGTCCTCTAATTAAATACACTCTGTCACATCAATGTCGCAGCTATAATTAGACAAGAAGCTGAGCGGAGCTGTGGCGCAACATCTATTTGGTGTTCGCAGAGCAGTGCGCTACTCACTGTTACGTGTAGGATGGGGCTTCGGAAATACTGGGCAGGTGTTAAATGGCGCCAGACACCCCCGTTCAGTGACTGAGGGCTACCAGCTCCTGCAGGCGGCAGGCCCTGAGCCAGGGACCAGGAGGAGGGGGCAGAGAGAAGGAAGGCGAGAAACCTGCGCCCCAGCAGAGGGGAGCGCCGAGCCCCTAGAGAGTGCGGGAGTCACAGCTGGGGAGACGAGGCCCAGAGGGCAGGACATCTGCACAGGTGCCACGGGGCAGGTGCTTCCCGAGGGCCCCCAACTCCTGGTCATCTCAGCATCCCCAACTCCAAAAGAGGGCCCAAAAGGCTCTGGGGCAAACAGTAACTGACACGCCTATCCAGGATTAGGAGAGGAAACCAAGTCAGCCTCGTGCCCTCACCATCTCTATCTGCGCCTTCCAGACCCCTCCCTGGCTCACACCTGGGACCTCTCCACAGGTGAGGGATGCTCACTTGGCTGTATCGAGGGATGCTCTGTGCGGCCTGCTTGTCTGTCTCTCCAGGCCTCAGCATCCCCAATGGCGGAATGAGGTGCTACCTCCTCGCATGGAGTCGCGAGGACTCGACAACCCAACGTGGCAGGTGCCACGACTGTTGGACTTGCCACGTGCCAGAAATGTCCCATTCATTCGTTCATTCATTCAGCAAATATTTATTGAGCACACACGGCATGCCGGACACTGCTCTGGATGCTAAGGACACAGGGACGAGTGAGACACAGTCCCCACCCCCACAGAGCTTATGGTCTAGTGACCGCAATGAAGTAAACATCGGCAACGTATTTATATACGGTATATGTGGTACCATATATTTGTATTTGTCACACAATGTGACGTTAGGAAGTGATAAATACATGAAGAAAACTGAGCAGAAAGGGGACAGAGTGAAAGGAGTGGGGGTGCTATTTAGATAGAAAGGTCAGGCAGGACCCCACTGAGGCAGTGACACCAGAGGAGAGACCCGAGGAGGTGAAGGAGTGAGATATTCAGATACCAGGGGAAGAGGGTTCCAGGCGAAGCGAGAGGAGAAACGCTAGGCCCTGAGCCTGCAGTGTGCTTGGCTGCTCTTAAGCACCAAGCAAGTCAGAGCAGCTAAGGCAGAGTGAGTTACTTGTAATTATTATATTATTATTACTTTTGCTATTAGTAGTAATTTCTTATTATTCCTTACTATAATACATGATCTGGGCCTGAAAGACAAGGTCCGAGTTTCTGAATCCTCACAAGCCTTAGGTGGTTCTGGCTTTCCTGGGGACCCTCACCTGCGGGATGGCCCCTCCTCACCAGCCGCGGCTTCCCGGGATTGAGCAGCAGCCCTATCCCGGCCTAGGGGGGGGACCGACTCATTCATCCGGGCCAGCAGGCACAGTGCCCAGGGCCCACAAAAGTGTTCTAATTCTGATTCCTTTTACAATCAGGGGGAACACAAGAATGTAATAATCATGAATATATAATCATGAATCAGCCTGGATTATATTTGCCTTTATACCAATGTGGTCATAAATTATACAGTTTAATATTTTGATACGAGGAAGGGGCCCACAGAGGCAACGATGCCAGGCCATGAAAGTCCCCATGTGGCTCCTCTCTGAGGGGCAGAGGGTGGAAATCTGCTCCTTGCTTTGGCCACCCCCAGGCTGCCCCACTGCCCCTCCAGGACCTCAGCCCCGGAAGACTGGAGCTCATCTCTGTTGAGCTGCCACGAGCCTCTGCCACCTGCCCGGCCCCCGACGGATGGAGCCCCGCCCGGCTCGGACAGGAGCTGGTGACCGAGGGCCTGCGGCTCTCTGTCCCCGCTCCAGTGTTTCGCTTCTCCGAGCCACTCACAGTGGCATCTCCAGGACATCTGCTGTCTCCATTTCTTGGTGAGTCCCCCTTCCTTCCCCTTAAATCTAGGGAAGTGGTGATTTAATATTAATATTTATTCATGTACTCAATTCTTTCCCTGTTAAATAATTTCTCAGCTGTCGGAGGCTTCTGAAGGCTAATTTAAAACGGGTGTCACGGTTATGTAACTTATGCCCTCAGATTCTCAGCGAGAAGGAGGGTCCGCCTCCCCGCACACACCACCCACACTGCTCTGCCTGCTCCAAGGGGTCTGGGTCACGTGGACAGACCCGTCCTCCACGAGCCGAACCCCCAGGGTGGGATGTGGGGGGGCACCCACATTGCAGGCTGGCTGGAGAAGCTGACAACAGGGCTTCACCCTAAAA
This sequence comes from Diceros bicornis minor, assembly GCF_020826845.1. Classification (NCBI taxonomy): domain Eukaryota; kingdom Metazoa; phylum Chordata; class Mammalia; order Perissodactyla; family Rhinocerotidae; genus Diceros; species Diceros bicornis. The sequence goes on along the minus strand of NC_080752.1, from coordinate 35,423,330 downwards.
GGTTGGTGGAGCCAGCAGGAAGGGAAATTGGGGAGAAAGAAAGAGGAAAAGGACATTCGAGGTGGTGTTGAACAAGCCACGCACATAGAATAACAATAAAAGAATAACAGCTAACACTTGGACAGAATTTAATATGCGTCTGGCACCACCCCACGCGTTTTACATATATTAACTCATTTAACGCTTACACATCCAGTGAGTTCTGTACTATTTTCCCCACTGTACAGTGGAGGAAACTGAGGCAACACAAAGTTAGATAACTTGTCAGACATCACATACTAATAAGAGGCAGATCAGGGACTCGAACGCAGGAAGACAGAGATGTGGCTGAAACCTGAGTCTCCCTCTCGGTGGCCAAAAGCCCTCTCTAAGGTTCCACTTTGTGTAAAAAGGAGGAAATACAGCTTAATCACAAAGTTATCAAGAGTGTGAGAAGACCTGGGGAGACCCGGCCGTATGCATCTTTGGGCTGCCTACAGCAGGTCATCAAGAAAGGGATGGAGGTTGGACGCACAGTAGGGATTCAGGAGAAATTCTCCCCTCCTCTCTCCTTCCAGCCTGCACTGCACGTTCTCTCTCTCTCTGCCTTCCTTTCTTCTCTTTCCCAACAACCTCACACTTCAAGGTTATGTCTGTTACAGCTGACTGAAATCTAAGTGATCGCTTAAGCACTGGCCGGTGACAGCTTGCAAAACAAAGGAAACTCGTCCCATTGCGGCTGCCTTCACGTCCCACCAACCTGCAATTCCTGGCGTGTTGACCGGGAGGCTTCTCAACCTTGACCCCTGCCCCTGCGGATAAACGCGCTGATCTCAGGGCTTCTCCATCCACCCCCCAGGAGGTTCACATTCAGATTCTCATTGTCTTCTCCACCCGTCAAGAAGCTTGATTCGCTACAGGATATATTTTGAAGACCAGGCGCATATTGAATATTGCTTTTCAAAGTACATGTGCCACCTCCCGCAGTCCAATCTCTAAGACACAGGCATCTTCCCCGGCACAGGATCATGGCTCTAAAGGGAGGGAATTCCCAGCTTGAGTGATGAGAGAGGAGTAAGACATTCCATCATCCCTTGGGCACTATGCAAACCCATGCAAATTAATGAAATGCAGCCTCATCAATAAGTGTATTTGTAAATGAGAGATGAGAGGACAGGGCAAGGCAGCAATCAACTGGAAAAAAAATATCAGAGCAAGCTTGCGAGTGGGCAACGACCTGGGTTTATGTTGTATGCACATGTGAGGTGGGTACAGATTCATGTGTGTGCACCAATGTGTGTACACACACACACACACGCATAAACATACATACGCACGCACACACCCACAGTTCTTGCTAGCCATAGCTGGGCACGTGTTCAGAGCTCTGTGGGACTTTTCTGGGCAGAGACGAAACCTCAAGCCCTGGACCTCCCGCCCTGTGGCCTGGGCCCTTCAGAAAGTGCGCACTGATTGCATTAGCGCTGGCTCTGCACCCCCAGGCCGCCAGAGCCCATGCAATCCTTGGTTCATGGAAGGCTCTGTCCTCAAAATTCACTGACAAACCAGCTTCCAGGATCAGGCAATACATCTTCCCCGTCAAGCAGCGTCGCGGATGCAATAAAGTCGCGGTGAATGCGCAGACTTTGAGGACGGCGCATATCAGCGAGGAACTGAACCACTCCGCTTCCTCCTCTGTAACGGCGGGAATAAAAAGATGCGCCAACCTCACATGGGTTGAAAAATGAAAGAATGGCCAGCGCGTGCCCAGTGCCCAGCCCCCAGGACGCGCTCCCTAACCCGTGGCCGTGGCTGTCAGTGTTACTGCTAACGTGGCAGCCGCACTGCTGTCATTGCGGATGGGTGTCAGAGTCCCAGGGTGGCCCCCGCAGCCCCCGCAGTGCTGGGGGTAGCTGACAAAGTTTCATTTGTATTTGTGGCTGCCAATGATGGGAAACGCTGTTTCCTTGGCAAATTGCTCTGTATTCCAAACTCTCTGTTGGGACCCCCGCACTCTTCCCACCTCACCCAGAAAGAAGACACAATCCCCCGAGAGCCTTGCGTGGTGAGGAGGTGGGAGGGAAGGAAGATGGGAGTGTGAAGAAACTCCTAAACACCAGTTACAGGCTGACTCTCCACATGCACAGAAAAAGGTTTTCTCCTTGGGAAATTCATCCTTGCAGAGCACCCACCACGTGCCACCGAGGTGGCCCTCCTTACATTGTATCCTTCGTCTTGACAACAGGCCTGGGAGGTGGGCATCGTTGCCCCATTTTCCAGGTGGGGCATCTAAGGCTCAGAGAAGTAGTCAGTTACTCTCAAGATCACCCCTTAGAGCCTGATGGAGGACAGAGTGGAATTCAGGCCCGCTTGGCTCCAGAGTCCACGCTCTTTCCTTAACTTGACCGCAATGCCTCCAGGTGTCTAGAAATGAAGCCCCAGGTGTCTGGCTGTTCACAGATCAGGGATCTGTAAGCTGAGGATGCCCCCAGCCCCCTCCTGCAGTTATCTGACCAAATGAAGAATCCTATCTTTTCCAAAGTAACTCCCCATACGACGCTGCCTTGTAGACCCTCCTTGTCCCCCCCCTCCAGACACATCCCATGGCCTGGGGAACAGGAAGCCTGGATCCTAATCAGGCTCATCGTTGTGCATCCGTAGTTAAGGCCTTGGACATCTGAGCCTCGTTCTGCAGGGTCATAAGTCCAGGCCAGTCATGGGGTCCTTCCTCCTCCACAAGGCAGGGGGCACACACCCAGGGGGTGAGCCTACACCCAGAGGGTGCTCCGGGACTGTCAGAGAGCCAGCACCCTGCAAATGCACGGATCCACGGGGCATGATCTAGACCAAGGAGCAGGGACCAGGCCCTGGCCTCCACCAGGGGCCCCTGCACCCCTCCTCCGAGAGGGCTGGGAGGATTAATATTAGCGCAATCATTTTCATCGGGGCGTGATTAACAGGCGCATGCATAATTCACCCGGCTCGTCCCTCGCCCTGCTCTTTGCTTTGGGAGGTGGAAGGTGGAGGGCACTGGCCCGTTAGCTCTCCCGCCACCTCATCTGCTGCTCCTCTGTGCTGGGGGAGGCGACCTCTGGATGATGGGGCCTGTCTTGGGAAGGAGGATTTGGAGCAGGCTGTGCTCAGGGGACCCCCATAAGGGACCGAACAAAGGGAGCCCTCCCCTCGGTTCTCCCAGGACACTTCCAGCCAAGAGAGAAGGGTGTGGAGCAGAGGTTCCAGGCCGACCCTCCTGCCCTTAACCTTGGACATCTGCCCCCCGCCCCCCACAGCCCCGATGTCCCTCTAGGGGCTGCCTTGTTCCTCCACAGCCAACTTCCCCTGAAGCATTCAGACCACTCTTTCTCTTTTCCCTCCTCCCATTACTGGGGCTAACTCGACACATTTACTCCCCACTGGGTAACACAGGTGGCCTGTTATTTGTCCTAAAACCACCTTCCTCAACCTTAGATTCTACCAAATGTCAGAGATAGAAGGGCCTGTTTACATCAAGCAATCTAATCTCCCTCTGGGGAAACAGAGCCCAGAGGGGCAAGTGACTCACCTGAGGCCACACAGCACATCTGCCGGCAGAGCTGGGACAGAATTCTGATTTTTGGACTCCCAAGACAGAGAGCTTTACTCAAACTCTAGCTGAGGGTCACACAGATATTTGAGTGTGTGTGTTTGAGGGGTGCAGGGCGGGGGTAAGTGCTGAGAGTTTGAAACCTGGCTTGGCCACTTGCTGTGTGACTTTGGACAAGTTACTCATCCTCTCCGGGCCTCTGCAAGATGATAGTGATGGGATGGGTCCCACCTCAGGGGACTGTGGTGACAAGAATAATTCAGAAGCATCTAGCCCAGAGCCTCACAGACCATAAGTGCTCAATAAATGGTATCATTTGGCTCAGGATGGGTCCCCCAGCAGCAGACCCGAGACAAGGAATCCAGTGCATGTAGTTTATTTGGGGGGTTGTGGGGGATTCCAGGAAACCTCATCGGGGCCCCAGAGGAGCCAGACGCAGCGTGTTATTGGGCAGCTCACCACGGTGGGCAACGGGCTCAGTCCCCTGGGCAGTGACCTCCAGGAACCAGTGTCGAATTAAGTCTGCAAGTTATCCCGCCCGAGGGGAGAGTTAAGTCTGCAAGTTATCCCGCCCGAGGGGAGAAGGCGACAGGGTGTTGGGTGGGAAGAGGGGCCTCTGCCAGACAAAGAAAGCCCTTAGGCACAGCAACGCAGGAGCTGGCAGCTGGGAGGGAGGTGGCGTGCTCTGAAGTGAGGCGAGCGAGGGGATGGGAGCGGTACCCACAGCATCTGCTGTGCTATTAACCAGCTTTCCGTATAACCAGGGATGCAGGAGGGACTCTTGGGTCTCCTTACCAGCACTTCTCCTCGCCCCTTCAGACCCATGCATGGTGCTCACTTCAAAGCTTCCATTTCGTCAGCAGCAGGAAGGACGGTAATGAAGCACGAGGGTTTGGGACCAGATAAAGGAAAAACTGCCCATCTGCGAAGATGCTTCAACACTGGCTAGGAGGATTTGGGGAGCATGTGGGACTCCTTCCCTGGAGCACCTCGGGGGCTCTCTGGTGACGCAAGGGAACTAGAGATGTTTAGATTCAAGACCTCAGCAGCGCAGATCCCATAGCCCTGGGCGTTCTGCAGGAACACCCTGGGGAAACGGATGCATGAAGCCACGGAACAAATGGGCCCAGCTTCCCGGAGCATCCACGTGCGTAAGGCATTATTTTTATACTCCAATAAACCCAGAGCTGGTATATCCTCATACTAGAATACTACTCAGCAACAAAAAGGAACGAACTACTGCTCCAATCACATGGGTAAATCTCAAAATCATTGTGCTAACTGAAAGAAACCAGACCCAGAAGACACAGACTAGGGTTCCATTTACATGAAATTCTAGAAAAGGCCAAACCACAGGGACTGGGAGCAGATCAGTGGTCACCTGAGCCCAGGGGTGGGGGACAAAGGGGCATAAAGGGACCTTGGGGGGTGAGGGACTGGTTCTATATCTTGATTGTGGTGGTGTTTGCACAACTGCATACATTTGTCAAAATTCCTGTAATTGGACAGTTAAAGTTGGTGACTCTTTTGTAGGTAAATTATCCCTCCATTGAAACCGATTTAAAAACATGAGAAACAAAAATAAACCCAGTGTGTGTCAGCCTGGGATGACTCGTGGATCAAGTCACACTCACACTCACACACACACACACACACCCAGAGGCGCTTGGCTAGTACAGAGAGCACGCACCTTGGAATTCAGGCAGATTTATGTTCAAATCCCAGCTCTGTGCCCTGGCAAGCTGTGTGACTTTGGGCAAGTCATTTCACCTCTGTGAGCCCAAACGTTCTTGTGTGCACAATAGTGCTATGGACTGAACCGTGTTCCTCCAAAATTCATGCATTGAAGCCCTAACCCCCAATGTGACTGTACTTGGAGATGGGGCTTTTAGCAGGTAACAAGGAATTGAGGTTAAACGAGGTTCTTATAAGAAGAAGGGGAGATTGCTCTCTCTCCAAGAGCATGCACCAAGGACACGGCGTGTGAGCATGTGAGCAAGAAGGTGGCCGTCTGCAAGCCAGGCAGAGAGCTCTCACCAGAATCTGACCATGCCGGCACCTGATCTTCCAGCCTCCACACTGTGAGAAAATAAATGTCTACTGTTAAAGCCATCCAGTTTGCGGTGGTTTGTTATGGGAGCCCGAGCTGACTAAGGCAAAGGGGGATACTGATTCTGTGGTGTTCTTGTGCAGAAGATCTGAGATGATGTGTACTTAAGTGCTGTGCTGCAGGACACCCAGGTGCTTAATAAACTTTAATTATTGAATACAGGGTGTTAGGTAGACACTTTCCATCTCAGATAACAGAAAATATCAACTCAACTTGGCTAAAACAAGGTTAAAAACGTATTATCTCACATAAGAAGCCCTGAGCTAGGGGAATTCTAGGGCTGATTAATTCAGTAGCCCAGGTCCTCATCGAGGTCCCAGGTCTTGTCTATCTTTCTTCCCTGCCCTTTTCAGCCTGTTGTCCTCGTTCCCCTCCCGGCTGTAAGATGGCTGCAGCAATTCCAGCCATCAACGGCAGACACTACTCTGCCCGGGGAAGAAGAAGGACCATTACCTCCCATGTGCCTCTTTTTATTAGTGAGATAAACTTTTCCCAGAAGCCCCCTTGCAGACTTCTTCTCATTGGCCAAAACTGTATCAGGTGCCCATGACTCCACCAATCACTGGCAGGGGAACAGGGCAGCCGAGATTGGCTCAGCCTCAGATCAATCATGACTCAGTCCTTGGGGCTGGAGGTGGTGCTGCCTCCCAGGTCCACAGGGAGGAAGGTGAATCCCCCAACAATATTCAACTCTTGTGAGAAAGGAGAAATGAACAAGAATGATGGTTAGGAAGGTGACCAAGAGAGTGTGTGGCAAGAAATCATAATAATGGCTTTGTTTATTAAGTGCTTATGATGAGCACAGTGGATCATCTCGCCCTAGCAGGTGATATGAATTCCCATTTTGCAGCAGAGGAAACTGAGGCTCAGAGAGGAAGAGGCACATGAACGTGTCATATGGCTGGGGAGCGGCAGAGCCAGAACGAGAACTTTCCATCTCTGAGGACTGGGCTCTTCACCGCTCTGCTATGCTACTTCCTCGGCACGGCCACTACTTTCTCTGTTGTTATTTTTATCCTTGCCAGGAATTCATGGACCATCAGGTGCTTGCGGTCCGGAGCAGAGTGGAGAGTGGTTTCCCCTCCAGGTCGCGGTGGGAGCCTGGGCTCCCCCACTCCATCCCACAGCTCCCGACTCCAGGGAGGCCAGCGAGCTCTACCGACAAGTCCCAGGCAGAGAGAATGGTTTCTAAGTGCAGTGACGGGGGCTCCTTTTCTGGGCTGGTCTTTGTTCCATGGATAGATTCTCACTGAGCCTGGAAGGTTCTGGAAGAGAAGGTGTCCTGAGGTCCTATGACCCACTGACTCCTCCTCACCTACACCTGGACAGAAATCTCTCGGGAGCCTGCCCAGTCCACTCCAGGCACAGCCTCACCTCCCCAGGTACCTCCACGTGCAGCTTCTCCCGCTGGTCCCCATGTCTGTTCCCTCCTGCCTTTCATTCATTCTGTGCCTCTCACCCCTGATTCCCTGTGTCCACTCCAACCTGACCCCCTTAAGTCCACCTCCTCCAGGAAGCCCTTCCTGATGTTTCCACCTACTCTGACCTCTCCCCTCTCTGCATGCAAGGAAGCTCGTAGACAACACCAGTGAGTCCCAAATCTGCAGCCTATTAGAATCATGGTTGGGGAGTGGTGCCCAGTAAAGTAAGATTTCCCCAGCCTGCATAAGAGCCAGGATAGCAGCGTGGTTAAAAGCATGGACTCTGGAGTCAGGCAGCCTGGGTTCAAATCGTGGGTCTGCTGTGCAACCTTAAGCAAGTTACTTAACCTCTCTGTGCTTCACTTTCCCCACCTGTAAAATGGGGATAATAATCAGTACCTATTCCCATACGATTGTTGTAAGGATTATATGAGGTTAAAAAAAAAAAAAAAAGCAAAGCAGACAGAATAAAGCCAAGCTAGTAGCAGGCATTTGATAGAGATGAGGTATTTTTACCTATTGACTCAGACTCTCCAGACGTGAGACCCCGGACTCTATATTATGTATCATCCCAAATGGGTTTTTTGTAGCCAGCCAGCAAGGGGTCACGCTTAGCCATTCAGGAGCCACTCATCTCTATTATTCTAGAATCCCTACTCAGAAGTGGTCATTGGCTCCCTTTTGCCAATAACATAAGACCCCATTCCTCAGCTGGACGTCTGGACCCCAATCTCCCTTTCTCACCTCACCGCCCTGCCTTGTCCCCTGCCGTTACATCCTTTCACCATGGTATAGGACCCCCCAGATGCAGCATCTAGGTTTGGTGATGCCCTTTGACCATGCTGTTTGTTCTAACTGGAATGCCTTTCCCTGCCTTTCCCGCCATGACAGCATCAGCACCACCACTTACCGGGTGCCTACTGTGTGCCAGGGATTATGCCAGAGCCCGGATTTGAACACAGAGCTTTGCAACCCCAAGGCCTGTTCCCTTGACCATTCCCTGTGATGCCTTCCCGGCACGTCTGCTCCGTGGAACCTCTCCTGGCCCACCTCCTGCTCGTAGCCTGTGCTCGTAAGACCCTGCTCCCTCCTGGCTCACAGCTCACGCACTTTCAGGTTCATCTGCCACCCCCACCAGACAGGCAGCTTATGTCTGGCACCAAGCACCCACACGTGGACCCCAAACTCCCTAGTACTGGGAACCCCACTTACAATCCTCTCCCCCTCCCCAGGACTGTGATTCGAAAGCTCGCTCTCCCTCCAAACCAGCAGCACATGCTCCCCCGGCACTCAGCTCATCTTCACGTTGGTTAATCAGGCGGAACTAACTGCCCGTGAGAACTCCCCACCCCCGGCTGGGGGAGGGCAGGGCGCTCCAGCCACAAACCAAGACACTCGCTAACGTGGCCAGCTGTGCCACCGTCCCCGGGATAGTGGGAGCAGCAGAGGCGATGATTTCCCTGAGGTCTTGCTCTGGAACCCTTGGGCTGCCTCTGTGCCTCCGAAAGAGCCAGAGACCCCAGCAAACGGCTGGCATCTTGGCCAGCGCTGGAAAGAGGGGTGGAGGTTACAGGAAAGGAAGAAGGAAGAAATACGGTCTGAGCTTTGTCTTCAGCTGCTCCGGGCAAAGACGGAATTCCCCTGAGCTCGGAGACTCGACTTCACAGCCCACTGCTCGGCCCCCACCCTCAGGACCTAACACTGGACCACGCTCGGGAAGCAGCTTAACGCGGCCTGTGGACACGCCTTAATATGAGGCCTGCCCGTGGGGCGCTGCCTGGGCCGTCGGGGTCCTGAGCCGCCTGCTGAGGGACTGGAGAGAATCGCTGAGTAAACAGCAATTCCCCCGCAGCCATCACTGCTCATTAAATATTAACACTGTCCACTTGCTTGTCGATGAGTGCATCCGCCCGGGCGAGCGTTCCCTCGCCTGCAAACCCAGACAGAAGCTCGCGAGCTCTCCCTTCCCTGCTCTCTCGTCACCATTTTTCTAACCCCCCATGGGGCTCCTCAGTCCCCTCAGAGCTGCCCCACCCCAGCCCCAGAGCCTCGTGTTCCTTACGGGTGACCTCGATGCCAGGCACAGAGGCAGGTTCAAATCCCAGCTGTGTCACTGACGAGCTGGGTGACCTTGGGCGTGCTACTGGATTTCCTCAGCTGTAAATGGGCGAAACACCTTAACTACTGCGTAAAGTCGAGGCTCTGATGCGATAACACGTGTCGAGTGCCTGGCACGTGGTCGGTTAATTCCAACACACGGCAATGCCTATTCTCTTCCATTTCCTGCCCCTCACACGGCGTGAAAGGCTAACTGAGGAAAGGGCTGAGTTGGATAAGGAAGGGGGCGGGGGAGATGGAGTGATGGGGTCTCCTGGTGCATCCAGCTGGGCCGACATCACGGGACCCAGTGGTCCAGCTCTGGGCCAGTCCCTCTGTCCTCAGTGGCCCTCGCCAAGTGGCGATGACTCAGGGCGCAGGGGGCTGGGTTCTGTGCTGCTGAGAAGTCAGACACCGAGCTGAGCGATGCTTTGATATCACAGCGACTCTCATTTACGCAACAATGTGTGTGCAGCGGGCCGTGAAGTCCTTAAGCTGCCCAGGACCAGCCATAAAAGCCTCCATATATCACCCTGAATTCCCTTCCTGGGTAGTTTAGAAGAATGAGAGGTGACTTAATGGCAGTGTTTAAGGGTTATTATATATAAGTTAATGGCCAGACGCTCGTCCGTGGTGGGCAGAGGGGCGCGGAGGGGGCTCTGGCGGCAGCTGCAGAGACCCTCACTGGAGTTCAGAGGGTATCCTGCATCTTCACCCCGCCCCCACCCCAAAGGCAGCAGCGTGGACCCACTGAACTCTCCATGTCCCTCCAGCCCCTGGGGGACATTTTGGACCATGACGCTAAGCTGGTTGGGTCTCCTCCCTTGGATGCGATCTTTAAAGGAGAGCGGGTGTTCCTAGCATAGATGTGATGAAGGTGTTCGGTGGTCTTGGAGCTGGGAGAGAAATGACGGACCTATGGAGGAGACGTGGCCCCGGGATTCACAGCCAGACAAAATAATCCAGAGTGGTGCCCGGGCCCCATGGAAAGTGAGAGTGCCCTGGCCGCCCAGCCCTTCTTGCTATGAGGAACAGAGAGAGTGTTCACTGCGGGGGGGGGGGGGGCCCTCTCCTCTGTATCAGCAGGGGTGGGGGCCAAAGGTAAGACCTAGCATATGCCCCCACCCTCAGATCTCGAGGATGAAGGTACAAAGTGAGGTTCTGGCAACAGCTGGAAAGCAAGGGGTCCTTTTCTCCTAAGAGAGGAGCCAGAGAGGGCACACCGTAACCCATGCTCGCTTAGCCAAGTCCACTCTCCGTGGGAAAGGAGGGGACTCAACAAGGCAGAGTGGGGGACGGAATCCTTTCCTGGGGATTGCTTTCACTGGAGTAGCCCTGACCTGAGACCCTTTTCCAAGCACACGGGGGAGCAGGGAGAGAACGTAGGCACCCTGGGTCCTAAGCCCAGCTCCTCCCATCTTCCCTAACTTGATTGTGGGCAAACTGTTTTGTCTTTCTGAGTCTCAGTTTCCTCCTCGGTGCACTGGGGCCAATAATATCCTCTGCAGGTTTGGCGAGAATTAGACGAGGTGAAGCGCCGGGCACTGAAGTTCTTCCCTCCCACTGCCTTGCTGAGCCACCTCTACCCAGTATGGTTCCTTGGACAACCCCCACCACCTTGCTGATGTCTTTGGTCGTCCTTTTCTCCTGGTTAGGATACACACTTCTCAGGTCCTCAGCCGTGGGTGCCAGGCTGTGCCCTCTCCTTCTGCCAGCTCAGCCTCAGCCAGGCTGCCTACGATGGACCAGCGGGCACTGACGTGGGACTTGGACCACGCTTGCTGACTCACGTGGCCCTTCACCCAGCAAACACCTATAGTCTCATGGCCAACCCCATCACACACGCGTGTACTCTGCTTGTTCCAGGTGAAGGGGATCTGTTTCCCCAACGGATTCTCCACGCCACCTCCCACTCCCGACCGCTTCCATTCTTTCCAGATACCTCCCAGAGAGGAAGGAGACTCCGTCAATGACGGTGGTCTCTCCACTCTCGCTGCCTGCTCTTGTGCATGCTGGGCCCTCCCCCAGCCACGCCCTCCGCCCCACTCCTCCTTGCCACCTGCAGAAATCCTCTTCCACTCGATTTTACACAGACGCACCAGCGTGTCTGTGAATGCCTCCCTTCCCCATCTCGGCTTTGGAGGACAGGGGGCTGGCCCATGGATTCCAGCCGCCCCTCCAGACCATGACCTCTGCATCCCCCTCCCCTCGTGCCCGGCAAGTCTTGGATGCTTGATAAACACGGACCGTTATTCATAAAGAAGTCACAACAGCTCCGGCAGACTGAGCCCCTGTCATGGGCCAGACATGGGCTCCACGTTTTCCAGACTTCATCTCATTTCATCCTCAGAGCAGCCCTGCCAGCTCACTATTATCAGCCTCATTTATAGAGACAAGACTCTGAGACTCAGACAGAGGGACTCGCCCAAGGTCACCCTGCTGTCCTGTAAGCTCCAGGACTTACAGGCCAGGTCACCATGAGTGACTCCAGGGCCTGCCACACCCTTCCCTCTGGACCACACTGTCCCAGAAGACAAACTCGGGGAACAGGACAAAGATAGACACTCAGTGTTCTGGATCAGACCTGATCTCAGATAGTTAAATTCAGGAATTTGAGGAGGCTTTATGTACAGTGAGAAAAAATATACAAGGAAGGTTTAAAAAAAAGATAAACACAGAAAAATATGTGGGACTCTGTTATGGGCTGACTTGTATGCCCCTGAATTTCATATGCTGAAGCCCTAACCCCTAGTGTCTCAGAATGTGACTGTATTTGGAGAGAAGGCCTTTACAGAGGTGATTAAGTCAAAATAGGGCCATTAGGGGGGTCCTAATCCAATCTGATGGGCGTCCTTATAAAAAGAGGGAATTTGCGCACATAAGAGACACCAAGGATGCTCATGCACAGAAGAAAGACCATGTGAGGACACAGTGAGAAGGCAGCCGTCTGCAAGCCGAGGAGAGAGGCCTCAGAGGAAACCAACCCTGCCGACACCTTGATCTTGGGCTTCCAGCCTCCAGAACCGTGAGAAAAGAAGTTTCTGTTGTGGAGGCCCCCCAGTCTGCAGTATTTTGTTATGGCAGCCCTCACAAACTAATACAGTCTCCTATGACAAATTATATCCCTAATATATAAAAAGTTCCTAGAAATTGATAAGAAAAAGACCAGCAAACTAATATTAAAAATGGGCAAAGAATGTGATGGGTGTTCACCCAAAAAGGAGATACAAATGATTCGTAAACATATGAAAAGATGTTCTACCTCATTCACGATAAAACTGCACCGAGATATCATCTTTCACTTATCAGAGGAACCAAATTTCCAAAAGTTTACTAACACTGTGTTTGGCAAGATTCTGGGAAAATAGGGGGCACTCTCCAATGAGGCTGGTGGGAGTGTAGATTGTACAACACTATAGATGGCGCTTTGGCAATACCCAATGGAAAGAAAGGACAGAGAAGGAAGAAAGAAAAGAAGGGAGGGAGGGAGGGAGGAAGGAGAGGGAGGGAGGGAGGGAGGGAGGAAAGGGGGAGGGAGGGAGGAAGGGGCAGGGAGGGAAAGGAGGAAGGAAGGAGGGAAAAGAGGAAGAAAGGAGGGAAGGGAAGAAGGAAGGAGGGAAGGCAGGAAGGAGGGAGCAAGGGAGTGAGAGAGGGAAAGAAAAACATGTCCTGGAGTCAGTCAAATCTGGGTTCAAATCCCAGCTCAGCCACTTTTAGCCGTACAACCTTGGGCAGTTTCTTACCCTCTCTGAGCCTCAGTCTCCTCATCTGTAAAGGGAACTGTGGCAGCACATTCTGCAGAGTGCCATATGGATGGAGCTAGTCCTGGTCCCTTATTGTTGTCATCATCGCTCAATGCGCCAGCCACTGGGTGATCTCCCCTTGGTGGATTCTGTACTTTTTCATATTCTTTGCTTCTTTTTTTTTTTTTTTTTTTTTTTGTGAGGAGATCAGCCCTGAGCTAACATCCGCCAATCCTCCTCTTTTTTTTGCTGAGGAAGACGGCCCTGGGCTAACATCGGTGCCCATCTTCCTCCACTTTATATGGGACGCCGCCACAGCATGGCTTACCAAGCAGTGCGTCGGTGCACGCCCGGGATCCAAACCAGCGAACCCCGGGCCGCCGCAGCGGAGCGCGCGCACTTAACCGCTTGCGCCACCGGGCCGGCCCTCTTTGCTTCTTTTTAGTAAAGTGATTCCCTAAATCACTGCCTAAACTGGATTTGATATGGATAATGCTATCCCTGTATTCCCCTTTTCATATAAATTAATTTTCAGGAATCAGAAAACTTCTGTTGTCAGGTCCCCAGCTGTGATACTGGGTTTGGAAGTTATGATCTCCAAACTCCACCCAGTAAGCACCCAGGCTGTCATCATGCAATGAAATCCAAGAAGACCAAGGTGGACACTTCATTGCTTCCCCTCTCCCATCCCAAAGGGGCAGAGGGCAGGAGGGGGGTTCCCACCCACCAGAGCTGGCTGCAGCAACGGTGTTTCAGGGGAGCTGGCAAAGTGCGGGTCCTCAACACAAACCTGAGTGGGTGGAAAGCACACACTGGGCTTAGGAGCCTCACTTCCTGGTGGGGAAACTGAGGCCGATGTGCATAAAAGGCATCTACGGGGGCTCGTCCAGAACCTTGGAGAGCTGCCCCTGCCCTGAGCGAATGTGCCCCAATTCACAGAAAAGAATCTCCTCCCCAGGGCCCAGGAAATGAGGGTTCAGATGCAGATCCACCTCCTCTCCCACCCCGCACCCCACTCCTCCCTCTGCCCTCTCATGCATGTGCATTCCTTCTGCAACTCATCCTCCCAGCTCCCCCGCGCAATCAACACCAACGACACAGCAATAATCACTGTTTGCTGAGCTCTTACCACCCGCCTGGCACTTGACTGGTTTGTTTTTTTGCAACGACCCTACAAGGTAAGTATTCCGATCCTCCTTCTACAGCTCAGGAAGCAGCCTCGGAGAAGGGAAGGAGTCTGTCTGAGGTCAGCGGTCAGTAACCAGCAGAACCGAGCTTGTCACTCAGGCCTTCTGACCCCAGAACGCGGCGCCCAGCCTCTGCCACAGGCCCCAAGCCCCTGGAGACGTCTTCAGTGCAGAGGGGTCACCCCAGAGTGATGAGGGGGTCTCACTCCACCTTCCCACGTCCACATCCTGCACAGCCGACTTCAAATCACCCTCCAGTGACCACCCCTGCAGTGTGGCACCCTCACGGGTCTCCCCAAGCCCCCAACCTCCCCTGTCTTGGTCCCCCCCAAGTCCAAAGACTCCTCTGGGGTGTAGCCCTCCTGCCTTCAGGACCTTGCTTCCCATCATCGTTCCTGGGGAGCTCCCCTTCCCGTCGGCCTGGTCTGTAGGGCAAATACTGGTAAGGTGCACATCCTTAGCTTGCGAACACCTCTATGATAAGGGGAATGGAATGAACGATTATTGAGGACCTCCTATATGCGAGGAGCTATGCTCTGTCCCTAGTATACATTAATACCCTATAAGGTGGGTATGATGATTCTTTTTTGCAGAAGAGAAAATGGAGGCTCAGAGAGGTTAAGTGACATGCCCAAGGTCACCCAGCACTCAGAGGGGACGCTGGGATTCAAACCCAGGCAGGCCCGCGTCGCCTGCTCGACGCCAAAGCCTCTGAGCCGTTGGTCCCATCCCTTTGCCTCTGGCGGAAAACGCGTCATACATATTTGGCCGCTGAGCACGAGGACACAGCCTCCTTCCACCAGCGCATTAGAAGGCTGCGGTGTGAGTTGGGAGCGCATCTGTCTGGCATCCGCTTTCCTTTCAAACAAATGTTTGTTTCTCGCCTGTTTCAGAGCTTCTCTCCTTTAAAAACTCCCGCAGGCCCCTCGG
Organism: Diceros bicornis minor; assembly: GCF_020826845.1. Taxonomy (NCBI): domain Eukaryota; kingdom Metazoa; phylum Chordata; class Mammalia; order Perissodactyla; family Rhinocerotidae; genus Diceros; species Diceros bicornis. The sequence goes on along the minus strand of NC_080752.1, from coordinate 35,408,280 downwards.
CCAGGGGATTCCTGAGGGCGCAGCCTCCCCTGTTCTCCTGTCGCCGGCCAGGCATCTGGAACAAGCCCTCGTAGTGCGTGCGGCTGCCTCAGCCTCTCCCAATGAGCCCAAGAAGGCGGGCCAGGAGGAAGGTGCATAAGGCTCTTGGTGGCCTGGGTACACTTCCGGGAACCGAGCAGGTGTCTGCAGGCCCAGAGGAGAGAGCACGGTGCTGGGGTCAGCGAGCCTGGGAGGCACCCCTGCTCTGACACTCACGCCCCGCGCATCCCCACAAGCTGCCTCAGTTTCCCCATCTGCAGCATGAGGATGATAACAGTGCTAGAGGAGTGCCTGCTGTATGCAGTAGGCGTCCAGTAAATGCTGGCTGCCCCTCCCTGTTCATCCCAGCAGGGTTGGGAGGGCCTCCAGGGACTCTGAGTGGAGAAAAGGACGGCAGCAGCGTGGAGGGGGGAGGACAGGGTTCTTTTCTTATCTCGACCCCAAGGTTGAGGAGTTTGCTAATATCAGGGCCCAGCCCAGGAGGCTCCCCTCCCCTCCCCGGTAGAACCAGAGGCCCGAGGCTTTGCAGCTGGTCTCCTGCGTCCAAAACTGCATCCTGTGTCCACCCGAGTGCAGGGATACCTGCGTCAGAGCCGCCCCCCACCCGGCCCAGCCCAGTCAGCTCCCGGGAATGGCCACCTCCGCCCTGCAGACCTCACCCGCCACGCCCTCTGTGAACCCAGCCCTCAGAGCCCACAGGAGCCCGGCAATTTACAGTTTAGGAAGACTGTGTGTAGACCCTTCTGCTGGCTTACCATGATTCCGGGAGGGCGTCTGGGCAGGGACTACCATCCCGGATACAGTGGGGGAGCTGAAGTTCAGAAAGGGAAAGCGGCCTGCCCGGGGCCCCTGTAAGAGGGTTAGAACTGCTCTGACAGGAGCGGCCGTCGGCACGCTGAACCAGGGCACCCTGAGCGCCAGGCGCTTCCCGTGCGTCTCCTCACTTTAACCTCCCCAGACCCTGTGAGTCGGTACTACACGATTCCCCATTCTAACAACAAAGAAATGATGACTTAGAGAGGAACACTTCGGCAAGGTCACCGAGCTAGAACGTGGCAGAGCCAGGTGAGCCTGAAATCAACACCTGTGCTTCTCCCCGGGAAGCTGTGCCCAGGACAGCAAGCCCGGTCTCCTGGGAATTCAGCGAGCTCGCCCGCGTGCGCGCTCTCTCTCTCTCCTGCATTGTGGGAGATCTAATAACAATAGCATCCACCATTTGTTGAACACCTACTGTGTGCTGGGCGCTATGCTGAGTGTTTGAAACACTTTATATCATTTTTTCTCTCAACACACCCTGCAAGGTAGGTTTAGCCCATTTTACAGATCAGACTATTGAGGCTCAGCAAGATGACAGAGCTGCTTCAGTCTGGAAGCTAGGTTCAAACTCCAGAGTGTTTGTTTTTCCGAGGAGACTGCTCTTTGTATTACAAGGAACCCAGGTTGAAGCTTGTCTACCTGTCCTACCTCCTCAGATGCATGGTGAGAAGGAATTTCTTCTCTCCCTCTAGCCCTGCCCTTTCCAATTCTCGCTCACACTCTGCCTGATCTAGAGGATCCATAAATGCCTCTGAATTTGTCATCTAGAGACCTGGGATTATGTCATGATTTGGATGTCAAAGGAGAGGGGAGTGGAGAGGACCCACAGAGATGCCATTTATCACAGCGTTTCATCAGCTCCCTGTGTAGAGTCCTCTGTGGCTCCCTACTGCCTATCTTCTCCAGAACCTAGGCTGCGCTGTGCCTTGGAGCATCTTCAGCAGACAGACCCAGCCTGAACCTGGCCCCACGTAGATTGTTCTTTCATTGGACAAATTCATCTTGGAGGAATAGAGGGTCCCAGAGCTGTGCTGGACACCCAGCTACAGGACGAACAAATAGACCGGCTCTGTCCCCCAGGGAGCCCACCGTCTGATGGGGAGGACACATGCTAAATGCACAGTGACACTACCATGTGACACACTGTGATGGGGGCGGAGCACAGAGAGGCCATCAAATCCAAGAGTTCTCCATCCAACCCAGGGCAGGGACCCTCAACCCAGGGGTCACAGGGTCAGTTCTTCCCAGGGAAGTTCTGAGACGAGGAGCCGCCCGGGGTGAGCGGGATGGGATCGTCCTCAGCAACCCCTAACTCTGGGGTAGCGCCCATCTCCCAGCTCTCCAAACATCCCACATTCCTCCCTCCTCCAGGCAGTCCACTTGGGCTGCCCCCTCTTCATCTCTTGATGCTACGTATCTTTCAAGACCTCCCCTTCTCAGGGAAACCTCTCCTAACTGCATAACCCTGCTGATTTCCCATTGCCCTTCGTCCATACCCTTCAGCACTTAGTCTGAAGAACAAGAGGCTCAGAGAGGGGAGGTGACTTACTCAGGGTCACATAGTAAGTAAGTGGCACAGAGGAAATCTGAACACGAGCCCCAGGGTTCTGCAAAAGGCAGAGAGAGAGAGAGATTACAAGATTACAAGCCTCCACGGGAATCCCAAAAGCAAAGGAAGAGGGATGTCTGGCATGCCCCCTGAGCAAGGGCAGACAGGAAGGCTCCCCAAGGTGCTGTTAGTCTACGCTGCCCTGGGGCGGGTCAGCAGACACCGGACCCCGGTGGGTGGGCAGCACCGGCTCAGACATCGTCAGGAGGATATTAACAAGCCGTCCATCCAATTAGGAGCCAGTAATTAAAATTCATCTTCCTTCCTACCGCACAGTATTAAACCACAAACACTTCATTATATGCCTCTTACCTCGCTGATTTGCATAAATGGGAAGAAACACTTAACAGCGGCAACACTAATTAATGCCCGGGGCGTACTATGGCTTAGCTGTTGGTGGCTTCTGTTCAGGCTGAGGGTGAGTCCCATGCAGGATGCGGCCAGGGTCAGGGGTACCATAGGCAGGGGGTCCTAAGGTTGGGGGTGGGGCAGGGTGGAGGGCACGTGCAGAGACACTGAGGGGCTGCAGACTCACGCCTGCCCTTGGGGAGATCCCAGTCTGATGGGGGAGAAACAACCCTACACTAGGATACTCCCAGTCTGATGGAGGAGACACAGGTCCTGCCTTTGGAGGGTCCCAGGCTCAGGGGAGATGCACAGCCTCCGCCCTGGGAAGCTCACAGTCTAGTGGGAGAGACAGAGTTCTCGCTCTGAGCAATGCCTACTCTGATGGAGGAGGCCCAGCCCCAGCCCTAGAGAAGCCCTGAGTCCAATGAGGGAAGAGCCCCTACCCTGGAAGCCCTATCCATCAAGGAAGCAATCTGATGAAATGGAAAAATCATGGTGTGTGGATTTGGCAAACCAAATACGTGACCCTGGGAAAGTTACTTAACCTCCTTAATCGCAATTTCCTCATCTGCAAAACAGGCACTTAGTGTCCCATTAGCAGCTACAGCCGGGAGGGGGGGCCGACTTGCAGTGTTGCTGAGACTAAGTCTGAAGCGTGTCTCAGTCCTGGCCAGAGGCAGGAAGCCAGGCAGACACGCTGGGAAGATGACGCCGGAGCCCACAGAGATGAACGAGTCCCCTGCCTGGGGAGTCCCCAGGTTGGGGGCTGCAGGGCGCGCTTCGGGGGGGGCTGGAAGGACATCCAGGGAGAACCAGGACTTGGGGTCACCATGAGGGTAAGCCACCATGACCACGGTCCTGCTCCAGCTCAGGCGGGGGGACAGACAGTGAGGCAGCCTTGGAGCTCCCAAGAATGAGCTAGAATCCCCCTTGCCCCTAAAAAGTCCTCGAGGGGCAGAGAAGGATGGAGGAATGGGGAATCTGGGTTCTTGACTGGGAAGGCACAGTGGGCAGCCAGGTTTGTTGAAAGTTATTCTGAATCTGAACGTCTTTTTTTTTTTTTTTTTTGCTGAGGAAGATTGGCTCTGAGCTAACATCTGTGCCCATCTTCCTCTATTTTGTATGCGGGTTGCTGCCACAGCGTGGCTTGATGAGTGGTGTAGGTCCGCACCCAGGATCCGAACCTGTGAACCCCGGGCCACCAAAGTGGAGCACGCGAACTTAACGACTACGCCACCAGGCCAGACCCCTGAATCTGAATGTCTTCTTGACTCCTAGCCTCACCCCCACTGCCCCTCACATCGATGTTACCTCGTGGCCATGCTGTGCTTCCTGGGCTACATAACTCAGAGAAGAAAGCCACGTCGCTGGCTGTTAGGAGAACCCAGAGTTGCTTGGGATCTTCCCCAAACTCTCTTTATGAAACCTGGTTTCTAATCCTTTAAGTTACCTTACGGAGAAAGATCTAGGATGCTGCAGACCTCCCTCAGTACCTTCGTTACAGGGGCCCAAGGAGCGGGGAGTGGTGGCCTTGGTCTTGCCTTCCTCAAGAAACGGCACTCAGGCTTGGAGCCAGGAGGGCCTGGATTTGAATCTCAGCTCCGCCACCCACTTGCTGTGCATCCTTAAGCAAGTTACTTACCCTCTCTGAACCTTGTTTCCTCATCTGCAAAGAAGAGAGGGTGAGAGGCAAATAGGGGCATGAAGAGGGATGATATGTGCACAGTCTTTAGCCAGAGGTGAGAACTCAGCCCATCCTGGTCTCCTTCCTTCCCTGACCGCCACCTCTTAAAGGTCGACGGTTCCTGGAGGGCCTGGAAGTGACCCCTCCCACCCAGGCAGAACGGTCCCCTGGCGGTGGGCAAGGCCACGCAGAGCCCAGCCCTCCCGACAGGGTGGAAGCCAGCCTGCCGTGTCTGAGAGGGGCCTGCACGCAGCCCGGGCCCACTTACCCGGATTACTTCCCAGCTGGGTAACTGTTTACACAGGCTGCCGGGCCGGTGGTACATCATAATTATATATTATATGTATTAATACTTCACCTTTCACCAGAGCTGCATCTGGGCCCGTCAAAACACGCCCCAACATTAATCAATTAAGCTCCCAGCCTCCCCAACAGACCACGGTTATTAGCTTCCCTTCCCTCACCCCGGAGGGGGCTGCGAGCCAGGCTCACCCAAGGTCGCCGCCCGGCCTCAGGGAAGGCTCGGCCTTGTGTCTGGACCTTCAGCACTGACAGAGGGACACTGGCTTGCCCTCCTCCAGCCTGCCCCGGCCCCACTGAAGGCTGCGCCACGGCCTCATCACAGCCCCCAAGCCCGGGTCAGCCTGTCTTGATTTCAGGGCTGCCAAGATGGTCTGTAAGTCCCTATGACTTGTTCTGGGGAGGGCCTGGGTCCCTCTGCTAGGCACCGCAGCTCTTTGGAAACCCTGGACCCCACAGGCCCTGTGCCCTTCCCTTGGGGGCTCAGCAGAATGGCCCCGGGAGGGGTGGACGAGCTGCTCTACAGCTATGTTTGATGAATTTTTAAGAAGCGGCAAGCTCGCACAGACGCCAGACTCTTGTTCCCACAGCACCCCCACGACGCAGGTATTGTTATCTCCAGTTTACAGACGAAGGAGCGGAGGCCCAGAGAGGCTGACGACCTGTCCAAGGTCACAGGGCCCCAAGGCAGCAGAGCCTGGACTGAGACTCGGATCCCTCCTCAGACAACTTCCTCGCACGAGTGAGGGTCTCTCTGCCGCACCCCGTGCTGGGCGCTGGGGTGATGGGCCAGCCCTGTCCTCCAGGGGTCACAGCGTGGGAAGTGGTGTAGATGACAAAGATAGGGGACAAAATTCAGGCACATGCAAAGTGCCATGGGACCCAGGAGTGGGGGGGGGGGGTGGCAGACCAAGGAGGCAGAGCAGTGGCTTCCGGGCCAGCACTTAAAGGACTAGGGAGGGGTAGGAACAGGGCACATTCCAGGTGGGAACAGCACGAGCTAAGCCGTTTAGGCTCCAGGAAAACGGAGGTGCCTTGTAGCTGACGTCCGTCCTCTCCCTACCGCTCACTTTTCCCCACCCCTGCCCTCCTGTCCCCTCCTCCCTCGCTTCCTCGCCTCTTTCCTCTCGCCTCCTTAGGAGGGGGACTCCCTGGAGCCCTTAGGACTGGAGGGCGGCCGGGAGGAGCAGCGACTCGACCAGTCCTGAGTGAGACCTCCTGCCAGCCCCTCCCACCAGCAGCCCCCGCAGCTGACCCTCCCCGGGACAGACCCTCCCTCACCCCCAGCTTAGGCCTCCCTGCCTAGGGAAGAATTCTCTGCCCCAGATGCATCGTGCCCAGGAACATGTGTGCATTCTCTCAGGAGAGGACCCAGCACAGAGTCGGGGAGTGGACAGAGCCACCCCCAGCCTCCCCGAGCCAGGCTTTAAGGTCAGAGGAGAGAAGGCTGAGCAGCCTATAGCTTCCCTCCTTCGCTTTCCTCCACCACTGAGCAGAGTCTGAGGAAACTGAGGCAGTGGGACGTTGGGGATGTTTTGATGTGGGAGAGAGGTTTGAAAAACAGTACAAAATGGGGGTTGGGGCTGGCAGGCCTCGAAAGGGGCCACAGTGTGCTGATGTGAAGGGAGAAAAGCACCAAGGTCAGACTCTTATCAAGTCCCTGTAAGGAGAGCCCAGGCAGGGAGGCAAATGCAGACAATATTCATTCAGGAGACAGGAAGGAGAGAATCAGTCCAGGTGAAGGCAATAGGGATGGGTGGGGCCTGGGGTGAAATGGGAAGATGTGCCCTGCTGAAAGGTATGAAAATTAATTAACGCACAGAGACAGGTGGTAAGAACACTGACCTGGAAGGCACTAGAATTGGAACTGGCGGGCACCTACAATTAACTCACCATGTGACAGTGGAAGGCCCTTCCCTGCTCTGGGCCTCAGTGTCTCCATCTGTTAAATGAACGCATGGGCTTGCACTATACGAGGGCTGCCAGTCTATCAGCGGCCAGTGAAATGAGAGAACGCTCTGACAGCCCGGGTAAATGGTGATGGATTACGTGGTCGCTGTGTAGGGTAGCGGGAACAACATGTATCAAGTTCTGGTCCCTCCCCTCCATCAGTCACCGCCCCCTCGCCATCCCTTGCTCAACCACCTTAGAAGACTGCTTCACCTCCTTGACCTTCATCTCTAAAGAGTGGATCATAACACTTAATCCACAGGACAAAGAGGATGAGAGGACGCAATGGCTCCGAGTAAATACTACTGCCCCCCACCCCCCTGGTGCTGCTGTTTCATTCGTAACTGTCCCTCCTTCTTCCCTCCCGTTAGCGAGCCAAGTCACCAGGGCTCGGCTTGGACGGTGTGTCCGGCCCCAGGCTGGGTCCTTTTGACTTCCTGGGGAATGTGGATGCCTGCGCTGCTCTGAGCCCCACCCCATCCCTCTGTGAGCCTCCTCTGCTGAGTAAAGGCGAGGATGTTGGCACAAGCTTCCGAAGCCCATTACGGCCTTCTGCAGACGGTAACGGGACGGACAGCTCGAGAGGACAAAACCATCCGTAACTGTTACACAGTTTATGCTGAAGCGGAAGCAACGCCCGGGAACATCTCCATCACCCTCCCGGCCTCCTCACCGTCGGCCGCCTGTTCTAAGCCAGCAGAGCACAGTAGGAGCAAACCTCAAGACAGCTGTCTCCCTTCTGTGCCACGGAGGCCCGAGACTGCTGCTGCTGGGCAGGACCTGGGGGCCTTGGGGCCTCATCACAGAGCCCCCGGACCTGCAGATGTCACGACTGTTGGCTGGCACGCTGAGAGCATTAATAAGTGTCAGCCCCCATGCTGTCCCATCATGGCTGTGGGGCAGGAGCTGCGCTAGGCTCTTTAGTTGTATTATCTCTTTTAATCCGCACCTTCGCCCTGTGAGATAGCTTCTCATATCCCTATTCCAAAAAAGCTGAGGCTCAGAGAGCCTGAGTAAGCTGTACAGGTCCACACAGCTGCTAACGGGCCGAGCCGAAACGAGAGTGTGGGACCCCACCGCAGGAAGCAGCACCCGTTCTTAAGGGCTCCCACACTGGGGACTTGGGAGCCGTCCTTGGTGGGCTGTAAGGGGATGCCTAATGAGCAGGCCGGGACCTTCATGTCCCCTATGTGGCCAGAGACCCGATTACATGGTGATGGAGGCTCAAGTCTAATCTGCATAAGAGAAATGACAACCAACACCGTTTGTGGGGTCCCAACAACATGCCAGGCTCCCACCAGCAAGACGACAGTCAAACATCACCTCCGCCCTGCGAACGTACAGGCGCTTAATTTCACTTTCCGGATGTGGAAACTAAGGTTCAGAGAGGTCAAGCCACTCTTTCGGGCTCACCCAGCATCTAAAAGGCCACACTGGACTGTGGGCTCAAGCCTGTTTAGACCCGAGTCTGTGGTCTCTGCCCTCTAAACCTCCTCAGCTCAGACAGTGCCTCCGCAGGGGATCTGCTCCGACCGCACCTGGAGCCCCTGAAGTTTACTCTTCCTCGTTTGGGGTCTGCTTTCCCCCACAAGAGTTTGCTCCCGAGGGCGGGACCACTGTGGGCTAAGGCACAGTTAGTCCTCAAAACCAATCTGTGGGATAGTTGAGCGAATTCACTCATTCATTCAACAAGCAAGTAACGCGCACCTATGATGTGCCAGGCCTGGTTCTAGGCACTGAGGAGGCAGCAGCATACCTAGAAATGTCCCTGCCCTCACGGACCCCACATCCTAGCGGGGCAGACAGACAACAGAACACCTGAGCACACAAACAGGTGGTAAAAGTCATGTAGAGACGAGGGTGAAAACGAACAATACAACAGCCCCAGGGGACGCAGAGTGACGAGTAGGTGACCACACACCCCCAAAGCCTGGGGCAATCCTGTTTAAGCCTTTTGTCCAGCTGACAAGCATCAGTGACTCCTTTCGCTTTAAAATTGTCCCATTTGGGTGACAAATTCTGTGGTCACCCTTGTGATGGGAACACTACTAGGCTTTCTTTGATTGGGTGGTGGGGCAGAAACTGTTAGTTTTTACCAACATCCAGAGAGAAGTATTCCCCAGCCCCCCGCAGTTCAGGAGGGTGTGTGACCGAGTTATGTCAATGGAAGGAGGACATAAGTGTCGTGTGCCACCTCCAGGCCTGGCACAGACATCCCGTGAAACGTAGTGCGAATTACTGGTCCAGAAATATCCACTCCCCTCCCCGGGCTGTTGTCGTGGAGTACACTCCCGCCCCCCACTGAGGCTGTGCTGGGCGATGTGACCTGTTTTGTGGGGGTAGGTGATGTATGCCCCTCGGGACTGGTCCCTGAAACACCAGCTGAGACCCTCTAGCACCCTTTCTCTTTGCTCTTCAGACAGGGGCGCCCCAGGGGGCCCAGGGGATGACAGAGACACAGAATGGAAGAGGCTGGATCCCTGAACCACCACTTGGAAGTGGGTCATCCAAGGGAGCCTCCAATGAAATGCTTTTGACTTTGCCTGAGTAACACATATACTTTATTGTGTTAAGTCACTAAGAGTTTGGCATTGTTTATTACAGCAGCGAGTGTTAATTACCCTCACCATTACAAGCAGTCAATGATGGCCTCTCTGAGGAGGGAACATATGAACTGAGACCTAACTGAAGCAAGGGAAGATCACTACACACAGAGGACACGGCATGTGCAAAGGCCCTGGGGAGTCTGGAATGCCAGTGACTCACAGTGGCTGAGTCGCATCCTTCACCATCTGGCCACATTGCTCAAGTCATATAACCTGCCAGAGACTTTGTTTTCTCTGGTGTAAACTGAGGCAGGCCCTGCTTTTCTCCCCAGTGGCACCAAGGTGGGAAGGCTGGTGTGGTAACAGAGAATAGAGGGCGTTGAGGGCAGACCAGACACTCTCCACTCTGAACTGTCCAGAATGCACTGGCATTTGTGACCCCACTTGGTGAGACCACGGCAGGTGGCAGCTGCCCCAATGAATGTGTTGGTGGCCCTAATGGGACAGTTAGATGGCAGGGGTCCAGAAGGACACTACTCTGAATTCAGGGATCTCAGGCCCTGGGAGGTTCTGAGAGGGCAATTTAGACCCCTCTGGAGTCCAGGGAGGAGGGAAGGGCCAAACGTTGTGGACTGCCTGGTCCCGAACTAGGCATTTCTGTACCTCTCCTCACTCAGCCCCACAAGCAACTCTTCCAGGAGGCCAGTGCTCTGGTCCCTGGCCGCCTGCCTCAAAGACTTGGGCTAAAACAGAATCCCTGGACACGCACCTCCAGGGCTGGCACAGTAACTGGTGCACGGTGGGAACCTAAGCCCCATTAGGTGTCCAGAGCCAGGTGTTACATATGCACCATCTCTAATCTTCCCAACCTCCCATAAGGTAGCTCGTATCCCCATTTTCCAGATGAAGAAACCGAGGCTCAGAGAGGCCCAGGTTCAGAGTGAGAGGCAGCAGGGAGATTCCACCCCAGATCAGCCTGGTTCCAGAAGCTACATTCTTGCTACTGTTAAATAAATGAACACGAGACTCACCACAACAATAATCAGCATATACACTGAAGCCTGAGTCAGGTGTTCTGCTCAGTGCTGCACTCACAGTATCTCAGAGAACCCTCAGAACCGCCTGTGACGTAGGCATTACCGTCCCCACCTTACAGCTGAGGAACCGAGGGGGAATGACTTGCCCAAGGTCACACAGCTGGAAAATAACGGAGCCAAGAAGGAGAGATGGATAAGTGAAGCTGGGTCCTGCCCTGGAGGAACCTCAGAAAGACACCCAAGATTTCATGACCTGCCCATGTGACAAAGACTACTGGGGCAAGTCGTGCGGCTGGCCTGCTGCCGAGAGCTTGTGGGCTGAGCGGTGCCGGGGAGGCAGGCCCGGCTGGCCAAGCACCAGCCAGAGCAGCGGACTCAGGATACATCACCCCTTATTATCAGCAACATTAGCTCCACGATTCGCCAGCGTTCACAGTGTTGACACTAATGATTAGCACAGCCATGAGTCTGAGCCTCTGGACCATGCCGGGATGCCCCTCCCTCTGTGTGTGTCATCCTCGCCTGGCAAGGCCCGCTCAAGTCTGTCCCTTGCCCTGAAGCCTTGGGGACTGTCCCAGCCCCCGTGGTCTCCCCTGAACACCAAGCACTCCCCACTGGGGCCACATAGTCTCTCGCAGGCTCTCTGACCCTGGGCCGTGTTGCTGGTCCTGTCTCTTAGCGCTGACCAGCAGGGCTGTGACCCAGGCTCATGGATACAGGCACGTGTGGGTGACACACACTTGGCTGGCTGCTGGTCCAGGCGAGGTGGGTTACGGGAGGACTTAGCCCATCATGAGTCCCAGGGACGGCGCCAGCCGCACGCTGGCGAGCATGTCTTGCTGATGCTGTGAGAGCTCACGGACACAGTTCGAGCATTGGGTTTATGCTCTGGCTTCTGTAACGGGTGTGAGACATTCACTTGTTTGCGTGGGAGCGGGCAGACGACTATGCTCTTGAATAGAAACAACCTCACTCATTCAAGGACAAAATGTTCATTCTTTTAATCATACAGGCTTGTTTTTTTTCCACTTCTTATTTTTATTTCGCTGTTTCTTCTGAGCAATGAAATAAACTTGAATATGAGATCTCTTGCTCACTACGGTCCACACTCCTTCACTCATCAAATATCTATTCCGTCCCTTCTCCGTGCCAGATCTTGCACCAGGCACCCTGGATGCCGTGGAAAGCGAGATGGACCTGGCCCCTGTCCTGGTGCAGCTTAGAGTCTGGTGTTGTGGTCGAGAGCCTGGATTCCGGACCTACACTGCCTGGGGTCAAATCCCAGTTTTACCACTCTCCAGCTGTGTGGCCTTGGGCAAGTTACTTAACCTCTCTGGGCTTCAGTCTCCTCATCTGTAAAACGGATATAAAAACAGTACCTCTCTCGCAGAGTTGTTGTGAATTTAAATGAGTCATGCGTATAAATACCTAGAACAGTTCTGGTGTGTAGGAGGTATAAAACTGTCAGCAATAATACATTCTAGTGGGGACTCCGACGAGGAACCAGCAGAAAAATGACCAAAACAAAATTACTAATGATCTCGAGAAGTACCCTGAAGGATGGGCTCAGATGTGTTCACAGCGAGAGGAAGTGGGGGAAGGAGACGACATTTTGATGGGGTCCTAGACCTCTTTATCTAACTTGAGCCCTGCGGGAAGGAAAGGCGGCTGCCGTGGAAGGATCTGGCTGAGGGGGATTGCAGCAGAGGAAACTTCAAGTTCAGAGGCCCGCAGGCTGGACAGCTCCCAGCACACGGAGAGGAAAGCCAGGAGGCCCGGGTGGCTGGAGCAGCCAAACGTGGAGGAGAGCGGGACAAGGCGAGGTCAGAGAGGGCGGCCACCGCCCAAGGAGGCCGTGAGGAGTGGGGTTTGACTTCAAGCACCTTGGTGGGCTTTAAGCCTGGAGGCGATCTGATCTGATTTACATTTTAATAACATCTCTCTGGACGCGGCAGGAGCCGAGCGCGGGGGTGGCGAGGGTGGCAGCCGGGGAGACCAGCTGGGAGGCTGTGGCAGCGCAGACCGATGGTGGCCTGGACTCGGGGTGGCAGCGACAGTGGAGAGAAGAAGCCAGACCCGGGATGTGTTGGGGGAAGAGCCGCCAGGGCTGGTTCTTAGACCTGACTCCGAGAGGGAGAGAAAGAGAGGAATCAAGGGTGACTCCATTTTTGGGGGGGGTGGGGGGCTCTATTAGGAGACATACATTTTATTTCTGACCCTGCCATTAACTAGCTGTGTGACCTGCAGTACCTCACGTAACCTCTGTGGGCCCTGTTTTCCTATTAATCAGGGTAAAGTTATCTGGCCTCTTACAGGGTTTCTGTGAGGACCAATTAAGATAAGACAGACATGTAAATAGAGAAGCAGGAAAGACGGCCGGGGTGGGTGGGGAGGAGATGGTGGACCAGATTTTAGTCCCACCTGGGACCCTGGTGGCTCTGACCTTGGCCAGAAACCAGTTTGAGTTCTCTCACCCAACAAATGAGGCTGAACAGAATGATCCTCCAGCTTAGAGGATCACCCCCACCCCCACCTGGACCAAAAGCAGGTACTTGTACCAGCAGGAGGCGGGTGCGGCAGGGGTGTGGCTGGGCTGGTGCGGGGAAGAGCCTGATCATTCAACATCACAACCTGTCCCTTCCTCGGAGCACGCTCGCTGGAGGGCCCAGGAGAAAGGGCACTGGCTCAGGTCCGGCCTCTCAGGGGTGCAATGACTCAGCCAAGGTCACCTTCTGAGTCAGTTAAGGGCCCAGCATAGATCTGAGTCGCCCCACCTCCACGCTGTACCATGCCCCTGCACCCCCATAGCCTCTTTGTCTGAAAAGGGGGGAGGGCAGTCCCCAAACTGATTGAAGCCTGCTAAGCCCAGCGCTTCCGAACTAGGGGTTCTGAGATGAATATGGCAAGGGATCTGTCCTCCCTCACAGTTCGCAAAAAATTGAGGAGCTGATGGAAGATGGGGAAACTGGCATTTATCAGGCACTTTCTCTCTGCCTAGTTCCTTACAGTAGGGCCTTCAATCCTTATAATACCCTTATTTTCTCCATTAGATGGATGTCTACATGGGATCAGAGAGGGTGAGTGATTTGCCCAAGGTCACACAGCAGAGGCAGACTCAGTGCCAAGTCCACGCTTTATCCACTGCCCTGCCAGAAGTTACACATTTCTCTCTCAAAAGATCAAGCCAGGCTTCTGTCCCCTTCAGCCTGGGAGACTTGGGCAAGAGACGGAGCAGAGTCTGGAAATATTTATTGAAGGAATGAATAAAGGAACGGCTGAAGTCCTTCTCAGCTCTGGGTTCCATCCCCTGACAGAGCCTGGACCTCGGTAGGGGAGCCCAAGGGCAGCAGTAGGATTTATCTACCTTCCATCCTCAGGCTAGTGGGCGCCCCGCACGTCACAAACCTGCTCTGTTCCCTGCCCTGAGAAGCCAACACGAGGGCATCATTTCATCAGTCCCTCCCCACCCCTCTGTTTGGACTCCAAAATATCTACATAAATTACAGCCCCACTATTTATTGCTTCTGTGTTGTGCCGGCAAGGGCATGTGTGTGCTCTGTGTCCTGGTGGAGGGAAGGTCACCCCGAGGACTCTCTCCCTGCCCCCTGCCCCCTGTCCCCCGTCCCAGGGCCTGGGGCTGCTGGGGCAGCAGGGAGTGGGCTGCCTCGAGGGACCTGGGGGGGGGGGGCCGGGCGCTCGGGCACTGGGGAGGGCCGGGGGCGGATTTTATGGCGGCGTTTTCACATGGTTGGTTTTGCCATTAGCTTTGAATGCCTTTGTGGGTCTATAAAGCTCCCCATGGTAGTTTATAGGGAGTATGAATTGAGGAAATTGGTGGCAAAAACAGGGTAATGGGCGGCTTTCAGAAACCCACAGGAGGGTCAGGGAACAAAGGCAAGGAGGTGCCGTCTGGCCACAACAACTCCTCCAATGATAACTTGAAAAAACATTTCACATAAATTCCTTTCTGTTCCCCCCCCAAAATTCTAGGTCTCCATGCACAGAAATGGCTGGCGGGATAATCACCGCGGAGTTAACAGCGGTCATCTCTGAGTCGTGGTATTTTCTTTTTTGTGCCTTTCTAAATGCTCCAAATTATCTCCAGCTTTCGGGTATTACTTCTGTAATCCAAAAGAAAGTGATTTTTTTTTTCCAAGTCAGGTAATTCAAAACAGCAGAAAGGGATGTTTTCCAAGGCACCCACAATTCACCGAGGGTACACCCACAATTCACCCCGGACCTCCTGTTCTGGTGTCTTGTTTCCTTCTCACCACGATCCTCCAGCTTGACAGAGGGAGAAACTGAGGCACAGGGATTTAAATGTCTTACTCAAGGTCATGCAGAAAAAGGGCCCCAACAGGAACCAGCAACCTTCCTCTCCGGGCCAGCCCTTTATCCTTCTCTGCCCAGGATCCCTGCTGGCCCCGGGTCAGGAGGTTATGGCTGACTATCCTCAGAGGGGGTGAGGGGCCCTCACTTTGGAGGGTCCTGGGCATTCTTTCTTGGTGGTCTGAGGGGGCTATGTTCACTGGAGGCCTCTCTGCTCGGACTCGGCCGCCTAGAACAACCTGATGGTGTCTTCAGGGGGCTGGGGGTCTGCACCTAGATGCTTCCAGAAGGTTCCAGACCCAGGCTAGGCTAGGTGAGGATGGAGCAGAGGCAGAAGGAACTGGGTGTGGAAGGAGAGGTGGGCCAGGTTCCCTCAGGGATGGGGAGCAGAGCCACCTCAGCTGCTTCAGTCACAGGCAACTTGGGCAGGGAGGGGATGGGGCACAGCGCCCCCCCGGGCAGGACCTGGCTGGACGGGGTGCAGGGGTGTGAGGGCCCTGGGCTCCCCGCACAGAGCAGAGGTGGGGTCTGTGAGTTACCTGTGGACCCCGGTCCTTCGCACTCAATGCAGACTGACTGAGAGGCTGACCTGTCCCAGGGAGAGGCCGTGGCACAGGCCTGGGGAGGGGGACAGAGAGCTCCTCGTATCCTGTCCTCCTTCCTGGGCACGGGTCTTCCCCCGGACGACCATGTGAAAACATCATGAAAAGGAAACAGAAGGGATACTCACGTGCCCCTACGACTGAAATGTGATGAGGTCTAGGGGCATTGACCCTACTCTCAGGGGGCTCCCACTCTGATGTGGGGAGACAGAGCTCCTGCCATCATGAAGCCTTGGTCTGATGGGGGAGACACAGCCCCTCCCTAAGGAGGCCCCAGGTCTGATGGGGGAGACACAGGCCCTCCCAGAGGAGTTCCCAAGTCTGATGGGGGAGACATAGCCCTTCCCTGAGGAGGCCCCAGGTCTGATGGGGGAGACACAGCCCCTCCCTGGGGAAGCCCCAGGCCTGATGTGTGAGGTCTCAAGTCTGAGGAAGCAGACACAGCCCCTCCCTGGGCAGATCGCATGTCTGATGGGGGAGACGTACCTCTCTACTATTTGAGAACTCCAAATCTAACAGAGAAGACAAGACCCTCACCCAGAAAAGGGACCTTAGAGCCCTCTAACAGAGATGCAGAGATGAGGGCACAGGCCCGCCAGGTTATCTGCATTATTTGAGTTCCTGAGGGACTCAAAATCCAGAAGGAGGGGATGGCATGGAGTGCATCCAGGAAGGCTTCCCTGAGAAGGTGATTTCTCTGGCCTCTGAGAGTCCACCTGGCTCTGCCAGGCTCTGAGGACACGTCGGCCAGCAGGACTGGGTCCCTGCCCTCACAGAATCCACAGTGAATATGGGAGGGCGGGCCCTGAACACTGACAGGAAAGCAGAGACTGGAATCCACGTGATGCGCAGAGGCCACGTTGGGAGTGTAGACCTTATGCCTGGGCACTGGGGAGCCATGGGGAGTTTTACACAGGGGGGAGAGTGATCAGATTTGTGATTTGAAAAGATCAGCTGGGCTGCTGGGAAGAGGAGGGAGTGGTGGAGGGTGGAGGCAGGAGACCAAGAGGAGACTGTTGTGGTCATCCAGGCAGGAGAGGAGGGGCCAGCCGGGGGGCCTGGTGGGGGAGGACGTTGGACAGAAGTCTTGAAGCTCCGTACCCTGAGCCCAGCCTGACAGAAGGGCCGATGAGGCCCACTGACGCCTGCCCTCTGAGCAACTGCCAGGCTGGGCTCAAGGACGCAGGCCCAGGGTCCTCCTCTGCAGATGCCCGTCGGTCTGCAGGAGCTCTCGCAGCTGGACAGCTCACATCTGCTGTTACTAGGCACGCGTGGGGCCAAGGTCAGATTCACGAGCCCCATGCCTGAGAGGAGACGGCCCAGGGCAGACCCTAGGATATCCTGGGGTTCCCAGATTGGGAGAGAGAGCCAGAGGAACAGCCAACCACAGCCTCCAGTTCCCCCATCAAAACACTCGGGTCCCAATTGGACCCTTCAGCTGCCGAGGCCACGGGCAGACCCTGCCTGCTGAGTCCTCCATCTGGATGGGCATTTGTCCCACTGGCTGGTGAAGCCTTCAAACCAGGCAGTGCAGGGGTCAGGCTCAGTCCTGAACTGACCCATCTGGGAGAAGGACTAATAAGCCCCAATTTGCATATATGCAAACAAGGCTCCACTGTCAGCAATTAGCACAGCCTACTGCCTGGCCAGGCCACCAGGACCGGCCGCCGGGCCTGGGATCTTATTGGCTGGCTCAGCGCCCAGCTTCTTCTCAGCTGAGGCCTGGCTGCGGTGGATGATGAAGCCCCAGATTGCGCCCGATCCCCCTTCCAGAGGGTAGGGGAGCCTGTGAGGGCTTTCTGCGGAGGGACCGGGAGGGCCCGAGGGTCTGGGAAGATTTCCTGGGTCTTGTCTTCTTATCTTTTATTTTAGGCAGAGAGAGAAAGGCATTCAGGTCATCAGATGAGAGTGGGACATCTGACCATCCCAGCTCTGATAATATGGCAAAGGAGAACAAGCCAGGGCTTTGATTCAGAGAACTTACTTTACCATGTGCTGCTGTGTGACTCTGGGTTAGTTAATTGACCTCTCTGGGCCTCAGGATTCTCATTTGTAAAATGGAGACAATGGCTCCCACATAGACTATTGTGAGGATTAAGAGTCCTTATAGGTGAAGTGCTAGGCATAGAATAGCTGCTCGTTAAGTGATAGACAAAGGCACCCGCTTTGTCACCAGACACGGTTTGCCACAGAATGAGAAGCATATACTTGGTTCTCTCTGCTTCTCCTCTCCCCACCCTGTTGGTTTTTGTTTTGTTTGTCTTTCATCTGAACTGTGCTTTAAACTGTGGGAAGCATTCCATCTGATAACTTAGGAAACAGCTGGTGAAGTTGGCTGGGGATGTATCTCCATTCTGCAGATAAAAAGACTGAGGCCCAGAGAGGTGAAGCTACTTGCTTAAAGTCACCCAGCAAGGGGCCGGCCTGGTGGCGCAAGCGGTTAAGTGCGCGCGCTCCGCTGTGGCGGCCCGGGGTTCGCCAGTTCGGATCCCGGGCGCGCAGTGAAGCACCACTTGTCAAGCCATGCTGTGGCGGCGTCCCATATAAAGTGGAGGAGGATGGGCGTGGATGTTAGCCCAGGGCCAGTCTTCCTCAGCAAAAAGAGGAGGATTGGCATGGATGTTAGCACAGGGCTGATCTTCCTCACAAAAAAAAAAAAAAAGTCACCCAGCAAGTTGGCAGTAGAGCAGGGAATTAGGGCTCCAGGCTCCTCACTCGCGTGTGCTCTCTCTGGCCACAGCAGCTGCTGGAGAGCCGCGGCACGCTGCCTGTCCGCTGTGCATCAGCCTCTCTCCCCCTCTCTGCTCTCTCTCACTTCTAGGGTCTTCATCGTCTCCCCACATCCCTGTGTTCCAGGGTCTTTTCCCTGAATCTGTCATTCTGCCGACTGCCACCTGAGAACCCAATAACAGCCAACTCTGCTCAGCCAGGGTGGGAAGTTCCTTCTTGTGTCTGACTGCAATTTCCGTTGCTTTAAAATCAACCTGTACCCTCTCTTTTCATCGTTGGCAGATGGGGAAAACTTTGGCTCGTCATCCTCCTCATTAAAGACTCAGCATCATCATCATCCACAGAAACAAAGCAAAGCAGACCTCAAAGCTTTCAACCCCCTCTCTCTCCCTCCCTCCCTCTCTGGCCTCCTCTTCACCAGATGAGATGTTGACCTTCAGGCCCTTTAAACTTTCCTCCCCTAAGTCAATTCCCTTCACCGTGGACGCTCATCCCTCTTCGAGCTTCAGCTGCCCCAGCGTCCTGTCCCGGGGGGCGATCCCAGGAGGCGGTGAGGAGAGAGGAAGGGGCGGGAAAGGAGCTGGGGGTCTGGGGCCCTGCACTCTGGCCCTGCTCCCCTGTGTGGGCTCTAAGCCATCATCCCTCCCTGTCTGCTGGGTGCCTAGTGTGTGCAGACACGTGTCGGGGGCCATGGGGAGCAGAGGGATGCACAAGACACACACGTGCTCCCTCCTTCCTCAGAGAACCAGAGAGCAAGGAGACGTGGTCTCCGGCCTCAAGGAACAGATGGAGAGACGGGACAGTCGGAGGAGGATTATAACCCCGGGTGTGAATGCCATGAAGGCAGCAAGCCTGTGGGAACACAGAGGGATCCCCACGCCGGCCAGGCGCAGCAGTGGTCAGGGAAGGCTTCCAAGAAGAGGCGACTTCTGAGCTGAATCCAAAAGGACATCTTGGCATGAGCAGGTGAAGAGGTAGGGAAAGGCAGAGCAGGCAGAGGGAACAGCAGGAGCAAAGGCACAGAGACTGCAGAGCGTGAGTGTCTGCTGACAATGGGAGTGTGTGCTCCGACGGCACGTGCACGTGCTCATGCACTGTCCTCCGCTTCACAAATACTTACGGAGTCCCCACAGCCGCCCCAAAGGAGGCACAGGGAGGTGTGGTTTGGGCTCCCCCAGATGTAGACGCAGAAAAGAACTCAAGCCCAGGCAGCTTCTCGGGGAGGTGAGCCGGGAAACTGCAGTGAGGGGCGGGGAGGGGGAGGCCGCCAGTCTTGGGGGGTCATCACCAGCTTCACCGCGGGCAACGGGGGCCCAGCCGCCGGGGATCTCCAGGCGCCAGTGCAGAAGACGCACCTGCAGCATCCAACCCAGACAAGACGCTGGCGCATCCATCCTCCAACTCCCTGCCCGTCCTGGGTCGAGGGCTGCTTCCGGGGCACCAGCTCTCCGTACTTCCGGCCTGCCTTGTGCCCAGGCCAGGGGTGCGGCCCCCCAGCAGAGGTCGCTGCGTCCACAGTGAGCAGACATTGGCTCTCTTGGGGGGGGGGGGCTATGGCTGGGCACTGACAGCGTCTGCTACTGTATTAGCCCCACCTCACAGATGGGGAAACTGAGGCCCAGAGCATCCAGGTAACTGGGCCCAGGTCACACAGCCAGCACACTGTAGGGCTCAAACCCAGGGATCTGCCCAGTGCCTGAGATCATAACCACTCAGGCACCCTGCTCAATGGCAGTCCCCTCCCCACGGGAGGGCAGGAGGTTGGGGAGCGGTGAAAGATGAAGACAGAGAGGAAGGAGGCCAAGACTCGCTGGGAGGAGAGTGGGGGAGGTGCCTCGCCCTGGGAGCCCTGAGATGTTCCGGGCACTGAGAGGCATTGGGGAAACCCACCGACCCCCTCATCGCCAGACAGGGCCCCCACGGAGCCCTGGGTTCTGAGGCTTAATTGGGCTCCCCTCCCTCTGGTTCGATGACCACGTTTTCCCAAACTAGAATGTCTGGCTAGACTTGGCTTTCCCAGTGGGAAGGGAGGAGTGAATTCATTCACGCGAAAAGTCTTACAAAAGTTTAAACGTCAGCATGCATTTGGTTACGTATGTCACAAACTGTCTTTATTGAAAAGGATAAAAAAATGCTTCAACTGGGACCCTCCTGGAGAGTCCCGACAACAGAGCCTCTGTGCCCAGGAGGGATGAGAGCTGCACACGGACAGCAGCGGGCCAGCGGTTCCGAACGCGGGCGTGCGAGTCCCAGCCAGGACTGAGCCTGTAGTGGGTGCTCATCAAGTGCTGATGACTGTGACGGGGCCTGACTCCCAACTCTCCCACAGACTCTGAGCGCGGCCCTCTCTGTGCCTCAGTTTCCCCATCTGTAGGAAGAGGACAGCAATGTCCATGGGAAGGGGATGTAAGTGAGATCACGCAGGGAGGCCCTCAGCAGGAGCCCGGCTCACAGTAAGTGCGCAGGTAACCATGATGGTGGTGGCAGCAGTGACACAGAGCGGGAGGGAGGGAGCAGACCATGGGCTGGCGCCCTGGGCTTCGCCTTCTAAGAGGAGATGTGCTCTTAGATGGGCATGCTCAGCCCACGTGTGGCAGGCCAGAACAGTGACGCCCCAAAGAGACCCTCAGTCAATGAGGGCGGGGATTGGTGGACAAAGACCCCAGCTTCCTGGCCCCCAGGGGAGGGGACAATCCTGAAGTATGTCCCACGGCCTCTCAGCCCGTCCCGGCCGCACCTGGTTCAGCTTCCTTCCTCTTCCTGCCTCACCCGCCCCTCCCCTGCTGCTGTTTCCCCAGGAAACAAATAAACTACCTGCACCTGAATCCTTGTCTCAGGCTCTGCTTTGATGGGAACCCCAAAAGTAAGTAATAACAATAACAGTAGTCAGATGGCCTCCACTAAATACCGGAGAAGTAAAGACCGTGCAATACTGCCCCCCTTCCTACTTACTTCTCAGGCCGTCGTGAGGATTGACTGAGATAAACAGCAGGACAAAGCAGAGGACAAGAAGGGAGCGAGGCCACACATCCTTCGAGGGATTATTATATTTCTGTGGTGAGATAAGGATCTTAAAGCTCGCTGACTCTGTAGCCCACATGTGGGGCTCAGACACAGACAGTCTCCAGCCCTGTTAATCCCGCCCGGCCCGCCTGTCACTTAGGGCCCCATCCTCTGCAGCCCCAACCCTGGGGCAGACGACGCTTCCCTGAAACGGATCCAACCTCATCAACCTCGCTGTGAGGCAAAGAGCACCCTCCACGCTGCGGACCTGGGGGGCCCAGGGCAGGGGGAAGAGGGGTGTCCCTCGGCTCCTGTCCCCAAGTCAGGCCCCGTTCAAGACTCAGCCCTGCCACTTCCCCCTGTCAGTCCTGGAGCAGGTCACTCCTGCTCTGAGCCTCCCTTTTCCTCCTCTAAAATGTGGACGACAAGACAGCAGCAGAGCTCGGGATAAGAGCCAGGAGCTAGACCCCCGGAGACGGAATCCCAGCTCTGTCACCCACTAGCTGTGTGGCCTTGAGTCAGTGTCTTAACCTCTCTGTGCCTCTGGTTCCTCATTTATAAAATGGAGAAAATAATAGAGTCTAACTCATGGAGTTTTGAATGCAGGTTAAACACATTAATATTTATACAGCGCTTAGAAGAGTGCCCAGCGCACAGTAAGCACTACATAAATATTTGTTAAATAAACACCTATATTGCTTTCCTCAAAGGGTTGTGGTGGAATCACCAGATTATAAGTACATGAAAATCCTTCCTACGTGGTAGAAATCCATGCACAATGTATTATAGTTATGAATTCTCTTTATATCTCCATTTCCCAAAAGTGGCTTCGCTCCGCAGGCTTTGTAGTGAAGTACATAAAGAAGGGACTTTGAAGTCCCCAGAGCCAGGTGTGAAATGTGGTGCCACCCCTCACCAGCCGGGGGACCTCGAGAAGGTGACTTCATGCCTTAGAGCCTCAGTTTCCCTGTCAGGGATAACCACGCACCCCTCTCTTAGTGAGAGGTGAGAATTAGGGGAAGATGGGCTGGGGAGGCACCTGGCCCAGGGTCTGGCCCCCCGAGGCACCTCGTCAATGTGAGTTTCTCTCCCCAGTTCCCCGAAAGAAGTCACTTTGTTTTGGGGGTTCAGGTCCTCACCTGTAACAGGATTCCAAGACACCAGTTCACTGGGCTGGTGGAGGGCGCGTGGGCTGATGCACGTGAGAGCTTGAAGCCCAGGCTTGAGGGAGAGCATATGCCAGTGACAGCCCTCTTGTCTTCTGGAAAAATCTGGTGATCCGTCTGAATCTCAGAGAACCCTCTAATCTCCCAGACACGGCCGTGGAACTCTGTGTGGGATTTCTCTGCCTTGCCGTGAGGGACTGAGGCCCCCTCTCGCTGGGCAGGCTGGGTGTGGGAAGCAGCCAGCCTAGAGTTCAGTCTTGCTGCCCGCGGTCCCCAGGGTAGAGGACCAGACTCGAGTGCCTGGAATCTTCAGGACCTGAGAGTCGATCCTGAAGGTGTGGGCGAGGCAGGCCTTTGGGGACACGGTGCATTGAGGAGCACAGGCCAACATCCGTGTCCATCCTCCCTGGCCTAGAGAAGCCCAGAGATGTTTGTCAAAAGGCTCTGCCTGCTTCGGCCTAACGTGTTTGCCTAAATGCTTATGTCTCAGATAAGAGGCCTGAGATGAGCAGATAGCGCCCAGGAGTCATTAACCCTCCCCCTGGGAGTTGAGCTGGCATCACAGGTAGGCCTACAGAAGAGCCAGGCCAGGAGGAAAGGCTGGTCACAGTATCCCTGCCCTGGAAGCTATTGAGGCCCTGTCTACAGGGGACCAGAACAGATGACAGCCCCACCCCCTCACCTTACAGATGGGGAAAAGGGGGCCCAGAGAGGGCAAGGGACCCAGCGAGGCAACCTAGCCAGAGTGGAACCAAGTGTCTACACTGTTGGCACAAAAGTCATCTCCCCGGATAACGTGTGGTGGAGATGCTAGAGGTGAGAGTTAACGGGAGTCACAGCCGGAAGATTTCCTTCCATTCATTTACTCGTTCCCTCGCCCATTCATTCATTCATTCATTAGTCAACAGACAGTAATTGACGGGCGCTCTCCTAGGTGGTTAAACATACGACATTGTCTCCCACTGTTTCGCACCTCCTTGTAGGTGTGGACCACCCCTGTGCTGCTCACTGCTCTATCCCCAGAGCCTGGCATGCAGTAAGAGTTTGATGAAGACCTGCCCAGTATGGGATTTATCCCATTTAATTCTCACCTGCAAAGAAAACATTCTTATTCTCATCTTACGGTTAGGAAACTGAGGCTCTGAGAGGTAAAGTGACCAGCCCGTGTGGTCGTGAATGAATGCATTCAGTCAAGAAATAAATATTGGTTGCACATCTACGATGTGCCAGCAGTGAACACGCAGACGAGGCCATCTGGGGCCTTCCACCCAATGGAGGAGTCAGCTGTGGTCAAACAGCGAATGTGCTGAGGATGGTAATTGCAAACCAAGGCGGGGGCCGTGGGAAGAAGGGCCATTATTTTGTATTCCGAGCTGCGTGGGTCCAAAGCCTCTGTCGTGGGTGATCAGGTGGTAGAGGGAAGGTCTGAAGATGAGAGGGTGTCATTTGTCTCACGCAGAAATTGGGAGCTCAGAGAGGTGAAGCGACTTGCCCAGGGCCACGCAGCAGCTATGTGGTGAAGTTGGAGTTCAGGCCCAGTCATTCTGCAAACATATCTTTTTCCACCATATCAGGGGATTAGGAAAGATCTGAGACAGGAGTTGGATCAGACAGGGTGTGCTGGCCAGCAGAGGCCAGATGGGGCTGGGAGCCCTGGCTCCCCACGGTCTGGGCACCACAGGGCAGCGGCCCGGCTTCATCCGCAGCCTCAGTGATGGATGTCTGGAAGCCAACTCCAGCTTCCTCTTCCCCTCCTCCTCCTCCCTATGCAGACACTAATTTTAGCCAGCCACAAAGTCAGCCTGAGCTTTTAAAAACGGACTGATTTATGCTTTTCCTTAATTGCTCCAAAAAAGCGCTTTGCATCTAGTGGGAGAGAGAGTGAATATAACTCTATTTAGGTTAAAAATTTAAAGCCAAATTCTCACTGGTCTGGCAAGAAGAGAGGAATGCACTTAACCCTGTCTCGGTGGTCTCCCTCTGCCCTTTCTCCGCCTGCTCAGAGCCTCCACGTCTCCCAGACCCCGCCCAGGGACACAGCAGGGGAACACTAGCCACTCAAGCGAGGGCAGGGCACTTTTTAAGGATGCTCTCTTTAAGGATTTGCAAAATCTGCTTTCCTGACAGCCCCGACAGGCTGCTGGGTCCCAGAATCCACTGACGGGGCAAGAGTCTGCAGTCATTTCCCCGTTCTGGGAGTTAGCACATACCCAGGTCATCTCCGCCATCCCTCTGCCTACAGGCTGTTCCTACCAAGGCTCAGCTAAGGTTTATACACTGGCCTTTCCAAAGGATCCCTAAGGCTTCCATTCAACAAACACTGAAAACCCGACATTTGCCATGTGCCATGCACAGTGGTGGGAATCTAATAGTCAACAAGGCAGGAATGGTCCATATGCCCACAGGGCTGACCATAAATCCAGAGGAAATCTGTGGGTTCCCCTAGTCATAGATCAGTGTACTTTGGTTCACTAACTATCATTTCGTCCATCCACCCATCCATCCATCATCTATCCATCCATCATCCATCTACGCATCCAACCATCCTCCACCCACCCATCCATCCATCTTCCACTCACCCATTCATCCCTCCATCCACCCATCATCCATTTGCTCATCCATCCATCTACCAATCTTTCCATCCATCCATCCGTCTATCCATCCATCCATCCATCCATCCAACCATCCATCCACCCACCCAGCCATCCATCCATCTACCCATCCATCCATCCTCCACCCACCCATTCATCTATCCTCCATCCACCCATCAATCCATCCATCTATCCATCTATCCTCCATCCATCATCATCCATCATCAATCTATCCATCCATCCATCCTCCATCCATCATCTATCTATCCATCCATCCATCATCCATCCACTCATCCATCCTCCATCCATCCTCCATCCATCCATCCATCTACCCATTCACCCAACCTACACTCACCCATCCACCCATCCCTCTATCCTCCATACATCATCTATCTATTCATCCATCCATCCTCCATCCACCCACCCATCCAACCTTCACCCACCCATCTACCCATCCACCCATCTATCCATCCATCCACCCATCCAACCTTCACCCACGCATCTACCCATCCACCCATCTATCCTCCATACATCATCTATCTATCCATTCATCCATCATCCATCCACTCATCCATCCTCCATCCATCCTCCATTCACCCATCATCTATCCGTCCATCCATCCATCCATCCATCCATTCATCCATCGATCCATCCATCCATCCAGCCAGCCAGCCAGCCAGCCAGCCATCCATCCATCCGTCCATTCATCTATCCATCCATCCATCCATCCATCCTCCATCCATCAATCTGAACATTTAATAAATACATATTTTGTGCCCAGCACAGTGCTAGGTGCTGGGATTACAGAAATTAATAAGACAGGGTAAGTAAGACAAACAGGGACACTGTCCTTACTGATTTCACAGAGTGAGTGAGGCAGGCGAGTACATGGGACATTTATTGAAGCAGAGACAGCAGCTGGCTACAAAAAAAAATGCGCACACACACCCTTCTTCTCCGTGTCCTGCTGCTCACATGGAGACGTGTCTGGGAAGCAACTGCCGCCCCCATGGACACCATTTCCCAGACACCTCTCTACTTTCTCTTTCCTCTTCCCCTGGCTGGAAAGGAGGACTCTGAAGGCCCAAACATGGCAGACTCACATGGTGGAAGGAGCTTGGATCCCTGAGTCTCCACATGGAGAAACGGAATCTGCCGACAAAGGTACCTGCAATGTAGGCTAAAAATAAACTTGTATTGAGCTTGTGCCAGTGGAATTTGGGGGTCTGTTTGTCACAGCAGCAAGTGCTACTCTATCTAACATCATTACATTTTACAGTGCACCATTCTGTCAGTGAACGAAGGGATAAAATCACGTCATTTGATTCCTATAGCAACTACATATGATAGCTAATTGTTGCCCCCATTTATGGATGAGGAGACCGAGGTTCAGAGAGGTGAAGTAACTTGCCCAGGGTCACACAGTTGGTACGTGGTGGGCCAGGATTCGAACCTGCCTCCCACATCCATTCACTTTACATGACAGCATGCCCCTAGTTGAGGTACAGATAGGGAACCACAGCATGAAATGGAGGAACCGACGCCTTCATCTGCCTCTGGGTGCAGAAGCTCTGGCTGGGCGTTTATCCCTGCACCGCCAGTGTGGTTTCTGTGACCAAGACACATGGAGAAGAAAAACCAAAAATCTGCCGTTGTGTCCCCCTCCGCAAGCAGGGACCAGAGGCCCCCAGGCTGGGCCCTTTCCTCTGGCAGCTGCTATCTCTCTGGAGGGGCTTTTCTCAAACCACAAGAGCCCCCTTCCCTCCTCCCAGGACGAGAGGAAGCAAGGACGTCGAGACACCAGGCTTCCACCCCCGGGAGGCAGCCGGATCCCTTGAGAGCCCTGGCCCCGTCCTTGGCAGCCCAGGGAGACCTCCAAGACATCCCCATCGGCCGCCTGAGGCTGCCAGAGCTGAGGGGCACTCCACGTCCCCTGCCCAGGCTGTCAGAGTCATTTGCAGGGCTGGCTCAGCCTGCCTGTAAGTGAACGAAGGGCAGAGCAGAGTGGCTGGCAAGGGGCAGCCAGGCATGGACGGGTCCTGGAGGCAGGCGGGCGGCAGGAAGCCCCATGGCACACCCACAGAAGGGCGGCTGCCCTCCCCTGAAGGCCTGGCGTCGAGTTCCTTCTCAGGTAATGTTATTTTTTCCATGATTTTCTGGCTGTCAGACAAGCAGATGGTGGTGCTGTGTACAAAGGATGCTGAGCTTTTGAGAGCGGACTGACCTGGGGTTGAATCTAGGCTCTGACACTTACTAGCTGTGTAACCTTGGTCAAGTAACTAACCCTCTCTGAGCCCCTCAGCTTAACTATCTGTAAAATGGGACTAATAATGCTTGTGTCACAGGGGCTACGGAGGGGATTAAATGATATACCTAGGCAACTGATCACGTAAGAAGGGAGGAACACAGAATCAGAGAATGTTCTAGCAAGAAGGGCCCTCAGAGATCTGGTAGGGAAACTGAGGCCCAGAGAGAGTTAGCCGCTCACCCAGGGTGGGTATTCATGATGTATCCCAGCTTCTCTGTGTTTCCCACCTTCTCCTCTGCCTCCCAGTCTCCCTCCCACAGGAACTTCTTGTCCCGGTGTGGAGAGTGGAACTGAGGACGGGGAGAGGAGGAAGGAGAGAGAGTCCCGTCCCGAAGCCCCTTGTCACACTCAAAGGCTGATCTCACGGGTTTTCCCACAGCCGCTGCTGGGGGTGGTCGGTGCTACACCAGAAAGGACGCAGGCTTTCACTCGTCAGAAATTGGGTCAATGTGGTGCTGCTAGGACCTGAGCGTGTCGCTTCACCTGCTGCGACTGTGCCCTCTGTGCATGGGGACAAGGTGCCAACCACCATGGCTGTTGGGAGGACTAATGCCCATGTCATGCCATTCAACGTGCGACTCAGCGCCTGCCTTGGGTGTTGCTCGCAGGCTGGCTCTATCCTCTTCCTCACACCTCCCACCCACCCAGAGGCGCCGGCTCCTGCCCTCCACCCACCACCCGGTTCTCAGCCTCTGAGCCTTCACTGTGGGCGGGGGCATGGCCAGGCCCGGACATGGAGTCAGAACCCCCTCCAGGCCCAGCAGTTGAACCAGCGTCCAACCCAGAGCCCTCTGTTCATGAGGAGGCCCTGGAGGGGGCGCTTAGTAAGGCTAAGCCTGGTGGAGACCCTTGGGAAGACTGGAGGGTCCCCCTCTGCTGACCCAGTCCCCACTTCTCATTTCTATGCCCCCTGCCTTTTCCCAAGAGGGGTCAAAGTTCTCAACCCTGGTGCCCTCCCAGATGGTCCAAGCCCCTGTTCCCTTCTCTCCCTCCTTCCCGACCCGGGCCTCGCGAGTGAGGAACTCTCCTGCCTCGCTCCCCGTAATGCTACACCTCTAATAAGATTAAAACATATCTCCCTCTTACAGCATCAATTCACAGCCCTGTTGCTTCTCGGCTGCTACAGAACGGATGCGCGGCCCGCCACCTTAATCTCTATCCATCTCCTCACGGCCGGGGAATAACTGCTAATTAATACCTTTCTGCCTCCCAACGCCTGCCAGCTTCAAGGGCCATCAATACTCTGTGGGCTCCCTGCCACCCAGCGAACTCACCCCGCTGGCGTGAGGCTGCAGCCCCGGAGCAGAGGCACCCTGGGGGTCCGAGGTGGAGCAGGAGGAGGTGAGAGAGGGCTCTTCCCCTCTCCTCGTCCTCCCACTAGACACACAGATACACAGCCAGCAAGAGGTGGCGGCTAATTCAGAAGGGACGGAGTCAGACAGACCTCAGTTCAAATCCCAGCTCCTCCTCAAACCAGCTGTGAGACTTCCATCTCTGAGTCTCAGGTTCCTTATCCACAAAACGGGGAAAGCCACGGGACCCACCTCCTCGAGCTCTGCACGAGTTAAATGAGAGCAGGTCAAGAATGTGCCTCACATGGTCCCTGGCCTCATGCTTCCTTGGGCCTTGGCCCCGGGGCTCAAGGGGGTACCACGATGGACAGAAGCCCTGCTGTCAAGGAATGAGAAGTGGCCAGTTCCCAGTGGCGGGGAGCAGGGTCCAGAGAAGGCCCCTCAGGAGAAGGAGTCGGCTACAAACACACAGCCTGGCCGGGAGACACAACGGTGGAGCTGAGCCAGGCTTTTCTGGCTTCTTTTCTCCTTCCTTTCAGCTCAAAAGACACCTCCTTGGGGCCAGCCAGGTGGCATAGTAGTTAAGTTGGTGCACTCTGCTTTGGCGGCCCGGGGTTCACGGGTTCAGATCCCGGGCGTGGACGTACGCACCACTTATCAAGCCATTCTATGGTGGGCGTCCCACATATAAAGTAGAGGAAGATGGGCATGGATGTTAGCCCAGGGCCAATCTTCCTCAGCAAAAAGAGGAGGATTGGCAACAGATGTTAGCTCAGGGCTGATCGTCCTCACCAAAAACAAAAAAAGACACCTCCTCCAAGAAGACTTCCTTGACTACCCAATCTAGAGAAGCTGCTTTGTCCCCAGGGCCCTCACCATCCCATGGCACTGCTGGGCTCTCCTCTTGGTATGGCACCATCCAGAGTTAGGTTATTTATCTATTTGTTTATTTCTGCCTCACCCACCAGAACGTCAGCCCTGTGAGGCCACGGCTCTTGACTGTCTTGTTCGGCATCATCTCCTCGAGCACATAGTAGGAGATCAGTAAGTATTTGATAAAAGAATAAGGAGCTCTCCATTAGTATTAACTAATACTAATGATAATAATGATTATAACTCCCCTCTTCCCTCAATGAAGATCTGATTAAACGCCCTCTCTCCTTTAGTGCGGGGTCCCTTTGCCACCACGTATTAAATGTCTACTGGTGTCAGATGCCGTACGTGATCCCCCAACAAGACAGATATCATCACTCCCATTTTACAGACGAGAAACTGAGGCTCAGAGTGGTTACGTGCCTTGCCCCCGATGACCCATCTAGCAGGTGATCTAGCTGCCATGTAGATCCAGGTGACCACACTCTGCACCCTCCACCTGGCCCCCTGAGGTGGCACAGCGCCTCCCACCAGGAGAGAAGTGGAGAGCTGCTTCTCCACCAGAAACCTCTGGATGCCAGGGCTTTCCTCCTGGCTCCCAGACTGAAACCGGGAGGGCTGACAGCAAGGCATTCCCTCTGCTCTCTGGGGGACATAACATGAGCATCCTGGGGAGAGCGTCAGCCTGCTCTCGGATTTGCCCGGGGAGCACGGGAAGGGGCAAGAAACACAGGACTAGAGCATCCGCTGTGCTGTGTGACTTTGGACTTGCCCCTCCACCTCTCTGAACCAGTCCCATCCAGGGGCAGCTGCAGGACCAGATGGGGCCGGGGATGTGTGAACACACAGGATGATCATTCTAAATCCCCGATCCATCCTCACCTGCAGGACTCCCCTTTATCTCATCGACACCTGACAGCCCGGCTGGGGCCCCGCTCTGAGGGAAGGGCTGGGGAACCACCGGGTGGCAGCTGTCCGCCTGCTCTGGCAGCGAGAGGTGGGGGTGGAGAGGCAGAGGGAGCCCCAGGACCGGGCCTGGCAGATGTGCCAGCGGAAGCAGCATGGGCGCATTTAATAAAACATAACGGAGCGTGGGATCATAAACTATTTCGTCTAATTCCGGGCTCCCGTGAGGGTGGGGCAGACCAGTGGGCTGGCAAAGGAGGAAGGTTTATAGGGGGCGCTCTGAGGCTGGGCCGGAGGACAGGGCAGGCACAGTCGGGGGCAGTGGCCCCTCAGCCTCCTGTGCAGGGCCAGGGTGGGTTTTCTCACAGGCCTTCCCTCCATCTTGGAAAAAGGCAGAAATCAAAGGCTTCTGTCCCAAATTATGGCCCCCTCCTGCTGGTGACCTGGGACAAATCATTGGCCCCTTGGGGCCTCAGTATCCCCACACGTAGAGTGAAAGTAGGGTTGAACCTAAACAGAAAAACCCCAGACCCTCCTCCAGCCCTGATGGTCGAGACTTCCTCCCCATCATCCAGAACACTCATTTTCAAATTCCTTTACTCAGAGTGGAGCTTAAGTAGAAGCCCCGTCTATAAAACAGGCAAAGCAGGGCTCCCGGCTTGATTTGGGGACAAGGCCCCGCAACGATCACTTTGACCCACATTCTGGCCTCTCAGTGATGCCAGGGGGTACCTCCATGGGAAACGAGGGTTCCCAGGAGCATAGTTTGAAAACCATGACTCGGCCGAATCCTGCCTAAAGCCTCCCATTGTCTGAGGCCCAGCTCATCCCTCAGAACCTCACGGGAGGCCCCCCTGATGGTGCACCTCGCCTAGTCACTGCCACACGCATCCTGGCTTTCTCCATCCTCACATTCATCGAGGGCAGCGACTATGCCTCTGCGCAGCCCCAGGACCCGGACATAGAAGATGATCAAGAAATAGAGCCCCTCCCTGACCCTGCATCTCTGCACTTTGCCATCACTCTTACCAAGCCTTCTTCTTCTTCACAGAGGTTATCACTTCCCATCCTTTTGCTATATGTTCATGAGTACTCTCTGCCTAGTCATACACTCTAGAAGGGGAGCTCCAGGAGGGCAGGCTTAATCTTCATCTATTCACCACCGTATCTAGTGCCCAGCACACTACCTGCAACGTAGGAAATGTCCAATTTGTCGGATGGATGGATGGGTGGATGGGTGGGTGGGTGGGTGGGTGGATGGGTGGATGGAAGGACGAAGAGATAGACGGATGAATTGATGAATGGATAGATGGATGGATGGAGAGATGATAGATGGATGGATGGATGGATGGATGGATGGGTAGGTGGATGGAAGATGGATGGATGGATGGATGGATGAACGATGGATGGATGGATGGATGGGTGGGTGGGTAGATGTTCAAAAGAAGGAAGGAATGAATTCTCCCTTCCTTCCCTGAATAAGTATAGCTCTGCCAGGCTTAATTGGCTCATTCGGAGTTCACAGTGTCTTTGATACAAATCTCCAAGGAGGCTCTAAGCAACGGGAGGGCAACTCAATCCTTCCTCCAGATCCTACAGCATCCACTTAGGCTCTTATTAGTTCCATAAACACTTCCTGATGCCTGCTCTGCACCAGAACCACGCCAGGCACAGGAGACATGAAGACGAGTCACAGATGACCTCTGTGCCCCATATGCTGTGAACACAGTAGGTACACAGAAAATATCTGAATGAATATTGAGTGGATGAAGTGATGTCTAAGGTGAGACCTGAATGATAAACAGGACTGAGTCCAAAAAAGGAGGTGGGTTCCAGCAGAGGGAACAGCATGTGCAAAGGCCCTGGGGCAGCAAAGAGCACCATGTCTTCAGTGCTGAGGTCCTGTGTGGCAGGAGGACGGGGCTTTTGATCTAGCTGCATGTTTCCCTAGTGGTTCTCCTCAGGTGGCACCCCAGCGATCTTCCCAGAAGACCCCTCTGAGGCCATGCTTTCTGGGGCAAGGGAGGGAAGGGAGACCAGCTGCAGACCTTCCCATCGCCATGGACAGATCTCGCTGGTCACCCCCACACCCACCAAACCCCACACTCATCTGCTCAGATCCACACACCGCACTAAATATAACCGTCGCAAATGCCTCTTCCGTCTCCTTTGTGAGGGAAATAACATTGTTTAAGTAAAACCCTTTAAATTTTAAAGAGCCGGATTGTGTGCTCTCTGCAGGAAGCTTTTAGAAGCATGCTGGAAAGAAATAATAATAATAACGAGGCCGGAGACAGCAGAGCAGAACCGAACTGCCACCCAGTGACTGCCGAGGCAGGGAGGGGCCAGGCCTGCGGCCTTCCACAGTGGCCCAGCCACAGAGCCCAGGGCCAGCTCGGGCTGCTGCTGGAGACCCCGCCCCGAGAGCCACCAAGGGTCAGGACGGGCGGTCTGGAAAGCCCTAGAACACAAAAGGCCAAGTTGAAGGGGCCTCTGGCAGGGAAGCAAGATGCCAAGAGCATAGAAAGCCGTTACAAGTTGAGACATCCTGGTTCAAACTCAGCCTGGCCACTCACTGCTGTGCAACCCCGAGCAGGTGGCTTAACCTCTCTGGTGATAAATGACTTTCCCCAGCACCTCAGGCAGATTCGTTATTCCCTCTTCTGCATTCCTGCCAGGACTTGGTAGCTCTTTCAATTTTAGAATTTGCAATATTACCCTGTAATTTATTTGTTTGCCTGCCTATCTGCCCCAGGAGACTGTGAACTCCTTGAGGACAGACGCCGGGTCTTGCTGGTCCCTGTGGCGCCAGCCCGAGCACAGGGCCCGACCCAGAGCAGGTGCTCAGGGAACGACTGCTGAGTGGAATGGAAATGAGGCCCAGTCTGTGCTCCGAGGAAATGAGCGGCTGCTGGCGTGTCCCTCGTCACTGACACGGCTGCCCTTCAGCAAGGTCTACTGGGGGCAGGGCGCTTCATCCCAAAGGGGGAATTTGGGAGCATCAAATATGCCTTAAAGGAAATATCTGGGACATAGATGGGACTCTCCTTCCCAATATTATTACCCGTCAAAGAACCTTAGAACTGGATCATGCAGACTCACCCCTCATTTTACGGACCCGAGGCTCAGAGGAGGGGGGTAAGCGAGTCATGCAGCAAGTTAATGGAGAGTTGAAATCAGATCCTGGGGCTCATAACTCTGAGGCTGGTGCCCTTTCTACCAAACTGGTGTGGCTCTCAGCATGATGCTAGGTGGTATGGAGAAGCTTCTTAAAAAATTCAAATAGTCACATGTTTATTTTAATATGAACTAAGAAAAATATATACACTCAGTATAACAAGCCTCTACGTTATACCTTTGCACAAAACAAATCAAAAAAGAGGGAATCAATTTAAATTTGACTTTAAGAAAATGATGAGGTAAATAATAGTACGGACGGATGTAGATATGACCAATGTCGTGAAGGGGTGACTGAAGGTTGGCCGACCAGAAGGGAGCACTCCCACCACCCAGAGAGATGAGACTCATGGGTGACAAAAGCTGCCCCTGGGACCCAGGACCCTGCCCAAGGAGCCAGAGTTAGCACCCCAGCGCTGAGATGGAGGCCCCGCAGCCAGCACGGAGGGAGGACCAGCCTGCAGAACACAGCCCCTTATTCAACTGGAGAATGAGTCCTCATTAAAGTCATTTGAGCAGTCAGGTAGACGGAAAGGGGGGTGAATAAAGAAACATCACCTCTGCCAACTTGGAATCTGAGACCCAAGGGGACTGTTGGTGGAGTTTTTCCTAAGGCATCTTTATCCCCAGTGAGCAATCGATCCCCCACGGAGGGTCACACTGCCACTGAGCCAGGAGGCAGGGTGGAGACCTCTCTGCATCGGGGCAGGGCAGATAGCAGGGCTGGCGGAAGATGGCACTGTCCATGGACGGCGTGTGGGCGGGAGGCAGGGGCGCTCTGTCTTGCCCGGAGCACTTTAGAGAATGAGCCAGAGAAGAAATTGCCTCTGGTATTTGTCACAGCAATTTCAGCAAAGTACCCACGGTGTAAGCGTCTCATGAATTCCAACTGGCAAAATTAGTCCTCATCAAAGTCAATTTGAACAGTCAAGGTAGATGGAAAAAAGGGCCGGACAGAGGAAAATAGAGGGGCGCGAGGGAAGCCACCTCAGCCAACTGAGAGGCTGGGAGCTGAGGGGGCTGTTGGTGGAAGTTTTGCCAAGAAATGGTCAGCTCCCTTTAGAAGCCAGCTACTCCCCGAACGCCGGCTACTCCACTGAGACGAGCCCTCTGAAAGTGGCATCGGCACGTTCAGCTTTCAGGTGAGGGATAAAGATCGGGTGGTCCAAAGGGCTAACTTCCTCACTGGGACCCTCCTTCTCCCCCACCTGCAAGGGGCAAGGAGCCTCCAGAAAGAGTAGCTGAGACTTGAAGAGCACCTGCCTCTCCACTCAGAAGGGAGGGAGCTTTGCGCGGGTTCATGACTGATGTGGCCCAGGCGGCACATGGTCGGAGCCAGCAGGGATGGCAGGAAAGATGACCTAAATGGATCTAAGCAGAAAGAATCTCTTCGTGGGAAATAGGGCGGAAAATAGACTGGGGAATGACGAATCCGTGTGCCCCGGGGTGTAGTAATCAATCAGTGAGACGGACCAGGGGGCAAGGGAGGTGCAGGGACATTGAGGAGTCTGGAGCAGAGACGACACAGCGCAAAGGTCAATAGCAACAGTGGAGAGCGCAGGCGTTTCCTCTCTGCAAACTGCAATGTTCTCCCTTCAGAGTCACGTGCCCCTGAAAAGCCCATTCCACCTTCCCAAAGCCCCATATTCATAGGCGACTTTGTGGCTCAGGAAAATCTAGCCTCAGGCACAGGATTGGGCACAAGAGTAGCCATTTCATTACTGCCGTTGTTACTAACATAAACAGTGATCGATTATTAGCACCCCATAGTGTCCCATTTCATCATCACAGCCACTCCGTTGGGTAGTAACACAATCCCCACTGTACAGATGGGGAGACTGAGACTTAGCAGGATGGTGCTAGCTCTCTGCCGTTTGCTCCCCAGCTCTCTCTCCTCCTCTCTGCACCTGCTCTGTGACTGGGAGGCCGACCTATATGGGCTTCCACTTGGGTTTGATCAACTGGCGGCACCAGCAAGAGACTTAAAGGCAGGAGGAGGGTGAGGTTGGGGTGTCTCTCCCTCCGGCTCCTTGCCAGGTCCCCAGCAGTTGGCTGCTTCCTCTACCCAAGGCCACAGCCCTCTTTCCAGTCTATGGGTGATAACGGCTCCCCATGTTCCTAGCCCCCAGGGGCTGCACCATCCCCTCTGGCTTCCCCACACCCCGCGCAAATAGTCCCTTTAACAAGCCCTGCTCAGACTCCCCAGCCGAGCTCGGTATTTCCTGCCGGAACCTGATTGATGTAGAGCAAAGTAACTTGTCCCCAAGTCACAGAGCTTACAAACGACGGCACCGAAAGTGGAACCCTACTCCGTCCGCCTCCAAGGCGCGTGTCATTCCATCTGAACTGGGGTTTCTCAGCCGTAGACATTCACACCCGCCACCTTCCCAGATTGGCCATATCCGCGTGCCACCTGCTCCGCTCTCTACTTAACATTTTTCTTTAACTCGACTCATTTTTTACTTAAATAAGCCACTTTAAAAAGAGAGAGAGAATTTAAATCACCGCCCCAAATGGCAAACCAGTCTCACTTGCCTTAAACAGAGGGCGATTGAAAAAGAGTTACAATGAAAACAGAACACTGTTAGTGAAAGTCTTGCTCCCTCCAGCTCACTGAAGGCCTGTCGCCCCAGACCTATGTATGTTGGAAACGGAGATTAGCAAGAAATGGTGGGCATTATAGACATGATTTCATCAGCCTGAGGCTTTCTCCTTGGCACGACTAGAAGGGCAGGATGAGAAAGGAACAGGAAAGACTCTCCCTCTCCGTGATCTCCCTGGTTATTTATTGCCAATGGGCAGGCCCCACCCAAAGAGGAGCACCGCCCTAGACCCGCGCTGTCCAACAGAACTTGTTGCAATGATGGACATGTCTTCTCTACACCTGTGCTACCCACGCAGGAGCCACGAGCCACGTGTGGCTACTAAGCACTTGAAATGTGGCTGGTACTCCTGAAGAGCTGGGTTTTGTTTAATTCGGTTAAATGAAAGCCAAGCCACTGTGCTTAGTTTTCACGTAAATGTCAGTCGTCACACATGGCCATGTATTGAACAGCCCAGCCCTGGGCTGTAAGCCCCATGAGAGCAAGAACTTGCCTATTCATTCTTCTCTGGATGTCTAGAACAGCATGGTGCCTGACCCCCAGGAAGCAATCAATTAATATTCGCTGCACCAATGAATGAGGCAGTGAATGAAAGAATGAATGAATGAATGAACCATACTGCTTCCTGCAACAAGAAATTGCTCTCTCTGGGATTCAGACTGCCCTGGGAAGCACTCAATTTTCCCCATTAGGTAACTGGTATCCCTCCCCCTGCGGCTTGCCTTTCCCCTCCCAGCAGGCTCCTCAGTCAGTGATAGGTCTTAGAATTCGCCTTCTGATGATGCCTCTTCCTCTCCAAGCCGAACTTGAGCTCGGCTCACTTCTCTGCTGCTCAAGAGAACAAAGAAGTCTTTGTGATGTGGGTGCCTTTGCCGCCCCCACCTCACTCCCTCCGCCCTGCTGGGGACATTAGGTGCCGGGTGACAATTAGAAACTTATCACCCACTTCTGCAGAACCAGGCACTGGCCTTGGGTTATTGTGTGGCCTGAATACCCATTTGACAAAAACGTGCACCCTCAGGCAGTGAGCACCAGCTCTGGACGTGGATGCCATCCACCCTCCAGCCGCGCCAGCCTCTGCCGTCACCCTGCCAGCGCATCCTTGCCCCGCGATGCCCCCTCCTCCCGCCCAGCCCAGCCCGGTGCCAGGGCATCCCGTGATGGACGCCTTCCTCTGGGGCAGCGTTAGGGAGAGAGGAGGAAGAGGTGGTGCTGGGGAGATAATGGAGGCGCCAACGACTGGTGACAAACAACCCCATCGGAGGGGGGCGAGTGCCTCTGCAGAAAGAAACAAAAGGGCAAGGGAACAGCTTGGCAAAGGGACAAAAAAACCCAATGGCTCAGCTGCTCCTCTCCCTGGCGACTCCCAAGCTGCTCCTGTGATTTATGAGTCTGGGGGGTCGCTCCCCACTGGAGGGCTGCCAAGACCCCCATCCAAGTCTGGGGGACCCTGATGCTCCCCCGCGCAAGGCTCTCAGGATGGTGGGTCTGCCTGACTGCGCCCTGGGATGGCCCCCAGGACCTCGAGGGAGAAGGCCTGCCCCCCACGTCATGCACAGTGTGTGCACCCACAGAAGAGTCGGTCCTCTCTCCGGCCTCAGTGTTCTCAGCTTCAAAATGGGGGGAAGGAGATCGTGCAGATAACTGCTCAGCTCCCTTCCTGCTCTGACGCTCTGAAATTCCAAGCCTGAAGACTCATTTAGTGCTCCATGTGGGGAAACCTACAGCGTACCCCCTCCTCCCGGGCATCGGGACTCATAAACACTTCTTCCCCTTCACATAGGGGTTTCCACCACATGGCAGGAAGCCAAGCATCACTATAGCAGCAGGATCCACTTGTCACACACCTACTGTGTGCCAGGCACCACACAGGCGGACTCCTCATTTGTGTAGCTTACCCTTCCCAGTAGCCCCCACCCCACGAGACCACCATGATGAGCTGCACGTTCAGTTTGAGAAATCGAGGCTGAAAGCAATGAAGAGTTTACCTGAGTTCACGTGCTGGATAACTGGTGGAGATGGGATCTGAACCCTGGTCAGACCCCAGAGCCCATGCCCCCTGAGGAACTAGAAGCTTCTCCACAGGAGAAGCTATTCCCATCACTCTTGGTTCAGGCCCAAGGGATATGCTCTGGCTGGAGCAGCCCCATTCCAGGCCGTGCCATCTTGGCAGGGCCTTGGCAGGGGCCTGGTTTTCCCTCCTTGCCAGGTCTGGACACTCCAGGAGAGGCGGGCAGTCTCCAAGTGATGGCATTTCTTCCTGAGGCCATTGTCTCCTTGGGCATCCCAGAGCAATCATTTATAACCCAATGGAGGTTCCAAGGAGTTTCCAGCTTCAGGTGGCCCAGAAAAGCCAAATTAATCTTCCCAGAACATTGCTCTGGGAACTCACTCGTCTCTCTTCAACTGCTCCCCACGGCCCCCGGGCTCATACCCAGACCCCTCGCCCTGGCCCGCAGGCCTCCGCAACAACTCCAACCTCATGCCCAGCTTCTCAACGAGCACCTTATACTCAAGTGAGGCCAGCTGCCTCCCTGCCTCCCAGCCCTCACACATCAGGCAGCATTCAGAGTCCCTCCTCCAGGCCTTTGCACGTGCTGTTCTCCCTGCCTGGGGTTCCCTCCTTACCTGTCAAGATCAAGATCATTTCAATCCCTCAGAGCCTTCCTGGGCCGCTCCCTTTAATCCCCAGGGATTTATCCTCGGTGGCCCTGTACAGGCCATTTATTATATATGATCTTTCATGGTTCTCAAATGCGTTCATGCCGTGTGGGGCTGCCAACACCCCAAAACTCCTTGAGGGGGGCTCTCTGCAAGCCCAGAATGAGGCTGGGGCAGCTGCTCAATTAATGGCAGTGACTGGACCCCCTGACGGGGGGGGGGTCAGCTTCCAGGGGAGGGAGCAGAAAGCATGAGCCCACTCTGCATTTCCGAGAGACGCCATGGCCGGCTGAGCCCACCCTGGCGGTCAGGAGGAAGAGAAAGCCAATGACTGAGGGCCAATGACATGCCAGCGGCATTCATGCATTATCTTATTTATCCCCACAACACCCTCCATTTTCAAAAGGCAAGGAAACCACGACTCAGAGAGGTAGTGACTTGCCCAAGGACACTCTGCTAGGAAGCGGCCCTGCTGGGATTCGAACCCAATTCAGATGGGAACCAAAGTACATTAACACCAGGTGGCTGCTCCACAGAGACAGTGATTGAGGAAGGAGGGGCATGCCCAGTGGTGTGCTGGTGAGGGCAACAACCAGTTCTGGGGTGAGGGGAGCCCTGATCTGTAGTGTTTGCTGATTTCTGTGGTGTAAATGCTCCTGCTGTGGTCAATTTCAAGCTATAAACACAGAGTTGGAAAGAGATGTGCAATCAACGCCCGGCTGCAAATCCAGCTCTGCCCCCCACGCCAGCAGTGGGTCCTTAGGCAAATCACACCACCTTTCTAAGCCTCATTCCACATCTGGAAAATGGGGAGAATACTGGCTCCCAAATGGGAGTCTCTGGGAGGATTTAACATGACTTTATGTGTGAACACGGCTGCCACGGGGCTCGGCACATGGTAGCTGCTCAGTGTGTGTTTTTTCCTTCCTTCCTTCTTCCCCAAACCCCCCACCCATCACCAATAAAGGACAGCGTCCCCCCCAGGAGAACCCAGAGAGAACAGGAAGCCATTTGGTCTTCCCCCACCTTCTCCTGTTGGCTCATTCCCCAGATGCCAGTCGTGATGCCAGTGTGAGTGAGGGTGGGCAGAGCTGGACAACGAACACATCCTCACACTGGAAAGGACTTCCAGAGGTGACCGAGCTGGGCCAGGAAACAGGCCCTGGCCTAGAGTCTGGACCGAACCTCAGGCTCAGGGGAGACATCATTCATTCAACAAACACACCTTGAGGATTTGCTCAGAGCCGGGCCCCACGCCAGGGCTGGGGGTGCAGGGATCCCGCCTTCAAGAGCTCTCTGTCCAGTAAGGAATCCAACCCATGAGCACCTCCAGCCCCAGAGGAGGGCCGTTTCAACAGGGTTGCCCAAAGTGCCGCTGCCAGCACTCCTGGGGACACCTGGGTCAGCAGGGGTGGGGTGGGGGAGTGTGGAGGGCGAGAAGTGGCAAGTAGAGACTTGGAGGGAGGTTTACGGGGAGTCAAGTGCTGTGCTGGCTGAGGGCAGATGTCTGCTCTTGGAGCCAAGAAAGGGCAGAAGTGGGGGAGGAGGGGGGAGGTGAAGCTAGGCCCAGAAACCGCTGAGCAGGCCGAGTCTGTGGGGCAGAGAGATGGCGGGCTCTGGTCTCCAGGCTGTGACCACGGGCACATCTGCATCCTCGCCTGGGGACTGGGGATATAACACCCATCTGGACGGCAGTGGAGGATAGAGGAGGTCACATCGACAAAGTGGCTACGACAGCACCCAGCTCACAGTGCATACTTTTTGGTCAAAGTTTACTGGCCTGTGAGCTCACGGGGAGCTGGCCTGTCTCATTTCGGATCCCCGTGGGCTGACTGAAGCATCGCAATGGGGAGGGGAGGGAAGGAAGGCT
The DNA here is from genome assembly GCF_020826845.1 of Diceros bicornis minor. Taxonomy (NCBI): domain Eukaryota; kingdom Metazoa; phylum Chordata; class Mammalia; order Perissodactyla; family Rhinocerotidae; genus Diceros; species Diceros bicornis. Next base: position 35,367,840 of record NC_080752.1, on the reverse strand, counting down.
GGGCTTGCAGCCAAACCCAGATTCCGGTCCAGCCACCTCCTACCACCATCTTTTCATCTCCCAAAGCCTCAGTCTCCCTGGTGTCTTCAATGGGTACAAGATAACCACCTTCACGTCTGATGTGAGGACTCAATGGAGCGATAGGTATAGAAGCATTTTGTCAACTGTCGAGTAGTCCCAGCAGGTAGAGAGTTGGATGTCTGGAGTCACAGTCTCTACCACTTTGAGTATCTGAGAGCCTCCAGAAAGACAGATGTACTTCCAGGAGCAGAACTTTGCTAATAGGCAGCTCACCTGTGAAGCCAGCCTAAAATCCACACACTGTAAGGCTTTTCATTCACTTTTCTGTAGAAAGACATGTACCCAGCCCTCTTCTAAACCAGGATGCACATGTCTAAAGGCCAAAGGTGGCTCATTCATCCAAACAACCAACCTCTATTGAGCACCCGCTATGTGCTCTGTGGGGAAGATTCAAGAGCGAGCAGGAACGGATGGGGCCCCTGACTTCATGGAGCTTCTAGTCTAGTAGGGTTGGGGATGGGAGGTTCACGGTGAGACCGGCTCCATCCCCGCTTTTCTCGGGGAGAAACAACTTGGATCTTGGACTGCACTCAATATGGGGCGGGGGACGTCTTGGGCCTCCAGGGAAAGACAGGGAGCAAGGACATGACCCATCCTCCAGGTGTTACCAAGAGTGGCCAGCCTGCAACTCTGAGGCTCATCACGCCTAGGGAGGGGAGCAAGTGGGGTCCTTTTCTTGCAAGCGGCACAAATTGACTCTGGACAACTCAAGCCAAAAAAAAAAGTAACTGGTGGGACCTTATGAGGAAGTTTATGGAACGCAAGGTCAATCTGAAGCCCCCAGTGTCGGGAGGACCCACCACTTGAGCTGGAGCAGGTCTGGTGTAACCACGGTTAATCCTGGTAACAACCATCAGAGCCCACAGGGCTGAGCTAAGAGTGTTGCATGTAATGACTCGTTCCATCCAGTCAGCACCCTGCAAGGTAGGCCCCATCATTACCAGTCTCAGGAAACCAGCAAAGTACAGTTCCTTGGGGGCCCCCACTGGCAAGGGGGACTTTCCAGTGGTTCTCAGTCTTCCTCTGCTCCATATTCAAATTCCAGGGAGAGTGTGTCTGACGGGCTCATCGTGGGGGTCCCTTACCTGATTGTGCCACCTACCAAGATGGCGTGCAATTGGAGAGGGTACATAATTCCCCAAAGCAAATCTGGTGTGTTGCCAAGAGATGTAGGAATGGCTAGCAAACAAGACAAACTCCAGATTCCCTTCCTGGGTGTCACAATGTCATTTTCTGTTCCTTTGGGCTGCTTCTCGGTACACCTCCAGCTCCATGCACGTGGTATCTATTTGCTCCATCTATGGAATCTTGGCCAGTAGGTCTTGGTGATCATGGGCTTCCTTTGCTACTGGACCCCACTGAAAATGTAAAGGTGGGTTCCAGGATCGCATCCCCTGGTTCCTTCCCATGAACTGCATCCTGAAGACAGACACCTCTTAGGAAGTGATATCATCCATTTCACCACCACTGACATGTACCATTTAAAATGGAAGGCTCTGCATCCTCTCGCAAATGGGAGAGCTGCTGCATTCCTCCTTCCAGTGATGAAAAAATAAACAGTTTCTCCTCTCCTCCGGGAGCAGAAATGTCTCTGGGTTGAACCTGGGTTTGAAACTCCCAGTTCTTCCACTTAAGAAAGATCCTGAGCCTCGTTTATTATTTAAGAAAGAAAAGAAAAGAAGGGAGGAAGAGAGAGAGAAAGATCCTGGGCCTCTCATCCTCATCTGGAAAACACGGCTAATGACACTGCCTCATAGACTGTGGAGAGCATTTAACGCATAAAGAACATCTACCAGTGTGCAATACACGGTGGCTATCAGTAATAGGACACGTCCTTCTCCCAGGCCTCAACTAGACTCTAGGGAGAGGTCTAAGTTGAGCTGGTCCCACCATGCACAGTCCTGCCTCCAGCTCTTTGCTCATGCAGAGAGCATTTCCCTCCCTAGCCCTCAGCTTATTAACGTCCTCTCTTTACTTCAAGGTCTAGCTCAAGTTCTCCGTCCCCTCTGAAGCATTTCCTTAATACCCCAAGTAACCACTCTTCCCCCAAGAACTTCCTGAAAGGGACATCAATTCACTTGGTATCTAGCAGGTATCCACAGATTTCCACCTGGATTATCGTTCATCTTTTCAGGAACATGCCCAACTTGTTACCCCACTGTGATGAGGGTCACTGCTGTAGGTCTTTCTCTTTTCAGATGTGCCCTGCCCACAACAGATGCCCATTCATTCTCTCGGTGACGACGAGACAGTGACACCTCCTCTCCCATCTGTGCAGATGGACACACAGGATAATTCTATCTCAAATAGGGTTTGGGAAGGAGTAAAACATCTAGACAGGGGATTGGATACACTGCAACCGTCCATGTGGCTGGAGCCGAGGACATGACCGAGGTCCATCCTCACTAGGAGACAGCAGAGCACAGAGGGAAAGAGTCAGACAGTTCTGGGTCTGAATCTCTGCTCGCCACTTACTGACTGGGTGGCCGTAGACAAGTCACTTAACCTCTCTGAACCTCAGTTTCCTTTTCTGAAAAATAGGGCTAATTTTACCTCTCAGAGTGGTTGTAAGGATTAAATGAGTCAAGAACAATGAGCACATGGCACAATGCTTGGCATAGAGTGAGAGTTCAATTAATGTCAGAGATATAGCCACTTCCTCCCTCTAAGTGAGGAATCAATTTTCCACTAAGCTGTAAGCACCATAAAGGCAGGGACTCCCTTCTCATGTTCAGGGCCATGTTCCCAATGCTTAGCACTGCGCCTGGCACATAGGCAGTATACAATAAACACTTGTTGGGTGTTTGCATAAATTCATGCATACATGAATTTCAAGTGGCCTAGGGATGCAGCAGAGGTGGGCAGGGTGGTAAGCCAGGTTAGACACCTGCGTGGATCCTAGGACACCCAGTTCACAAAACTAACCAGCCTCCTCTTCGTTGGGCCTCTGCCTTTGGAGTCCTGACTACTGTAACCCAGACACCTGAGCGAGTCACTTAAAGTCCTCCAACTCCTTCCCCTCCCCCCTCCCCCCAACTGTAGTGAGGTTCAAGTGTGTGTGTGACAGGTGTTCTGAAAAGTCAGGGTAGCCAGGCCAGTCTAAGGCATCATTGGTACCTTGCCCCCCCCCCGGCCCAGATGCCCTACCCAAGGAAGTCTCTGCAGCCGGAGAGAGGGAAGACGGAAAGGAAAGAGAGAGCCGGGGGCTAGACCGGGCAGGAGCTGGAAGGAGCCTGTACTCCTGTCATTAACAAATCTTAAAGCTCTGAGCCTCAGTCTCCTAATCTGTGACAAGAGGAGCTGAAACCCATCTTGCAGTGTACAAGAGGGCTGTGAAGCGGCTAGCGTGAGCTTGACACACTGCAGCTGATCCACATAATCGTGGCTCTTCAGGAAACGAATATCCAGCTGTGGTGTTACGAAAGGAGCAATCTTAGATTCTTAGATTGTCGAAGGAGACTTGTGTGGAAGGACCCCGCATTGACCAGCACCGCTCTTCTTTTGTGCCTACCATCTTTCCCAAGGCATTAGGGAAAGGGTGATAATCAGTTCCCACTCCAAACGGTTTCTCTTACTAAAAAACAGAAGTTTCAGAACCACTGAACTAAGTGATTTCGGAGGTTGCCTCCAGTTCTAACATTTTCTGCACTTGAAAAGCAAAAACTAGTTCAACCAGTCAGAAAAACTCCGGTTTGCATCTGGGATGGGAAGGGGGTGGAGTCTACGGCTGGGGGTGGGGCCAGGCGTGGGCGGGGCGGCTGGGGGAGCAGGGGCGGAGCAGCCCGCACTGGGCAGGGCTCTTAAATTGCCTGCCCGGGGCTGAGCGGAACCGTGCTGTGTCCAGGCGCGGGATGGGGGTGGGGAACGGGATGAATGTATAAAGTCGTCACGCCAGCTCGCGCGCGCACAGCCCCCGCAGTCTCAGTCCTGCGGCGGCCTCGGCCCAGCCGAGCCAGCCCCGTCATCCCACCCGCCTGCTGACACGCGGCTGCGAAGAGAGAACTGGGGGGCTTCTGGCTGGGGCCTTTACTCGCCCTGACTTGGGCCTGCCCACCCACTACTCTTCGAGGAGAATTTCCCAGGGCGAAAGAGGCAGGTCCAGGAACCACCCTCTTCCCCCTCCCCCTCCCCTCCCAATCCCCGGTGCCCCCTCTGTCCCCCACCACTACACAGGCACAGGTGCAGGACCTCCTCCCCAGAAGCGCCCGGGCCAGGTAAGCACAGGGCGCTGCTGGGTGCTCTGGGAGACCAGAGAAATGTGAGTCTCCCCCCTGGAGAATCAGATACTGGGGAGTGGGAAGCCAGGGGCAGGACTTCCGGCCCAGCCAGTCCTGTATGCAGCGGACTCCTTTCTCCTCCCAATTCGCAGACACACCTCTCCAAAGTTGAGCCCCTTTGCCCTGCGACCCATAGGGAGAGACTAGGCGAGGGCGCACCGGCCATGCCCCTGCCTAGGAGTGACCGCCATCGTCCCCCACTGGGCAGGCATGTTTCTGAACGCTTGCCCTGGATTCTGCTCTCCCCGCCTCCGAGGCAGCCCCTGGCAGATGGCCCGGCAAAACCAACTGCCAGGTGCACGGCTCTCGTCACATCCAGGAAGGGCGCCCTCCTCCGGCAAGCCGGCCTCTTGCATCTCGCACGGACTCTTCTCGTACCCCCGCCCCCTCGTGGGCGCTGACTTAGAATCGGGAACGACGGACCCCACCCTCGTGCACGCTCGTCTCCTCTGCGGAGAAGAGAGGGTTCCCTGGTGGCCCGGGACCCCCGCCCGCGCCCCAGGCTCGGAAAGTTTCCTGTCCGCGATCCCGGTCGGCGCTCTTCCTTCACCCTGAGCAGCGGAGCTCAAAGGCCACGCCGGCTTCCCCGACCCAGATGCGCTCTCCTCCAGCGCCCGAGCCCCCGCCTCCCGCAGCCTGCAGAGGCGGGCGAGGGGAGCGGAGGCGCCGGGACGCCGGGTCGGCTCTCCGCAGTTCGGCAGCCCGGAGAACGCTGCTCGCGGGTTCTGGGGAGAGCTTGCAGGGTGGGGTCTTGACGGAGCGGGGTTTCCCACCAAAGCCTTTCCCATCAGTCGCCGTCCCCACACCTGCCGCGTCTCTCTGTTCTGCGCATTCCGGGGGAAGGGATGCTCCCTTCCTGCCTCCAACCTCCAACCCCCGCTCCCTGCAATGTCCAGGTGAGGGCTCCAGTGGTTTTCAACAAAGCCCAGTGCCCTCTCGGTAGCGCTGGAACCGGACCTGCCCCCCTACCCTCCCATATAACCTTTCCCTCTAGAGGCATCCAAGGGAGGGAGCCCTCACCCCAAAGTCGGGGGGAGATTTTAATCCACTTTGGAAAGTCTCTTGCTCCAAGGGTAGGGGGACAAAGTACAGGGCTTGCGTTCCTTCTGGGCCACACCAATCCCTCCCCCTCCCTGCCAGCTGGACCACCATTCAGACCCAAATTCTGCAGCTTCTCCCATCCGCAGACCCCAGCACTCTCCAAGGACCTCGGGGTAGAAGGCGGTGGGGTTATTTTAGGAGGGCACCCCTTCCTGGCAGGCAGTCTCAGAACCTCGCTAGGCTCCCGGTAGGGCAAGACATATGGCAGAGGACAGAGTTGACCCCCCCTCCATCTCGCTGTTGGGCTACGGTCACAATGGCTACTTTTTGGCACCCCCGCGTCTCCCTCTCCCTCCGCGGTGAAACCAGGCTGTGACTCCAGTCGGGCTGGTTCTGGGCACCCAGGTTTGGCACTAGGTTTAGGGGGGAATCGAGGACACGGACCCTCTAGTCTCCGCGCCCGCGGCTCTTCGCTGGTCCTGCCTCCCTCCCGCCAGGCTCGTAGCCAAAGCGTCGGCTCACTGCCCTGCCCGAAAGGTGCCGGGGTCGCCAGGTTCGGCTCTGGCATCCTTTAAGACCCACCAGGCGGCGGCGCCCGGCGGGAGGCACCGAAGCGGCTGTGAACCCCGGACCCTGGAGCTGCGGAGCCACCGGTCGGTCGCTCTGTGGACCCCGCTCAGCTTCAACCCCCTTCCAGCCGGCTAAGCCGCGCCTGGGACCAAGTCCATGCGGGACACACATAGACTGCTGCTCACACCTCCTCAGCCCCTGCACGCCTCCATACCTCCCTCCACACTAGAACCACACGCTCCATCGCATACACACACACTGCCGGCCCACGAAGCAACACAACCCCCATGTGCCTGTACCTTCACACATCCTAGATGCACACACTCCTGCCCAAGTGTCACACTCTCTCCTCCTGTGTTACATGCTCCCCACCCCCCAAATACTGTCATCAGCTGTCACACACCCCTAGAGAGACCCGCACACTTGGGACATGCGTGAAAAGCCACACCTCACATACTCACCACCCTTTAACACGCTCACACATACAATGACACAAACTCACACACTTCATATCCTCACCGAGAAGCTGGCACCCGCTCACAGCCCCAAACACTCACTCTTTCTCACACACACACCTCCGTGTAACTGACATCGACACTCAAACACCCCTCCAGACACTCGCTCACTCACACACCATCACACACACTCACATCTCTAAATACACTTCCGCACCCTCTCCACACAGCTCCTTCCCGGACACCCTCAGACATAGACGCAACAAAGACACACGCTCGTACACACACACACACACACACACCCTGGCACAGACCCACGAGTGCTCTCTCCAAAGGAGGCATCCTCCCTCCTCGCCAAGCCGACCAGCTCCACATGCCCCCACGCCAGGACCGGTGGTCGGACCCAGAGCCTCTCCGGAGCGACCCCGGCCCGCGACCTTCCCCGCGGTCCGCCCCCGCGAGCGTCCCTCTCCGGGGCTCCGGCCGGGCGCCCGCGCACTCACCGCGCGCCAGGTCCAGGATCGCGGCGAGCAGCAGGCACACGCAGCCACGGAGGCTCGGGCCGGCTTGCATGGTGCCCGGGAGCTGGCGGCTGTGGCGGGGCGGCGGCGGTGGCAGAGGCAGCGGGGGCGGCGGGTCCCCTCGCCATGGGCTCAGGCGCGCTCCTGCCTCCGGCCGCCGGCCGAGACGGTGGCTGGCAGCGCGGGGCGCCGCGGGGGCGCCCCCATGCCGCCGCAGCCGGGCCGCCCGGGCGCCGGGCTCGACTCGGCTCGGGCTCTGCGGGGCGCCGCGACCCTCGCGCTGGGGGCGTCCTCCGCGCGCCGCGGCTCCCGGCTCTCCGGCTCCCCGGCTGCGCGCGGCGCCCACCGCGGCGCGGAGTCGGATCGGCTGCAGCGCCGGAGTTTGCAGCCGAATCGCGCTCTCTGCCTCGCGCTCGCCTCTCTCGGCGGCGCGAGCGCCCCCCTCCCCGCGCCCTCCCTCTGTCCCTCCCCCTCTCCCCGCCCCCCGCCCTCCCCGCCCTCCCCTTGCCGCGCTCTCCGCTGTATTATACAGACTTTTCTTTAATCCTTTCTGGGCTGTTCGGCTCTCGTCCGCTAAGCCGATTTATTGCAGAGAGAAGGAGAGCTCACCCCCTCCCGGCCCCCCTCTCCCTCCTCCCTGTCTCCCACCCCTCTCCTCCCCCCAGGTTCCTCTCCTCACTCACAACTCGCTTGCTGCCCTCAGCTGCTTAACCCTCCCCCAGCTGACCCAGCACCTCTGCCCTCCAGAAGCCAAGCTCCATCTGATCCCCCTCCACCTAATCCTGTCCCTGGGATCACCCCCCGCCCCCAGTGAGGAGGGAGGCAGCCTCGCGGGAGAGCAGTGGCCTCCGCAGAGCAGAGCAGGCAGGGTGTGGCCCCGGAGTACTGGCCTTGCCACCTCTTAATGGCCTTAGAAGGATTAGTGGCATCCGTGTTCTGAAACTTCCCAAATTACAGCTGGTTTCCCCCAGGAACCCACAGAGATGGGATATGCTTTGTCCTTTCTTCCAAGAATAGCCACATTCTTGGATCCAGCCAGGAATGGGTAAGGAATTGGTTGTTTCCTCTTGGGAGAGACCATGTTGTCACCTTTTTGGCAGGCCTGTCGCCTTTTCTCCCCAGGCCTGAGGAGTGGGGTTTAGGACTTGTATTTAGGCATTATCCTCCCACCAACACACACACATGCCGGGCGCACACACACGTACCCCATTGAGCCTCAGGCCTGGCTGTGGGCCTTGAGGTCTCCTAGAAGGGGAGAGGTACTCTAGTCCTTGGAGTGGGCTGAGTGTGAGGTTAGATGGGGAAGCTCAGAGAATGGAATTTCACCCCTGGCAGGTGATTGGCAAGCTGCGGCCTAGAAAGGCCAGCACAGCCAAGGACAGAACTGGGCTCAGAAGGCTGTTGCTCTATTTACCTAGACGGGCAGTGGGTACATACCCAGTCCTGTCTCCAGCAGCCCTTTGAGGGGGTGGAGGGAGTGCGGTGGGCAGTGGGTGGTTGCTAAGCTCTCTCTTGGCGGGCCTTGTGCAGAGATGCTCCGTGGCAGGGAGCTGCTCCTCCGTCGGCCCTCTCCAAGCCTCACCACAACATGTCCCAAGGCAGCCGTGCTGCGGCTCACGGCCGCCCACCCCGGGGGGAAGGAGTGATTTGCATTTATGAAGATCTGAAGGCATACGTTCACCTGACAGGCTTTAGAATGATCCTCTCAGTAAAATAATAATAATGATCGTAATAAACCCTTATAAATAGGTGTTTGATTACAGTTTGTCCCTATGTGGGATTTTTTTTTTTTTTTTTTTTGAATCAGACTAATTGGCTGCCAGGCTGATTGGGCTGGATCTAGCTGGAACACTGGAGTCTTAGGACCTTTCTTCTCCCTTTGGCTGGCTGTTCTTTGCTCCCTCTCACCCTCACCCACCCGAGTCTCCCCTTCTCCAAGTTGCTGAGGGTTAGCTTGAGGTCACCTCTCCCCCACACCCTCTTTGTGGGCTGACTCAGCCATGCCATGGGGCACGGTCCATGACTGGCTCCTTTCTGCCCACCCCCCACCCCCCGCCACCTCTGGCCCAGGAAAAAGCTAGCAGAACCCAGAACCGTCCCAGGTGCTAGGCACTCTGTGGAAGGGCCTTCCTGGCTGGGAAGCTGCACCAAGCTGGGAGGACCCTCATGTTGATCTGAGTTGCACAGACAGTGCTGTGTGGGCATTCCTGCTCTGCAGGCCCGGGAAGGTGGACAGGCAATGGTTCTCCAGGTGAAACCCTGAACAGGTGAGGCTTACCATCTGCACTCACTGCAGCCCAGCCGCTAGAGAGGAGAGCCAGGGACCAGGTGGGATTCCAGGGCCCCTGGGTGATCCTTTCTCCCAGCCCAAGTCCATACCAGCTGGGAAAGAGACCTCCCCCCACCAGAGAGCACCGGGAATGGGCTAGACAGTCACCTCCATTATGCCAGCTGTAAATAACACCTGGGAGAGGTGGGCAAGGAGGAAAGGAAGCCTGCTGGGAAAGGGAGGGTTGGCTTCTAGGGCCAAGGATTGGTCCTGGGGTTGGAGACCTCAGTTAACCCTCCATCAGCCCCAGGACTTCTGAATCACCCACACTCTCTTTTAGCACCACCCTGTATTATAATTACTGGTCTTCCTAGTCAGTGCCTGGCACACAGTTGGCACAAAGTAGGCCCTGGCACATAGTAGGCCCTCAATATTTGTTGGATGGATGGATGAATGAATGAATGAATAGGTGCAGGGCACTTTGTCATATCCACTCCACTCCTCAGCTCCTAGCACAAGGCTGGCAGGTGCTAGCAGGCATCCTGTGGCAGTGAATCTTTGCAGAGAACCAGCACCCCCCTGGGTCACATGTTCAGAGAGAGGACATCCTGCCCAGGTGCACAGTTGGGTTCTTTCCTCAAAGGGGCTTGGCTGCAATGTGCGCGTTTATTACCATATGGTAATTGTTCATAGGAATTCTGATACCTCCACACACCCTCTCCTGGGGGACCCCGCTCCTCCAGCTCCTGTTTCATAGAACACAGCTCCAGAGCCTTTTCTTTGGCCCCAGAGAAAGGCATCTCCGAAGCACGGAGAGGCACCGTTAGCAGAGGGCAGGGGGTGACTTAGCCAAAGAGAAAGTCATGCGGGGCAGCCACAGTCTTCATTTGCTTAATGTCCCTCGGCTCCTGTCTCCTAATGGAAAGGCTGCCAGCGGCAGGGCCTCCACTCTGCATTCCTGGCACTTAGACCCATGAGTCACGGCGGGACATGCCTCCTCCTTGGGCACCAGCTGGGTAGGAGCCCTGGACCTCCTGACAGCCTGAGGACTGGCTGTCCCCAGCCTCCCTCTGTCCATGGAGCTGAGCTAGGCTCTCCCGACAGAGGGCGCTACAGCACAAAGCAAATTTCTCCTCTCTTGACCCTAGGGAACTCCTCCAGAGGTCAAAGGGGCCTCTGTGACCTCTAGTTTGTTCATTTCCAGGAAAGGGGAGGGATATGGCATGTTATTACCTCCCACAGACTGACTTCCAAAGGGATGGGCTCTGTTGGTTGGGGAAAGGCTTCTCTGTGGAGTTCCATAATATTACTAAGAGTAGTTAGCATTTATGAAAGTGCTTCTCTTATGCCAGGCACTGTTAATGCATTCAATGTGTATAAACTCATTGAATCTTCATAATAACACATGAGGTGGGTACTAGCATTATTCCTATTTTACAGATGAGAAAACTGAGGTGCAGAGAGGCTAAGCAACTTGCCCAGTATAACATAGTAATAGAGCCAGATTTGACCCAGGAAGAGTCCAGAGCCAGGGCTCTCAAATGTCCTTCTGGGCCAAGATACACACATTACATGTGGGCACATGTGCCTGCAGGCACACACACACCCCTATACACACACCCTGGAAGCCAGTATTTTGATCGGAAATGAGAAAAACAAAACTTTCATAAACCCAGTGTGTGTATTCCACCTCTCTTGTCTCATTTAATCCTCATAAGAGCCCTCTGTGGCAGCTTTATTTATGCCCAGTTTACAGATAAGTAAACTGAGTCTCAGAGAAATGAAAAGAATTGCCCAAAGAGGCCAAGGTAGAGGGATTCGTTCTGGATTCAGGGCACAGGAACCTAGTGTGGGCCTTCCCCAGGCTGTGCTTCAGAGATCCACACTTATCCTCTCTGTCTCTCTCTCTGTCTCTCTCACACACACATGCACACACACACACTCACTCATGCAGTCCTCTGGCTCCTTCCCGCCTTGCCCTCTGCCTCTCCGTGCAGGGAATGAAACATCCACCCGGCTGCATCCCAGACAGGACCGAGGGGTTTTTAATGTTTGTTTAAATTAAACACAACTGAAAGTGACGCCTTGACACTGGTGACCCAAATCTATGGAGTCAGCCGCTTGGAATTAAGTCCAACGCCGCGTCCTTAATGGACCTCAGCCCCACGTGGGCTCTCAAGCTCCATTCTCCCGCACGTCTTCCCACAGGAGCACCTCAGTGGGTTTTCCATGGGAATCTGAGGCTGGGGGTTGCTGAACGGGCCTCAGCATTCCAGGCCCGGAGACAGGAGCTGGACCACATGAAGGAGTTAGGGACGGGAGGTTAAGCCCTGGGGATCAGCTGGGGAAGAGAGAAGCAGGCTGACACTGGAGACCAACATTCCCCAAACTGGATCCCTCCAACCTTGTTTTGCAAATTTGTAATAAACCTTCCTTGAAAGAGGGTTCTGTGGTTAAATATATTTGAGAAATGCTGCCTGTTAGGCCATTCTCCACTTCTTAGAGATTTACAATTCACACGAGCATATTAAAGGCTGTGAGAAATCCTGCAGAGTTTTTCAGTTTTATTTACTTGAAACCCAAACTAGTTTGGCCTCAGACCCTCTTTGCATAAATATCTGTTAACATCTCATAAGCAAGAATTCTATAGATCACGGGATGGATGGGAGATGCTGTTCCGGCCCTGGACAAGCCCCGTGATCTCTTCCTGGATTGCCATAGTAGTAGTAGTAGCAGTAATAATAATAGTAAGAACAACAATAACAACCATTGCCAACTGATGACATTTATTGAGTGCTTACTATGTACCAGGTGCTGTTCTAAGTGCTTTGCTTGTACTAATTCATTGAATCCTCTCCGTAACCCTATGAGGCAGGTTCTGTTTTTAACCCCACAGAGTAGACACAGAGAGGTGAAGCCTCTTGCCTAAGGTCACATTGCTTTCAGGTGTTTCTGAGACGGTAAGCAACATGGGGATAAGGACCACAGCTGATTCATCTCTGAATTGCCAGCAGAAGTAGTCAAGTGCAGTGGCTAAAAGCATGGGCTCTTGAGTTGGGCTGCCTAGACCCAAATCCCAGCTTCAGCACTCAAGAAAATGTTGGTTGGGTAGAAGAAAGGAAGGGAGGGAGCGAGGGAGTCAGGGAGAGAGGGAGGAAGGAAGAAAGGAAGGGAGGAGGGAAGGAAGGAAGGAACAAAGTAAGGAAGGACTTGCTGTAAGAACTTGAGCAAATTATTTAACCTCCCTGTGCTTTGATTTCCTCATCTGTAAAATGGGATGAGGAAGAGTACCAACCTCCTCGGGTTGTTGTGCTGATTAAATAAGACAGTGCTTCATGTGATGTGAGCACTCACTAAATATTAGCTGTAACAATTATTACTCACCAAGGCAGCCATACGATGCTACAATTACCCCATACAGTGGTTCCTTCTTTTCATCCTTAGCTTCCTGGACTCTGCAGTGGGGGCGGGGGGGGGGGGTGAAGACTCAGGGACAAGATCTCAAGGGACTCAGCGGATGGTTGCCATGACCACGAACCAAAGGAAGAGGTCAACGCGAATGGGATCTGCAATTCCCTTCTCTCCTATGGCATTCTGCAGCATTAGTCAGTCCATTCCTGGCTTTGGACTCTTGTCTCCACCATTGTCAAGTGGGACCCGGGATCTTCTAGGTCCTCCTTGGAACAGCCTTTCCTCCTTTCCTCGCCAAACTGCAGTACCACCCGTAGACAATAGGTGGCGCCATCTAATATGGGATTTGCTCCATTTTCACAACCTTTCAAGTTTGAGGGCCTGTATTCTGTAAAACGAATCAGCTTCCTATTTCACTAATTTGTTGAGCTTTCATATATTCACAATGAGGCATGCTGTCACAAAACACATATATTTAAGCTCCTTAGTCACAATTGTGTGATGGGTCCATAATGCTATAGATGTAGACATTGAGATGCAAAGCAAGATTGCCAGCTCCCTGTGTTTTCACTATTTGAAGTGTGTACTGTCTGCACTCCAGAGTGAAGTGATATTCTCTTCAGTCGATTCACCTGTGCGTCTTGTCTCTCCAGGTCATGATGTAAGGTCTGGGCCCATTTCACTTTGCACCTTGGCACCTCCAATGCCACCTGCTCAGGCCTGGGTCACATGGTTCTGGAGGGGCCAGGAAGCAAAGAAGGCAGGCCCAGCTGGTCAGACTAGTCGGTTGGTGGGGATTATAAAGGTATTTGTAGCTAAGTGATCTGGCTCATTACAAAAGCCGTCTGATGAAACCTGATATTTCCTTCTCTTCCCATCAGCCTGCTTTCTGTCTTGAGTTTCTCGATCCTGAAACATTTGAGGAAACCCAGTTTGACTTATAGTACTCATTTCTCTGGGCTTCACACTTCCCATTTGTAAGAGGCAAAAGGCCAGGCTCGCTCCCCGGGGCCCCTGACAGATGATGTCTTACCTGGGCGTGAATCTACCTCCACCTTCCTTCTCTTCCTCTCTCCTTCCTGTGCCACTGACGAAGCAGATGCCCTGTACCTGGCACTGAGCTAGGACTTGGGAGACTGACTTTCTGGAGGAGGTGAGACCTGGAGCTTTGAAGGATGCCTAAGAGTTAGAGAAAAGCTTTCGGGGCAGAGCCGCACGCACAAAGCCTTACACACGTGCATTGGAGATTGCCATCCAGGGAGCGACAGGTGGCCCGGGAAGGCCGGGCGCAGAGGTGTGTAGGGAGGCGAAGCTGTGAGGTTGGGCAGGGTCTTTGTAGACTACAGAAGGCAATGAAGGCCAAGGGAGGGCAAAGGAACAATGAAACTGCCCTAAAAACCTGCATTCAACAAAATGACCTGGACACACCTGCCCGTCTGGAGATTTTGTGATTCTTGACCTTATATCAAGACCTGAACAGTCCCTTCCCAGCCCCCAGAGGGAACTGTGTCATCGTGGAAGGCTTCACATCCCTGTAGAGATGCTCTTCTCCTCCCCCACCATCTCTTCCCAACTGTTGGCCAACGGAAACAATCCCGCTAACGCCTTGACCCCCTAGCCAGTCACCTGAGTCCATCCTCCCTCCCTGCCTTCCTGTGCTGCCCCTCTTCTGCCCAGGTCCAGCCTCCAGTACTTCCTTCCATTTACCCTGTCAAGAAGGGGACCCTGCAGAGAGGCAGCTTGTGAATCAGCTGGAATATTTCCCTGGAATTGGGGAATACTGGGAAGCACAAAGGGAGAGTCCCTCATCTCTCAAAGTTATCCATCCTTCAAAAGGGATGCTAATGGACCCCGGGAGACACATAGGCATTGTTAAAGCTTTGCATGATTCCAAGGGAAGGCACCCAGGCATTGGGGGCATGACAGCCCAAAGTGGCACAGGTACAAGGGCCCTAAAACCTGATGGCATTACTCCAGTGCCCCTAAATAAATGGTTCTAATGGGTCTCCACTTCCACTAAGGGCATTAAGGTCATCCATGTGCATTGGTCTCCTCTGGACCAGGCGCTGAGCTGAGTGCCAGGGATACAGAAGCTGAAGGACACAATTTGCCCTTGGGGAGCTCACGATTGGCAGGGGTTGGTGCACCATCAAGATGCCTGAGAGCCAACGTCAGGGCTGCCCACCCTGCATCTGCTCACCAGGCCTCTTCACCCTCGGAACCCTGCACCCGCCTGCCTGATCCACTTGGTTCCTCCTTCCCAGACGCCTCCCCAGGCCCCCTCTCTCAGGCTCTGCCCCTGGTCCCCACCCCAGGAAATCTTCCAGTAAAGGAAGGACAGTTGATGCTCCTTAGAACTGACCCCTGCACAAGTCCTTGGACCTTATCCTGCATGTAAAGCAAACCCCCACCTATCCATACCCCAGATCACCTGGGCACACCAAGGACCACAGGCTAGTTGGGACGTCCCCACTAAAATCCCTCATTGGCTCCCCACGGCCTGCAGACCAAAGCCAGCTCCCCTGGAACCGCTTACAAGGGTCTTCATCTCCGCACTGGGCCCACCTCTGTAGTTCTTAGTGTTCATTAAGCTTGATTCTGGGCCTTTATACATGCTGTTCCCTCTGCCTGAAACACCCTTCCCCCTCCAACTTCCCCATCCTCCTTACTCCCATCTCTCCTACCCTGCTCCCACGTACCCTATGCACACCCTTTAGGCTGGCTGTGCCTCAGGGCTCAGATTTAGCTGTCACTAGTTCAGGAAGCCTATGTTAGGCTTACCCCAGGGAATTAAGAGTGTGATGTTAAGATGGGCAAAGCACAGGGAGAGGGAGGGAAGGAGAAAGGGAGGGGGCAGGGAGAGAGGAAGGAAGAAAGGGAGGGAGAGAGGGAGGGAGCCAGAAGTCTCAATCTAGAGCATGGCTCAGAATCAGCAATCAGAACAGACTCTAGGTACCACTGAAGGTTGGAACGGCCAGAAAAGATGCTCCACTTCTCTAGAATGATAGCTTTCTTAACTAGGGCTGCCTTAAATGGACCGCCAGCAAAGATGCTCGTCCTCACTCCAAGACATGTTAGAGCACGGAAGCCTCCTGACACCTTCCTTTAAAGGAAGAAGGAGTACATGCTAGAACATTGGATTTAGGAGAACAGAAGGCTGGAGTCCACAATACCTGCGGGCCGGCTCTCAGAGAGTGAAGTTCAGGGGTGCGTGTGAAGAGGCGAATGTTGAGGGGCCTACACTTCCCTTTAGAGTGTCCTGTCTCCTCTGGCAGGACCAGCTCTCCATCCCAGGGAGGCTCTAGGGCGTCCTGGGTGCCTGGGGACCTGTTGTTTTCCTGACTCCTGCTTTTGAGTCCAACACTTACTTATCAAGATAATTAAATTCCACCTCCTTCCTGCTGCCCCCTTGCAATGTCGGGAGGGACAGGAGCCTCTCCCTGAGAGCCGTTTTTGCGACTGTTCGATAAGCCCCATATTTCACACCCCGAGTGGCTGCATTTCAATGGTGGGTGAAGTGGTTTTATTTTTATCGCGCACACAGGCATATAAATATGTACGAGGAGCTCCGAAGCACTTTAGGGTCTCTCTGGAAGGCAGGCGCAGTGAGTGTGAGGGAGCACGGCAATTAGTCAACCAGGGCACAGGCTCTACTGAGTCCAAAGGTGCTGCCTCTGCCGGCATTGCGGGCTCCAATCTCCTTAGAATGGTGTCTGCCCTCATGGGCTCCTGAGAGCAGGGCAGTGCCTTGGCAAACTTTCCAGAACAAAATTAAGGAAAATAGGCAGATCTGGGTTACCACCTTACCTCTGCCGCTTACAGCCGTGTGACCTCGGATAAGGCTCTTCCCTTCTCTGGATCTTGGCATTTGTATCTATAAAATGGGGTTAATCATGCCTTCCCTGTTAGCCTCCCAGGTCTTTTTTAAAGAACAAATATGATGAAGAATTTAAAATGGGCCCTGAGAACTGTAATATACAACTGCAAGAGGTTATCATTATTCGTCCCCAGCCATTCATTTGCAGCGGGTTAGTGAAAGTACAAGACGGTATCTAGTATATAGGTGATGGATGCTCCGGGTGTCACAGGCTTCCTCGCCCATCAGGGAGGGGAGGAAGGCAAATAGCGTTTATTGACCTCCTGCTACGGGGCCGGGTGCTTTACATATATTATCGCATCGGAACGTGACAGTGACGCCACGGGGGACGTGTTATTCCTGCTCGTTGAGGAGGAGGCTGAAGTTCAGGAAGGTTGAGGAACGTGTGCATGCTCACAAGGCTGGTGAGTGGTGGAGCCCACCTGTGAACGCAGGCCAGTGCTCACTTTCCCCTGATGGCCGCAGGGCGTTGCAATCTCTGGATGACTGCCTGCCACTGGGGATGGTCTGGCACTCAGGCTGCGGGATGTGCTGTCTCGTGGTGTGTCCCTCAGAGCAGCCCCACAGTGACGCTGGCTGAAGAGCGAGCACGTGGTCTTGAAGGAAGCTCGTGAGGCCATCGCCGCCTCTGAAACGCAGGTCCAGCTTTTATCACACACACAGGCTGGAGCAGAGAGGATGGCTTTCATCTGCCAGGCCCCCAGAGTCAGAGAGAGAGAAACCAAAGGCTTTGGTGCGGATGCGCCCAGGTGGAAGATGGATTTTAAAGCAATTACAGCTCTGTGATGGCCAAGGTCGGGGGTCAAAGGATGCTGAGCTCTGGCCTCTCATCTCTTGAACTCACATTCCACATGTGAAAGATCGGGGGGGAAGCAGGCTGTTCTCTTCCCAGGGGCTAGGTCATCCCTGAGGCCAGTCAGAGGGCCCAGGGTCCAGGGGGCTTGGCACCTGCTGCCTTCCTCTCCCCAAAGGGCTCCTCCGGCCCCAGGGCCCTGGGTAGGGAGGCTCAGCAGCTGATAAGGAAATGCCCCCCGACTGTATCTTGTAAGTCCAGAGGAGGCACAGCCCATGAGGACAAGTGCCAAGTTTAAGGGCCCAGAGACCAGGCTGGACTGGACAAGGAAATTACCCAGGGCCACCGACATCAGTGGGCCAGGCGGGAGAACCCCACGCACAGCGAGGAATGCAGAGGCAGACCTCTGAGGCAGGCGAGGTCCAGGGAGCGAGGTGAGCCGTGGCAGTGAGAATGAAGGGGCTCAGTAACAGCCGAGCACGGTTTACTGACAAGAAAAACCGTCTTCATTTGTGAGTGAGGAATTACGCGAGGCTGTCGGAGGGTGGCCCCTGTGGAGTCTAGCAGGGCTCAGAATCTGGACAAGCAGGTTGGCGGTATTGGGTCAGAACCTCGTTCTTTGCAGTTAGATTTTTTTCTCTCTTTATTTCCATTCTAATTTATTTCTGGTTTCAGGACGGCTGGAAGTACCAGCCTTAGTGGGCTGTGTTGAGGAGTGGCGAGGGGAAGGAGGCGCGTCCACACTCAGGCAGCTGAGAAAGAGAAGGGTGGTGAGTCTGGTGGGAGGAGAAGAGAAAGCCAGAGGACTCTTGGGAGGAGCTGGGGCTCAGAGGCCAAGTGCAGACCCCACAGGGCCGTTATTACCTGCTCAGGTGTTGTTTCCCGGGAGGGCGTCCCTGATCCCCTCTGTCTCTCTTTTTAAAACAAGCTTTTAATTGTGGCAAAGCACATATAACATAAAATTTGCCATCTTAGCCATTTTTAAGTGCATGATCCAGTACCGTTAAATACATTCACGCTGTCGTGCAGCCAATCTCCAGAACTTTTCATCTTACAGAACTGAAAATTCATACCCACTAAACACTAACCCCCCCATTCTCCTCTCCCCCTGTAACCAACATTCTATTTTCTGTCTCTGTGAATTTGACTACTCTGCGTACCTCATAAAAGTGGAATCACACAGTATTTGTCTTTTTGTGACTGGTTAATTTCACTTAGCATAATGTCCCCTAGGTTCATCTATGTTGTAGCATGTGTCACAGTTTCCTTCCTTTTTAGGGCCGAGTAATATTCCATCGTATGGATAGATCATATTTCGTTTATGCATTCTTCCATCGTTGGACACTTGAGTTGCTTCCACCTTTTGGCTATTGTGAATATGCTACTATGAACATAGATATACAAACATCTCTTTGAAACTTTTGATTCTTTTGGATGTATACCCAGAAGTGGAATTGCTGGATGACGTAGTCACTCCTCTCTAAGGAAGGAGGCTCTGTGGAATCATCTGCTAGGCACCCCTGCTCCATCTGAGGGAGGAGAGCCTGGTCAGAGAGGCTGGAAGGCACTAGGAGACGGGGAGGCAGGGAACTCTTGACTCTCACTGGCTGCAGCAGATCGTGCAGATTTCACAGTCCTCTGCCTGGCTGGTCCTGCCTCTCGTGAGCCTCACTGCAGACACGGAGTGCAGCTGGGAGCAACAACACCCAGAAAACTTGGAGCCACAGGAAGGAGGGACCCAGTGCCTTTGGCACCTGCTAACACCTGCTAGGAGGCTGGAGACTTCCATGGGGTGACTAGAACACGTGCGCAGTAGCAGGCAGACATTTGATGGCGGTTCCAAAATTCTAGAAATCAAGTTCCACAGGGGCTTGAAATGTGGGTCTCTTGTTCACACGGTGGAAGCTCAGTGAACGGATGAATGAGGATAAAATTGTACCAAGTTGCTTTTCTCTATAAAGGAAGAATATCCAGAGAAGAAGAGAGGTTAAGAACATGCAACAAACTCTCCGTGGACCCTACTTGGTGCAAAGCTAGTACCTTGGAAGGCAGGGAAAGAGAATGGAGAAGGAGAATGTATGGTCCTGCCCAGACGTGACTCACAGACCAGTGGGGACAGAGGGAGTCAAGGCCACCACCAAGTGTATTGTGGGGGGAATGAAGTGTGAGGGAGAATTGAAGTCACCAGTAAACCTGGAAAGGGCCTCTCGCATCCATTCTAATCCACTTTGGGCCAGGTACTTTCTTATACAGTCGTGCACCGCGTAACAATATTTCGGTCAATGATGGACCACATAGACTACGGTGGTCCCATAAGATTAGTTTCTTAGAGCCTAGGTGTGTAGCAGGCTATACCATCTAGGTGTATGGAAGGACACTCTATGATGTTCGCACAAGAACGAAATCGCCTAACAACACATCTCTCAGCAAGTCATTAAGCGACACCTGACTATAATACACTTATTCAGATACTCTGACAGCCACCACTCTTCCCACTGAACAGGTGCAGACATGTGGGGTGACTTGCCCAAGGTCATACACTGGCAAATGGCGGAACAGGGGCGTGAATCCAGCCCTGACTCCAAATCCCAAGTTCTTCCCTCTTCACCAGCAGAGGCGGCCAGAGCAGACTTCCTGGAGGACGTGACTGGAGCTGAGATGAGCGTGCACACCTGCCTCCAGAGGAGAGAAAGACTTTCCACGTAGAGGGAAACATTCCGGCCTGAGCCCAGAGATAGAACAGGGCAGAGGATGTTCAGGAAAACAGCAAATATTCCAGGTGGACAGATCATGGAGTATACGTAAGGGAGTTTTAGGAAATGATTGGCTGGTCCAGCCTTGAACCTGAGGCCAAGCGTCCCTGACGCTGTTGGACAGCCGGGGGTTCCGAGAGGTGAGTGACATGCTCAGAGCTGAGCTTTACCTCGATTCATCCAGTGGTGATGTATGAGGTGGATTGGAGGAGGCGAGCCTGCGGGCAGCAAGGGAGGTTGGAAGGGCGGCTGGAATCCTCCAGAAAGGGGGAATCCATTTGGCCCATAGCATGCTGGGCCCGGGGCAACAAAGCTGTGACCAAGCAGGTGTCCACCGGGCCCTCGTGTTGCTGAGTGTCGTGGGGAAAACAGACAATGAACAAGTTAGCAACTAAACCAAAATGATTACAGGTTGTAACCCGTACCAGGACATAGATACACACGATGATGTGCAAGGTCATAATGGGAGCATAGTGCAGTCAGGGAAGGCTTCCCTGAAGAGGTGGCAATTAAGCTGCATCAGAAGGATTAGGAGCCAGACCTGCAGAGGGCTGGGGAGAAAGACAGGAGAAAAAGCCTTGAGGGAAGAAGAGCTTTGTGTGTTCTAGAAAGTGACAGACGGTGCCTGGGGTGAGTTTTAGGAGATGAGGCTGCCTGGCAGGGAACCCAGGGTAAGAGCTGGGATTTTATTCCAGAGCAACGGGAGGCCATCAGAGGGCTCTAAGCAGGAGAACAACGAGATCTGATGTGCGTGTTTGAAGACTTCTCTGGCTGCTCTGTGAAAAACAGGAAGGAGCAGGGCTGGTGGAGGTGACAACACCAGTCAGGAGGCCACCGTGAGGGCCAGGCAGACAGGAAGGTGGCTCAGGACAGGTGGTCATAGAAATGCACACGAGGGGACTGGTTGAGGCTCCCAGGCTCCGACTCCAGCGGGGAGGGGCCTCAAGTGAGAGGTATCATTTGGAGAAACACGCTCTGTCTCAAAGGCAGGTGACAGCCAGGATGAAGCACAGCAAAGTTTGACCCCGGCAACAAATCCAATTTTCACACATCTCCTTCTGGATGGAATTTGCCTTCCCCGAGAGTCGGAGGTCGGAGTGAAACACTGCAGTGTAAGCAGAGGCTTCTCTGGGTGGGGAAAGGCTCTCCTGGGGGCTTGTTCTAGCCTCTGGGCTCTGGGCTGCAAAACCCTGTCTGGGTGCTCGGAGGAGGACAGAGGGGAGAGGAGGCCCCTCCCTAACCAGCCCCTGCCGTGAGGGAGCCCCTGTCTGATACACTGGACAAATGTTGTGCCAGGGATTTTTCTAGGTGCTGGGGATGCAGCAGTGAAGGAAACGACAGCGCCTCCTCTCCCGGCCCCTTCCCACAGGCAGCCCCTAGTCTGGGTGTGGTAGGCAGCCTCCGACGTGGCCCCCCAATGATGGCCTCCTCCTGGTGTTCCCACCTGTGTCATCTCCCCTTGAGCATGGGCTGGACCTGGTGACTGGCTTCTAATGGACAGGATAGGACAAAGGTGATGGGATATCACTTCTGGGATTAGGTTACAAAGGACTGTGACTTCTGTCTTGCCGGCACTCTCTCTGGCCCCTCCCTTGCTCGCTCTGCTGAAGCCGGCTGCCGTGTTGTGACAGCCCTATGGAGAGGCCCAGGTGGCAAGGACTGGGGGAGGATGACAGCTCGTGACGGGCTGAGGTCTGAGTCCAACAACCCAGGAGGGACTGAACCTGACAGCGTCTGCCAGAATGAGCTTCGGAGAGGCCCCAGGCTCCTCTTCCAGACAAGCCTGCCGTGACCGCAGCCTTGGCCAATTCAGCCTGTGAGAGACCCCGAGCCAGAGGACTCAACAAATGTTGTTTTAAGCTACTAAGTTTGGGAGTAATTTGTTACACAGCAATTGACAACCAATACACTAGTAAACACGTATTGAACACTTAATGTGAGCTTTACAGACATACATTTTATGACACTATTATCCCCATTTTATAGATATGAAAACTGATGCTCAAAGAGTCTGAGTAACTTACCCAAGGCCTCACAGCTAAGAAGCGTCAGGGAAAAGATTCACACAGAAGCGGTTGGCTCCAGAGTCCGTGCTTTAAACACCACACTGATGAGGGAGGCACCATCCCTTCCCTGGAGAGTGCCAGTCTGATGGAGGAAGCACATTCTCCACATTGAGGCCACTGCCATCCAGTCAGGAAGATGGCACTTCCAACTTGCTTTGCACCCACCTTTAAGTCAGCCTATGCACCCCCATGGCCTCTGCTGGAACCCAACACAAAGGACCTTCTAGAACAGTCTCACCTCATCCCGTCTTAGGCTGGCCTTCCCAGTCTTTTGTTGTGTTTTCTCCTCGAAACCCGATCTTTTGCATTGTTCCCTGATAGAGCCTGGAATTTACTCCTTGGACTTAATTCTGGACCCTGCAATCCTGCAAGTCCTGGGCACCCACTCAGTGTACACACTATACACCTCATCCTATTTAATAATGAAGCAACCCATTTACAGGTGAAGAAGCCAAGGCTCAGAGACGTGAGCTGCCACGTCACGTGGCCAGCGTCCAAGACCTGTTGACCTGCTGGGCTGTGCTGCCTTCCTGCCCTAACCCCGCTGTGATCTGAAATTGTCCTGGACACCACAACCCCCGAACTGCAGGCTTCTTCCCATCCCTGGTGGGATCTTGTCACCAGTGTGCCCTCCAGAGTGTGCCCCTGGGGGAGACCATGTCTGGGAGATGCATGGAGGTCTCCAATCTTCCCCTAGGCCATTAGTCCCTTAGGTACAGTCCAAGGTGCCAGCCTCTAGCGGGTACCTAATGTCTTGTTCACGAGATAGGCAGAGAGGGCATTTTTCCGTGTCCGCCCAGTGAAGCTTCCCCCTTCCCAGCAGGGACCCACTCCCTTTGGAGAAATTAATCCTTCCATAACATGTCAGTCTATGGGGCCGTCACAAAGGCCCCACCTTCCACTTGCCGAGGGCCGGGCCGGGAAGCCAGCTTCCTCTTTAGAACTTGAATCTTGAGCAGAACAAAGGGCCTAGAGAAGGCAGATGCTGCAGCAAGCGCCCGGCCTCTGCTTGGGCTTCCTGGTCTCCCTGTCTGGCCTGGCCTCCCAGCCCGGCCTTGACAGTCCTGCCTGCTGGCAGCCAGATAGCCACCTGTGACCAGGGCCCCTGGGAACTGCCCAGCTGGCCTCTGCCTTTCTCACCAGGATGTTGGATCCACAAGCCAGAGGCTCTCACAACCTGGAGTTTGTGTGTGGTCCCTCCCCCACGGGGCACTGAGCTCAAAGTGGGAACGCCCTCTATGGCCCCGCCTGACCTCCAGGGGCCAGCCCAGGGGAAGGAGAAGCCAGGAGCCCAACATTTCCCCCATCTCCTGTGAGACTCACCACCCACACCCAATCCCCTGGAAATCTCAACTTTCTCCCAATATCTTCCCTGACCTTTTTTTCCCCCAAAGAAGTCTGGGTACTAATTAGCTAAGTAATAACATGGCAAGTCTATGATTCCTCATTAGCTCAGGAGAGATTCCGTGCTCCATGACTGATAGGCATCTGCAGGAAAATTAACTCCAGTGCAAGGACTCCCTAATCGAGATTAATGAGGGGGTGGGGAGGGAGAAACGGGGGCCCAGAGCCCTCGGCGGGTCTCCAGGCGCCGAGGAGTCTGTACCACGTGGGAGTGTTGAGGAATGGAAATGGGGAGATAAAAGGCCACAGGGCTAGTCTCAGAGTTCAAGGACCCCTTAGCAAAATGGCCCTCTAGGTGAATCAGGATATGCAGCCCACTGTGTGCTGGAAGACAGGACGCTGAAATGAGTAAGTCAATGTCCTTGCCCATGAGGAGTTCACGGCCTGATTAAGTGGATAATGAGAGTGTAGGGTGGTAAGCGAGCTGATGCAGGGAAGAGCTGTCATTTATTGGGCACTTACTGTGTATTTGGCATCATCCTAAGTGCTTAGTGTGTATTAACGTCTTTAATCCTTACAAGGCAACTATTAGTGGCCCGAATTTACAGATGAGGAAACTGAGCTATGGATAAGACAAACAAACTGGCCGAGGTCACAGAGCTAATGAGATACAGTGAGGATGTGAACCTTAGCAGTGCAATCCAGAGCCCAAGCTCTCAAGCACCATACTATAGCATGGATGGTGGTGGTGATTGGGGTGGGAGGTATGGGGTGTGATGGGAACCCAAGAAGTGGCCCTCGGTGCTGCCCGGGCAATAGGCAAGGTTTCAGAGAGGAAGACCCTTCAAGCTGGATCTTGACAGATAAATGGAATCTCACCCAGTGGAGTTTATTGATTGATTCACTGGCTTATTCACTCATTCATCCTACAAACAAGTATAAGACCCCATAGGGAATACTGCAAATACAGTGGTGAACAAAAACAGACATGGAGTACCCGTGTAGACCGAGAGGCTGACATTGAACAAGCAATCACATGACCAATTAGTCTCCCCCAGGCCAGGACTGGGGTCATGCTGCACTTCTGAGAGTGAGGGTCTCCTTAAAATTGTGCCCCCCAGATGCCTCACCCTAGTTCCAGCACTGGCCTACCCTTGCTCTGCCATTGGGGCTGTAGGGTGCTGAAACCCCACCCATGAAGCCAACGACACGGCTGGATGTCAACCTGTAACTAAGTATTTGCATCAGTCAAGTGGGTCTCGGGCACGTCCACTGCATTGCGTTTTCTACACTCCAAGTTCTCAGCTCCTTCATGCACTTGGCCAAGGCAAGACCATTGAAACATGTACCATTGTTTCCTTCCACGTTCCACGTATCCTTAACTCCCCACAACGAGAAAGTGACATTCCTATGGAACGGAGAAAGTTCTCCATTACCCTTCTTAAAGAGGCCTCAGCTTTCGTTTTTTCTCTTCCTGAGGGAATGAATATCCACTGAGCTCAAGGGAATAGATTAAATAGAATGTGTCGCTCTGGTGGTCACGCCACCCTCCGGGGCTCCTGAAACTCGGAGTTGGAGGACTGGGGGCCGAAAGGTCTCATGGAGCACGAGAAAAGACTCGAATCTAATGTGCCTCAAATACTGCCTTTTCTCCCAGGTTCTGTGCATTATTAAGATGCAGCACCCATGGGGTAATTGGCTGAAGCAATTCCCATTAAGGGTGATGGGGCCACATCTGTGGTCAACTTCCTACTCCTCATCCTCCTGGTGCACCTACCCCACTGAAGTTTGCTTGGCTGACCTACCTCATGTTCCTCCAAGTCACCACTTCCCACTTCTCAACCCCTTTCTAATGAAACATCTTGTAAACACCAAGAGGGAGAATTGTGGTCTCAGATGGCCTAGTGAGGCCAAGAGAATAGTAGAGACGGGAGGTGTGTTAGGCTGCTTCTAAAATGGTTCCCAATGATCCCCATCTCCTGCCTTCACACCCAATACCCTCTCCTGGAGTGTGGGCTGGACCTAGTGACTCACTTCTTTTTTTGTGTGTGAGGAAGATAGGCCCTGAGCTAACATCCATGCCAATCCTCATCTTTTTGTTGAGGAAGACTGGCCCTGGGCTAACATCCATGCCCATCTTCCTCCACTTTATATGGGACACCGCCACAGCATGTCCTGACAAGCAGTGCCTGTGTGCACGCCTGGGATCTGAAGCCAGGCCACCAGCAGCAGAGCACGTACGCTTAACCGCTATGCCACAGGGCCGGCCTCTAGTGACTCACTTCTAATGAAGAGAATATGACAAAAGTGATGGGATATCACTTCTGAGATTAGGTTACAAAAGACTGTGACTTCTGTCTTCCTGGAATTTTCTCTGGCCCCTCCTTTGCTTGCTCTGATGCAGCCAGCTGCCATATTGTGAGCTGCCCTGTGGAGAGGCCCATGTAACAAGGAACAGAGGGAGGCCCCCAGTCAAGAATTCATGAGAAACTGAGGCTCTCTGTCCAAAAGTCCATAAGGAACTGAATCCTGCCAACGACCACTGATATTAGCTTAGAAATGGATCCATCTCCAGCTGAGCCTTAAGATGACACCACAGCCCCAGCTGACATCCTCAGCCAGAGGACCCAGCAAACCTGCACCTGGATTCCTGACCCATAGAAACTGTGAAATAATAAAAGTACACTGTTTTAAGCCTCTAATTTTGGGGGTAATTTGTTACACAGCAGTAGATAACTAATACAGGAAGGGAACAGGAAAAGGAACGATACATATAACAGGAGATATTCCATTGGAGCAGAGACCTCAAAGAACCCTAGCCATGCATTGTATAAAGAGCATATTTATAGGTAAGACAAGTCTCCAGTATAGCTGATTTGTGGCTGTGCTGGGTCTGAACAGATAAATGGGACTTGGGTCTTCTATCTCTCTGTCCAGGACTCTTTCTGCTGGCATATGGATTGTTGAAGGTTGCCATTCAGTTTCTTTGAGATTTTTTTCTTTTTTTTTCGTGAGGAGGATTAGCCCTGAGCTAACATCCGCTGCCAATCCTCCTCCTTTTGCTGAGCAAGATTGGCCCTGGCCTAACATCTGTGCCCATCTTCCTCTACTTTGTATGGGACGCCGCCACAGCATGGCCTGACAACCGGTGCATCAGTGCGCGCCCGGGATCTGAACCTACGAACCCCAGGCCCTGAAGCGGAGCACGCACACTTAACCGCTACGCCACCGGGCTGTCCCCAGTTTCTTTGAGATTTTAAATGTGGATTTAGAAAATGCCCACATCTCTCACTGAGGATGTGTTTAATGTGTTTAAATATGTTCTATTTGTTTCGAGAGCCATATTATATTGGACAGTCCTGGGGTGCAGGCCAGGTGAGGCGGATCTGAGATATGTCTCTTCGACAGGGATTTTCAAAAAGTACTGTTTGTAGCTCACTGGGGGGCCGTGGGGTCACTTGGTGGGCCGTGAACGAATTCATAATGTAGGTCTTTTCTTCCATTCTTCCAGGCAAATGGCTCGGGTTTCCATGAGCTTTTGTTTTGACATCAGACTAAGGCCTATTTATTACTAACCTACTCAGTGAGTTATTAACAGTGACCGTCACCTCAGGCTGAGATTCGTCTTTCTTTCAAGAGATCTGCCTGCCTCACACACTTGACAGCATCTCACAGCTCCTACTGTGCACGTGATATTGCAGAGAGTCTCGATTCTCCCGTTTCAGGGGAGAAGGAGGCCCTGTTATCAGCGAATCAGCAGGGGGGTCCAGAGGAAGCTGTGGTTTGCAGTTGCTTCTCTCCTTGCTTTGTAATTAGCCATGCCTTCTAATTTGACTTCACCGTTTATCAATTTAGTTTGTTGGGAGTGGTTTGGTTAATTTTACAGTGTTCAGTTAATCCGACTAGATTTTACAATGTGCATGAGTTACAGTTGAAAATGAATCATCCACGTGTCCTTGCATAGATGGTGATGCTCTGCTGTTATCACCAACTTCAGTTTTTCAGCTGCAAAGTGGGCACCCCTAGGAGCCTTTTGTTGCACTGAAGTAATCCGTGTATAGACGAGTGTGAGAGCGTCTGTTACAGCCTAGCCATTCTGTTTAGGTTCGTCCAGATGCACCCTTTCCATGCAAAGACCCAGCAGGATTTGAGCATGCCCATCGCTCTAGCTTCGTCTCCTACCTATTCCCTGAACCCCTTACTATGGGCTGAATTACGTGTCCCCCCCACACACATTCATATATTGAAATCTTAGCAACCCAGTGCCTCAAAACGTGATTGTGCTTGGAGACAGGGCCTTTAAAGAGGTAATAAGGTTAAAATGAGATCATTAGGGTGGGCTCTAATCCAATACAACTGGTGTCCTTGTAGGAAGAGGAAATTTGGACCCAGACACACACAGAGGGAAGACCACGTGGAGACACAGGGAGAGGCCGGCCACCTGCAAGCCAAGGAGAGAGGCCTCAGAGGAAACCAACCCCACCCACACCTTGATCTCAGACCTTCTAGCCTCCAAAATGATGAGAAAATAAATTTCTGTTGTTGAAGCCCCCAGTCTGTGCTGCTTTGTTATGGCAGCCCCAGCAAACGAACGCACCCCTGTGTATGGTCCCCGCACACAGTGCACTGCTCAGCAGCAGGGGAGCGTAGTAGGGCCACACTCTAGCAGAGTGACTCAGAGTGTGGCTTTGCAGCCAGGGTCCTTCCGCTTGAATCCCAGCTCTGCCACTTACCAGCTTATTCAAGCCACTTGACCTTGAACAAGTGACTTAGTCTCTCTGTGCCTCTATTTCTTATCTGTGAAATGGGGGCAATAATAATGTCTGCTTCATAGAGCTGCTGTGTAGGTTAAACTAATAAGCAGTATGTAGCATTAGCTTTATTATTCATTTGACAAATGTCTATTGAGAGCCTACGATTGCCAGGCATTGTGCTAAGTGCTAGAGTATTATGGTGAACAATGTAGATAGGTAGACCAGTAGACTGTGCTTCTGATTTCTTTTCTATTTTTTTCTTTCCTCTATAAAGAATATCTCTCTTATCTTTCCATGTCATCACTCTTTCTAACTTATTTATCCTTTGGGTCTGTCTCAGGGGTCACCTCTTCCAGGCTGGTCCCTCCTCTGGCTTCCATAGTGTTCTATTTCTACCTCTGACTTAGCCTTACTGCCTTGAACTGCCGATGGCCTGTGGCAAGGACTCTGTTGCACTCATCTAGAGGTCCCCAACCCTCAGCCTGGTGCTGGGAGCATGACAGGGGTTCAATACATCACTCTTACTCTGACCTGGAAGAATTGTCTCCTATCACTGTCAGTTCTTCGCAGCTCATTCTGGTCTGTTCTGTCAATCTGTCCTCATCATCACTATTCAACGTCTTTGCCGAACCCCTGCTGTCGACACAACTGCATCGTGGAGCCTAAGCTGGGTGGTCCAGCCCTCATTTGATCCAATCCAAGTCATTTGAGCAGACATTGACATTCAGAGGCCGCTTTTCCATCTATCTAAGTCAGGGAAGGACGGAGGTGATTCAGATAGGACAGAGCTTTAAAGACAGAATGGGATTTCAGAAGCCATCCAATTCACCTCCCTGCCCCTGATGAAGCCCTCCAAAGCATCCCTACCAGGTGGTCAGCCAGCCTCTGCCCACTGACTGCCCACTGCTCGTGACCCCCAAGACAGTGCAGCCCGCTGGGGCATTGGGGCAACCCAACACAGTGACAGCTCCAAATGTCCACTCTTGTTCCTAGTCCTATTGTCTGAAGGTGCAATGAGGAATTCCAGGAGGCAGTGTCAGGGGGCCTAGCTTGAACCTAATTCTCTACCTATATTAGTGGATATCCCTTACTTAATGTCTGTGCTGTACCAGTGTGTTTAATCTTTGCAATATCTTTGGAGCGAGTCTTATGATCCCCATTACAGAGGGCAAAACTCAGGCCAAAAATAGACCCAGTAGGGGGGAAAACTACTTACCAAGATCATACCACTGATACATGACAGGACAGGGGTTGGGCTCCTCTCTGGCTGATTCTCATGTACGGACTCTAGTGCCACCTCCCACTGTTGTCCCTCAACCTCCAGAGACGGATGAGGAGGGTTGATTCCATGTGTGGCTGGTGGCTGGGAGGGTGCCCACCCCCCAAGCCATGGGCTGGCAGCAGAGCAAGAAATCAGGCACCTGGTCTCGCAGGGGCTCACCCACTTTACGGTGCCTCTGTGATGGTGCCTTCCTCCTGCTGGCCTCAAACACCCAGGACAAGACCCTGTCCTCTCCCCACCCCAACCCCCGAAAGTCCTCTGGGCTGGTATCTTGGTGTGCAGCCAGCTGAGCTTATAAAGCCACACTCAGTGTTCCCAGCAGGGTATATGGGTGCAGACCCTGAGGTCACCCTATCTGGTGTCTGCTGAGACAAGGTCATGCTCGTTGTCCATCTTCCAGGGCCCTACAGAGAGACGTTCCAGAGCTTGTGGGAGAAGTGGTGCCACAGCAAGTGACAGTAAGTCTAGGGGCACTTGGAGATCACTGGACTGGTGCAAGACTGAGGACAGATGACCAGCAGAGAGGGTGTCCATAGGGGGACAGGGGAGGGAGACTGTAAGGAGGGGTATGATACTTCCCACGCCCTCGATGACCAGGGAAGGCAAAGTGTGCAACTGGGAGTCAGGTTGCTAGGGTTCCCATCCAAACTCAGCTGCTTTCTGTGTGAGAACATGGGCAAGTCACTTAACCCTCTCTAAGACTCAGTTTCCCCATTGTGCAGACTAAATAAAATTTTTTATGTAAACTGTTTAACCCCATACCTGGCACGGACTGTGTGCTGGATATAGTGGTTATAGTCTCCACAGTGGTGGTCATATGCATCCAAAACACCTCCCTCCCAGTAGAAATGAAAAGAGCCTACGTTTGTGCGGCCCCCTTTGCAGTTTACAAAGCACGTCTCTGACCATTGTTTCTTTTCCTTTGTCCGAGACCAGCCGGGCTGGCCGAGCTTGGTTAGGGTTGCGGATCAGAGCGGCGGGCAATAATGGGGGTCCTGGGGCTGTGCCTGAGAGACGTCCATTCTCATTACCGGTTTCAGTCGAGGGAGGGGCTGCGGTTGGGTCTGGGAAGCGGAGTGAGGAGATGAAGAGCCCGGAAAGTAGGTCAGCGGAGGGGGTGGGCAGGAGGGGCTGACGCCAGAATCGACAGGCGCAGAGCATGCTGCCGCAGACCACCTCTGTGGTCCTACCCCCATATCTCTGAGCATCACAGTCCCCACCCAACGCGCTTCCCTGCTCTCCAGCAGCCCCACACTCAGCTCCTGACAGCCTCTCACTGGCCCCTTTCAAGTTCAAGGCTTGAGTTCAGCCAGCGAGCAGGAGCCTCCGACCTTTCTGAGGGCCCAACGGGTGTGAGGCCAGCTCTGAAGAGTGCCCAGGACAGCAGCGAGCCTGGAGGAGGCCAGGGTGGGGTGGGGTGAGAGATCTGGGCCTCTGTCTGGGCCTGGGCTGCCCAGTGCCGCGCTGAAACCAGCTGTTAAAATGTCGATTGCTGCTCCCCATCCGCCTGCCGCCTCCTCCCAGCCCCGGAGAAGGCAGCGGATTCACCGTTTTGTTTTTCCCGGGCCTATCGATGTCTCCTTTGGGGAGCCGGTTCGATGACGGCTCCAGAAAGCCGCGTGGAGCAGAGAGGCCAGAATTAAAACGGCCCACACAGAGGGACCCCCGCAGACCCCCAATTTCCAGAGGCTTACAGATCAGAAGGCAAAAAACGCTGCGTCTGTTCTTCTGCAAACACCTATGGTTTTATTCATCCTCCTCCCGCACCCCCCTCTCTCCTGCCCTTCTCCTCCGCTTTATTCCCGCTCAGCGCGACTCTGCAGAGAGCTCCTCTCATCTGTTCTGCACAGAGGCCTGGGGATGAGAAGGCTGACAGGTGTCTCGTTACCAGTCGCCAAGCACGGGGACATTGTAAAGAAGATGCTGACCCGTTCTCCAGCTCTGCAGACAAAGGAGTAAGAGGAGAGCCGCCAGTGGCCAGAAGGTGTGTGGTCACGCTGTGAGTGGAGTCCCCAAAGAGGCACCCATAGGAGCCAGAAGACCTGGATGGGACACCTGCTCTGTGACGTCACTTGGAGCACACTGCACAACTTCCCAGGCCTCACTTGTCAAAATGAGGCCACCGATCCCTCCCTCCCTCCCAGGGCTGACGTGAAGACCAAGTGTGATTATAGTGGGTGTAGATTACCCCCACACGGTGCTCACGCCCGTCCCTCTGGCTCAGCGTCACCCCTGCTCCGTTGCCCTGCGGCCACCTTGTCCCTCCTCTTCATCCTTTCCTTTCCATCCTGAATCCTTAGCCCTGACTGTCACCTCCTCTGCTCTCTCCTCTGTCCCTTTAGGAGGGACAGTACACGGAAAAGGGCTGAGGCTCCGGACTCGGATGCCAGAGTCCCCACCCCTTACCGCCAGTTACTCAGTCACCTTCTCCGAGTGTCGTTTTCCTTGACTGTAGAGCTAGGTAGTCACGGAGCCCACCCCCCTCCCCGAAGGGCTGTGGAGAGGCTTGAATGAGCCAATACCTGCACTGGACTTAGACGAGGGCCTGGGACAGCACGGGTCCTCCGTAAGTGTTTGCCACTGCTTTCATTTTCCCCATGTGAGAGAGAGAGTGTGTGTGTGTGTGTGTGTGTGAGTGCGAGCGCGCATCTCAGAACAGGGTGGATCTAGAAATAGACCCTTGGAAGTGGAAGAGGCGTCTCTGAAAGAGGGAGGCAGGACTGCTGCCCCCCACCCCCTCCCTGTCCCCATCCTGACTTTTCACAAGTGGCCCGCACATCCCTCCCTCTCCCTCTCCTTCTCTCTCTTCCTCTCCTGGTCCTGAGACACCCCTCCCCCGAGCCTAGCCCACAGACTTTGGGAGCTGGGTACCCTCCCTCCCCTCGCCGGCCTCACTCTCTTGTCTGACCACATCGGTCTTGGGGCTGCTCCACTCACTTGACACACACAGGGCGGGAGGGGCTCCCGACACCCCATCCCCAATCCTGATCTGCGGAGCGCCTGGGACAGCATTCCTGTGGGTCTGTGGGAAACATTTCTCAAATGCCTTTTCCCCCTCCACACATGGACTGGAAAATCATATGTGTGCGCACACATGCATGCTTTTCTTAACACATGTGCTTATGTTTGTACAACTCACGCACCTAAGTCCACATGTGCCCTCTCAGGTTCATGTATTCGCATGTGTGTGATGTGCATATGTGTGTGAGGGCATGCACGCACCTGGGTGTGTGCTCGTGTGTGCACAGGCATCCCTTGCTGATGTGGGTGAGGCTGGGCTCGCGCGTCTGGGAAAGCCTGCATGCAGGTGTGTGTGACTCCGCCTGCCCGGTGCACGCTGGTGTGTGAGCATGGACATGCCCGCAGCGGCTCCTGCTTCCTCGGCACGTGAGTAATGAGATAGCCCCCTTGTTACCGTGTAGTCTTATTAAACACATGGCACGTTAATAGCACTAAGTCGGTTATGAAAAACTCTTTATGAAGAATAATAAGAAATGGCCCTCTTGTTCCACAACTTCTGAGCTGCGTTTGGGCGCACGGGCTGGCAGCTTATTAAAGTGGGATCAAGTGTCTTTAATATGCCTTCTGCAGCGGCTGTTTGGTGGATCTGCCTCATTACCAGCCGGCTAGCCCCAGCTGCCTCCGTCTCCCCAGCTCTCCCCCTCAGACACAGGGGACAGGGGAGTGGGAGGAAGCTTATGGGAGACACGCTGGGGAGGCAGAGGCTCTGTCCCACCGGCCTGACCTCTGAGAACTGCTTGCTGGGTGGCGACACCGTCTCCCATCCCTGCAGGCCCACTGGCCCAGGGGGCGGGAGTGGGGATACGGGGCAGGCTGCTGTCCCAGAAGGTGTACCTGCATCCCCGAATGGTGGCCCCCTCTGGGAGCATCTCCTACGTCCTCTGTGGGTCTGAAGTAACCACACCCTTTCCTTCCCTCACTGCCTTCTTGGACCAGGAGAGGGGAGCCCGCACGGCAATGCTGAGCCAGGAGAGTGAGGATGAGGATCGGTGCCCGACACCAGTGCTTCTCAAACTTGGCTGTGCACACGAATCCCCTGGGTTCTTGTTAAGTGTGATGCTGATCCAGGAGGCCTGGGGTGGGCTGGATTCTGCATTTCCAACGAGGTCCCAGAGGATGCAGATGCTGCTGGTCCACGGACCACACTCTGAGAAGCAGGGTCCTATGTGCCTCTCAGGGAAGGACAAAAGAATGTCACCTTGATGGCCAAAGCTTTAAGCTCACCAAGGGCAGGGTCAGCATGTCCCTCAGACTGAGAGCTCCCCAAGACAGGAGTGCTGGTGTCTGCTGTTCCCATTGCCTCCTGAAGGTGCACAAGCCCAGGCCCTGCTCACAGGGCTGCCTGATCTGTGAGAAGGAGAGGAAGGAACGCTAACAGTTATCGAGCACCTATGATGTGCCAGACACTTTCTATGATCGTCACTACAGCTAGCAATGCAACTATTATCCCCATTCTAGAGATGAGGAAACTGAGGCCCAGAGAGCACAGCCATTTGCCCAAGGACATCTGGCTAGTAGGTATCAGATCCAGCCTCTGACCCTAGGTCGGTAGGTCTCTCAAACCCTGCTTTTCCACCAGAGGAGAGCAAAGAACCCCTCACACTGTCCTCTCCACCTCTCCCCCAACAGCTGCCTCCAAGGGGAGTGAAGACATCAGTGCAGGGAGTGGTGGGCCAGCATCTGTACATCTTGGAGCATCCTCTCCCTGGTGGATCCCCAAACCCTTTACCAACATTAGTTGCCACTACAAACACGTCTCCCCACCTCTCCAAGACGCTCGGGGTACATGACACGGAACCGTCGATTGCAGACAGATTTCAAGGCATGAGGTAGTCAAGGAGGTGCCTTGTTTAAAGATCAGCCAGGCAGCTGGAGTCCAAGAGGAAGGAGGGCTTTGCAGCAGCCTCCTTGCTCCAGGTGCCAGTGGAATGAAGGTGATAATAGTAGTAGCAGCAGTCAAAGCTAATGTTTGTTGAGTGCTTACACCTCACATGTATTATCTCTTTTCTCACAATAACTCTAACGTATAACTATTTTCTTCCCCACTTTCAGATGAAAGACCTGAGAGTCAGAGAGGTTAGGTGATTTGCTTGAGGACACATTGCTAATATGAACCTGAGCTGGGCTTTGTACCCAGGAAGTCTGGCTTCAGGGCCCATGTATTTCACTATGCTTCACAGAAATCCTTGAAGCTGAAAGCGGTTCATGGAAAATCTCTGCCTATGTTGAGAACCACAGAACCACAGAATGGTAGGGCTCGGAAGGGGTTACAGAGCACGGAGTACCACATTCTCATTTTATAGATGGGTAGACTGAGGCTGGTGGGGGGTGCACTTGACCAAGGTCACACAGTAAGTTCATGGGGCTCAAACCCAAGTCTCCGCTCATCCAGCCCAACTGCAACCCTGGGAGTCTCACCGTGATGCTCCAGGGGTGCGGTTATGCTCAGGTAGGCTGCTGTCTTCACCTGGGAAAGCCAGACAACAGATGTCCCATGCTTAGCACAGACCCTGGTACATCGGCATTCAGGGACCGCGAGTCATTACATCCTTGTGGTTCATACTATCTCTCCACCATCCTGGTTTTGGGGTGGCATCCCACGCCCGTTCCAGGTCCAGGCCCCCAATCTCCCTAAGGAGCTGGTCCAAGGCAGCCAGCATATTGCCAAAGTGTGAGAAGTCAGCTTTTGAAAGGAGAGCCCTGAGCCCTCCTAGGCATTTCTATAAGATTCTCGGCTGTGCACTTCAAAAGAGGGCTTGCCGGCACTCCCATTCATTAGCGGTGAGATGTAAATCGATGCTACTTCTTTGGAGGGCGATTTGGTGATAATACCAAGATTTGAAATGCGCAAACCCTTTAACTCATCCATTCCATAGCTAAGAGTTTACCACATAGACTCATTCTTATATTTGCATTCAAGATACACACACAGAGAGAAAAATATTTAGGTGGCGCTATTTACGACGGCAAAAAAGTAAAAATGACCAGAATGGCCACGGATGGGGAACTGGTTAATAAAAGCTAGTTCATTTGTGCAAACAAATGCCTCCTGGTTCACGGTGGCGAGCTGACCGAGCCCAACTCTGGAGCCCAGCTTTCTGGGTCTCAATCCCTGATCTACTGCTGCCAGCTCTGTGAACCCGGGCAAGTGACTTAACATCTTTGGACCCATTTCTTTATATAATAAAGGTGATAATAGGACCTGCTTCAGAAGGTTTGGAAAGATTAAATCAGTCGCCACATATTAATCATTTGGAAGAACACTTGACCTAGAATAGGGCTCAAAAAATGGACACTTACTAAGATTGTGGCGCCGTTGAAAAGAAGGATGGAGCTGGATGTACTGATTTAGAAAGATCTCCAAGGTACATTATTCAGTAAAAAAAGTTAGGCCCAGAATGAAGTAAAAAAGATCATTTCGTGTAAATTTTTAAAACTAGATATAAATTATGCTTTTCTCTAATGTTTTAGTATTCTAACCATTTGTGCATATTCACTTTTATTTTTATAAATGTTCAAAAAATAGTATCCAGGCTATGGGAATTAAGGGCCTCTTTTGTTTTCTTCCTTGTATTTTTGTGTATTAAGAAGTCTAATACATGTATAATGTGTACTCTTTTATTTTTAAATGTGGTAAAAAACACGTAACATGAAACTTACATCTTAACCATTTCTAAATGTTCAGTTCAGGAGTATTAAGGATGTTCACATTGTTGTGCAACCAATCTCTAGAATTTTTTCATCTTGCAAAACTGAAACTCTGTACTCATTAAACAACAACTCCCCGTTCCCCACTCCCCCCAGCCCCTGGCAACCACTATTCTATTTTCAGTCTCTATGATTTTGACTCCTCTAGATACCTCATATAAGTGGAATCATACAGCATTTGTTCTTTTGTGTCTGGCTTATTTCACTGAGCATAATGTCCTCAAGGTTCATCCATGTTACAGCATGTATCAGAATCCCCTTCCTTTTTAAGGCTGAATAATATTCCACTGGATATATAGACCACATTTTGGTTATCCAGTCATCTGTCGATGGACACTTGGGTTGCTTCCACCTTTTGGTTACTGTGAATAACACTACTATGAATATGGGTGTGCAAATATCTCTTCGAGTTCTTGCTCTCAGTTCTTTTGGGTATATATTCAGAAACGGAATTGCTGGGTCATACGGTGTACACAGATGGTCCCCAACTTAAAACGGTTCAACTTAACTTCTAGACTTTACGATGGTGCAAAAGCGATATGCATTTAGTAGAAGTTATACTTCAAATTTTGAATTTTGATCATTTCCGGGGCTAGCAACATGTGGTACGATCCTCCCTTGTGACACTGGGCAGTGGCAGCCAGCTGCAGCTCCCAGTCACACCCACAATCACGAGGGTGAACGACCAATACACTTACAACCATTCTGCACCCAGACAACCATTCTGTTTCTCACTTTCAGTCTTCAACAAATTACGTGAGATATTCAATACTTTATTATAAAATCAGCTTTGTGTTAGATGATTTTGCCCAGCTGTAGGCTAATTTCGGTGTTCTGAGCATGTTTAAGGTAGGCTAGGCTAAGCTATGGTGTTCCGTAGATTAAGTGTATTAAATGCATTTTCAACTTACAATGGGTTTATCAGCACATAATCCCCTTGTAAGTTGAGGAAGATCAGTACACTTTTTTGAAGTCCTGCTTTGTAGCTTGTCTGAGGCTGACGGAGCCCACCGCCTTCCCTGGAGAGAAGCAGCCAACAGCTCCAGCCTTGGAGAGAAAATTGATCTTCCCTGGGGCCCTCATGGGGCAGACAGCTCTTACCACATTTCCTGAGAATTGAGAGTTGTCCGAAAGTTCTTAAATCATTCAGGAACATCTGAAAGACACTTTTCTTTGGGTTTTGAATGTGCTTTGGGGCTAACATTGGGCTGGAAGTCTATCTAATGTTTGAGATGTCTGGCGTACTGGCCAACAATGCAAATGGAATGAAGCTATGTTGGGGGCTTCAAGGCAGCAGCAGCCTCCTCCCTCCCACTGTGACGCTGGGAATGGCCAGAGTTTTCCAGGCCGGGTTCAGACAGGTGCAAAAACTCACCCTGTGTAAAATTGGCTTGTTCGCTCTTTCTCTCTTTCAAAGAAGGCAAGGAAGAAAGATGTTAAATTAAGTGTTGAGTTCTCAAAATCCCTCTCTGTTTTTTCCTGGACTGTGGCTGAGCAGGTAGCACCCAGCTGCACGCTCGCTGAGCCGAGGTGGTAACCAGGAGTCAACACAGTCAGTCCCGAAATAGTTTCCCGGTCACCGGTCACTCTACATGCAAGAGGAGGGTTTATTGCACAATCCTGAGAGGCAAAGCCAGGGATGCGCAACAAGAATCCACGAGAAGCCTCCACTAGGAAGCTTGGGAGGGTCTTCCCAGGGAGCGCGGAGTGCCTTACATCAGGGCAGGCGGGCTTCAGATGTGGGGGGTGCAGGCAGGCGCTGGGGTTTGGGGAGCAGTGTGATGACTCAGTCTCCATCACCCAGGGCTGTTCAGGAGCAGCCTCCCACTCCTGCAGAGGATTTTGCCTGGGGGTCCTCAGAAATGCCATTTAATCTCAGCAGTTTGGGAGGAAGGGAAGAGAGACAGAGTATAGATGTGCTGAAAGGCCTCAGCTGGTCCCTGGGTTTGGCAGAGTGGGTGGCAGAGAAGGTGAAGGTCAAAGTTGGCTCAGTCCTAGTGGGCAGCTTTCACTCTGAAAAGACCTGAACATCTTTCTCTGGACCTTATCTTGCCCTTGCCCTCAGCAGCTTCTGTGTCAGTTATCAAATAATAGCATGAGGTGATGGAAGGAATTGGCCAGAGAGAGATGATGCTGATAGCGATCATGTTGGTGATGAAGACCATAGTAGCATCTACCTACTGTTTACTTTGTGCCCAGCAACAACATGTTTGTGGTCCAACCCGGAAGGCAGACCGGACCAGAGATAATCGTAACCCAGCATGCAAGGTGCTGTAATAGGGGACACGTGAGGTGGGCTGTGGAGGCGCAGAGCCAGGGACCTGACCTGAGAATCTGACCTGGCTCCCCCTGAGCCAGCAACATCTTGGCTTGGCTTTGAGGATGAGTAGGAGGGAATCAGGGGAAGACCAGATGGGGGTGGAGCAGAGTGGATCAGGCAGATGGGTCTGCACCCCGCTGCTGCTGCGTCGTGGAGAATAGACGAAGCGGGTAGGAGGGGAAGCATGGAGGCCAGTGAGGAGGCAGGGGTAGTTGTCCTGGACAGAGATGACTGTGACCCACACTCAGTGGATGGCTGTGGGCATGGAGAAAAGAGGATGCATTTGATATTTAGGAGACCGAATTGACAGGGCTCGGTGATGGATGGGACACAAGGAGTCAGGGAGAGAGGCGTCAAGGATGATAATAGTGAACATTGATTGAGCACATACTGTCTACCAAGTCCTGTTCTAAGCATTCTGCATGTATCATCTCATTGACTCCTCACCACACCCCTAGGATGCAGGTGTATTATTGCCCCATTTTACAGATTAGGAAAATGAGACTCAGAGAGGTTAAGCAACTTGCTAATGGTCACAGGGCAGGGAGTGGTGGAGCTGAGCTACAAACCCAGGGGCCTGACTGCCCAGCCCAGGGCCTTAACCCTTAATCGGTGGTGCCTTCCTTTTCTGGATTTTGGAGGAGATGCCATTTATTGAGACAGAAAACAAAAGTAGGGAGAGTAGACTTAGGGACAAAGATGAGTTCCCTCTGGGGTGTGTTGGTTTTGGGACACCTTAGGAGAGTCAAATATTCAGGTATGGAGAAAGGAGTCTAGAAAAGGCATCTGCCTTTGACTGATAAACCTAAGAAGGCATAATGGAAGAAGAGGTGATACCAAAGTCCTTGGCCATAAAATGTGAGAAAGAAGGAGGGTGATACAGGCAGAGAACATTCCATTGAACACAACCTCTAGGGCAGAAATTCTTAAACAGGGGTGCAAATCGGAACCATCTGGGGTTGGAGGAAAGCTTTAAAAAACGCAGCCCAAGCTCTACATCAGAGATTGGGGTGGAGCCCAGCCTTACATATTCTTTAAAGCTCCCCTAGAGCCTAAAGGCCCCTTTGGAGACCCCTTCTCCCTGGCCAGTCTCCTACAAAACCAGCCTCTTATCTTGCCTGGTCTATCTGCCCCTTTCCTATTGATGTTGCCTTTCAGACATGGGATCCAGCTCCAGAGTCTAAAAATCCTCCTGGAGTTCATCTCATAATGTGTACCCAGAGCCTGTCCTCAAATAAGCAAACACCCTGCAGAGGGAGGGGACCCTGACCCTGTGAACCTGGAGAGCAGGCAGCAGGCTTTTGAAAGTAACTTAAGGCTTAGGTGACACCACGGTGACACTTGTCTCCCAAAGGTGTCATGTACTTGGAAAACAGCACATCTCTCCTGCTCCCTGAAGGGAAATTTGTTCTGGAAAATATCTGGGTATGTAGAGCTAGTCAAGGGAGAGACGGGGCAGTGACTTGAGAGCTTGAGCTCTGGGGTCAGATGGACCCAAGTTTGCCTTCCTGCTTTGTCACCACTAGTTGTGTGAGCTCAGGCAAGTTATGACTCAATTTCCCCACCTGTAAAATGGATGTAAGATTTCTCCTGGTTTCAACAGGAAGCTGTATTAGTCAGCCACTGCACACAATGCTGCATAACGAACGACCCAATGGCTTAAAGTAGCAATCACTTGTCCTCACTCACATGTCTGCGGGTTGGCTGGAGTAGCCTAGTTTAGCCTGAGCTTGGCTGGGCTTGGCACCAACTGCAGGCGGAGTCTGGGTTTGCTCCATCTGTACATGTCCTCTTCCTGGGGCCAGTGGACTGCTCCAGGCATGATCTTCACGACACGATGGCAGACTCACAAGAGGGTACGCAGAAACAGGTGATGTCTCTAAAGGCCTAGACTTGGAACTGGCACACTGTTACTTCCACCCATTCCACTGGCTAAAGCAGGTTCCTAACTGTACCCAGAGTCACTGGGATGGGAAATATACCTTGCCTCTAACGGAAGGGACTACAGAGTTATATGGCTAAGGGCATGGATCAAGAATTAGGAACAATAATACAATCCACCAGAGAAGCCACTGGAGAGTTTTCAGTAATTTGGCACTGATTCTCAACTGGGGGCAATTTTGCCCCCAGACCACCCCGAGGACATTTGGCACTATCTGGAGATATTCTTGGTGGTCATGACTGGGGATGGGTACTACTGGAATCTACAAGCCAGGGACGCTGCTAAACATCCTATAATGCACACACCAGCCCCCATAGCAAAATATTATCCAGTCCAAAATGTCAACGAGAAACCCTACAATAGAGAGAGATCTTCATATTTATGCGTCATAGTCATGTTTCTGGCTGCTGAGCTGAGAGCGGTCTGTAAGGGGGTGGGGAAAAGAGAGAAGCAGGCTGTTGTTTCCTCCCCCATCCCCTTTCTCTTCCTCCTCCTCCTCCTCCTCCATCTTCTCCCGATGAGATTATAACCACATCTCTGCTGGACTGGCTCTATCCCAGCCTGCCACTCTCTGGGGATGCCAGGTTAGAGATGAGTTTGATCACCCTCCATACAAACACAGGATGAGAACTAACAGGACAAGACAAGCTTCTTCCCCTCTTAAGTTCCCATATCATGCCCTGGGTGCACGCAGTACTGACAAACAATTCAAATCTCTAGGGATCTATCCGCGTGCTATTCTGAACTGGGAAGCTGGAATGAGAGCTGGTTAGGCACACCATTTAAAGTAGAACAAGCTGGTTTGGTGGGTAGGAGGCAAGTCCTTGGGGAAAGAGCCAGAGGCATGTGGGGAAGAGCTGTTCCTAACACCAAGTTCAGAGGGCCAGGGTCAAAACTGAGAAATGCAGCTGAGGTCTGAAGGCGAGAAATGCTGGCTCAGAGCCAGAACTGCTCTGGAGCACGAGGGAGGGGGCTGTGGGCAGGTTCTGGGTGCAGCTGTAGATAGGGTGGCCCTAAAAATACAAATGCCCTACTCCAGACCACTGAGCGGAAATCTCTAGAAGTGAGTCCCTCAAGTCTATTTTTTGAACACACTCCTTGGGTGATGCTGCCATGGCTAATCCAGGCATGAGCATTCAGGAACCACGAGTGGAGACCCTGGACTCACCCTTGCTGGAGACACCTCACCCCTCTCTGCCCCGACATCTCCCCCTGAGCCAGTCCCAGCACTAATCCCTCATGCCCTCCTCCATTGTCACCCACCATCTCCCCTGTCCCCAGGTCCTTCATAGGACAGGCAAGGAGCCTCCAGGAGAGCTGTCAGCTCTGCTTAAGGAAGAGGAAACTGCGCCTACTACTTCCCACCAGCTTGAGTCATTCTGCTGAGGATGGCTCATCTGTCTGGTTTTGGAGTAGACAAGCTCATCAGAGCAGATCCTCCCTCACCAGAGTAGATCCTGAGATTGGGCCCCTGCATCAGTCCAAATGAGAATACAATTCACAAGAAAACAAAACTCCTCATTCTAACAGTCCCTCAATCTTTCTCTCTGAGTGGCTGAGCTCGTGGACACCATAGCAGGTCGCCCCTGACCCTGAGGCCTAGGACTGATCCTCATCTTAGCTAGGGGGTTTGTAAGGAGCCTTGGACCAGTGTCAGGTGACCTGACAGTATCAGTGACCTTTTACCAGGTAAGGGGTCTCCTGCCTTGGCCCTAAAATCAAGCCACTGTCCAGTTCTCCATATTGACAAGGGGCTCTGCCAGATCCTTACTCTTAAATTGCCTACACAACATTTGAGTTCCTCCAAAACTTGCTCTTTGCATCTCTTCCCTTTCCAAGCTCCAAATAGCAGCCATCCTGGCCAATGTAGAGGTGTTGATTGACAGACCAAAGTCCTGTAAATTAGTCCTGCTTAATGGTTCAGATGGTCCACATGTTGGCCCACATTCCTGGGACCACCAAGGATTCGGCTGCCACCTATGTGGGCATCAGAAATCCATGTGAGGTTCCAACTTCCCACCTGGCCTGTTCTAAAATTGGCAAGCGGGCCCAAGTAGAGTCTTCACTAGCCAAGTTTCACCTTCCAAGAGGATTGATGGCAGTTGCCCCCAAGGGACCCTGAGAGGCATCTCAGAAGTTGGCACCAGCATCATCAGCATCATTGTCGTCACAGATGTATTAGTTTTCTTACTGCTGCTGTAACAAATTACCACAAACTCAGGGGTTTAAAGCAACACAAATTTATTCTCTTACAGTTCTGGAGGTCAGAAGTTTGAAATGAGTCTTATGGGGCTAAAATCAAGGTGTTGGCAAGGCTGGCTCCTTCTGGAGACTCCAAGGGAGAATCTGTTTTCTTACCTTTTCTAGATTCTAGAAGCGACCTGCATTCCTTGTCTTGTGGCCCTTTCCTCCATCTTCCATGCCAGCAGCGTAGCATCTTCTCTCTCAGGCTTTGCTCCTTACAGTTTCCATCGTCACATGGACTGCTTCTCACTCTGATTTCCCATCTCCCATTTATAGGGACCCTTGTGATTACATCAGGCCCTCCCAGATCACCCAGGGTAATCTCCCCATCTCAAGATCCTTTACTTAATCACATCTGCAGAGTCCCTTTTACCATTTAAGCAACATTCACAGGTTCTGGGATTAGGACAAGGACATCTTTGAGGCCATTATTCAGTCTCCCGCGATGGGTACCATTTGCTGAGCACTAACCGTATTGCAGACTCTGCTGAGTACTTCCATACACATTAACTCATCATGTTCCGCCAACAAGCCTATTTCCCCTGATTTGCATAGGAGGAAATGGATGCTCGAAGAGGTTAGGTAACTAATTCAAGGAAGTGGTGAGGCTTGGATCTGAACTCCAGCTCTTTGTGATAACAAAGCTGTGCTCTGAAACTACATGATGCTGCCTCTCCATAGTGCTCCCCTTCTCTCATTCTATCTCACTTTCTGATTATGGCATTTCAAGTCGTCTCCTCGTCTGCTACCTTGCCTCCCTTCCAGACTTGCAGGGAATGGAGCCAAACTTCCACCCACAACAAGAAAAGAAGTCACCAAAGGAGACCCGACAAGCTTCTCATTCACATCATGCTTTTTGTGAGGTGTCCACCTGGCCCTCCAAGCCACACCTCTGTTCCCAGGCCAGCCTTCTCTCACGTGGAGGAAAGACAGACCATCCACTTTCTTTCTCCCGCGATTCCTCCAAGAAGAAGGCA
The DNA here is from genome assembly GCF_020826845.1 of Diceros bicornis minor. Taxonomy (NCBI): domain Eukaryota; kingdom Metazoa; phylum Chordata; class Mammalia; order Perissodactyla; family Rhinocerotidae; genus Diceros; species Diceros bicornis. The sequence continues at coordinate 35,324,134 of NC_080752.1, read as the reverse complement.
GAGGAGGAACTATTAGGAGAAATGAGACCAGGGGCCTTGGGCATGCCAGCCCCTCGCAGCCAATACGGAGATGCCAATGACCTCGACTGGGTTGGTCTTATCTCTGGGGCTGCGGTCACCTCATTGTCTCTGCAGCCTGGGCTCACAAGCTATTTCCGTCTCTGGATCAGATATGGGCCCACGATTTATTGATTGTAATAAACATTGCTTAAGATGCACTTAAGCCACACAGCTCACTCACCATTTAAATAAATCCCAGCCTGGGGGCTGATGGAGTCCTCTGTAACACGGAGTGTGGGGTTAGAAGGAATCTGGATGCTGGGCGGGGAGCCACTTGGCTGAATGGATGGGCTCATTTGCAGCCAGAGAATTAAGCCTCATCTGCCCCCCACACATGCGTCCTTATTGCCCTATTAGTTATTTCTTAAGAGGGTCTTGCCAAGGTGCCGCTGTGGGCAGAGGCTGCTGGAGCCCATTGGAAACCCCCCTGTCCTCCTCTGCACTTCTCTGGCATCTTATGGGCAATTTTTTCCTTAAGAGAGCCACCGTCTTTGTCTTATTCTCTTTCCTGCTCTAGGGAAATGCAGCTGCCTCTGAGATGAAGCATCTCGGCTCCTTTTTGCACTAAAGGATCTCCAAGTAGGTCAGACAGGCTTATACCCAGCAGCAGGCTTTGAGGGATACCATCTGGGGAAAAACTGGATGCGTGTTCCTGTAAGGAGGGTTTTCCCTTTGTGTGGATGATAGGGTAGGAAGCAGGGCATGTACCGCCAAGGCAGGGCACCCTTTCACACGCTCAGTTCCCAGCTGGGATGTTACACACAGTAGGTGCTCTGTAAATAATGGTTGATGATACTGTAGTGATGGTGCTGGTGCTGGGAACAGTGCCGGTGCTGGCAGTCAAGGTCACAGAGGGAGTGGTGACGATGATGAATGGAGATCACTGAGAGCTGACACGTGATTTTTTTTACCTCTGTATACCCAGTGGCTGCAAGAGCACTTGACACTTAATAGAGGCTTTGTAAATATTTGCACTGAATGAATGAATGGACAAATTATGGTGGTGCTGATGTAGGTGGTGGGGTGGTAAGGGCAGGCATGGTGTGAGTGACGTGGAAATGACATCTATGAAAATGATGTGACAAGGGTAGGAGTGGAGCTAACAGTGGCTGGGATGATGTTGAATGGTGGAGTGTGATGGTGGTGTTGGTAGCAGCAATGCTGAGTTGGCTCATTCAGGTTGCAAGGGATGTAGACATGACTGGGGTTCCTCAGGAGATGGGAACTCATCCCAGCTACTGCTGGACCAGGCCTCATGGAAAATGGAGCTTTGCTCAGGAGTTGATGCCTGACACACCACTCTTGATTCCTGCTCTCAAGGATTCCATCGTCTCCTGGCTTCAGCTCCCAGATTTCTCTCCATATTTTTTCGGCCATGTCTGTTTCTCTCCATTCCCTGAGTGTCTGTCTGTCTCTGCCTGCCTGTCTGTCTATACGTCTCTCTCTCACACACACACACACATTTGTGATAGGCAGGAGCACTCAAAGCTGGATGGTTCAATCAGGAGGATTTGTGCTGTTCAGTTAATCGTCACCTCAAAGGAGAGGATAGAGTGGTGTTCCCAGTGCCTGCTCTGGAGTCAGACAAGTCTGGTTCAAATCCTGATGTTAGGCAAGTTGCTTAACCCTCCTGAGTCTGTTTTCTGCATCTGTGAAACGGGCATGATAATAACAGCACCGGCCTCAAAGGATGGCTGTGCAGATAAATGAGGTCATGTGGTGGAGGGCCCGGTGCAGTGCCCAGCATACAGGATGTGCTCAATGCGAGTCTGTTGGGATTCCCAGGTTGGGGCTGAGCCCTTAACCCAAGTCACCTCATGGGCTTTCCATCAGTCTGTGGGTGGCCTTTGTTCAGCCTTGACCCTGGATCCAATAGGAAATGACCAAATGTGGGACTGTGTGTTGCAAAGCACAGCACCCTATGTAAATGGAACCTCCTGAGCCAGGTGCAGGGCAGGCACTCTGTGGGCAGCTCGTGTCTGTGTGAGGGAGGTGTCTGGTTCCGAGAGAGAGGCTGGCTGCAAGCCGGGAGACTCAGGGAAGATACAAGAAGAAGCCGTAGCTTTGACATTCCGCACTAGACTGATGATGACTAGGAGGAAGAGGATGATAAAGACAAAAGCTAAATAATCATAAAGTCTGGTATTTATTGAGTTTGACTCTGTGCCAGGCACCTGTGCTAAGTACTTTATTTGTATTAACTCATTGAATTCTCATGCTAACACAACGGGGTGCGTATTTTTATTATTTCTATTTGCGAAGGAGAAAACTGAGGCTTGGAGAGGTGAGCAAGGGCTCTCACCAGGACAACAACATAAAGCAGGGAAGGGGCTCTTGCCCAAGACTCGCAGGAGCTCCTTCAGGGTCAGCTGCCCTGCCCTCTGTTCCCAGGCAAGGCAGCCTCTCCCAGAGGCCAGGCTGGAGGACAGACCCTCCAGAACTTCCTAAACTCTCTTGCTTCGGAAACTTTATGCTGCAAAATGGGGAAACTGATGACCACCTTGCAGCGTCCAGATGAAATGGGATCACATCTGTGAACACACCTGGCATATACCAGATGCTCAGCGAGAGACACTTTCCACTGTGATGAAGGTGCCCTGGAGATCATCATGCCCACACTTCTTAGAGCACAGATGGGAAGCGCGGGCAGGATCCATGGTCCAGAAAGGGAAGGTCATGGAGCAAGTTGGCTTGGCCCAGGTCTTCTGACCACCGTGCCCCCACCCAACTATTTTATTCCTAGTTCCGCTCAGTTCAACAAGCTTTGATTTCTCTCTGCTATGTCCAGCACTTTCCCAGTCATTTTGAGGGTGGTAAAAGGAAGCAGAGCCGTGTTGCTGGCTCTTGACATCTGAGGCTGGATGTGCACAAAGGTGCTACTAGGTGGCACCAGGCGGCCTGGACACAAGTCTGAAGTTGAGCAGGCCTGACTGTGCCAACGGTCAGTAAGTCAGGCAGAAGTGAGGAGCAGGTGAGGGAGGGGTCTTGCAAACGTGGCAGTGGAGAGGTCCTCAGCTGGCCTTTCTGCCTGCTGCTGCTGGCCCAGAAGAGGAGCGAGCTGAAGATGCCATGGGTGCATCCCACTGGAACCTAGGAAGGAGGATGAGAGAGGAGAGACATGAGGCACCAAACAGGTGTTAGCCTGAAGCCCAAAACCTGAGGCCTCAGTGGGGAGTCTCGGAAGAAGCAGGGTTCACTAAGGGCTAGAGTTGACCTAGGGAGCTTCCTGGGCTGTAAAGGATGAATAGAGTTGGATAGAACAGGAATCCAAGGAGATGGGAACAGCTAGAGCTAAATCAGAGACAGGAATGCGCAAAGCAGTTCTGAGGGAGAGGCACCAAGACAGCAAAGATATGGTAATGTTCAGGGAGCAGAACAGGCTTGGCGCTGTCCACGGTCCTGAAAAGAGTGGCCTGGAGTGGCAGAGACCCCTGCTCATGGACTTGATGATAATCTAGATGGGGTAGGGACGGTCTATGTGAAGAAAGACCGTATGCAAATCCATAAATAATAGAGTCTCCTGAAGAGGTGAAGAGGGCTATGAAACAAGCTCAAGCTCGTAAGGGGCCAAAGAGAGACAGAAGGTTATTTCATTTGGTCGTCTCATATCTCTAGGGGGCAGGTACTGCCATTACTACCCCTTTTCTACAGATGAAGAAACTGAGGCTCAGAAAGTTTAAATAGTTCATTTCTAACTGTCTCTTAAAGCAGGATTCAAAGACAAGTGGGGGGAACCCAGGCTCTTACCACTCACCATCTCATCTGGTCTTAGGTTGTGTTTTCCCAGAAGGAGCCCCTGAGACAAGGATTTGAGTGCATGGAGTTTGTTTTGAAGGGGATCCTGGACACACTTGCAGGAACATGAGAGAATGAGACAGGGAAAGGAAGAGAAGGAAGCCAATTAAATGTGTTATGAAGCAGGTTTCTGCTGTAGGCAACTAGGGCTCCAGCCCACTTGGGCACAGTGATCGAGAGTGGAGAACAGCCCTATGAGTTATTCTGACTGAGGGGCAAGGGAGCGGGGGTATTTATGCACCACCTCCCTTCAATCTTTGGTTGAGGGCTGCTCCCACCTCCAGCCTGCCCCTCTGGTGGGTGAGAGAGCTCTGGTACCCAGGGAAAGCCCTCCAGGATGCTGGCAGGTAGAAGCTGTTGGGTAGGCATGCACAGGAATGGTGAGCACCAAGAGAGATGGAAAGGGCACCAACAGCATCGGCCATCTCAACTAAACTACATAGTTCCAGGCACAATGAGAGGACAATTTCCAGAGGAAAGAAGATCAACAAAGACCACATAGTGGAGGAACTCAAGTGCCAAGCCAGGGAATTTTAACTTTATCTTATATACCACTTGGATCCCACAAGCAGGGATAGAAAGGAGAAAGAAAAGAATGAAAGTAACCACCAAGAAAAAAGCATCCGCTATGAACAAAGAGCTTTAAATTCATCACATCGATTAAAGTTTGCGACAGCTTTGTGAGAAAAAAAAGCCCCTTTTTAGCTGAACAAACGGAGGCTCCGTTCTGGATTTTTTCCAAAGTCGCACAGCCTGCCATTGCAGAGCCTGGATTCGAACCCTGGACTCACTGAGCTCCTACACTCTCTATCACATTGTGCCCAAGTTAAGGAAACTGAGTCCTGGGGAGGCCTCGGAGCAAAGCCAGGGCCTCGCTGACTTCACTCCACATTCCCTTCACAGTGTGAATGTCAGCTACCTAAATAGCTTCAGTTATTTAGCTAAATTAATCCTCCGAGGAACTGCATAAATATAACTGGGAAGGCACACACATGCACACAGAGATGCATATATATTTAACACGTACGAGGGGTGCATCGCTGCGTGCCGATAAACAGCCTAATGACAAGGAATGGAAAGATATAAATACAAAAATTTATAACCAGGGGCTGTGTGTGGGGTGCCGACAGCATGGGAGCACATGAGGGCTCCTTCTGGGATGGGCTCAGGGGGTCAGGGAGGATTTGTGCGGCCCGTGCAGGAGAGAAAAGGCAAAGCTGCCCCAGGCATGTGCCCCGGCCACCAGGCGCATCCACACTGTCACACTCTGAGCTGGTGAACCCGACACCCACCATCCCCTTCACACTACCTCTCAGAGCCTCACTTTCCTCATCTGTTAAGTGGAAATAATAATAGATTTGTAAAGATGAAATGAAATAGCATGCATAAGGCATCTAGCATTTGTCAAATAAATGGATGGAGTCAGCGAGTGAGTGTGAAAAGTACAGCCGTATTGGGGTTTCTAGGAGGTTGGATTGTACCGATGAGGCCCAGAGGCTAACAACTCCTTCCCACCCGTCCCTTCACTCCCTCCATCAGAGTAAGGACCTGATTGGAAAACACCCTCCCAGTCAGGAATCCACAGCAGCTAGAGTTGTAGACTCTACTCTCTGCTAGCCCTGGACTAGCCAATTTATACGCATTGTCCCACTTCATCCTTCCAACAACTGCATGAGGACTTTGCTATTTTCACTCCCATTTTCAAGATGAGCCTTTCTAAGACCCCGAGAGGTGATGTGACTTGCCAAAGGCCACACAATTAGTGTCATGGGTTGGATTGTGTCACTCAAAAACTCACATGATGATGTTCTAAGCCCAAGGACCTCAGAATGTGACCTTATTTGGAAATAGGGTCATTGCAGATGTAATTAGTTGAGTTTGAACTGGAGGAGGGTGGGCCCCTAATCCATTATGGTGTCTTTATAAAAAGGGGAAGTTTGGACACAGATGTGCATACAAGGAGACCACCGTGTGACAATGAAGGCTGAGACTAGAATGATGGTTCTACAAGACATGGAACACCAAAATTTGCCAGCAAACACCAGGAGCTCAGGGAGAGGCCTGGAGCAGACTCTTCCTCATGTTTCTCAGAAGGAACTGATGCCTTGATGTCGGACTTCCGGCTTCCAGAACTGTGAGACAAATTTCTGTTGTTTAAGCCCAACAGTTTGTGGTACTTTTTTATGGCAGCCCCGGCAAACCAGTGCAGCTGGGAAACACTGAGCTAAGATTTTGAACCCAGGTCCCTCTGATTTCAGTGCCTGCCACTTCTCAATGTGCTGAGACGTCTCCTTCACCCAGGCCTGGCCTGTCCAGCCAAGGGGAGTTGGAGAGGACTAGCTGAGTGAATGCTTGGAGGAGGCAGGGCATGGAAGGAAGGGGGCTGCTGTAGGCGAGAGCTCTCCAAATACCAGCCCCACCCCAGCCAGGCTTCCTAATGAGAGAGTAAAGAGGATCCAGGCAGGTTCCCAGGGGTAGAGGCACAGCAGGGCTGAGCCTCTGCTGGCAGGGGAGCAAGAGGGCCTGTGCTGGCTGAGAACAGCCCATTAAGCCCACTGAGTCCTAAACTCCCTAAAATCTCCTGGCGGCACGGTGTCAGCTTTGAGAGGAAGGGCCGGCTGTGCCCGATACAATCCCGCTGCCTTGGCAGCTGCCCGAGCTGGGCTGGGCTGGACTGGGTGCAGGAGCAGAGAGGGACTGGGTTGGGTGAACAGGGACCGGGATCTGGGCTGCCCTCGAGTTGCCATGGTAACTGTGATCTTCCAGGTGCCAGCCAAAGGAGGCTGAAGTCTGAGGGGATTTGGCGAGGACAAGGGTGCCTGTAGGGGGCTGGGAGAGGGAAGGCCAGCATCTCCTGACTTGTCATGTTTAAAATCCCACAGCAGCCCTTTGAATGGGATATTTTGTCTCTCTTTTACAGGTGAGGAAACTGAGACCAAGAGAAGGGGAGAGCATGGAGTCAGGTCATACAGCCAGTGAAAGAAAGAGCCAGAATTAGAACCCGCCTTCTCTGTCTCCAGAGTCCCCACTTTTTCTTTCCGTCCCACCAGGCTGCGTCCAGGATTCAGCGAGGGTTTACTTTGAGGGCCAGCGAAGGGACGCTGGGGCTTCCAGCCTGGCTTCGGGGGAATAGGGACCTGGGAGTCAGCAGCCCCGTCTGCATTTTGAAGTAAACCCAAAAGTTTACTCGTGATAAAACTGCCTTGGCTCCCCAGGCTGCAGGCTAACACCCTGGACCGCCTCCGTCAGCCAAATTAGTCAGATGGATGAGGATAAAGATGTGGTCAAAACAAAGCACTCAATTTTTCGCATAGGCAAAGCCAGGGCTGTGCTGTGTGTGCCGGGTAAACCGGCGGTGACCGGAGAATGGACACAGCTGGAGGCTGGCGCATCCCGGCCGACTCTGCTTTTTGCCGATGGTGATGATCAAAAGCAAATGAGGAGGCCAGAGGCTGGGCTCCAGCCCCAGCTCCGGGGTCAGGTCTTTGATAAACATTGTGTATGACAGATCCTGCTGCACAGATGTGGAAAGCGGGGCAGAGTCAGCTTTCCAGGGCCACAATGACCCATGGGGGGAGGTGAGAATCCCTTCCAGCTCTGAGGTTCTGTCTGCAATAGCCAAGCAGCTGAAGTGGAGAGGAAGGATTAGACTTGCGCTTGTGGCTTCCAAAAGCTGAACTAGGACCTACGAATAGAAGTCACAGGGGGCGGTCCGGTGGCGTAGCGGTTAAGTTCACACACTCCGCTTCAGCAGCTGGGGGTTCACGGGTTCGGACCTACACACCACTCGTCAAGCCATACTGTGGTGGCATCCTATATACAAAACAGAGGAAGACTGGCAACAGATATTAGCTCAGAGCCAATCTTCCCCATCAAAAAAAAAAAAGTCACAGAATTGTCCATTTGGTCACCATCAAAACAAAACTATGTGAGAGTCTGGCTTCTTAGGAATGGGCTTGCTCTGCAAGTGGTGAGTTCCCTGTCTCTGGAGGCATTTAAGCAAAGCTGAAGGAGGTGTGCTATGCTAGTCACTTCCAACTCTATGCCCAGGGAGTAGGGTGCCTTGCCATTCTCTAAGGATGGATTTTCTTCCCAATATGATCAGATCTGGAGCCAGAGGTAGGGAGAAGTCAACAGAGTTACAGAGTAACACCCCACCAGTGTTCATTCGTAGTCCCTACCCTACCCTCGTGCCTCCCACTCCCCATCAGAGGGGAGAAGGTGGCCTGGGGCTCCCCTCAGAGAAGCCCCTGACCACATCCTGTTGACCTTCAGTTGTAAGCTCTTGGAAGGCAGATACACTGGACCTGCTTATGGTGCCAATTTGGAGCAGAGGAAGACCTTCACAAAAACATCATGTCTTGTGTTATGAAAATAGTCCAATAATTAACACGCAAGTTGCTTTTGTTTTAATGGCACGTCTATTCACACCACACGATGACCACACACCATGTGATTCAAGGCTTGAGTGGTCCTGAAAGCAAATAAGAGGAATTTTATGTCCTGAAGGGACAGATAATGTTGATGCTTATGGTGAGGATCTGACAATGGTGATGAGTGTCGTGAGAGGTAAGCAGGTTCCTGGGGGAGTGCGTGGGGGCTCAGCATAGTCTGAGCTGATCAGGAAACATTCCAAGGGAACTGATTCCAGAAAGGAGTCATGACTGATGTGTAGGACGTACCCAGGGCCAGGAGCGTGGAGACACTGATGATGAAGAAAAAGAACAGGTGACGTCAGACCAGATCTTCACTTTTTCTTTTTCATCTCAGAGCCTTCCTTCCCTCATCTCGAATGTGATGATTCTCATTCTCCCGGCGGCCCCTCTAATACCTGGCTGAGAGGACCCCTCCCTCCTCCTTTGTGCCCACTACCCTATGCGCACATGTTCCCATGGCTGTATTGAAAGTGAATTAACTTTTATAATAACCTTTAGTCTACAAGAACGCAAACTCCTCGAGGGCCGGTGCCCATGCTAATTATTGATTGTGAGGCCAGCCACAGCCCTGGCAAACCTAATTACTAATCAGAGGCATGGAAGGATAGAAATGGTGAGGTCTTGAGAGGTGGGTAAGAAGACAGATCTTGGAGCTGCCTCCAGAAACCCACCTCTGCCCCCTGCTGGCTCTGTTCTCTTGGGCAAGTTATGAAATGCTCTGAGCCACACTTTCCTCACCTGTAAAATGGGATAATAAGTAGCAATTACCTCATGTGGTTTATTGATAATATTTATTGAGTGCTTCTAATAAAGACTGTGCACCAGTATAATGTCTTTTTTCCTCATGATGAGATAAGGCAGGTGTTAGTACTCCCCCATTTCACTGATGAAGTAGTGAGTGTCAGTTACCTGGGCAAGGTCACAGAGCTGGAGTGGAGGGGCTGGGATTCAGAGTCAGGTCCTTGGAGTCTGTGTTTCTCAGCCCTCTGACCCTGGTATCTGTGAGGATAACGTGACATCACACAGCGGAATCGATTCCAGAGGGCCTGGTGTTACCTCTTCTTCTTCTTCCTCTTTGCCTTCATCTTTGACTTCTCTGAAGTCCTATCTTCCTCCATATTACTATTATCATCATTATAATTAATAAATATGCTCTGTAATCTGATGAGGAAGAAGATAATGTCCAACCCTTTTATCTGTAGCTAAATGATCGTGGGGTCTGAGCATCTGATACAGTGCATGGCACACAGTTGGTATTGGCACATTTGCATTGAATAAAAGAATGAATGAGAGAATGACTTACGGTCCCCATAGTGGAGCCTAGGAAAGATATGCCAGGGGGCAGGGAGCACAGGGCACCCTCAGAGCCTCCTCCCCACTTGTGTGGGCCTCAAGGGACGTGCTTCTTAGAGACCCCTGATCTGTTCTCTTGGAGGAGTCATGCAAGTTCTCTGGGCCATACTTTCCCCACTGATAAATGGGATCATAATTAGCACCCACTTTATATGGTTGCCATAATAATATTTACTGAGTGCTTTGGATAAATATTGTGCACAAGAATGATCTCTTTATTCCTGGAAAAACGAATCATCAGGATTTCTCTGTCCTGTTCTCACTGAGGCAACCACCAAAACCCAGGGCCCCAGGGTGCGGCCACTGCTGCCAACTAGCTCCGAGGCAGAAACACCATTTCCAGGTCCAAATGCTCTCATCCTCAAAGAGCGGAACAAATCCCACAGGGGCACTGATTGAAACCATTACGGATTCGCGGAGACAACACGCTGGCTGGGAATGGGAGTCAGCTGCCACTGTCTATTTCCATAAGGTAATAATAATGCGTGCCTTTGCTTTATGAAGTAGAATTTGTCACGGCCGATGAGCCGTAAAAATTGCCGGGTGGGGGAAATGAAGAAAGGGAAAAAAACTATAAATAAATTTGTAATTTTAACAGGGATTACCATGTAATTGAGAGGGGAAGACAGCTAATGGCAGAGGCAAGGGCCAGCTCAACCCCCATCATCTTGGCTCCAAGACGAAGCTGAGATGCTGAAGCAGAATCGTTCTTAGGAAGTTCTGGAAGGAAAAGTTGGCAGGCACAAAGCCCAAGGAGCAGACCCAAGGAGAAGGAGGAGAGAATTCATTTGGGAACTATTCACTGAGTGCCTACTAGATACGCCTGGCGTGGGAGGGAGGACACAATGGGAGTTGCTCTTATGGCCTATCGTGAGGCGCCATGATGGATTTTAAACAAGAGAACGACATGATCAGTTTTCTGCTTGAGGAAGCTCCCTCCGGCTGCTACATGCAAAATGGATTGGGAGGGGCAAGAATGAGGATAGGGAGATTAGGAGACCACTGCCATGATTAGGTCTGAACGAGGGGTGGCCTGATTAATACAGAGTAAGAGCAGGTGGAGAGAAGGGAGATTGTCCAGGGGTATTAAGAAGTGGAGGATATAGGGGCTGGTAATGGATGGGTGTGATAGCACAGAAAGAGTCAAGTGTGACGGCCAAGGTTTCTGGCTTTGGCAACCTGGGTGGGTGATGGCACCCTCACTAAGATGGTGGGATGTTTAGCTCAATCTTTGCCCGATTGCACCTGAGAGAACTATAAGACATCCCAGTGGAGAAGTCCAGTGGTCGGCCAGTCAGGAGGGCGATCTGAGCCGGCATGGAGGTGGGAAAGTTGCCTAGAGAAAAATGGTCATTGAAGCCGGGGAGGGGGGTGGGTGAGTGAGCGAGCCCGGGAGGAGCAAAAGGAGGAAGGAGGGAGGATGTCCAAGACCAGAGTGTGGGGAAGATTGACGTTTAAGGAGTGGGCGGAGGAAAGGGGCTAATGGAAGAGACGGAGGAGGAGGGCCAGAGAGAGAGTAGGAAAGATAAATAGAGCGTGGTGCTGGCAGAGTGAAGGCTTGTGCTAGCCTGGCCCCTTATGCCCAGAGAGGGTGTCTGTGGGACATTTGGCCAGGCCATGGTTGCTGTCAGTGGACAGCTATGGGGCTATTCTTCTTGATTGGAGAAGTAATTAGCATCTTGCAAAATTGACCCCCTAACCCTAGCCCCATCAACTTTATGAAATGTTAAAGAGAACGGAGTCTTTGGACATTTGAATCAAAGCCCTTCCACTTAGTGGTTCAAGTCTTTGGATGGGTAGCCTAACATTTTTTTTTTTTTTTTGCTGGGGAAGATTCGCCCTGAGCTAACCTCTGTTGCCAATCTTCCTCTCTTTTTTTTTTTTCCTCCCCAAAGTCCCCAGTACACAGTTGTAAGTCCTTCTAATTCTTCTCTGTGAGCCACTGCCATAGCCTGGCTACTGACAGATGAGTGGTGTGGTTCCACAACCGGGAACTGAACCCGGGCCACCGAAGCAGTGAGAACGCCAAACTTTAGCCACTAGGCCATCAGGGCTGGCTCTAGCTTAACATTTTTGAGCCTCAGTTTTCTCTTCTGTAAAATGGGAGAATAAAACACTACCCTTCAAGACAGCTGCAGGGGCTAAATAAGATGGGCTAAGGGACTTGCCTGCTGTATTGTGGATGCTCAACAAATTTCAGTTTGGTTTCCTCCAACACCCTGAGCTACCTGGCCCAGGACAATGTGACCTAAAAAGTAGCCTGAAGATAAGTTATCTTTAAAATGGGCAGAGTGTGAAGGAGGCCACAGAGAGAATGGGATGCAGCTCTGAGTAGTCACGGAAGATCCCTAGAAGAGGGAATCGTTTCTGTGAATGATGGGGAGTGGCTCCAAGGGCTGGGAGGAGGTAAATGTTCCAAGGCGAGCCTGAGGTCCCTTGGAGGCAGATGAGTGAACAGCGAGGAGGATGCTCTCGCCAGACCAAGAATTCAACCCTAGGAGGATGAGATGATGAGCTAAAGGCCACACTCACGTGGCCTTGAGGCAACCACAGCCAGCATCTACCACACAAAATCTCAAGTCCATTCGGGAGTGAGACAGAGAATTTCTGCCTCCAGGGAATTCATTCCAGAAGGAAGGCTGCATTTTTCATGCCTTGTTTACACTTTGGAGTCATAAAATTTCACTCCGCCCCTCAATCCACCCCACCCAAAGCCCAGCATGCCTATAAACAAACATCCCAGTATACAAAAATAAATGGAAATCATAAGTTCCCAAGCTTCAGAATCCGAACAAAGACAAGGAGGGAGGGCGGGGGCTGGGAGGAGGCGGACTTTGACAAAATCTAGACCATGCCAGCCCCGTTCTCTGGTCATGATCAATATGTTCTCCAAAGTGCCTTTTAAATTACTGTCGGAGGCAATGTGCCATATTTATGTATACACATGCTTAGAGGTGACACGAGGGAGAAATGCAATTTCTATTATGAAATCATAATGTGCATTTATCTTCAGGAATAACACATCGAAATGTTGGAGTGAGAAAAGTGGAAAAGCAGTCTGTCTATAAACAAAGACCACAGCCGTCCTGACATTTTATGATGCGGGAAATTTCAGCGAGAACTTCTCCTTTGGACGTATCGCCCAAGGGATCGTGTTCCAACTCCAACTTCCTGGAAGACGGTGTTTTGAAGTCCAGAAGCCTCCTTGCTGGTGTCCAAAGATGAGGATGGGGTGGGACCTCGGCCAGAGGGTATATGCCAATTCACGACAAACTCAGCTCTTACCCTGGCAGGAGACTTGTGGGGGGATGCTCAGAGTAAGGAATATGTAGATTTCTGCAGCCAGGTTCTGCAGTACACGTATGCTCCCTTCTCTCGAGGAATAGACCACGTGGTGTGAAAAGCCAGGCAAATTTAGTGGAAGTCTTAGTTCTCTCAGGGATGTCCATCCCTAATATTTCATGTCACACTGGCCCCATGACCTCTAGATTGCAACCTTGGCCAGTGGCCACAGAGTCCAGAGGTCACTGTGGTCTTGACCTTCTAGACTCATGACCAGGCAGCATCTGTTGCGAGAACAACAGGAAAATCTAGATGCTGAGGAGAGGCGTATTGGGGGATGTGGGGGTGGGAGTCCCTGGGGACGGAGGACGGATTCTGTCATCCATGTCAATGACCCTGAATACGGCAGGACAGGAATGCTGCTCATGCTGATTTCCCTGTCATCCAGTCACTCATTTATTCATTCATCTGCTTACTTGCTTTTTTGCTCTGCGACAGTTTCAGAGCACCTTCCATGTGCTGCACAGAGCTGGGGATGCGAGATGAATATGACACCCTCCCTGCCCTCAGGGACCTCACGGTACTCTAGACAGACATGTAATTGGCAATTACTAGGAAGAGAGAGATGTTAAATGTGCTATGCAGCCTGGAAGGGGAGGGGGCAAGTCTAACTCAGCCTAGGGAGTCAGACAAGGCTTCTCAAGGAACCATCTGGAAGGATAAGTAGAAAACAACCAGGTGGGAAAAGAGAGGCGATTCCAGGCAGAGGAAATGGCAGGTTGGAAGATCCCAAAATGCAAATGGGTTCCAGCTAAATGCAAGGGATTCCCAGTCCTGGAGAAATTAGTCAACATTCACCCTGTGTTGGGGTGAGTTGGGAGTTTCACCAGTCTCTTAATCAACCAACTAACTACTTAGGCACAACCCGTGAACGTCCCTACATAGCATGCATACAGCAGTCTGTCATTTGCATGGCATCGGGATTCCAACCCAGGTCTATTCAACCCCAGCTCTCACGATGACCCCTGATGAAGTGTGCCCAGGTCTGTGCCAAGCTTGTGAGGGGACACAGAATCATGAGAAAATAAATAACAGGTCCTCTATGGGGCAGTCTATCTTAAAAAGAGCATAAATTTTGGAATCAGATTCAAGTTCAAAACCAGTCCTGCTACCCATTAGCTGGGTGAGCCTGGGCACATCTCAGAGTCTGCATTTTCCCCTCCTGTACAACGAGGCTGGTGAAATGATGCCCTTCCAGAGGGCTGTCATGAGGGTGAATGAGATAATGTTTGTAAGGCGCCAAGAGGGTGTCTGGCACAGAGAAGGGGCTCAGCATAGCTACTATAATGATCAGTGGTATTATGATTGTTATTACTGCTAAGTGCTACACCATTGAGGAGGGAGGGAGGGAGGGGTGGTAACAGGATCAGGCAGGAGGTCAGGGGTCTTCGCCCCTCTCTGGGCCTCAGCTGTTCCATCTGCAAAGTCTGGGGTTGCATTTGCAGAGCTCAGAGCCCCTAGCCCTGTTGTCCCTCTGTCCCCACACTCTCAACCTCCCCTGAGGAGCCCCAACAGCCCAGCCCAGGAATCCGGCTGGCAGGAATGCCACCTGGGCCTCCAGGAGCTTTCCCATCAGCCTTGCTAATCCCCTATTCACTCCAAAGTGAAGCAACACCGGAGCCAATTATCTCTGGGTCCACAAGTGTCAGGACGGACCCTATGAGGAGAAGGCCCGGTCCCCTGGGCAAATCCCAGTGGCCCTCAGGGCTCTGGCACCTTAATCCTCTCCAGGCAGGGCATGCTTAGTGGCCCCGGTCTCCTTGGCAAATCTTAACCGGCGTGCTGTCTTCATCACACCCCAGGCCCTGTAGGTATTGGCACCCATTTTACAGGTGAGGAAACCGAGGCCCAGAAAGGGGAAGTGACTTGTCCAGTGCCAGTCAATGACTCGACTGCTGGGGATTCAGACCGATGCCCCACCCCTAAAGGGCTCTGCAGGCTTGGAGAGTTGCTTCACCCACCCGGACCTGCTGTCTGGGAGAGGGCGCGATGACGGTGCTGCTTCGTTGGGACTGGCGAGGATTACGTGAGACCATTGGTGGGAGGCAGGTAGTAACGATTCAATAAATGGTAGCTGCTGACGTTACTGTTACTTATATCGTTGTTACTGTTCTCGTTCTTAAAAGAAATCAGCCACCTGCCTGTGAAGACTCTGTGGGTTCTAGAACCTGGAAGTCATTTCCTTCCTGGTGTTGGAAAGAAGGAGCTAAGACGAAGTGAAGCTGGGGCAGTACGACCACCAATAGTAACAGCAGCAGCCAAAGCTTATTTATGCCTATTTACTATACTCCAGGCATGATGTCAATGCTTCACATTTGTTGGCTCATTTAGTCCTCCCAACAGCCCCATGACTGGGTACTATTATCCCATTTTACAGGCATGAGACCAAGGCTTCTGGAAGCTTTACTCCCCCTCCCAGGATCTCCCCCTCCCCATAGTGTTCTGGGGCAGGGTTTATGGTGACAGAACTTTGAGCTTCCTTTCATTTGTTTTGTGTCTGAGCAGGATGCAAGGAGTGACAGAAGGGAACTTAGGAGGCGGACACGTTCTCTGCCTAGGAGGTTCCCTGTATCGGGGAGCTCACTCCCTGGGGAGGCTCATTTATCAAAGCATGCTCTTCCTAGGTTCCTGGCACTGGGCAGAGATGAAGACGAGTAGGAAGTGGTTCCTCCCCTGTCCTGGGGGAAGAGGGATGAGGATGAGCCGGGTGGGTGCAGCGCATCGTGACAAGGATGGTCCATTACAGAGCTTACTCCCTGGAGATGGCGTGGCGGGTTTGGGAAGGTGTGTGGGAGAGACGGGAGCTCCTGTTCACTAAAGGATGGACACTTCCAAGGGCTGTGGGATGGGATCAAAGTGTGGCTTCCCCAAGTAATGAGGCTGGGACCAGACTCAGGACAGAGTCTGGGTCCCAGACGGGGCCACCAGAGGGTCCAGGGAGAGGCCATTGCAATGTCATCTTGAATGGAGAAATGCAGAGTCGGCTCTGACAACCGGGAGGACGATAGTCTCCCATTCCTGGAGAGAGAGAGCAGAGGAGATTGTCGGCACTACAGAAAGATGGAGAAGCTGGAACCTGGCAGATAAAAGCCGAGGGAAGGGGCAGAGAGGGAAGGAAAGAGGCTCAGGGAAGAGATAAGGCCAGAAACGAAAAAGCAGAGGGGGGAAAGAAAGGCAGTGAGTTGTCAGGGTTGGGAGGCTCAGAGCTGGGCCGAGCTGCTTTGTTTGGGGATGGGATGGGCGCTGAAGAGGAGCAAAGGCAGTTTATGCCAGTACTGAGTTGGCGACGTCTCCCCACCCCAAATGTCATCCTGGCCCCTTGGTCTGGGAGCCTCGCTTCACCAGGATTCTAAGTGGCCCCCACCCCAGGCTCCCATAGCTCCCATTTACGGAGCCCTGGGCATGCACCAGACCCTTACACCTGGACATCTCTTATCTCATTTCATGCCCCCAGGTGAGGTGGTATCTTCATTATCAGTGAACAGATGACAAACACAGTCTCGAAGATGTGCAGGCACCCACCTAGGATCCCACAGCTGCATCTACCTCCCAAGCCTTGGCATTCCCTCTTAGGGGTGGGCAGTCAGGCCCCCCCATCTCTCCTGGGGACTTGGGCTCACAAGAGCAGCAGTGTGGGGTCCTAGAGGGGGCAGCAGGCCTGAGTTCTGCCTGAGAGTTCCTACTCTCCTACCTCAGTTGCTGCATCTGTACAATGGGGATCTTGAGCCTGGAAACCCTGAGACTTCTGGTGGCTCCAGTGAGGGGTGGCTGTGAATGCCTTAGTGCTACCATGATCATCGTCATCATAAACATCACCACTCTGCAACATCTCCATCTCCCACCCCCAACCACCCCCACCCACTCTCCCGGCTTGGACGGTCCATGGGTCCACAAGGCTCCCTGAGATTGGTGCCTCTTGGGTGGGGCCTGCCCCGGCCCCTGCTTCCCACACCAGTCACGGGAGCTTAGCTCATCTTCCTTGTTTTCTAGAGGCTGTTACTGTTTTTACTGCACAGGTTTTTTTCTTTTCTTCTTCTTTTTTATTTTTTTTTTATGGGGATTACTTTACGAGCAGGGATTTTGCTTTTTTGCGGCAGCAGACCTGGAGCCAGCCAGGCCTCGTGTTTACGAGGGCTTTCAGGAAAGTTTATGAGGCTGCGGCCCAGGCACTTTCTCCTGGCTCCAGCCAGTCCAGGGCAGTGGGAGGAGGTGGCAGATGGAGCTAAAACAGCTGTTTGTTCGTGGGTTTCCCCTTCCTCTTCCTGGGGTCCTAGGCTGTTCCCGGACCAGGGATCCCTCATGACTTACCTGGGAAGAGATGACAAAGAGAGATGTAGGTCCCCAACTCACGTGCAATCTCATGCATTTCTTTCTTCCCTCTAGGACTCAGTTTTTCATCTGTAAAGTGGGTGTGTTTGGAGTATCTATCTCAAAGGTGTTTGTGAGGAGGCACGCTCTGCACAGAATCTGGCAGTCAGAATATGGAGTAGATACGAGTCTCTCTGCTTTTTCCCTCTCCCTGGGAAAGACAGGAAGGCAATCAGCCTCACTTTGCACTTATAACTTTCTATGATACCATAACAATAACAACCAACGTTTCCTGAATATTCAGCTGGGAGCCAGACCTTATGTTAAACCCTGAATGTCCTTCAATGTACTTACTCCTCACAATAACCTCGTGAGGTGGGTGTTATCATCATCCCCACTTACAGATGAAGAAACTGAGGCTGAGAGAGGTTCTGTCACTTATCCAAGTCACCCCGCCAGTAAGAGGTGAGGCAGGGATCAGCACCCGGGAAGTTTGACTCCAGAAACCACATCCTTGGATTTAAACTCTGATCTAAGAATTGTGACAGGAGACAGGAAGAAGAGTTGGGACACCCAGTTTGAAGGGGTGAGGTTCATCCGGTTTAGCAGGGAGCTCCTGGTCCCCAGAAGGAGGTATCCCCACCCTGAGGATTTCTTTCCAGAAAATAGAGGGCACTAGTGCCCAAGGCTCTGGACACTTAGATCCAGGGCTGGACCTCACGGGATGACTATGCCTTGGGGGAGGCATCCCAACCCGCTGTGGATGCTTGTCCCATTTTGAGCAAAGACAACACACCAGCAATGGGCTTATGCAAAGACAGGCTCGCTTCTGTTTAGACATCAGGAAGGACTTCCAAACAAACTGAGCAGCAGAAGAAACACAAAACAAAGGTGCCTCTAACAGTCCTCCTCTGGGAATTTTCTAAGGGAAGGGCTGAGTTTCAGGGGTGCCCATGTTGAGGCAGGGGGTTGGAAGAGATGGCCTCAGAGCCCTTCCTGCCTAGGCTGAGAACAAAAGCCCCCTGCTGCCAAACAACTGAGACAAGGCATCCCTGCCTCCAGGGCCTCCTATTTCCTGCCCACCCAGTGGCCCTTCGCTCCCCTCCTAACCTCCTGGGCCCTGGAATAGCTATTTAACGGGTGATGATGCAGCGCTGATAGAGCGCGGTCTTGTCTGCCAGCAGGACGGCTCCAGGAGCAGGATGTAGCAATGCGGCTTGTGTATCCCGCTAAGAGATATTTGATAAATATGCAAATTTCTGCCTCTACCTCCTCAGGCAGGTAAGGAGTGGGGAGAGGCTGGAGTTAAGTATTAAATCTCTGCACAGCACGGAATGCTGAGCACTGAGGCAGGGACTGGAGCTGAACTTCCTGGGAAGACTTCCATCTGGCATCTTAGAGCCTTTGCTTGGAGGAGAGAAGAGAGCAGGAGAGGCAGAGGGACTTAAGGATGGGTCTGGAAAAAAGGAGTACAAAGTGCTATTTTACTTAGGGAGACTGAGGGTGATGTTGGGAGATGGAAACACAATTTATTCATCCATGCAACCATTACCTCACCCACCATCCACCCTCCCATATCATGTGGATCTATCTAGCCGTTCGCCACCCGCTCATATACACTTAATTCACCCTCCAAACCATCTATCCACTTATTCAACTTTTCATTCATCCATCCATTCATCCTTTCACTGAACTGCTCACTCTCAGACATCCAAACACTCAGCCATCCACCATTGTTCTCTCCATCCATCTGTCCATCTACTAACTCATCCATAAATCCACCATCCATCTATCCACTCACTTAACTATTAAATCACATTCAACCATATGCCTATCATACATCCATCTATCTTCTCACCTTTCCATCAACCATCCACTCTCCCATCCATCCATCTACTCATCCATCCACCCATCCATTCATCCATCTATCCATCCATGCATCCATCTATGCATCCATCCATGCATCCACCCATCCATCCATCCATCCATCCATGCATCCACCCATCCATCCATCCATTCGTCCATCCATCCATGCATTCATCCATCCATCCATCCATCCACCCACCCATCCATCCATCCATCCATCCAACCATCCATTCTTGCATCCATCCACCCATCCATCTATGCATCCATCCACCCATCCATGCATCCATCCACCCATCCATGCATCCATCCAGCCAGCCATCCATCCACCCACCCATCCATCCATCCATCCATCCAACCATCCATTCTTGCATCCATCCACCCATCCATCTATGCATCCATCCACCCATCCATGCATCCATCCACCCATCCATGCATCCATCCAGCCATCCAGCCATCCATCCATGTTCTATTTCCTATATGCAAGACCTTGCTCTAGGCACTGAGAATGCAGAAACAATTAGACAAAGGCCCATTCCCATGAGGAGTCTTCAGCATATTCATGGAGATCAAATGGGCAAGGTGGAATGTGATCAGGGGCACACAATGCCTCCTGCTACATGTGGCTGAGGGGAAGGTCTCATCTAAGATCTTCTTTCTTCTGGAAAAATCAAGAAACTCTTTCTGAATGAGGAAGCATTCAACCAGAATGGTGTGGATTGGTTACTTTCCTGCTCCCAGTTCAAAGTTAGCTCCGTTTACAGCACGTATATTTCTTAAGCACTGGAGATAGAGAAATGAGCCAGTCATGATCTGCGCCCCTAAGATTTTCCTGGTCTAGTCGGGGAGAGAGATAAACAAAGAATAAATTACATGCAATAATAGAGGACCACAAGGCACTGGAACAGCAAGGTGGAGAGAGTGACTATCTTTTGGTGCCTGGGGATGGGTGTGAAGAGAGCAGGGAGGTTTCGAGTTAAGCCTTGACCCATGTGGGGCATACACAGCTCACCTGGTCTTTAGCTCATGGCTCCCAGGTGTCTGTCCTTCTGTTCTGGAATCCAGGCCTGGCTAAATCTTGGGCTGAGTATGAGCTGCTGAAATGTAAGGGAGAGGCTGTCTGGTCCCTCGAGCACAGCCTACGATAGATACTCTTGCTTTGTTCGTTAACTTCGCAAGTCAGCGATAGCCCACCGAGAGGCTTGGAAAGAGGATGTATTTTAGAGTCTAGCAGACTTTTGTTCCAATTCAGGCTCTGCTCTTTACTAAGAGTGAGATCTGGGAGCCTCTGTTTCTTCCTCTTCTAAATGAGGGGAGTGATGCCTCCCTTGGGAGGGGTGGGGCTGTGCAATGAAATGGCCTTGTGTGGAGAAAGCACTTTGGGAGCGCTGTCTGGCACACAGTAGGCTGCCAGGCAGTGCCAGTGGATGGCTGGATTCCTGGGGGGCAGGCAGCTCTCAGATCTGTGAGCTGATCTGTAGATGGTCTACACCACTCTCCCCTCCCCTCTGCCTGCCTCCACGCGGAACAGCAGCCCCCTCCTGATGGAGTCCCACTCATTCGCTATTTGATTCACTAATTTGCATACCAGATGCCAAGATGGACAGTCCTCTCTGCCCAGTGACCAGTAGAACATTCCCTTCCCATCCCCTTACCGAGCGCATAAAGCACTGAAATGTCCTACAAGTACACTTCCTCCCTGTTCCTTCCTCCCCACTCCTCCCTTGCAAGCTGAAATGGAATTATATATATTTTTTGCCATCGTCTGCTATAGACTGTGTCTCCCAGAGAACCATGGGTAATCTCAGATGCAAATGTCCTATGCAAATCCAGCTGCCAGTTAAAATTAGGAGGAAGCCCGAGGCAGACTGTCAGGCAGTAATTGGAATCTCCACAGATCCTTGATTCAAATGCGTAAGTGACGCTGGCAGCTTTCAAGATGGAGCTCCCAGCCTAATCCTGGATACCAAGGTTCTATTCCTCGGTGTATGTGTTTTGGTAAAGCAAGTGTGGGCCACTTACCTGGAAGGTTTGAAGCAGATTTTCAGGCTTTTATTCCCACCCAGTGGTTCTCAACCAGGGCGATTTTGCCCCCCAGGGGACATCCACGGATGTCTGGGGACATTTTGGTTGTCAGAATTTAGTGGGAGATACTGGCAGCTGGTGGGTAGAGACTGGATACTGTTACACATCCTACAATGCACAGGATGGCCCCCACAGCAAAATGTTGACAGTGCCAAGGCTGAGAAATCTTGTCCAAATCTATTCTAACCCCACCCTGGGAATCTACAGGCAGAAGGGGACATGGAAGATTGATTCTTTGTTTTTTCGGGGGTTTTTTTGCTGAGGAAGATTGGCCCTGACCTAACATTTGTGCCCATCTTCCTCTGTCTTGTATATGGAACTCCTACTACAGCATGGCTTGACAAGTGGTGTGTAGGTCCACACCCAGGATCCGAACTTGCGAACCCAGGGCTGCCAAAATGGAGTGTGTGAACTTAACCACTATGCCACAGGGCCAGCCCCAAAATTGATTCCTTAGTAAGTTGTTACCTTTAGCTGGAAAGAGAGTTAGTCAAGTGCACCATGCCCCTCAGCTCACCGCCTGCCCTTTATCTTCAAGTACTTCCTTGGCCTCACTCTTGTTTTGCTGTGTTTGATTTTCTCCCTTATCCCCTGATCCTGCTCCCATACCCCCCAAGTACCCCTCCACAACCCTGCTCTAACACCGCTAATGTATGTCCTTAGATATGAGCGCTTCCTGTAAAATAAATGGTGTTGCTTATTGTGTGAATGTGTTTTAATTTGCATAAATTGTATTCGGCTATAGATCTCATTCTGTTGCTTAATTTTTTCACTTAACGCTATGTTTTTAAGATCTGCCTGTGTTGCTTGTGTAAATCTCCTTGGATGCCTCTGACTGCTGCAGAGGTTTCCGAAGAGACACCTGCTGCCCTAATAGTGGCCGCTCAGATTGCCCTCCCGGGGCCTGTGAGAGGGTTTCTCCAGGGTCTCCCAGGAGTGGGATGGCGGGGTTGTAGGTATGTGGCACTTCATTTCCCGAAACACTGCCAGGTTTCTTCCAGAACATGGTGCTCCCCACGTTGTTGTCACACATGGCATTATCCAAGTTTCAAATTTTTTCCAATCTGATTGGTATGAAGTAGTATGATATTGTTGTTTTAATTTGGAGACGGAAAGTGGAATTTTAAAAAGTATTTTCTGGGGCCGGCTCAGTGGCATGGTGGTTAAGTTTGCACTCTCAGCTTCAGTGGCCCAGGGTTTGCAGGTTCTGATCCTGGGCACAGACCTCCACACTGCTTATCAAACCGTGCCATGGCGGCATCCCATATAAAGTAGAGGAGGAAGGGCACGGATACTAGCTCAGGGCCAATCTTCCTCAGCGAAAAGAGGAGGATTAGAACAGATGTTCGCTCAAGGCTGATCTTCCTTACCAAAAAAAAAAAAGTATTTTCTGGGACTTAGGAATAAGAAAGCCAGCCCTGGTGGTCTAGTGGTTAAGATTCGGGACTCTCACCACCGAGGCCCAGGTTTGTTTCCCAGTCAAGGAACCCCACCACCCATCTGTTGGTTGTCATACTGTGGTGACTGTGTGTTGCTGTGATGCTGAAAGCTATGCGACCAGCATTCCAAATACCAGCAGGGTCACCCATGGTGGACAGATTTCAGTGGAGCTTCTAGACTAAGACAGACTAGGAAGAAGAACCAGCCCGCCCACTTGCGATAAAATTGGCCATGAGGACCCTATGAACAGCAGTGGAGCATTGTCTGATATAGCACTGGAAGGCGAGAGGATGGCACAAAAAGACCGGGCTGGGTTCCACTCTGCTGTATACAGGGTCACTAGGAGTTAGAATCAACTCAACGGTACTAACAACAAAAGAAAAAGAAGTCACCTTAACAGCGAGATGGTCCTGAGGGTCTATTTCTCACCTCTGTACACCCGAGGCAGTTGAAATCCAGAGAGTTCTAAGTGCACAAGACCAGTAAGCCATTCATTTCTCTAAGAGCAAATGTTTCCTGGGGGTCTTCTCTGAGCCAGCATCCATGCTGAGCATTCAGGATAGAGTGGTCAGCAACGTAGATACGTTCCCTTCCCTCATGGGGCTGTGGACGAGGCAGGAGAGAGTGAACCATCAGAAAATGGGTAATTAAATACCACTGTGAGGCCGGCCAGGTGGCATAGCCGTTAAGTGCGTGCGCTCTGCTTCAGTGGCCCGAGGTTCACAGGTTCGGATCCCAGGCGCTCTCCAATGTGCCGCTTGTCAAGCCATGCTGTGGAGGCGTCCCATATAAAGTAGAGGAAGATGAGCATGGATGTTAGCCCAGGACCAGTCTTCCTCAACAAAAGAGGAGGATTGGCATCGGATGTTAGCTCAGGGCTAATCTTCGTCACCAAAAAAAAAAAAAAAATTACCACTGTGATTAATGCTACCAAGATGCAACGGACGCTATGTGTGTATGGGGGAGGGGGAGTCAGAGAGAACTTCCCTAAGGAAGGGACATTTAGGTGGGGACCCACGGGATGACAGGAAGGACCCAGGCAATGGGGGAGTAAGTTTCCAGGCTTCTCAGAGCCTTGTTCTCCCATCTATGGATGAGATGACACACACGGGGCCGTCACAGAGCCTGCATTTAATACATGTGAGATGAACACCGTGGCCGGGCTCCGTGTTAGGTGCTGATGGGAAGACGACGACATCAGGGGCCCTGCTCTGGTCGGGTGATGGGCACAGAAGTTGGGTTTCTGTTACTGGAAGCCGTGGGCAAGGTGAAGACCACTAGTGTGCAAGGTGAGGACACTGTCAGGTGACTGGACAGGAGTGATGGGGATGGATGGGAAGGCAGAGGGTTTAAGTGGAAGTGAGATGGGTTGGGAGGGACGGGGCAGTCAGAGAATTGAGGACGGACTGAGGGAGACCGAGCGTGGACACCTGGAGGCCGTGTCAGAAGCAGCTGCAGTGGGATCAGGAAGCAGACCAGGCACCTCTCCGGCCAGGAGGCCCCCCAACGAAAGTTTGGGGTTTTAAATGCCAGGTTTGGTGGATGGGGAGTTGAGACTGAGGCAGACTTCTCCCAAGTCAATGGGTTTCATGTTTATGTAGGTCCCCCTTCCCTCACTTCACCTGGGACTTCCTGGGGACGAGGGCTGGAACTTCCCCCATCAGCCTGGGAGCTCCCTGGGGTCAGGGGCCTCACCTCCACCATCAGCCTGAGAGCTCCCTGCAGGCAGTTTCCCTCCACTCCTGGACTTGTGGACTGCTGGACCTCTTCCGCTATACCAAGGGGGCATCACGGCCCCAGTGCTCTGGCTGAGTGTCTGCACTTGGGGTGATGTCCTCATCCAAGAAGCTTCATGGGAAGGGGCCGATGGAAGCCAACTTCTGCACTACCAGCCACCTCCGCCGGCGTGCACTCATGTACCTGTATTCCACAAGTACATGTGAACACAGAACCTCAACAATTCCCCATTTCGATCCTTTTCTTGGGTACAAAGATGCCCTCTGAGGCATTGGGGTGCACAGAACGTTCTTTTTCCCTCCCTGTTTTGAGAGGGGACCCCCCAATTACCTAGTCTCTGAGAGATCAAATCCCCTTTCAGAGAGCCTCCATGAGGGCCGCCTCCCTCTGGGACCTGTGCACATCTCCCTGATCCCCCCTCCCCGTGGGGACCCCGCCTCCCTCCAGAGCGGGGCCGGCCGGGCCTCCGGTACCTCGGAGCTGCCCCTGCAGAAGGCGCTGTCCCCCCAGCTCCGGCTGTGCTCTATCTGCATACTCATCAGTCCGGGAGCCTGAGGGCATTAGACTTCAAAGACTATATAAAATGTGTTTTTAGTGATTGTGTGTTTCTTTTTAACATCAGCAGACTGTATTTTCAGGGAGAGAGGGCCAGAACCACAGAGAGAAATATAGGAAAAAACCACCCAGGAAAAAAAGACTGCAGCTGTGAGGGGCGGGGAGGGACGGGGAGACTCTTCCGAGAGCGGTCGTGGGCTGGTTTTGAAGCAAACCCAGGTGCCTCCGGTGGACCAGGGGCGTGGGGGTGTTGGGGACCCTTCTCTATTCCCAGGATGAAAGAGACAGGGAAGGATGGAAGGTTCGAGACTGTGCACTTGGAGCCAAAATCCACCTCCAGCCTCTCTACAGGCCCAGTGGCTAAGATCGCAGCCCTGGAATCGAACAGCCCCGCATGGTGACCAGCAGTGCTGGTGACCAGATTTCTAAGCTTTGATTTCCTCCTCTGTAAAATGAGGCTAACAATGGTGCCCAATCTCAGGACTGTTCAGAGAATTCCGTGGGATGATGGCTGGAAAAAATTTGGTGAGTGATAGGCCATTTTTGGAGAACGCAGGCTGAGCTCGGGTTTCGTGGCATCTCTGTGATTCGCTAGGGCAGGGATGGACAGCCCAGCCAGAGATGTCAGGACCTGGAACGTCTCCAGGATGGGTCGTAGGTAAGGGGGCTTGGAGGCAGGGTCTTGTGTCTTTGTATCAGCTGAGCACCAGACAGCCACTGAGTATCTACTCAGTGTAGCTTCAACTCAATGCCGTCTTCACGTCTTCACGAGATCCAGCCATGGGAGGGGCCGCCTAGATGTCTAGCTGCAGGCTGTGCATTAGGAAAAGTGGCTAATGTGAAAGTATATTGAGGACAGACTGGGCCAAGGGATGCTTCCCACATCCCATCTCAATGCATCTCAGGGTGAAAGTATATTGAGGACAGACTGGGCCAAGGGATGCTTCCCACATCCCATCTCGATGTATCTTCACCACCCTGAGAGGTAGGACTGTGGCTCCCATTTTCCCAGATGAGGTGATGCTCAGGGGATGGTCCCCAGGATGCAAGGGAGCTCCAGCTATCCCTGATCCTTCATCTGTCCTAAAAGTCCCCCTTCTCTGCCTTCTCCAAGTCCTGCCCCTCCTTCAAGTCCATTTCAGCCTTGTGTTGTCCAAACTTCCAAAGGCAGCCTGGGGTGTCCAGCTAAGCAATGTGCAGAGGCTGGTGGGAGGAAAATGCTCCCCAAACAGCCTGCGGTCTCTGGCATGAGGGTGATGCCTGCCAACACTCCTGCACCTGGAACGTGAGTTATGGCTGATTATCCACTACAGAGGCGTTATCTCTGACAAGGCATTTTATGAGCTCCTCCATGACTAGAGAAAAGGTAATTGCATTTTTAGTGCCCTGAAGAGGTAAAGGAAAAGGTTTGCTGGGGTTCCATCTGTTTGGGTGCAAGATTTGATTCTGAGAAGGAGACCACTATATGCATAAAACAGCAGGGGCTCCGTGACCAGCTGATATGTAACTTGATCTGGGGGAGGTGGCTCATGTGAGATGTAAACCAAAACACGGACCAAAGCTACTCACCCCTCTGCCCCCAGCTGCCTGCAGGAGTTTAAGGGGCCAGGCCAGGCCTGAGCGGAGGGGGGACTCTGCCAGGCAATAGTTAGGCATCCACTCTGGACGGGGGAGGGCTTCTGGGTCAGATGCCAGTTGATAAAAAACCACAGAAGGCCTTTGAGCACTTCAGTGGCATAAGAGCAAGTATAATTTAGGGACTTGTTGTCTAGGATGGTCAGGTAAGTCTGCCAGATTTAGCAAATAAAAAATACAGGATGAATGATTTTTTAGCATACGTATGTCCTGTGTAATATGTGACCACGCAATATTCGGGACATACTGACACTACAAAATTATTCGTTTTTTCAATCTGAAATTCAAATTTAACTGAGTACCCTGTTTCTTATCTAGGAACCCTAACTGGAAGGGAAAAGAAAGAAAAAAAGGGATTAGAAAATTCATATTTATGTTTTCTGGTATGTTATCCAGTACTTTTATTTATTTAATTTTATTTTCTGGTATGTTATATCAAATGTGATATTGCTCCTTGAGTTACCATCATAACTACATAGAAACACACTCACATTCTCTGTCTCTGTCGTATACATATACGAATCATGGATTCTTAAACTTATTCATTCAACAAATATACATATATTATATACCAAATGCTTTGCTAGATGCTAGAAATGATCTAGAAAGGACTTCAAGGATGTATCTAGAAATATGTGTTTGTCTCTGTCTCTATTTCACCAGTCTAGCTTCATACCTCTCTCTATTTATATTTGTAAAATATACTCACATTTATTTTGTGTGTGTATATACTTGTGTATGTATACAAATATACACATATATGCATCATGTAGGGCTCTAGGGATGGGTGGGATAAGACAAAATACATTCTAACAAATAACAGCAAATAAGGATGAGGTGTCCAGTTTCAAAAGGCTGGACACCGGAATTGTAAACCAGCCATCGCACCAACACTTATCCACCGCTTGTAGTCTGCCGCATGCACACACGTACATGCCCTGACTTCATTTCCAGAGAGCCTGTGGAGCAGACAATGAGATATGCTCATGGGAGTCATGTGACTTACTCAAGGTCATGCAGCTGACAGCTGGAAAAGCCTGTGTCTGGTCCAAGTGCATGGCGACTGACCAGTGGACTAAGACAGTCTGACTCCCAAGGTCATTGCCATTCTGCTGCGTTTCACAATTCCAGGTGGCTGTCTATCTTTCTTCCTGAAATCCTACTTTGGATGACCCCACCCCCATGCTTGCTCAAGGTAAGGTTTGAGTTTTTAAAGAGTCTGGCTTCTCTCCCTGGATGAAGCCGGCTGGCATTGCCCAGTTGCGTGGAGCTGTAGCTCTGTGGGTTCCTGCGGGCGCCCGAGGTAGGATTTGGATGTGCGGCTGTGAACAGAGGCGAGATCTGCAACGCAAAGCCTGATGCTTCTGGGGCCCAGAGCAAGATGAATAAATCCAGGGGAGTGCTCGTCCGGGCGAGGGCTTCCAGCCTTCCAGTTCTTGGGAAAGACGGAGAGGGATGATCCACTTGCAGAGTAGAGTGGAGGACATCCCTGAACAGCCAATTAAACCACTTTTAATGGTTTCGAAGAATATACGTTCAGGTTCCAAACCAATCTTGAGACTTAGTGAAGCAGAGATAACTGGGGCTTTGGCCGTGCAAGATAAACCAGCAAAATCTGAAATGCAGGCAATCCTGTTTTACATTGAGGCGAGTGAAAATCAACATGAATCATCCAGGTCCTCTTCTCATTGTTGTTTGATGCGTGGTTATCCATAAGAAAATGCTCCAGCATAGAGGAAACAGCCTGGCACAGAGAAGATACAGAAAGAACGAAGGAACGAATGAATGAATAAGTGAATGGCTTGCCCTAAGGCTTTGATCATTACCGTCTGAAGTGTAGAGCATAAGCTGATTAGGGGATCCAATAAGGAAAGTGGATATTTGAGATTAAAGAGAAAAATGTGAACAGTACACTGATCTACTCACTAGTTTGTAAAATGCAATATCAAGCAATTAATTTCGTAAATGCTTATTTAACTTGTGTAAACTGAGATTACGCTGCATGGGAAGGTTTTTTGTATCAGGCCCCTGAGGTGCCCGCCGTCCAGCCTGCAAGTTGCTGGTCCTTGAGTTGAACATCTGCCCCAAACCCAAATGTTTCTGACCCAAGGGACAGGTTATAGGCACAGAAAGGTGTCACTCTTGCTCTAGAAACAGCCCAGGGTGGGACCCACTGTGAGAGGATCCACTGCCCTTAGTGAAGGAGTGGAGAAGCTGTGATCAAGGCAGCTGCCTTGTTGCATCTGCAAGGGGCTTCCCAGCCCTGCCTGTAGCTCCTTCCTTTTCACCACAGCTCTAATGATGCTCCTTCTTCCCTCTGTTCACTGTGGTTTTGATGCCGGCCCTGATATCAGTTCTCCTACGTTAAAGCCAGCAAATGTGAGGTTAAAACCAAAAGCAATCATCCCCTTTCCCGGCCTCACTTAGTTACATTCATATGTAAATATCGTTTTTTTTTTAAACGTTTGTATCCCTGAACTTCATAGGCAAATAGAAGTTACAAATTGTTAAAAGCCCAGGTGGCCTCACACTGGGCTTACACTGCAGTTTTGGCTACTTATGGGTCTTTTTAAGTTTTATCACAGGGAAACTGATTTCCAGAGAATATCAAGAAACTAAAGCTTCTCAGACCCCAACGCCTTGACCTCCTGGTGCCAGAATCCGCCCTCCGCCACGGAGACAGACAACCAAGGACACCCACCTGCTGATTCCCTTATTTTGCCACCAGCCCACACTGGCAAAATGTGGGCTGCCCCTGCAAGCAGCCTCACAAGGAGGCTGGTGGGAAAGGGCTGACCAGCAAGGCCACAGGCTCCCCTACCTACAAACAACCGCATTCCTCACAACATTTAGAACCTCTTGCCTCCCATCTTTCGGGGAGACGAGACGAATTTGCGGGCTCACTCTCATCTCTCGGCTGACGTCACTCAAAATAAAAACCCTTTCCTTGCCATAGCCTGGCGTTCCACTTTTTATTTGGCCCTTCTTGTGTGCCGGGTAAAGAACCAGTGTTTGTGTCTGGTAACAGTTTGCGGCTCAGCCCAGGTGCTGGAGTCAGGCTGCTTCAGTTCAAATTCTGACTGCACCACTTCCTCGCTGTGTGGTCTTGGACAGGCTGTTTAACCTTTGTGAGCATCTGCTTTCTCATCTGCAAAATGGGCAGGCTAACAGCACCTCCTAGGGCTCACGGAAGGATTAGACGAGATGAGGCATGGAAAGCAATGCTCCTACCTTGGCTGTATATTAGTCACCTGCAGAGCATTAAAAAATACCAGAGTCCAGGTTGCACCCTCAGCCAATTAAAACAGAACATCTGGGGAATGAGACTCAGGTGTTGGTGTCTTTGCAATCTCCCGCAGTAGTGCCCTATGCAGCTGAGGTTGCATACCACTGATGTCAAGCTCTTAGCAGAGTGTCTGATACCTAACAAAGGACCCGATAAACCTGAACTATTGCTGTCATCCAGCACCTATTTATTGGCACCCCTACTCTGCACCAGGTCCTGTTCTAGGACCTTGGTCTGGGAATTCAGTGGTAAAATAGATAGACAAGGGTCCTGCCCTCCTAGAGTTTACAGCCCCAATCAGATGGTGTCTAACAGGAGCCAGCTCAGCCACACACAACCACAAATGCTCCCACTCCCTCCCTAGCGAGGTGTAACCCCCAAATCACATTTGGTCACATCCGTTAAAACAATTCAGTGCCCCCAAAGGTGACATGTCTTCTCCCAGAACGGGTACCCCAGCAGTTCCTGGAGTGCCTTAGAATCTCATTAAGAATTGTGGAAAACCCGTTGTTAATTTCCAGACCCCATGGCTACCTTGGTTGTGAGTGAATGTGACCATATCTCAGAAGGTTCCGGTATGGTCAATTAGTAACTGTGGCAACCATGGGGAATTTGAGGCTACATCAAGCCTTGTAGCCGGAGCTGAGCAGCAATCTGGAACCAGTGACAGGTCTGGGTGGAGGGGTGGGGCTTTGGAGCCCAGTTTTCGTCCTAGCACCCCGCCTTCTAGCTGCGTAACCCCAGGTAAATTACCTGCTATTGAAGAGCCCCATGTTCCTAACATGTGGATGGTCATATTTACAGCTCTGAGTTGCTATGAGCATTAAATGACACACAAAGACAACAGCACAGCCCTTGACACATAAAAGGGGCTCCACGAACGCCCTGTCCTGCCCACCCCGTGCCCACCTTCCTCTCCCCACTGCCCATGTGAGCCTGTACTGCGATTCCCAACTGCTGTGTGTGGCTGGTTTGATGCCCAGGGAGATGCTAATGGGAGGCGCCTTTGATGTGTTCATTAAGGAGTGTCCCTCGAGGCCTCTCCTTGGCAGCATCTTGTGGGTGGCCAGTTTGAGCGACTGTCAGACCTCCAAGAGTGCCCGGTTACCTCTCTCTCAGGACACCCCCTAAGTCAGAGTCACCATGAATTCACACTGAACTTACTCAAGTTGGGCCGCGTCCGTGGGGGCCTGTGTCTGGTGCATTCGTTAGGGACATGGGCTCTGGAGTCAAACCAACCTTGGTTTTTCTGATACCGGCTGTGAAGCCTTGGACAAATCTCTACCCCTCTCTGGGCTTCCTTTTCCACACCCTCAAAATGTTTCAAGTCCCCTGGTGAGTTGTGGAGAAGGTTATGCTGCACCCCCAGCCACAACGGCTCTTCTTTCTTTGCTTCAAGCACCTCAAGGTACTTCCCACCTCAGGGCCTTTGCACCTGTTGTTCCCTCTGCCTGGAGCTCTCTTTCCTGAGCTCCTTCTTATACTTTAAATTTCAGCTTAAAGGTCACCTCCTCATAGGTCTTCTCTGACCACCTGGTCAATGGAGTTTTGCTCTCTCCCGTCAGCCTGTTCATCTTCTTTCCAGCCCTCATGGCTATCTGAACTGGCTTTGTTCATTGATTTTTTTTATTAGCTTATTATCCAGTGGAAGCTCCTTGAAGGCAGAAACTATCTTTTTGATTTCATCACCTCACCATGCCTGTTACATACTGAGCAATCAGTAAATATTTCTCAAAAGGATAAATTAGCAAGTGATGATGACGACAATAGTGATAATATTTATTGAGTTCTTAGAGCTGCCAGACACTGTTCCAGGCACTTCACTTACATTAACTTGCTTACTTCTCATCATCACTCTGTTTTATAGGGGAGGAGACTGGGACACAGGAAGGTTTAGCAACATGCCCAGGGACACACAGCCCGTCACCCCAGGGGGAGCCAGGATTTAAACTGAAGCTGTTTGGCTCCAGAGCCAGAAGCTAGATGAGTGAATGCATGATGAGTTAGTAGATAAAGCACTTAGCCCAGTGCCTAGCATACAGTAAGCGCTCAATATGTGATGGTGATGAGTGGTATTTCAATATCTCACTCTCTCCTCCTATGTGCAAAACTATTTTGCATGCCCCGAGGATTCCAGGCCCCACCACGCCCTTCCACCCCCATCATTCTGTCTATGGTGTCCATGTTTCTGTGATCGAACTACAAAATACACATGTATATTCAAAGACGTGGTTCTACATTTTAAGCAGCCAGAAAGCTAAATATTTAAAGGAGCCGTGTGAATTATTGACTCGCCTCTGCACGGGGTTCTTTTATTTGGTCCTTCCCTGTTTCACAATTGTTGTGAAACAGCTCCAGCTTCTCCTAGTCCCCAAGCCCTAGCATCCGCCTGCCTCATCTTCCCTCCAGAGAGGCTGGGCCCTCCAAATGGGGCATCCGGCCAAGGGGCAGGGACCACTCGCGGGATTGCGTTTGTGCAGCCAGGGCTCTTGCCCACCTAGAACCACAAGGGGCCGTCGGGGTTTCAGATCTGGTTTGTCTGTCTCTCAGGGGCTGGCGGACACGCCCTGGCTGAATGTTTGCCAGTTTCAGTTGATTTCAACTCAAGAAACATTTGATGATCACCTACTGTATGCAAAATCACCATCACCACCAGCAGCAGCAGAAATTACCATTTATGGAGAACTTTCTGTCCTCTGTGTCCGTGAATTAGTCAAATCCCAGACCTTCCACCCACTCTGCGGCTCAACACCACGTAGGTCACTTGTCCTCTCCGTGTCTCGCTTGTGTCATTTGTAAATCCGGTAGAATAGTAGCATTCCTTCATAAGATTGCTGTAAAGGGTCAAATGAGTGATTGCCCTTTTGAAACTGCCAGTCCTGAACTCTGACCTTCTTTGCCCTGGCCTGTCTTTTTTTTCCTTTTCCCATAGCACTTACAACTTTCGAACAGACTATAGATTTTACTTAATTGGGATATATCCACATATATATAATTTATTGTCTGTCTTTCCCCTGCTGGAATGTAAGCTCCACAGGGTAGAGACTTACCTCTGTATTCACAGATATGTCCCAAGTACCTAGAAGAGTGGCTGGCCCGTGGTGGGTGCTCATTGAGCATTTACTGAATGAATGAATGAATGAATGAATGAATGAAGAAATGCCCCAAACAGTGCAGTAACCACCAAAAACACATTCGCTACCATGACTATTACCATTTTATCACAGCCCCCTACACCACACCCGGAGGAGGTGCTATTATTATCTCCACTTTGCGGAGGAAGAAACTGAGGCCCAAGGAGAGATTTGGACAGTCCCTGTCTTCAAAGACCAAGGAGATTAAGACCCTTATGACCAAGGGGACAAAGAACAGCACCTGCTCTCTCCGGCGAGGGCCCATTGAGGGAGGGCACAGCCATGGGAACCAGCCTTCCTAAGTGCCCCCTGTATGTCAGACCCACTCTGGGGGACGGGTTTCATCTTAGCCCCCACCCCAGCCATCTGGGACGAGTATTCTCCATTTCACAGGTGGACACACTGAGGCACAGACTCTTTTCAGTGACTCCTGTGGGAAGGATTTAGTCTAAACCCCTCAACGTCCTAGGCTTTGCATTCTCAGGCCCCGCCCACCTCGGTCCCCTCATTCCACGCCCCAGACCCTTGTGCCCTCATACCCGCCCCCCACTCTCTCAGCTCCAACCCCACGGATGATCATTGTTCTATCCCCAGACCCTGCTACAATGCCTGGCACGTAGTAGGCACTTTCCAAGACGTGGCTAAATGAATGGGATCTTGCCCTACGGCCTTCCGGCTCGCAACATCACGTGGGAATTCAGACTTAGACTGGCCTGGAAGCTAGCAAACGCCTCCGAGTTTCAGCTTTTAGAGGAGCTTTCATGGCTGAGGAAGATCAGAGGCAGGCCCTGGGGAGTGCCTTTGACATTGCCAGGCTGAGATTGTGAGGAAGAGCATTGCAAGTGGAGTGAACAGAATGAGCAGAGGTTAGGAGGTAAGAAAGGGCAGGGTTGGATTCAGGAAAGTGGGCGGCTCAGTGCCACTGGAGTGCAGGGGCTTTCTCGAGACACACGTCATAGGCTTAACCATTTGGAGACTGGAGAAGTAGGCTGGGGTCACAATGGAGAAGGCTTTGAAAGCCAAGTCAGGGAGCTCTTGCTGAGGTTTAATCAGAGCTGTGCTTTAGATGTATCACTCTGGCCAGGACGGGATGGATGGAGATGACACGGATTAGATATCCTTACACCCCCCAGGCGGGCTGTGCTGACCTGTTACAGCGGCAGCCGCTGTAAACATAAGGAGGAGAGATCAGACACAAGGGAGAGGTTGAGATTGGATTTGGTGGCTGGCTGCTGGTAGGGGCAAGGGCGCGAGAGAGACACTCACGCTGCCTTCTGGAGTCAGGCGCCTCTGTCCCCGTAGTCACGGTTGCAGGAGGGATGATCATCTCGGAAATCGCAGAAGTCACCTCCAGCCTGGCCTCCCCACGTGCTCCTGCCAGGTGACGATTCATTGCAAATGAAAAAGGGAGGAAGGGGCTGCCAGCAATGAGGACCCCGACGGGGGAAAGAATTCCAAATAAATGGGTCCTTTGATCATTGGAGCGATTCCGCAAAGGCTTGTTAGCTCGGAGATCAGATGGGAGAGAAATGAGCAATTTTCAGGTAGTAGGTGCAGCATCCGAGGTGACAACCCAATTTAGTCAGATTCTTAATCAAGTCGGAATCCCTGACTTGACGCTATTTGCGGAGTCTATTACTCCATTATGCTGAGTGCTTTGCTGTCTACAGTCTCCAGATTTCCAGTCGTTAGAAGTATTTATCTCCATGAGATTTAATTAAAGTCTAGTGTTTAATGACACAATGTGCGCTAATTATTTCTTGTTGGTTGTTGAGGTTTTTTTTTCCCTCCCCCGTTTTGCAACAGAGCAAAAATCTCATGATGTCACTTGGCAAAGGAAAGATGGCAGACGGGGGATGGGCTGGGCTGGGTGGACCTGGTGACAGATCGGATGTGGAGGCTTCCAAGAAAAGCAGGGAGACGGTTTGTCCCTTGGATCCTTGATGCTGGCTGTGTGTCCACGCCATAGGAGGCTGAGATCTCTCTCTGTAGCCCTACTGTGTGTGAAGGACTCAACACAGTGCTAGGCATCCAGGGGACACTCGTTAAATGTTGGCCTGTGTTGCTGTCACTATTTTTGTTACATTGCACGCTGTCATCAGCTGGTCTACCCTATAGAAGGAGGATGGGGCCCCACCAAAGTGTAGCAATTCACAGATGAAATCCTAGCTCCATTGCTGGAATCCCGGATGGGTTTATTCTGAATCCTTGTCGATACAGGACATGGATAGAGGGGAAGTCCCAGACTGGAGAGCAGTGTCGTCCCCCTCTGGAGCACCAAGCCTGAGACAACTGACCCATCTTTGAGGAGGTGGTCTGCTCACAGTGTCCAGGGGATGGAGAGAGCCTGGGCTCTCAGACAGCCTGCAGGTCATTCCTGCCACCTTGGGAGAGTCATTCACTCTCACTGAGCCTCGGTTTCCTCATCTGTACAATGGGGCCTATGAACCCAGTGAGGATTAGAAGAGATAAAACAGGAAAGCACCAAGCCTTTGCCTGGTACGTATGCCTGGTTCAATGAAGAGCAACCTGGATTATTACTATTATTGCTGCTCACAGAAGGACTTGGCCAAGGGCAGAGCCCAGCAGTTTGTGGCAGTCAGGGTCTAGGAGTCAAGGGGGTCATTGAGAGTGAGGACAAGAGCTACCAGGGAGAGAAGAAGCACCCCCACCAGTGTCCAGGGGTGATGGTGGCCAGATCCACCCCACACAGGTGATAACTGGTGGACCCAGTGGTGTATTAGACCCACCCCATTGGGCCATCAGGTGAATGGAGTTCAGATCCTAGAAGGAATAAAGATGCCTCCAAGGGGGGTGGCCAGGACAAAAGCCAGTCCAGGGATCGGTGACCCTGGCACGGAGGTGTGCTGAGGCTTGAAGGCTCTGTGAGTGACCAGGACAGTCCCAGGCCTGCTGGGCAATGAAGAACTATGGAATAGCAGTTCCTGCTGCCTGGAGTGGGGTTCGCCCCTGGACACCACCAGGCAGATGGGATGGGAGGGTCTCCCGGATGGCCCAGGAACAAGATGCAGCTTTCAGGAGCTGGGGCTGGCAGAGGCAGGGCCTGGGCATGTGATGAGTCTGGGAGCCCAGCGCTGCCAGGACACGCCGGTTGGGCAGTATAGGACAGAGGTCAAGAGCACAGGCTTTGGAGTCTGATTGGGTTGCAGACTGGTCCTTCCGTGTCCTCAAGCAGGTCCCTCCACCAACCTGAGTCCCATTTCCACACCTGCCAAGTGGGACAAGACTAGGACCTGACTTCATCAGGTTGCAGGGAGGATTAAATGGAATAATACGTGCCTGATACATATGAAGTGCTTAATATTGTTTAGTTATTTTTGTTGCTAGGGATCAGAGCACTCCGGAGACTAAGACCACGGCTATAGCCCTGAGCTGGGACATAAAGAGAGGTGCGCTGTTGACCACCTGCGAGTTTGGAAATGCCATGGGGACTCAACATTTATTTCCCTCGCTTCCCTTGGTGAGGCCAGATGTCTTCCCTCACAAAGCAAGACCCCCTCGGAGAGTCTTCCTCCCACTCGTCATGAATGGCATGTGGTCCTAGAGAGGGAACCAGGAGCCGCCCTGCCCGCTGTCCCCTTTCTGTAGAACGGCTTTGGCTTATGCTCTGAGCACAGAGACCCTGCTGCCCCAGCCGTGTCAGGTGGGATCAGGGTCGAGTCTATAACAGAAGGCTACGTCCTCAGTGGAGACCTGGGGGGACCCTGCCCAGGAATGATGCTTCAGGACAATGGGAGTCTCTCTTCTAGGGGTCCAGATGCTGGGGTCCCAGAGAAGGTGGGTCATCTTAGGTATTTCTGAACTACAGCTGAGCACTTGTTTCTGCTTTTCGTGAGCCCAGCAAATTCCGGCACCCGGCATGGCGGGATGGCCATGCTGGCTCACTGTCCTTTCCGTCCTTGCAGTGGCCCCTGCCCCCACATCCACAGTCAACGTGGACGAGACTCACCCTAGAAGCTCTGGAAAGTCAAAGCCATACAGCCCCTGCAGAGTGCCAGGCGCTGTGTGAGACCGGCTCCTGATCTCCGAGCAGTGCCTGCCTGGCGGGAGATGGACGTCCAGGCAGACCGGCATAGCACCGCGTGAGAAGTGCTAAAATAAAGGCAGGCACAGAGGGAGAGGAGGGGCTGGGCTCCCCTGGGTGGTCAGAGAAGGGTTCCTGCGAAGGTGATGCTGGAACCGGGTCCATGAGAGGAAGAAGGGCACCCCGGGAGAAGGAGCGCTGTGTGTAAAAGCACAGAGGTGAGGGAGTGGTGGGTTCCAGGGGCTATGTAGACCGTGTGTGATGGACGAAGTGCAGGGCCTGGGGGAGGAACAGAGGGCAATGAAACCAGAAAGAAAAACAAGAGTGTCTTATATCGTCTTTGCCGAGGAGCAGCCACCGCAGCCCATGGGCAGAGACACTTTGTGTGTGTTGCCCTCTCTTAAGCTCAGACAATGCCTAGATCCTAGAAACTTAATGAAGACCCAGTCGGGCCTTGGGAAACCTTCTGAGAGGGTTAATCACAGGTGAATGTCTCCTGCTGATGCCTCCTGAGACAAATCCACTCCCCTCCCCTCCCCAGCACCAAGGCCTTGGCATGGGGTCAATTGCAAGGAAAGTAAAATGATGGAGACCAGCTCACCGTGTGCCCCAGAGATTCCAGGAGTGGGGCTCACCTTTCCTGCTACCGGAGAGAGACCTCGAAAATCACCAAGCAACGGCTGAGGAAAGAGAAGAAAACAGAGAGGCCTTTGGATCCAAGGGGCTCTGAGACTCAAAGGCAGCAGCTTGAAAGGTTTTATGGGAGTTTCTTCAAGGAAACAGATATCTCCACTGACACTTGCCAAGGCATTTTCTCCGGTAACAAGCTTCTTTATTCAACCAACCAAAGAAACCATCACACACAGAGGAGTGAGGAGAGCTGTCAGATGCTGTTCTGGGGAGAAATGAAAGAGGATTTTGCAGAAGCTAAAGCACATAAAAACTGAAGGTCAAGACGGAGGCCCCCCCCTGGCTGTTTTGTAGCGTGCAGGACATTCAAGATGGCCACCCCGCCAAACCTTACTGTGCTAGGGCCACCAGGAGAGGAATTTGGCTGGGTGAGGGCTGTCCCTGCCTTGAGCCTCAGCAATTCACCCGGCCATCCCCAGGTATCTGCAGCTCAGGCTTCCTTCTGTGAGTAAAGAAGTGAGGACATTGCCCTCCCAAATGTGAGTCTTCCCAGCCTAGGCAAGAAGGCGAAGAACAACGCCTGCCCCCTGGGGACCCATCATGGGGTCAGCCACCCTAAAGGCTAGTCCTGAGACCCAAGTGGCCCTTGTCCTTCTCACTGTTCTTCACATTCCTAGCTCTCCTTCTGTGCATAGGATCACCCAGGAGAGCCGTGCGCTGGCCTGGAGACATCGGCATCTTTGCCTGGACACAAGGGGGACCCACACTGTAATTATAACAATAAAAATGACAACCATGGCCATCTGTGGAGGGTTTGACCATTACAAACTCGGCACATCTCTTGTACCATTGTCCCTCACAGCAAACTGGATCAAAGCATTGAGGGGTTACTTTTCACACCCCCCATTTTACAGATGAGGGAATGGAGTTTCGGATGATTAAACGGCTTGCCCAAGGACACACCGCTGGTAAGAAGTTCAGCCAGGACTCCAACCGGCTCTGACCTGTTTCAGATCCCTGAGTGTTTCCATCTCGTCTCCATGAACACAGTGCAGCGGCTTTGTTGCTAGATTCTAACAACGAGGAGAAAGCCAAGGGCCTGAGCCGACGGATGAGGAGAGAGCGCCTACAAAGGCCTACACTTTGGCTGCTCCTCTGCTCGTCTCAGGCTGACCATTTGAGTGCATGTGACACCTGTGTCCTCTAATGCCATTAAATTTAAACATTTGTTTTAAAAGGCTCCTCCTACCACCCCCCCAATCTGGTGAAAAACTCTTGAATCAGAGAGAACTGGGTGTAAATTTCGGCCCCTCCTCTTACTAATTCTGTGACCTTGGGCAAGTCCCTTATCTTCTCTGAGACTCAGATTCCCACTGCAAAGTGGGGAGAATAATAGTATCCACTACAAAGGAGTGGTGGGGAGATTCTACAAGGTAATGTATATAAAGTTCTTAGCACAGTACCTTGCTCGTGATAAATGCTCAGTAAATGGCAGCTCTCATTGGTAGAATGCTGGTTAATGATGACAACGATGGTGTAATGGTTAACTATTGCCCCGTATGAAACAACCACAAAGCCTCAGTGGCATACAACAACAGCATTTAATTAGCTCATTAATTAGTTGGCTGGGACTTGGCTGATGTAGGCTGGGCTCAGCTGGGGCTGCTGCACTCCGTGTTTCTCTCTCTCACCCTCTTCCCAAGCCCATGGCAATGATAGAGTCAAAAGAAAGAACACGAGCTGAATTGCACAAGTGCATTTCAAGTCTCTGCTTGTGTCACATCTGCTAACCTTCCACTGGCCAAAGCAAGACACAGCGATTGAGCCCCAGCTCAAGAGACAGAGAAGTACACTAGGATCACAATGGGAGGGCAGTGACAAGACGCATGCCCAAGAGAGTGGATATATAATGCTGTTACTGGCCAGTGAGTGAAGAGGCAGTCCCAGAACCCAGTCTCCTACAATGAACAACTCAGGTGGACTTACTTTGACTTTTCACCCACTCATACAAGTACAGACTTAAGATTGTGATTAAGTGGAACCAGCTTATTATCTTCCTTGTCACAGTGATTTCTCCTAATAGATTGTGTATCTTCTAAAACCTAGTCAAGTGGGGTTCCTTGTCCTTACATATAACTCAGGTATTGTTGGGCAAGTGTGTGTGTATAGGCATACGTGCATACCTTGTGAATATATATGCATTTCGTAAGCATATGTGGAGACCAAATAACCGGGATAGGAGGGCCACTAGAATGAAGCAATATAAACAACAGCTAGAAGAACAATGGAAATTCACAAAAACTGCCAGTGGGTGTGTGACTTAGGTTCTATCTCTTTGGAAGCAGCTAGGAATTATCTAACAAAGTTGAAGATACCCATATCCTGTGATTCGAGAGAAACTCTTAGACATACGACCAAGGTACACGTATCAGAGTATTTACAGCAGCCGTGTGTATCACAACCAAAATGTAGAGCATCCCAGATGTCCACCAATAATAGAATGGACAAGTAAATTGTAACGTATTCATACAGTGGAATACTATACAACAAGGGAAAAACGTGAAATCCAGCTACAAGTAACAACCTGGATGGATCTTATAAACAAATGTGAATTAAAAGAAGCAAAGCACCAAAGAATGACTCCATTTACATGAAGCTCACAGACAGGAAAAATGAAACTGTAGTGTTTCAGGATGGGTTCACAGGTAATAAAACAAGAAAGAAAAGCCAGGAAATTATTGCCATAAACGTCAGGATGGTGGTTCCAGCTGGCGAGAGGCAAAGATAATCAGGAGAGACACACAGGGTCTTCAGAGGTGGCAAAGTTCCTGCTCCTGGCCTGGAAGGAGTTATAGGAAAGGCACTTCAGAGTTATTTATTAAACTGTGCATTTATATTTCATGCACTTTTCTGTATGCAATATTTCACAATAAAAATATGTTTTCTTAAGGACAGCTAAGGAAGTAAGTTGAGAGAAGAGAAATATGGAGTGAATGTAAAACCTGTCTTACAATATCGAGAGACTGGGATGTGGACAGGAGAACTCCGTTTTTCTACATAGTATCAAAGGAGAGAAAAATCAGGACCGGAGAGGAACAGGTTTTGGCTGAAGATAAGGAAGAATTTCTAACAACCAGAAATGTTCAAAGATGGAGTGCAGTTTTTTGGGGAGATAAATTCCTTTTCATTTAATTAAAGGGCTCAAAGGCGCACTGATGGAAACCTTGGCAGAGATCTTGGAGGATGAGTCAATGTCAGAGAGGCCTGGGCCAGGGAAGGTTGAGGGTGACCAGCTCCAAGAGGTGAGAGCAGTGTGGATGTGAGGCTTCTGAAGCCAGCCAGACCTGAGTCCAACATCCCAGTTCCACCACTAATTAGCTAAGTGCCCTTGGGCAAGTTACCTGACCTCTCTGATCTCCCATTTCCTCGCTTGAAAGTGATGCTGCATATAAATTATCTAGCACAGTGCCTGGCACTTAAGCCCTTGCTAAATGATGGTCATTATTACTAATAAAAAAGTTTCTTCCAAATTTGAGATTATGAGATTCTCTGCATCCTTAAGTATACACGTTGTATTAGTCAGGTTTTCATTGCAATAAAGCTGCATAACAACCCCAAATTGCGAAGGCTTTACAAAAACAAGCATTCGTTTCATGCTCATGGGTCTGTGCGTCACTTACAGCTCAGCAGGGTTGGGTTCCAGGCTTCCGGCTCCAGGGTGGATTCCTGCAGGTTGGGTTCAGGTCTGCTCCACACATCTCTTGTCCCAAGGCCAGGCAACCTGGGGCATTCCCTTTTCACGATGGAGGAGGGCAGAAAGTTCACAAAGGACACTCAGAACCGCACAAGCCCATTAAAGCCTCAGCTCGGAACTGTCTTGCCGTCACTTCCTCCAACGTTCCATTGGCTCAAGCAAGTCACATGCCCACACCCAAAGTCAATGCCACAGGGATGTGTGTAAAGCCACGCTACTGTAAAGTCGCATGACAAAGGGGGACGCAGGTCAGCGAAGAATTAGGAATCGTAATCCTATCCATTGCACCATGCGTGTGGAATATTTAATAGTGGCTCTGTTCAATACGGAAGAATGTATTTTTCAAAAATTCTTCTTTAAGAACCATGAGGCTATAAAAGGTTCACAAACCTCAGCCTAACAGTGAACAGTGAAAATGTAATTTTCCCATTTTATTGGCATATATAATAAAATCATTGCATAGCTGATTAGTTTTAACGTTCCGTGATATGTCACGGAGGAGGTAACTTCAGAGCTCTGGGGGCTTTCACCCTAATACTGGTTTTCACCTGTTGTCCCAAAGACCCTGAGACTCACCTATTCCTGGCTGAAAATTGGTTTTGCATTTTTTTGTTGTTTGCGTTCTAGGACTCCTTGGCAAGTTGAGATTTCTGTTTAAGGACCCATTTTGCCTCTTTGTCAAGCAGAGGTGATTGGAGAGGAGGCCACAGGAATCTGGGCTTAGCTCGGGCAAGAAGCCAGGTACAACTGAGCAGAGTATGGTGCTGTTCTCCTTCAAAGAATTTTAATCAGCTCAACCAGGCCCTGGCCGGGCGGGAGCCCCGCCCCCTGTTAGCGTTTCCTCCATGGCTGGCAGCTCCCACCCCGAGGATGGTGGTTGGAGTGCGTTGCTCTTGCTGTTGTATCTCATCTCTGAATCACTTCCGGATGTGCCTGGGAGGAGAGCAGATTGAGTGGGCTCGTCTCCTCACTGGGGGCTGGGTCCCCAGGGATAATGAGAAAGCTCTGGCCTGTAGGTGGAGCAGGGAAGAGACAAGAGAGGGCCATGCAGCCTTATGCGGATCAAAGGCTGCCCCATGCGAGGGATGTCGGAAGCCTGGAATAGAACTGATGGGGAGTGGAGCAGTTAATGGATCTGCCACTACCCCTCCGTGGGAGTTAGAGGAGGTCACTTCGTCCCTCTGTGCCTTGTCTCCAAATAGCTGGATTTGAGGGCCCCTCAAGTTCCTTTCAGAGAAGGTCATAGTGCAGTGGTTAAGAGGGAAGAGCCCAGGGCCTAGCATTCGGAGCTCAGATACTGTCTCCAATGCTTAACTCCCCCACTGCGTGACTGGGCAAGCTATGAAATGCTCTGTGCCTCAGTTTCCTTGGCAGAAAAACAATCACACCGCCTCTCCAGGTTGTTGCGGGGAGGAAACGTGTTAACACATCTACAGTCTTTGAAACAGTCCCCAGCACAGAATAAACTCTCCATCAGTGTTCCCTCTGTTATTATTATTCCAGCTTAAGATGCTAAACCACTCTGCTCCTTTTTTAAACGTGATTTATGCTTTCAGGCTGTGAGGGCTATTAGGTTGACTCCATGAGTGTGTAATATATGGGATGGGGGAAGCAGAAAACGCACAGTCTTTGCAGAGATGCCGAGCGACGAGGCAACTGGAAAGGATCCAGAAATGAGCTGCGGACATGATTAAAGTCCTGAAGAACAGCACCTCCCGGCAAGGAAGGTGGAGAGTGGATTATTTACCAAAGCAGAGGTTAAGAGTTTACAGAGAAGAATTCCCGGGCACCGGCACTCCCCATACAATGAGAAACTTTGGGGATGAGACTTCAGCTGAGCTTCGGGACGATTAATTGGGAAGCCGAGAGCTGGGCAGGTTTCTGCCCACCTGGTGGAAGGGTATACATCATCATCCAGCCACCAGGATTTAAACCCAAGTGTGAGGTTTTTATCTTACAAAGTCCACCTCACCCCTGGTGCCTCCCTAAATAAGACATGAAGGTAATATATTCAGGTTCTCGGGGACCTCCTATCTGGGGAAAATGTAGAGAGAGACTATAGGAAGATCCCAGGGAAGTTTAAAACAATATAATTTGTCTTGTGTGACCTTGACATATGAGCCTCAGGTTCCCACCTCATGATAAGGGGACGGGATGAGAACGTAGTTCACAATAACCACCACTTACTGAATGCTCAGATAATGCGCCA
This sequence comes from Diceros bicornis minor, assembly GCF_020826845.1. Taxonomy (NCBI): domain Eukaryota; kingdom Metazoa; phylum Chordata; class Mammalia; order Perissodactyla; family Rhinocerotidae; genus Diceros; species Diceros bicornis. The sequence continues at coordinate 35,280,467 of NC_080752.1, read as the reverse complement.
GGCTCTGACTCCAAAGCCACAGTGTTGTGACATCTGATGACCTACAAAGTAATTGAAAAAGCAAAATTCAGTCAATAGATCGCCTTCTGTCTCCATGATACTGTACATCCCATCTGACTTTTATTTCCTGAACTGAACAGTGACTAGTAACTCCTGGATCGATGTTACAGCCAGCAGAACACAGCAACGGGAGGACCAGGCCATCAGATGATTCAAGGTCAAGAGACCCTTCTCCCCCTCGTGGAGGTCTGGGGACAGTTTCCATCTGACCAGAGAAATCGCGTTTAAGGGGCTGTGCTTGTGGACAGCTGCACAACTCTGTGATCCGGGGCTCATATTCTTAGACTTTGGCCCTGTGTTGGTCAGGGTGCGATGGGTAATTCCTCGGGAGTAATGACCTTCAACCTCAGTGATCTACATCCACCAAGGTTTGTTTCTTTCTCCTGCTGTGCATCCATTGAGATGGGGGCTCTATGTTGCCTCTTCTTCACTCCAGGACCCAGGCTGATGGACTCTCATGTCTACATGCACTTCCACAACCTCTGCAGCAGAGAGACGGCAGTTCTGGAGGGTCTCCCACCGTCCATTAAGGCCTCCAGCCCAGAGGTGACACACGTCACTTCCCCGGACAACTCAGTGGCCCGAGCAACCACAAGAGGGCCAGGAAATGCAAACCTGCATGTGCCCATCAGGTGAGAGTGGGACATATTTGATGAGCAGGGGCAGTGACCACCACAACCCCCTTCTGAGCCCCGTATGCCTCCTACCCTGGCCCTAGCTGCCTTGATCTCTGCCAGGGCTCCATCTCTCTCCTCCCCACCTTGAGTGACATCCTTTGGTGAGCGTGTGTGTGTGTGTGTGTGTGTGTGTGTGTGTGTGTGTATGTGAGAGAGAGAGAGAGAGCTCTTCTTTCAAGAAACAAATGACTCCCTGACATCCGCAGCCCATTACCGAGGTAATTTGGTCTCTGTAGTCTTTCTCATTACACGCAAACCAGTGTTATTATTATTGTTTATCATCTATATGACACGGCAAGTATGTGCACTTCTCATTCCTGCTTAAGATCGGTCCTGCTTGGCTCCAGGTCCCACCACTCACTTCCTCACTCTCGCCCCTGCCATTGGGCTCCCTCCCAAATCCTGGACTCCCTGCCTGCCCTCCATGCTGCCCTCTCCAGTACAGCGGCTCCCGGGGCAACCTCTCTTCTCTGTGACTGCCAGGTTAGCAGCCCAGACAGGAAAGGGGGAAAAGCCACTCATGTATGAGCACCTGCTGTTTGCACGGCACCATGTCGGGTTATACACCTGAGAGATTATCCTCACACGAAGCAGGTAAAGTGGAAACTTTCATGCACACAGCACAGGTGGGGAAACTGAGGCTCAGGGAGGAGAATGACTTGTACAATATCCCTTAGCACACCAGTCACTCTTGGTGGAAGAGAAAGCTTGGAAAGGAAGCGGCTCCTCTGTGCGCACGGCGGATCAGTGTCTGGGATCACGGAGCTGAGTGGGTCTCCCGGAAGGAGCCCTGGGCCTGGAGACAGAGCCCTGGGTTTGCCCGTCCCCACGCTTGTGAACCTGAGAGGTACTTTACCAGCCCGAGCCTCTGTTTCCTGGGCTGGGAAATGGGGTCACTATCCCTGCCCTGCCACTAGGATAGGTGAGATCATAGAGCTACCAGAAATAATCTCAAGGAGCGTCTCTGCTTTGAGTGCCTCGGAGGAAGGGGACTTGGGTGGGTGCTCCTGTGGAACGTCACCGGCTCAACATACTTTAGTGTCAGTGGGGTCGGGGGTCCCTAAAAAGCCCCCAACTCAATTTGTGGAAGGTCAAGAGCAAGCAGGTCGATGAGCTCGTCGTAAGGCTGCCCTTGGGAGTCACAGAACGGCATCCTGTACACCTTCATTCATTCGTCCAACAAACAGTAAGCGAATGCCCGCTCTGCTTTAAGCACGGGGAACCCAGAGGTTGCCCTCCAGGAGCTTACAACCTAGTTAGGCGAGACAGAAAACAAACAAGACGGCAAATAAACATGACAATTTCAAACAGAGATGCGAGTCATGCAGAAGACCAACAGGCTGGTTGGATGGAGCGTGGCAGCCCGTTTTTACAGACCTTTATTAATCAGTCGTTCATTTGTTACCAGGTGCTCTGCCAAGCACCCCCCTTCCCCGCCAGCCCACTTCGGATTGCTAGGCATTGCCAAGGTTTCACCAGAAACCCAGCTCCTCAAGAAAGAGCCCCATTATCCTCCAGCTGGAAAGCATCCCTCCCACCTTGAATTCCACCCCTCCCTCTACTCTCCTCTTCCAGATTTTGGAGCTGCCTTCTTACAGTCTTCATGGCAACCCTAAAGAGCAGCATCATCTCCATTTTACAGACGAGGAAGCTGAGACCCAGAGAGCTGAGATAGATACGCAGATGTGGACCCACATCTGTCTCCCTCTGAAGCCCATGTTCTCTCCGTCATGACACGTGTCCTTCATCTCTCTCTTCCTTCCGACTCGGTTATTTGTGGGTGCCTCTTCATTGGGGAAAATCCTGGGTCTGATTTTCTCATCGTGACTATGAGACTGTGAGCTCCCCAGGGCAGGGACAGTGTCTGTGTTATTCTCCACTGCACCCTCCTCACCGAGAACAGTGCCTGGAATACAGCAGGCACTCAAAAAATACAGATGGTTGAGTGAATGAATGGTGGCGCCCCACGGGCTGGCAGACAATAAGTCTGCAGTAACTGTGTGTGAAAGGAAGGGAAAAGTGGGGAAAGGAGGGAGGGAGGGAGAGAAGGACCCCCCCTTCAAGGAGCCCAGCAATACACAGCAGATAACAACCCATCTTGCTTTTCCCTAAACTCCTCTGGGGAGCCCAGTCTCCAGGGCATCCCACGAGACTGTCCCTGTGGTCACTCTCTTCTTGTCTGCCTGGACCTTGGAGCTCCCTCCCCACACTCTGAAGCATCCCTGGCCATCAATTAAGATAGTTTGGAGCTTGTTAAAGGCCCAGAAATGTCATCCTAATGAGGAAGTCGGCAGACAGGCAGCCCAGGACAGGGAGTGAGTGCTGGGCAGAGTCCCAGGGGACGTTCTCACCCACTTCTGTGCACCTTGTTTTGACCTCAGCTTTGCCAGCTGAGGTCTGTCTGTTTCCTGCCCTTTCTGAACGGCTGCTCTCTGGCTCCCCAAAGGAGACATCATCAGTGCTCTGGACTGAATGTTTGTGTCCCCCCAAATTCGTACGTGGAAGCCTTAACCCCAGTGCGATGGTGTTGGGAGGTGGGGCCTTTGGGAGATGATTAGGTTTGTGAGGTCGTGAGGCCGGGATGCCCCCTGTTGGGATTGGTGCCCTTATAAGAAGAGGAAGAGAGACCCGAGCGCATTCTCTCTCTGCCACGTGAAGACACAGAGAGAAGGAAGCTGTCTTCAAGCCAGGAAGTGGGCTCTCGCCAGGAATCACGTCAGCCAGCACCTTGACCTTGGACTTCCAGCCTCCAGAACTGTGAGAAATACATGTCTGTTGTTTAAGCAACACGGGCTGTGGTATTTTCTTATAGCAGCCTGAGCTGACCAAGACAATGAAGGAGGAAACGGATACAGCCAGATCCCACCCTATAATCCTTGACTTTGACTCATTGACCTCCATCATGTACTGGAGTACACGCCAGACCTTGGGTTCTACCAACAGGAAGATCTGGTCCCGGCCCTTAAAGACGGCTGGATCTGCGCAGGAGACAGACACATGGTCAATTACAAAATATTGCGCTGTACTCGTGGACTAAGAAGGTACTATGGGAGTGTGAGGGAGGCCGACAGGGGCCCACCCAGCCCAGGGGCAATCAAGGAGGTCTTCTCCAAGGAGGTGACTTTGGAGCTGGAACTTGATGGCTAAGTTGCTTGGGATCCTGTCTTGACATTTGATATCAGCCTTCACTCCGCCAAGCTGGTCTCTCTTCCAATGTGCAAAGTGACCTCTTCTCCCACAGATGGGCATTGTCTTCTCTGTGGATAATCCCACCGAGGAAGAACTCCCTTCTCAGGACCCTCCCTGGATGTCCAGGCCATGACTATGTCTCTAGAGGGTCGCCATGAAATCTAGGGATGGTGGAAATTCTCTCCTGCCTAGGTGACAGACACTGGCTAAAGACCAGTGGGGACAAGCAGCTCAGAACGGTGGTTTGGAAGCCTGTTTTTCCAAAGAAAACTCTATTGTCAGCCTGTGACAAAGAGGTTTTACCAAGTGCTGTCCAAGGTCGGGGACAAGTGATGTTTGCTGCTGTCTGCACCTCCAGTCTGGATGGTGGGCCTGTTTGAGAGGGATCTGGACGTCATCTAACTCACCAGTTCCATCACCACCACCACTGTCACCCTGCTCATCACTCTCTCTCAGCGTCACCAGCTCCATCACCACATTTATTCTACAACCATGAACACCATTGATATCACAATTCTACATCATCATCGACTCCTTCATCATCCCCTGGGGTATCACAACCACAGCCTTTGTCACAACTCATCCCCATCACCCCATCACCCCATCACTGAAATTCTTCACCACTGCTCATAACCCTCTCCCTGTCACCACTCTACACACTCAAATTTAACAGCCTTTGCCAACCACGTGTAAAACCTTCCAGGTCCATTCCTTTCTTCTCTCTGCCTCGCCTTGGGGACAGGAAACCCTGATGGCATCTGTGCTGATCCTGTCATATATGGGATACATTGACCCAACCATGGCCCTTGGAGGAACTGGGCAAGTTGGGTATGACCATGGGTTGAGGATCCTTCCAGGTAACTGGAGCTTTCTCCTCCACCCCGGGTGCCATCCCAAAGACCCTTGACCTTTCAGCCCCCCTCAGAAAAGGGAGGAGTGGGGCCCCAGGGCCTGTCAGCCTCAATGGGCCTTCTTTGTCCCCCGTCACCTCTGTGTTGATTCCATTGTCTGTCTTCCGTGTTCCTCTCCCTTCCAGACTACCAGCCTCTCAAGGGCAGGTCTGTGTCTTTTTCATCTGCTTCCCAGCATGAGGCTCAGAGCCTGGAATTTAGCAGTCGTCAGGGAATGTCTATTGACCTAAGATGTTGAAACAGGAAAGAACATTTGCTCATCAGACCCCTGCAGGTCCAGCTCGGCATCAGTGCTCCCTTCCAGCAGAAACATCTTGCCCGGCGGAAGCTCCCGCTTGGGGCGGCCGTGCAGCGGCCAGCTCTGCCGTGCCTGGCAGCAGGAGGGCCTTGTGTCAGCCCCAGAAATGAGGTCTCTTACGAGCCCGCCTGCTGCTGCCGAGCCTTGCACACATTTCTTGTTCAATGAGATGTTGTTTTCAATGTGTTTCCCAGGCAATCGGTGTGGGGTTTTTTCTTTCTCCTTTTTTTCTACTCCTTTTCTGTCTGGCTTAGGGGCACAGTCGCAGCTGCTATAGCAGCAGGCTGGAAACTGAGATCAAGGTTCGTGGGCAGGCCGGCCGCTGAGCTGTTGGCTTTCCTGGGTTCTCCCAGCTCTGCCGATGATATGGCCAATTGTTATGATCACTATCTTCCAGTGTCCTGTCACTTAAGCCACCAGAGCAAGGCCGGGCCCTCTTCTCTGGAGCTCATGGCTCACGACTGCGGTGCGCAGTAATTCTCCCAAACTCTGCTTTCTCCCCTGCTCTCAGCCTCCCCCCCGTTTGTGCCCAGGCCATTCCCTACCCTGGAGGCGTCATTCCACCAGGATTAGCTCTTCCTTTCTTCCACCTGCCAATGCAATCTGTGACCACCTTCTCAGCTCCCCAGGGGCAGGTAAAACGTCTTGTGTGTGGTTCTCTCACTCAATACTTCCTGAGCACCTACTGGTGTCAGATCCTGGAGATATGATTGAACAAGACTGGCACGCTCACTCTCCTCCAGGAGTTTCCATCTAATTGGAGAGAAAACGGTGGAGGAAGTACACAAATGATAAAATAACCGTGCATGATGGTGACCATTATCAAGGAGACCAAAGGGTGTGAGAACAGAGACTCTGAGGGGAAGGAAGGGACTTCCCGACAGGCGTAAGTCTGGCTCTCTAAGGAGGGGACATTTGGTCTGAAACCTGCAGGATGAAGAGAAGCTCATCGCGGAAACACTGGGGCCTGAGGCCCGTGCTGGAGAGTGAGGAGGAGGAGGAGGGGGCCTGGGAGCAGAGGTGGAGGTGGCAGGGTCAGATCGTGCTCAGTAAGGGCTGTGCAACGGGAGACTCAGAAGGACTTTCGACAGAGGTCTAAAAAACGCCTGTTTTACCCCCAGTTTTCATAGCAGGCATTCAGGGACCATCTGCTGAACTAGTGAGGGCAAGGCTTTGTTGGTTATTTGTACCTTTCCACTAATTCCGGGTCAGCTTTTCTATTCTATTAGAATATGTATTTTGGTGCTAGGGAGGCCTGGGCCATCTATTCATCAGAGCCTCTGAGATCTGGTCCCTCTAAGTACCTGGAGCATGGATTAGTCCATGTGCTGTGGGGTCTGCAGTCTCTCTCTCTCTCTCTCTCTCTCTCCTTCTCCCTCTCCCCTTCCTCTCTCTTTCCCCATCCTTGAAAATTGATGATGGTCCCTTCTGCTTCTCCCGTTCCTGGAGGCTGACAGCTCACAGAATGCCCACATGGATGCTTCTGCAAAGTCGGGCAGGTACACAACCATCTCCCCACAAACTGTGTTGCAGCCACAACTGCCTCTGGAATGTGATTGAAACAAGAACATGCATCACGTACAGGGCTTCGGAAGCAGACACGCCTGGCTTCAAATCCCATCCCACTTACTACCTGTGTGACTACTGTCAAGCCACTCAACCTCTCTGAGCCTCAGTTTTCTTGCCTATGAAATCGGCGTTTTGAGAACCTCAGCAGAGTGTCTTGCTCTTGGCAAATACTCCATCAATGCCGGCTGTCATTCTAATTGCTGTGGCCGTGTAATGTTCACGGCAATCCTGCAGGTCAGATACTGTTGTCTCCACGTTACAGGTGTGGAAACTGAGGCCGAAAGATGAAGCTGCCTGCTCTAGGTAAGTCAGAGACAGAAAAGGGGTCTCAGGTGTAGGTTTGCTGACTCTGGGGCCCACACCCTTCCCATGAGGCCCGGCTCCCACCACAGTGGGAAGTCAGTTCTCTCTCTGGGGATGCAAGCGGCAGCTTCCCAAATGGCACTTATTCCAGAGAGTTCCTTAAAGGGACTCACTCCGCCTGGACTCCCAGAGGGCCATCTTCTCCTTGATTGTTTCCCAGACGAGTTCTAGATAGAAGAGAAGGAGCAGGCGGGGCCCAGGCAAGAGCTGGAGGGGCCGTCTGCCGACAATAACAACACGTTTTTACCAAATTGCCAACTCCCAGCATCTCCCATTAACGAGCAATTCTTGCAAGGCAGACACGCTAACAAGACGCTTCTGAACTCCCCTCCACATGTTCCGCTGCCAACGGGGGAGGCAGGAGAGCTAGTGTTGGGGGGAGCAGCATTCTTAATTACTGAGTGAGGGAGGAGGGTAGCCGGAGAAGGGCTTTTTCACCCTTTGTGGGTCTTTAATGAACCTTTTAACACACTTAAAAAAATAAATGAAGAGAAAATTTTTAAAAACCTCTTTTTAAAGATTTTGGCAGGTTTGATTAGTGGTTTTGAAAGCCCTAAACAGCCACTTAATTGGTGAGGCCCCTTGACAGCTGGCGAATAGAAGGCAGGGATGCAGTGGACCGCACTGGCTTTTTTCTCTCCTGCGTATCTTTTCCAAAATGGTTTGTTGGCCCCGGACTCGTTGACCCCCCATCTGCCGCCCATGGTGCCCTGCAGATGCAGCTGTGCCAAGCAGGCAGATGGACACAGAATTTTCGGGTTATGAAAGCTCTTGCAGTGCGCCGGAAGCAGTAGCCAGAGGGCAGTCGGGGGGGCACAACGGGATGGGCTGGGGCAGGGCTGGGGACACAAGGGGAACTTGCGTGCACAATGAAATCCTCTCTGGGGTGGTCTGGCTGCCTTGCCTTCAACTCAGACCCCTGTCACTGGGATTAACTCATAGTGTTGCCATAAGAGCGTGGGCTTGGGGGCCAGGCTGGTCTGGGTTTGGAGCCTGAATCTGCTCCCTTTCAGTTGTGTGACTTTTGCAAATGAGAAACTTGTCTAAGCCTGTTTCAACATCTATAAACTGGGAACAATTATACCTATTACATACTTTAGGATTATTAGAAGTAAATAGTTGAATGCATATAAAGGAATTGGCACATAGGAAATGCTCCAAAAAGGTTAGTTGCCCTCATCTTCAGCTTCTACACCATCACCCTTTTCTCCTTGGGTATCAGGAACCATATAAACAGTCAACCATACAGGTAAGAGATGGGAAAGCCATGGTTAAGATATGTAAAAGCACAAAGGTTTTAGGAATAAGTAAGTAGTGTGAGTCTCCAATAAGATACAGGGACCTAAACAATAAGGAGATGTTGGCCATATTAGAAGAGGTAAAGTGTGTGGAGTGTTAGAGGTGATCATCTTGCTATACTGTCCTCCAGTACTCCCACACCTAGACAAATGGCACCACACTTTGAGCAAGCTATTGACCAAAAGGATTAGGTCTAGAGAGAGCATCCGTGGTTGGCGGAGGGACTCCAAATCATACCGTGTGGAAGGTGGTTGAAAGAACTAGTACTGTGTAGCCTGAGGAGAGACTGGATGGAGTGGAGGTGATAGATACTTGGTAGTCTTAAATGTCTGACATTTAGCCCCCTGAAAACGGTAAAAATCTTTCTAAGTAGTCTGAATCAAAGAGTGGAAATCTCAAAATACTGAATTTTGGTTAAATATACATACATAAGGAGATGGTTTTTTGAGAAAGTTAGAGCCAACCAATTGTGAAATTTATTCACTTATGGAACAACATGTGCCAGGCACTGTCCTCGGTCCTGAGAATAAAGACGTGAACAAAACAAGGTCCTTGCCCTGAAGGAGTCACCTTCTGGTGCACACAGGCTGTCTTGGACGCGGCCAGTCCCTGGTGGCACAGACTGGACAACCTCTTGGAGAGGCTGCAGTGGGAAGGAGTGTCAGGTGAAGGTTGGACTGGGTGACCGTGACACCTGTGATTCCCTGAATTTCAGCTGACCGTTGCTGAGACCTGGCCCTAGAGGCAGCCATCTTGCTCATTAGAGCTTTCCCCGGCCTGGGGTTGAGGCTAAAATATAGACCAGCTCTGGATTTGGGCGCCATGAGTCTGGCAGTAGTGGAGACTGGGGACTGGACATTTGCCTGTCCAGAATATGGCCCTCTTACTCCTGGTAACAGCACCCTGATTTCCCTGAGGTGCTCATCCCTCCTCCACTCTCAGACCAGGTGGCTTGAGTGGGATTGTCCCCTATTTTGCTCCAGGGATGGGCATGTGATCCAGGCCTGTCCAATCAGAGCATCTTCTTCTCCTGGCCAATGATTGGTTCAGGGGTGGACATATGACCCAAGCAGGGCCAATGGGAGCCCACAAGAGTCAACGCTAGACTTTAGGGATTGGTGAAAAAGAGGAAGACTTTTTCCCACTAAAAGGGTAGGATGGAAGCCTGGAGCCGCTGGCAGCCATCTTGGCACCATGATGGAAGTGCCTGAGAATACAGTTAACACAAAGGAAAGCAGGGCCAAGTGATAGTGAGAGAAAGATCAATATTTTTATATTGGGATTCATTACATTTTATATAAATTAAAGTATTTATATTTTTATATGGTCTTGACAATACTTTTAGAGCCACCTGGATCCAACCAGACCTGAAGCACTACCCCCAAATTTATGTGTTCCATGGCCTAACACATCATCTGTTGCGTTGTTGTTTGAGCCAGTTTGAATTAATTTTTTCTGTTACTTGTTCCCAAAAGAATTCTCTCTGATGGAGGGGGCTCTGTTAATCATAAAAGAGTTGTTGCCTCTCCTGTCCAATCTCAGATGACCTGAAGGGAAGGAACCATTTCAAAAAGAACAAGAGGGTATTAGTTAACATCTCAGGTTGCTCCTCGAAAGGGATTAGTGTGGAACTCTTGAATACATCCTTGCTCCTGAAGAAATTTGAAACTGGGCAGGAGAAACTTTAATCATGAGTCTAGATGCAGGAAGCAGATTAAATGCACCCACAAGGTCTGTTAACAGCCTGGTTTGTGGTTATTTTGGGGGGGATTTTTGCACCCTGCCCCCCACCTCAGGCCATCCCACTGGGCACCAGGAGCCGAGCTGCTGAGGCCCCGAGGGGACGCTGCTGTGCCCGTCGACCATCATCATTATTATTATTACGTTAAAACAATGCCTTCAGAGATTATTAAAATCTCAAGCAAGGACCAGCAGACCCGCAGACCGGGCGCCTGATGGTTCCCTTGTGTGAGCCAGCCCCTGACAGGGCCCCTGAGTTGAATTATAATGCTAATTTGTAGCTAATGAGCTCCCCTCTTCAGCTAGTAGATCAGAAAGGGATTGGTGCCAAGAGGGCTTCTGGAGGCCTGCGACGCTGGCTCCCAGGGCGGATGCCAGGGATCCTCAGCTCCCTCAGGAAATGTCTTGCCGAGCCCCATCTTCACCATGTAGCCACAGCAGACCCTGTTAGTGGGGGGCTAGCCTACAGGGGCATGGCGGGGTGGGACAGACCCCGGCCTCCACAGCCATCCCATGAGCTCCCAGGCACCCCTGGGCAGGAACAGCAAACTCTGGGGAGTCCACCTCGAATGAGAGACAGGGGAGGAAGCATGTGATTGAAGCAGAGCCCTGAGGCTGATTCATGGGAGGGCGGGACATCAGGGATGGTAAGGTGTGCATCCTCAGACAGAAGGGAGGGCAAGGCAGTAGAGGGCTGTCTCGTTGAGCTGCGGACTGCCCGTGAGCTGGGAGGATCTCCAAGTGGGTTTAATCCAGTGACTTTCAACTGTGAGCCGAGAAGGCTTCGGACGTCACGGGGTAAAGGCGGAGGTGAGAAGAAGGCTGAGCGGGAAGCTGGGCCAGCTGTCCCCTGCCCTTCTCCCCAGGCACTCTGCTCTCACCTCTTATATATATAGGGGCTCCACCTAAGACATCCTTCATAGGAGAGTCCATGGCTAAAAAAAAAATAGTTTGGAAATGAGAGGCATAGCCCATTCTCCCCTTTTGAACTGAGACCCAGAGGAAAGAGCATCATTTTTTGAGACCTTGCTGGGGCTGAGGCTGCGGAAAGACCTTGGGGGAATGTGGGAATGGGACCCCGTGGGACCCCACAGGGTGACAGCAGAGGCTGGGACTGGGGAAGCTGAGCCCCCAGGAACCCCAGGGGTGTGAATGGAGGTAGGAAGATCAGGATGCATTTCCACGGGTTCTGGCCACTGCAAGTCCTAGACAGAGGCTCCCAGAGGCAGAACCCCACATCCCTGGAGTTGCCAGGAGGGGTTGGCTCTAGCAGCTGTCTCGGAGTCTCAAACAGAAAACTCTTGTGGAACCAGACACCCTGACAGGTGGCATCCCGGGGCCAATTAGTGGGGTCTGTTATGTTATGATCCCCCTACAGACCGCCAGAATGATGCTTTCCCAATCTTGCCATCTCTCCTTGGCAGGTTCAGCGTACCCTGGCTCTGTGCTCACTGCATGGCTGTGGTCCACCCTTCAAGACAGCGGCCTGCACATCTGGGACAGCTGCAACGGGCCAAGCTGGCACCGCCAATGTGCCAAGCACTTGACAGAGTCATTTCATCTTCCCTGTAGCCCGGATGCTGGGGAAGGAGCCTGAGGCATAGAGAGGTGAGAGGTTAGACAACTTTCCACGTAGGATAGGAAGCTCGCGGCAGAGCTGGGTTGGTAAGGAGACTTTCTGGCTTCTATCTGAGTGCTCGAATCCTCCCCCAGTGCTTCCCCTCCTCAGCCTCGCCCAGGAGGGTGCCTGAGATGAGACTTCCAGAGGTGCCCCTCAAGTCTGGGCAAGTGCCCTGGAAGGCTTGTGGTGCCACCCTGCTGTCCCAAGCCTTCCAGATGGGCCTTTCCCAAAGACGTTCCTCTGGATATTCACGGGGTTCCACAAAAGTGGAGGGAGGATTGTTAGGCTATGAGTTTGGGAAACTTGAATTAAACCGAAGTAAACAGGTTTCTTCTTCTTCTTCTTTTTTTTTTTTAGGACTTCTCAGATCCTCCACTATGATAACATGCCCTGTAAATCTCTAAGAAACAGATGTGGTTTGTAGTATTTCCCTTTCTCAGCAGGTCATCTTTATCTGTGAGACCAGACTCAGCTATGCTGCAATAACAGAAGTCTCCAGAATGTTCTTGGCTTCTAACAACAAAGGTGTATGTCTCACCCACACTGTGTCCACTGCAGGTTGACACTCAAAACCCCTTCTCAACAGGGGCTTCCCAGCAGGGGGCCGAGAATTCCTGAGGATCTGCACCAGCAATTAATTGCCCCAGTCTGGAAGTGACCCATGCCACTTTCACTTGCAACTCATGCCAGAATGAGTCACATGGCCTCATCCACGGACAAGGGGGCTGGGAAGAGCACTGCTGCCATGTGCCCAGGAAGCACAGAGCTGAAAAATGTGGGAGAGCTCCACACCTAGGAGTTCTCTGGTCCCCTCTGGTCTCTTCTCTGGCCTGCAGATTATGTGGGGACATTTCGTGGGCCCCTATGGCTCTGCGGAGCCCAATTTGGGAAGGATGCTCCAGGTTATCCAATGTCCCAGGCTGGACCAGGGCAGCCTCCACTTGGATTTCTGGAGGTCTTTCCCCACTCCTTCCTCCGATGAGCCGAGAATAGCGGTGCCTGTGTCTTCCCTTTTTCTGTTCCCCCTCTGTGTCTCTTACCCTTGTCACTTCCCATTAGACACAGGCTAAGCCCTCTTCAGGAGCCACCTTCTGAGAAGGAAATCTCCCCACAGGCATCTGAGCGATTGCCGACGACAAAGATGCCTGTAATTACCAAGAATGCACGATGGAATCTGAACTTCTCCTTCGCCTGCAGCAAACAGTCCCCACACACTCCAGCCTGCGGTGTAAACTTAGCCCGCCTGAGCCGGAGCGGAGTTGCAGAGAGTCACAGAGTCAGAAGCTGGTGCCCATGCAGGCAGCAGTCTGGCTCAGCACAGCTGGGATGAGAAGCTCATGCCCAGTGGGGCCCATGGAGACCAGGCTGGTGACGGGCAGTGGCACCCAGTTAGGATCATGGCCACTGGACTGAACAAACTAAGGTGTGGCCTTTAGCAGAATGGGGAACCTCTCTGATCCCCAGTTTCCTCATCTGCAAGTGGAGATATTAACGGGGTTAAATCAGGCAGCACTGGAAAAATCCGATATGACTGGATCACATTGAATATTATGCTGTCGAATGGTTGCTGCTGTCGTCGTTAAGATGCAAGGAAGAGACGGGTATAGAAGGGATCCAGGAGGCCTGGGCTCCAGCCCCAGCTCTGCCCCTAACCTACTGTGTACCACTGGCACTTCGCCTCTCCTGGCCTTGGTCTGACCCTGTGTAAAATGGGACAATTCCCCACATCTTTCACAGGGTCTGCAGAGCCAGCTCTGCAGCTGCACCTTGCACTGTGCTCCCTGCATTCTCCACCTTGCAGCATATTGAGCTTTCTTTCAATAGCTCAGATTTTGTATCAGTCAGTGACAGCCACACTAGTGCTGCATAACAAGTCAGCCAAAAGCTCAGCGACTTACGATAACAAGCATTTATTCTCATGTCTGGGGGTCCGCAAGTTGGCTAGGGTTTGGCTGATCCAGGCTGGGCTCAGCCAAATGGTTCTGCCTCAGGCCATGGTTGTCTGGGTTTGGCTCCAGGCCGCAGGTTGGGCTCGTTTCTGCTTCACATGTTTTCCTTCTTTCCCAACCCTCATCACGCTTGCTCTGGAAATTATCTATTGACACGTGGCACCTACTCCCAGCCCCTTCTCTGTTACCCCCTATATCTCGTGGTCTGGAAGGCTGAAATCCCCATCTCCCAGATTCCTTTTCATCTGGGACTCAAGATAAAAGGATGTTTCCACCAATATGTGCTTGCTTGACACTTGGAAGGCAAACATGAGGTGACTGCATCTCCCTGTGGCTTCTAACCCTCTCCACCGTTGGGATAGCTGTGAGTTTCCTGCAGCAAGTTCCTAGATTAATTTGCTAGCATCCCAGGTGTCATGAAAGAGTGGTGGCCAGGACGGATCCTTGAGCTGACTCCCTAATCACTGGGTCACAGTGTCAAGTGTCCCTTCACCACCTCCTGGCGTGCAGGGCTGTGCCATTGGTGGTGGTGGCTCCAAACCCACGTGACAGCATCTGGGGTGGCCCCAGGGTCCCAGGCCCTCTCATGTCCAGGCCTGCATTGTTCTGAGAGTCATTCCCAAAGGCCCAAATTAAGCTCTGCTTCTTCACACCTTCTAGTGGTTTTATAAACACATAATCACCTGTATTAAATCCCTTCCTCCTTAAAACACAGCACTGCACCCTGACAGATACAATGTTTTAACTACTTGGTCAAATGCCATTTTCCCAGTAAGACCGCAAACTGCATGCCAGCCCAAACCAATGAGTGGTGCTCACAATGGCAACTTCTATCTCAGTGCCTGGCACACAGTAGGCAGTGCCTTGAACGACTGAATGCATGAGACTATGTACTGCCTACTGCAAATTCTTACCATGATAACTAAATGCTATACAGTTATTGAAATGGTAACCCAGGGAGGGGTGCCAGGCTGCCCCAGAGTCCAACCCAGTCCCCAAAAGAAAGACATCACAAACTTTTGCTTCGTGATGTTGTGCCTCTTTCAACAGATGGGAAAACAGACCTTGTGCACATCGTTGGAAAGCAAGAGAGTGTAACGGTCAGGGAACGGCTTGTAACATCAGGCAGACTTGGGATCAAGTCCTTGCTCTGCCACTTACAAGCTGTCTGGCTTTGAAAATGTGAATTAACCTCTCTGAGACTCAGTTCTCTTATCTGTAAAATGGAGGGAAATAATACGTATCTTGCAGGGAAGTGAGTACTTTGTATACAGTAAGTGCTTAATAATTGACTGCTTTTCTTCACAAGGCCTGAAGCCTGACATGCGGCAATTACTTGCCTAGGGGTTCCCATTTAACTTGTCAGAGGACTTAGGGTCCTTCAGGGGCTGCCTAGGCTCAGGCACCCATTGCCCGCACGCATCAGCCTTTCAGGGGACCAGCAGCCAAACACCCTTTGGTGGGAATGTTTTAGTGGGCCCTTTGGACTTCCTGCAGTCTCAAGACCCAGCTGTGCTTTAGCAGATAAAGAGAGCTGTTCAAATTCCAGGTGACAGCATTATTGTTGAAAGATATGTGATCTTGTGACAGGGTCGAGGTGTGTTAACCAGTAAGGATTCCCCACCACCCTCAACTTCTCCCAAATGTTGTCTTTGTGACTAAGATCCCATCCCCTCCCCTCCACCTCCAGTGATGGCCAGCCCTGTGTGCAGCCCAGTGCAGGAGACTAGATAAAGACAGGAGGAACAAATGGGGGCAGAATTAACAAGAATGGCTATCTACACTGTTCTACATAATAAACAATTGGGGGAGGGGGAAGGAGAAAGGTTCTCAGTGCTTGAGTTTGGTGAGAGAGAGTTAGATCCAAAGATTACTGACCCAACTCCCCGCACCCCATGCCTGCCTTTCCAGCTCAGAATGCTTCCTCCACAAGCCTGTGCAGAAGTAGAAATCTCTAGCTTTTCGGATTTCTTGGGTTTAACAACACATATATCACACAGGATGAGGGGTATATTGACTCGTCACGACCCAGGAGGCCGAGGAGAAGGACAGAGAGACCTGGATATTTTGAAGAAGGAAGGGGCTCAGGAAGGATTTGGCATACAGACCTCACAAAAAAATGGGCAAGCCAGGGTGAAGAACGGGGGCCCTGGGATGCCACGGGGTGAGAAGATACTTAACTGTTTCAACTTTGCCTTTCCACTCAGGGCATCCTTGGCAGAAATATCCTTCACAAAAACCTTGGCAGAAATGGTAAAGGTCTTTATATACCTTTAGGGCCTTTGGCAGCCTCTCCTGACCTGAGGGACCTGCCCCAGGACTCTGTAGAGGCAAAGGGCACTCAGGGATGGTAAGACAGAGCAGTGATAGAGCCTGGTCTTTGGGGTCAGGAGAACTGGCTTCAGGCTCTAGTTCTGCCACCTCCAGAGGTAAGTGTTGGGCAAATTCTCTTACCTCCCCAAGGCTCAGTGTCTTCAACTGTAAAATGGGCATAGCAATACTTACCCCACAGGGTTGCCCTGGGCAAAAAAACAACAGGGTATTTGAAAAGGCTTGGAACAACAGCTGGAATGTGGGAAGCATTCAATCTGTGATGGTTACTATTTTCAGTGTCAGTGCTATTCATCCTGTCCTGTCCTGTGTTCCCCGGGGCCATGCCCACGCAATAACCCTGCCCATACACTCACGCCCACTCTTCACAGGCCCCCAAGCCCTTCTCCCAATATTCGCTGTTTCTGTGACACCCTTGGTTTGGGGAGCTAATTTTAATGAAGAAGATTGATTAATTATTACCAAATTATTACCTTTCTTTTGTGTCCCTTTTGTCATTTAGAAATGGAAACAAAAGACATTCTTTAGCTCAAGTCAAACATTTACCAAATTAATTCTCTACAAGAAATTGTTTGAGATTTCAAGGATTAGTCGTTTTTTTTTTTTTAATTTTTTTCTCTCCTTAACTATACTACATCATAAAGTAATTGCCTGATTAAGGGATGCGCAGCTTGGAGAGTGACACATTTTTTAAAATTAGAACGCGCCTGCCAATGGACACAGTTATGCAACTGGTTTTCTCTTTCCCAAACAACTTGATTCTCAAGGAGAAATGACAGAAGAGGCAAGGGCACGTGAAAAAACCAAGATGTGGGAAGCAGGAGAGCACTGACAGGTAGAGCATGTCTTTGGCAACCCGGTTCTGCCCCATTCCCGCAGGACCTGTCACCTGACACCCTTCTGGGGTCTGCAGCTGTCTCCCACTCCATCTTCATTTATGCAAACCTGCTCTCAGAGAGGCCTACCATGGGGATTCCCACTAAACCATCAATTCAAACAATGCTGACCTGACTCCTAGAAGGAAGCAGACCCAACTCCTAGAAGGAAGCATGCCCCATACTGGGAACCAAGCATGAAAAAGTCCCTAGGATGTGGACCCTGCCATCCAGACCAGCAAAGGAGACACCACCGTGAACAAATAACTACATTGCAATGGAAATAGTCCTGGGAAGGTCAGGGGGAAAGCAAACCTTACCTCCTGCCACTGTCCCTCTACTGTGATGCTCTAGCCACGCTGGTCTTCTCTGTACCCCTCCCCCAGACTCCAAACTCAGTTTTTTCTTCTTAGAATGCCATTTCCCTAGAAGAGCTGCCTCCCTCACACCAAATATCCCCTCATCCCAGAGCCTTCTCTCACAAGCTGAAGTAGCATCCCTCTCCCAGACCAGTCACTCTCTCCCGTTTCCTCCTGTAATTGTGTTTCAGCACTGGTCGCCACCGGACAGCTCCATTTTTGTACATCTATTTCTGTGCTTGTTGTCTGTAGCTTCAAGCACTGAACTCCTCTGTCCTTTTCCCCTGTGTCTCTCCATTGCCTGGAACAGAGTCTGTCTTATTATCTGTATCCAATAAACGTTTGCTGGTGAATGAATGCACAAATGGATGAATGAATGAATAAATGTAACTCCTTAACTACTGCCCCACAAAGTGGGACTTGATCTTTTCTCAGGGATCTTATCTTTAAGCTTCTCCTGACCCAGGCTTCCTGGGGGAGGAAGAGAGGGTCAGACTGGGTGTCAGGGGTCACCAGAGCTAATTCTTTCCCTGACCATAGTTAAGTGACCGCCCCTCTTGGGTCTCACTTTCTCATCTGAAATATAAAGGATTTGGGTTAGATGATCTAGGAGATTCTTCCTAACTCTATCCATGTAGGAGTCTATAAACAAATCTGAAGAAGCCAGTCACAAAAGACCACATATTGTATGATTCCATTTATATGAAATGTCCAGAAAAGGCAAATCTATAGAAACAGAAAGCAGATTAATGGTTTCCAGGGCTGGGGTGGATGGGGGTCTTGGGGGGCGATAGCTAAATGATACAGAGTTTCTTTTTGGAGTGATGAAATGTTCTAAAATTGATTGTGGTGATGGTTTCAGAACTTTGTTAATATACTAAAACCCATGGAGTTGTTAAAAAAAAACAAAAAACAAAAAACAAAGAAAGAAAGAAAAGAAAAAGTAAGTCTGATTTAAGCACCCTGCAGGGTGCTGGTCCTGGAAACTACCCCAGAGGCAGCCACCTGCATCTTCCATGTGAGCCTCTGGGGCCCTCTGGAGGCGAGAGGGGGGTCAAGGTCAAGGGTGGGCTTCCTGGACTCTCTGCCCCCAGAGAGCTGAGCAGAGGACCAGGGAGAAGTGTTTGCCTGACTCCTGACTTCCTTGACAAAAGCCACCATCTCCCTGGTGCATTTTCAAGACTCATTTGCAATTCTCTTTGGTGGGGTCAGGTGCCAACCCAGCTTCTGCCAGGAGGGCGAGGCTTGCTTCAACACAGCCTGGCCTGCATCCACACACTAACATCCACGGGACAAGCTCTGTCCCGAGCCCTTTACACATACCTGATTCTCCCTATAACCATACAAGGTAAAACCTCATTTGACAGATAGGTACAGTAATTTGCCCTGGTTCACGTGGTGAGGAAGTGGCAGAGCCAGGATTGGAACCCAACAGCCTGGGTCCAGAGTCTGTTCTCTTAACCCTGACACCTGCTGCCCCTCAAGTGACAAGCGACGGCCAATGAGCTGGAGGGGCTCCCCCTCGGTGTTCCAGTGCAAGTGCAGAGTGGGGGCTTTTTAATTCTTGCTCGGTCTTCACACCACGGGGTAACATCAGCAGCTCCAGTGCAGGAGACCAGAGGCCTGGGTCCTGCGTGGAGCGTCTCCGTGGTCCTGGCTCCATAGTGACCACAATTACTGCCATAATGAAGGGTGGCTCTTACCTGGTGCCGGTGATGAGCCAGGAGCTGAGTGAGGCACGGCATGCTCATTATCCCGGGTGAGTCTTACAGCCGACCTAGCAGGGAAACCGCAGCAGCTCCGAAAACTGAAGTTTGCAGAGGATCAGGTCTCCCTCTCGGATTCAGATCCAGGTCTGTCCCACTCCAAGGCCACCCTCCTCCCACCTGGCTGTCACACAGCACCACCTGCCTGCTCACTAACTGTGGGCACTTAACACGTTACTGATCTCTCCAAGCTGTCTCCTCAGCTACAGAACAAAGATAGTATCTCCCTGGCAGGGTTGTTATGAGGATTAAATGGGAATAGAATGATATGATATGATATGATATGATATGACATGATATGATATGATATGATATGATATGATATGGTATGATATGTAATATAACATATATATTTTATATAACATAAATTTTATATACTAAATTTTAATGTAACTAAATTTTATATAATAAAATAAATATACATTTTATGATGATATATATAACTTCCCCTACTAGAACATGATAGAATAAAGCAGAATATACTACTCCCTTCTAGAATGTGAACTTCATGACAGCAGAGCAATCCTCAGCATTACTAAAATAGAACCTAGCTAATAGTAGGCACTCAAATGAGATTTACTGAATGAAGAGATGGATAAGCCTGTGGAAGGGAGTTGGCACATAGTAGATGTTAATCCTGGCAGCTCTTATTATTGTTAAAGTAAACCTACCCCCACCACCAACAGCAAGGTCAATACCCACAGCCTAGACCCAGGAAGGGCCGGGTCCAGGTAACACAGCTGTTGACACTGGCAGTGTTCTGGTACTGGTGATAGACACCTGTCAGCTCCGTCAGGGATCTAACTGGATTCCCTGACAACCTTTCACCACGTACCCAGTCAGTTCAGTTGAGTCATTAAGATGGTCAAACGTTCAGCCCCGCTGATCGAAGCTCATGACCATTGATAATCTACCCAAGATCACCTGGCTAGTGACATCATTGGGCATGGAGGACGGGGCAGTGAGGGCAATCTAAATCCACTCGACAGGCATGTTTTGATGCCCTGCATGTGCCAGGCTCTGTGCTGGGCATATGGGGTGGGGTCCGCTGTGAATAGGTGGGCGCAGTCCCTGGCTTGGTAGAGTTTACCCTCCCTGGATGAAGGCTGGATCACCTTCCGTTGGGGAGGAGACAAGTGCCCCCACACCAGCTGGAGACTTTCCTGAGAACAGAGACTCTGACTGCTTGTTTCTCTGCATTCCCCACTCCCATCGCGCCCTACCCCACAGATATCCCGACACTGGGTCTGTAGCATATAGAGCAAGGATGAGATCTGTAGTTACTGGGTCAACATGAAACAAAATAAGACAGAGCACAGCCCTGCCTCTACCCACTGCAGACCTGGCTTAAGGCTAGGTCTTAGCCTAGAAGGCTGCTCAGTACCGACCATCCAGCCTCCCACCTGCAGGCCTGGACTCCCAACCCCACAGGTCCAAGGCATCCATGGAGGCACACAGGTGAGTGCAGCCCTGCTCAAGCTCTGCCTGGGCTGCAGGAGGACGCAGACAACAATATGCAAATCCTGGAAGCCCAAGCAGATGCTGTTGTGGGGCCCCAGAGTGTGGTGGTGGAAGCTATCCATCCGAGAGCTGCTGAGGAAGTCGCCAAGACTTGGGATTTGGGGAACCAGCTGGTGTGTGAGCGGACAGAGCAGGCAACCCGCAGGGATGAGAACACCAAGACACAGGCAGAAAGAGGGGGCAGAGGAAGGAAGGACTGGAGCAGGAGGGGTGCTTGGCTCTCTGGAAAACTCAATTTTGTGGAAATCTGGGTCTGAAATGAAATGAGCCTTTGGGGATGGAATTTAATATTGTCTCAGAGCCTTTGTCTTCATTTAGGGCAACGGGATTGCATTTATCTTGGCTTCTCTCTTCGTCCCCATTACATTTATTTTGGATTTATTCACTTATGAGTCTTGCAACAAGAAGTTGAAATGAGTAAATGTACTTTTTTTCCTGAGCTACATTAATTTCGGGGTGAGATTTATTCTGCCCACTGCTCCTTTTAGGATTACCGATGAGCTGCTGAGGCCCCACTAGGGGCTGCAAACAGACAGGTGAGCCTGGAGAGGTGAGGTGGGTGTCCCAGCAAGCCTGGGGCCCAGGGACTTTTCATGTGAGCTGGGTCCTCAGCCCTATGACAGCATTTTCCCAATGGGAGTGTGGTGGGGTGAAGGAGTGAAATCTCCATTCAACAGGTATTTTCCTCCAGCGCCTCTCAGCTGGCCTGGCACATAGTCGGTGCCAAAGGTTGAATTGTGTCCCCCCCAAAAGGCATGTTGAAGTCCAAACTCCTAGTCTCTGTGAATGTGACCTAAATTGGAAATAGGTTCTTTGCAAATGTAATCAAGTTAAGATGAGGTCATTAGGGTGGGCTCAATCAATGTGACTGGTGTTTTTAAAAGAAGAGGGAAATTTGGACACAGACACACGGGGAGAACACCATGTAATGACAGAGGGAGAGACTGAGTGAGGCAGCTGTGAGCCGAGGAACGCCAAGGATCAACAGTCACCATCAAAAGCTGGGAAGAGTCAAGGAAGACTCCCACCCAGAGTCTCAAAGAGAACACGACGGCCCTGGACACTTTGATTTTGAACTTCTAGCCTCCAGAGCTGTGAGAGAATAAATTTCTGTTGTTTTAAGCCATCCAGTTTGTGGTACTTTGTTACAGCAGCCATAGAAAACTAGTATAGTAGGGATATGTATTTGTTGAGTGAATGAATGAACGTCTTTACTGTCAGACCTTGCACTAGGTGCTTGGAATGGAGAAGCCTAAGACTCTGTTCTTCTTTCCTTCTTAAAAAGAAATTTACCTCATGGATCCTAGGACCCCCTTCCCATGGCCATGACGCTTTAGGGTCCTGGGGTAACTTGAAGTCAAAGGTGTAACTGGTTCACAGGAACCCAAGAGGTTTTTGTATTCTCATGAGACCCAGGCACCGTACAGGAGACGGGCAATGAGATTCCTCAAACCTCTCTCAAAGGCACGTGTTTTTGACCAAGATGTACCCAAGTTCTAAGAAGGCCTTCTCCCAGCTCAGCTTTACCCATCATCTCCTTGCCAGAGTCATTCCCTCCCTGCACCTTCTCTCAGTTCTCCTTCTCTGTAAGATGCGGCATATCCCTAGGGAAACGACAAAAACATTCAAATACACAGGGAGGTCACGTATCAAGAAATGGCGGGATGGAGGACTATGACCTGGTTTGATCTGGAGCAGCCACAGTGCCAGACCACTCACGCGTAGGGGTCGGGAGCCCAGAATGTTCCCCCACATCGCTCAAATTCGTCCCGTACTTGACCCAGTTGCTGCAGCTCCCCCATCTGCTCACCCCCCTGCCCCCAGCCTTAGTCTCTTGCCAGCCCAGCTTCCTGCTGGGGCCCCGGAGGTGGCCCACGCTGTTGTTGTCAATGTAAATGCCCCGGGCAGCCAGCCCAGTCAGCTCGCTATGACCTTGCCCTAGGCCGCCGCTGCCACCTGCACCCCGTCACCACGCCAGTGCCCCGGTGACGGGAGAGTGTTCATGAATGTAAAAACGGGGATGTGTGAGTGGAAAAGTGAGTGGTCGGAAGACTGGATTTGTGAACAAATGAGTGAGTGAGGATGTCAGTGAGTGGGTGGGTGAGTGAATGAACGAATGAGTGAATGAATGGAGGGGTGGTGAGTGGGTGAGCAAGTGAATGAATGAGTGAGTGAATGAATGAATGGAGGGGCAGTGAGTGGGTGGGTGCCTATGTGGGGAGAGAGGGGTGGTCTTTTCCCTGAGGTGCCAGTGGCACCCTGGTCCAAATTGCTCGATGTAGCCTCAGTCACCCAGGAAGTTGGGGTGCTGACCTGACACCGGGTCTGCCCTTTTCCCTCACAGGCAGACGTAGTGGTGGGAGAGGGGTGGGGCACAGGGGAGGGGAGGGTCCGGCACAGCGGGGGAGGGGTGCTGGCCTCTCAAGGACTACTTATTCCCGCTGTTCAGGAGCTTACAGGAGTGAACACCCTTCTTTTCCACGTGATAAAAAGCAAAAACACATGTGACATTGTCTGACGCTGTTTTCTCTCATTCTTCCTGGAGGCTGGGCTCCTGGGCCCTGTGTGCTCAGGGAGCTCTGCCTAGATGTTTACGTAATAGCACATCCTAACACACTTCCGGCGCCCAGCGCCCGCCTGCTTCAGCCGAACAGGTGGCCTGACTGGGTGTTTTTCTTCCTGAGTTGACCAGTAACTTAACTGAATAGAGCAAATTGACAAGTGACCTCTGAGTTACATGGCTGCAAATTCTTCTTCTGAAGAAAATGCAACATTTTTGTTTATAGGAATAAACTAGGTCTTTACAATCTCACCCCAACCCAGATGGTCAACACTGGTCCTCCTGCCCCCAACCTTGACATCTCCCTGCTGCCCGGGAGGGGGCTGTGCTGAATGTCCGCCTCACTCTGTCCCACCTCTGCACTGCTGCCTGCGCTGGCCCCACCTCCTGGAACCCCTCCTTTTTTCCCACAGACCTGAATCCTGCACACCTACCCCCTTCATGAATGTGTAATTCTTAGTATCCTTTTCTCCTGCCCTCATTGAAATAATGATAACAATAACAGCAATAATAGGTGAACATTTACTCTAGGCCAGTCACTACGCCTATATAATCACATTTAATTCTCTCAACACACCCATGAGGTAGACGCCCATTTTACGGATGAGGAAACCGAGGCACACAGACATTAGGTAATTTGCCCAATGTTACAGAGCTAGCAAGGGTTGGACCAGGGTTTAAGCCCAGGAATGATGCAGGACCTGAGCAGTCAATCACGATGCTCCTTCAAGATTGCTTTCTCTGGAGATCTGCTTCATCTTCCCTCCCCGCGCCCCAGGATGGGTGGCCTGCCCTCCCTTGAGGTCCCGGGCACCTTGGGTATATCTCTGTGATATGCCTCGTGCCGTGGACATCAATTGTACATATGGTGGTTAACTGTTAACTGGCTGTGAGTTCCTGGCGGGCAGGTCTGTGGCTGACTCATCAATGTCTGACACGTTGTTGGGGCTCACGTGTCATGGTGGTGGCAAATCCCCTCGTGGTCCCTGGCCCTGGGCTGGCATATAAAGGCCACTGAGGGCCCAACTGAAGCTGGAGTCACAGCCAGTCCCTGTCAGAGCTCATTGGGCTGTCTGTGGCGGAAAAGCCAACTCACCAGCTCAAGAAGCCCAGGAGGTTTATAGGCTCAAAGAGCTGAGCTGTCCAGCGCGCCTGGGTTCCGGGTTCAGCAAGGCCCTTCAGTTCTGCTTCCCCCTCTTGCGTATTCTACACACAGGCACACTCTTCCCATGAAGGATGAAGGTTCCCCTCCTCCTAGGCTCAAGTCCATAGAAAAGAAAGATTTCTGTCAGAATCCCAGGCCTGCTTTTCCTCGTCCCAGGCTGGCCCATGTGCCTGCAGCCGAGCCAGCCTCAGTGACCAGGGAGAGGAAGTGCGTCGATCGGCTCCGTCTAGATCCCAAACCCCACCCAAACCCCAGGGCCTGAGGACCCGGGAGGGAGGAAAACTGGCTTCCTCAAGACCCTGGGAGGGGAGGAGGTGGCTTTGTTGATGCTGAACCTGAGTCCTCGTCTCAAACCTGGGCTGTCTCTTTGTGCCCTCAGTCTTCTGATATCCTTTCTGAGCGGGAGCCCACAGGGCACCCTCCAGAGTGGAGCCCTGAGTGATGAATCAGAGGCCATGGCTCTGGCCCTCCAGGTGCTGGGAGAGGCAGGCTGGGCCTAACTAGGCTACATATAAAGTCACGTCTGGGTTTTGATCTGCCCTCACCTGCTTGCTGCCTGCAGTATACTCAGAAAGTCGGCAGAGAAACCAACAGGCTAGAGGATGATTCACCAACTGGTGATCTTTCCTGTCTTTGCCCAGCTAGGGGTCCTTGTCCAGGTGGGAAAGTGGAAACAGGCCTGCCCAGCAAATGCATCCTTCACATCCCAGCCTTCTCCTACCACTTCCAGAAGCTTCTCTGAGAACTACATGCAAAAGTATAAATATCCGTACAACAGGTATTTATAATAGTTCAGGCTCTACGCACTAGTGCAGCGTAGTGATTGGGGATACAGACTTCGGAGCTGGGTTCAAATCCCAGCACCGCCACTTACAAGCTAACTTAATCTCTCTGGTTCCATTTCCTTCTCTGTAGAATGAGAATAAAATAGCCTCAGCCTCACAGGGCCGTCGTGAGGATTAAATAGTTCAAACACGTCATGTGCTTAGGACAGTGTTGGGTTTGCAGGAACTGCTATGTACATGTCAGCTAATACCATTACTCTTATCAACACCCAGCGTGTACCAGGCGCTCGGCTGGCCTGGTGCTCCAGGTGCTGGGAGGACCTTTGCAAACAGTCACTGGCTGGGCTGACGAGATGACCAGGGACAAAGCATCGGGCCCTACCCTGAGTTCACAAATTCAACTGCACAGCTGTGGGGAAGAAGACTTCCGACCTCACTCAGTTTGTATAAAAATTAGCTTCCATTTCTCACATGAGCTAAATAGGAGATGATTGCTCCAAAAGCTGATCAAGTTCTAGGCTATGTTCATAAAAGTAAAATGTTGAGACCAAAATATAACAGTTTTCCTCTTTTGTGCTCTCATCAGACCACACGTTGGGTATTTTTTCAAATTCGGATTCACATTTTAAGGAAGATGCTGACAATAAAACGGAGTCCAAAACTGGGGAAAGCAGGGCGGTAAAGGGTCGTGTGTCACGTGTCAGGAACTGGAGACATTTCACCAGGTGAAGAGAGGCCATGACTGTTATCTTCCCATTATTTTCGGAGGACTTCAATTTTTCTAGAAGACTGCCATGTCTGGTCTCTGAGTCCCCAGTGGGCACAAGTTTGTGTGAGGGATACCACTGCCTGGATGGTGGATTTGCTTGTCCCATGCAGGAAAGTTTCAGGCCTTGCAGCTGGATGATGATGAAACAGACTGTCCCAGGAGGTGGTGAAGGCTTGGTCAAATGAGGTGTGCACGCAAGGCCGGATGGCCATCTGAGCAGAATGCTTAAGAACTGGGATGCAAATGGACTTCATTTCTTGTGCCAATCCAGTCAACTGGTGGTCGGCACTTTGAGTATTAGATTTAAAGAAGGTTGGATTTTGAGATGAAGTCTAGCACAGCAGGAAAGAGTTCCATCATTAATTAGTGATGTCTGCAAGGGACACAGGAGGGGTATGTGGTGGCATGAGCATTTCAGATTTCTAAGCCTGCTGTAGAAGTGGCGTTGAGTGGAAGGTTGGGCTCTATATCCTACAAGGTCTTGGAAAGCCTATGGTTTTGTGATAGTGTTTTCTTCCACCCCATACAGAGCAAGTTAAGTCAGAATTAACATTTTCGGTAGGCAGATTAGACAACTAAAGCTCAGAGAGGTTACTTTTTCTCTAGGGTCCCAGTACCAAGCCAGCAAGATTGGATGGGAGCCTCCTCTCTGGCCAATCCTTGACCCTAGATGCTTTCCAGACTCTGAAACTTTCAGCAGCAAGTGGGCCTTGAACCGGTCCTGGGAGTCTGAGGGTGCCTGATCTGTAGCACTAGGCTTCAGAGTTGGGCAGCCCCGGGATTCCGTGCTGACACTACCATTTATGTGCCATAGGACCCCGGGCAAGCCGCTTCACCCCTCTGAACTCTGTTGCCTCAACTGAGGAATGGTGACAGAATGAGTAAAATAATGTAAAAAATACCTTAAATGTTTATTGGGGCTTCAGACCAAGATGGAGTAACAGAGATCAGATTTACCCTCCTGCCCAAAACAACAAAAAAGAGATAAATATACTAAACAATGGTTTTCAAGATACTGGGCATCCGGGAATGGAGGAGCTTGACCCCTGAGAAACAAGAATCACACGAGTGCCCCAGCTCTACCACGAGAGCCTCAGACTTCGGGCTGGACAAAATTTTCTTAGATACAACACCAATAACATAGTCCACCAAAGAACAAAATGAAAAACTCCCACTCTTTGAGAAATCCTGTTAAGAGAATGAAAAGACAAGACAAATACTGAGAAAAAAATATTCACAAATCCTATATCTGCTAAAAGACATAGCTGGACTATATAAGGTGCTCTCAAAACACCATAATAGATAAGTAAACAATCCAATTAAAATTGGGCAAAAGATTTGAACAGACATTTCACTAAGATACATGGATGGCAAATAAACACACAAAAAAAACTCCACATTATTAGGCATTCGAGAAACGCCAATTAAAGTCATAAAGACACCAACATACTTATTAGAATGGCGAAAAGTATAAGACTGACCATACTGAGTGTTGGTGAGGATGTGGAGCCACAGGAAATCTGATGCACTGCTGGGGGGAAGGTGAAGTGGTAGAAACTCTTGAGAAAACAATTTGGTGGTTTCGTCAATTAAACACGAACCCCCCATATGATCCAGCCACTCCTAGGTATTAACCAAGACCGAAAAAAGCATGTGTTCATACAAGGACTTTTACACAAAGTTTATAGCAGCTTTATTCATAATCATTAAAAACTGGGAAAGATCAAATGTTTATCAACAGGTGGATGAATAAACCAGCTGTGAAACAGCCCAAGATGGAAGATTAGCCATCAATAGAGAGCGAACTGCTGATACCTGATACAACATGGTGGAATCTCAAAATAATCACGCTGAGTGAAAAAAGCCACACAAAAAAGTAGTCCAGAGTACATGATTTATATGAAACTCTAGAAAATGCAGACTAATCTAAGTGACAGAAAGCAGATCAGTGATTGCCTGAGAATGGGAGGGCGGGTGAGGAGGTGAAAAGAGGAATTACAAAGGGCATAAGGAAGCTTCTGGAGAGTGATGAATATATTCATTATCTTGATTGTGGTGATGGTTTTATGGATGTATACATATGTCAAAATGGATCTAATATATCGCTTTAAAGATATGCAGTTTCTTATGTGTAAATTATGATTCAATAAAGCTATTACGGGAAGGGGGAAAAATCCAAAAGCTCATTGAGGATATTAAATGATGTAACATGCAGTGGCTCCCCATTTATCTCTGTGGCGTCTGGTGGGACTTTCACTGCAAAGGGTGGAGATGTGGGTCTCGCACCTATGCCCTTCACTGGCTCCATCCAAACCATCAAACACTGACCAGGGCGAGCCAAGCCCCTTCTCTTCATTATCCCATCCCCATCCGGGAGGCCCCGCGGTGTGCTGGCACGCAGTTCGTTAAGTGGAGGGCTGGAGAGAGAAGAAGGCACCTGGGGAGAGAGGGGAGAGGAGGAGCTCATCGGAGCAACAGTGATTGAGAGGCTGGGCTTGGCCTGGGCCTGACTCTCATGGCCAAGTCCCCAGGGGAGGCCGCATGCTCTCCCTCTCCAGAGGAGGCTGCTGATCCTGGAGTCCCTCAGCCCAGTATCCCCAGTTATTTGAAAGACGTATTTGCCTGAAAAGGCTGCTGATGACTCATGTGTCTGTTCCCTGCATCCAGGTAGGATGCCCAGTGACCACCAACTGCAGGGCTGTTCCAGGGCACAGCTCCAGGTGCTCCTCGGAGTGTGGGCATCTCTGAGCCCAGAAGACAGGTAGTGCTCTGGGAGAAAGTTTAAGGGTGAGAGCAAGAGCTTCAGAGCCAGAGAGCAAATACTACCCCCAGCACTGATTCTCCTGGGAGAGTTACACAACCTCTCTGAGCCTCAGTGCCTCCCAGGTAAAATGGAGTAAAACACACTCCTTGGAGGGTCGTTGTGAAGACAAAATGGAAATAACATCTGTGGAAGGGCAGGATGGGTCTGTGTTCAAGAAGAGGTGCTGTGGAAGACTGAAGAATGCCCCCCACAAAGGTATCCATGTCAAATCCCCGAAATCGGAGATGTTACCTAATTTGGAAAAAGGGTCTTGCAGATGAGATTAGTTAAAGCCTCTTGAGATGAGGAGATAATCCTGCAGTATCTGGGTGGGCCCTAAATCCAGTGACAAGTGTCTTTATAAGAGAAAATCAGAGGGAGATTTGAGACAGACGGAAGAGGAGACGGTGGTGTGAAGATAGAGGCCGAGATTGGAGGGACGCAGCCTCAAGCCACAGAACACTGGTGACCACCGGAAACTGGAACAGGCAAGGACCAGACTCCCCCCTAGACTCTCCCCTAGAGCCTCCCCTAGAGGGTAGTCCCGCCGGTACGTTGATTTGGAACTTCTGGCCTGCAGAACTGCGAGAAAATAAATTTCTGTTGTTTTAACCCACCCAGTTTGCTAATTTGCTATGGCAGCCACAGGAAACTAACATAGGGGCTTTGAGATAAAACAAATCTGAGTTTAATTCGCTGCCTGGCCAAACGAGCCAGGCTCCCCTAATAGCCAAGCTAGGGTTTCCCAAAGGCAGTACTACCGCCATTTGGGGCCAGATCATTCTTGGCTGTGGGATTGTCTTATAGGACGTGTGCTGCATCTCTGGCCTCTACCAGCTAAATGCCGGTAGCTATATCACCCCCTCCCCCAGTTGTGACAACCAAAAATGTCTCCAGACATTACCACATGTCCCTCGGGGGAACAAAATCGCCCTTAATTGAATGAAGAATCACTGCTTACCAGCTCATCAGCCTCAGTTTCATCAGCTACGGAAAGGGGGCTGGGGGGTGGCAGGGGGGTAATACTGGCATCTACCTCATAGAACTTACATTTCAACAGCAATTTATTGAGCGCCCAGGGGCCAGGCACATGCTAGGCCCTGGCGCCCCAGCAGTGAACTAAACAGACGTGACAACTGCTTCATGAGTTTACAGTCCAGTGGGTCGTGTTGAGGGTACATGAATGAAACAATACATTTAAATAACCTGACGCAAGCTGGTCCCGTAGTGTGTATTTAACAAATGGCTGTTTTTTTAAGTTATTAATCATTTAAGCATTAGTATCACTTTTAGCATAATCCTAGTTAGCATTATAAACACAATGCCAGGCACAGAGTAGGGTCAAAATAAGATGGGAATGGTGGTGATAAAATAAAATGATTCGTGGAAAGTACTTAGCACGGGGCCTGGCCCATAGTTGATGATCAACCCATATTAGCTTCTTTCCTGCTCCTCCAAAGGCATGTGAAAGTTAGGAGAAGTTTTTGGAAGAGAGCCCAGGTCTCCTGCCTCATGGTCTAGAATAATCTGTTTTGTTGTATCATTCACTGAGGTCCCGCTTTACCTTCTGCACTAGCCAAGATTTTACAGCAATTATGCAATAGCACAAATTCTCGTGACTTCCAACCATAAGCATTTATTCTCGCACTCGTGGGGCTCAGCTTGGCTGTGTTTTGGCTGGTCTAGGCTGGACCCGGCTGGGCTGCTGCACTCCGGCTGCAGGTTGGGCTCAGATCTGACCTGGGGGGGTCACTCTGGAGCTTAGCCTGATGGGGCAGTGGCTACCTTGGGCATCTTCTGCTCATGTCAGGTTACAAGAACACAGGAAATCAAGCCAACTGACACACGCATGTTTAAGGTCTCTGCTCAGGTCATGTTTGCCAACTTTGCATTCAGCAACGCAAGCCGTCTGGCCAAGCTCCACGTTGGCGCTTGGGGATCTCTACCGCAGCAGGAGGAGAGGGGAGAGGATGTCTGTCATCCAAAGTGTCCCATCTTCCTCCAAAGAGGACGTGCACTAAAACACCTGACGCTCAGAGAAATAAAACAGTGAGGCCGAGGCGGGGGAGGACCGGCAGGTCCAGGCAGGGGCAGGGCGATGGATCCTGGAGGAAAACAGAGAGGGAGGAGCGGGGAGCAGGAAGCGACGGGGAGGGGAGGGGAATGAAAATGCAGGAATCGGAGGTGGTGCTCAGAACCCCAGGGCCCAGGCTCCACGAGTCCTGACCTGAGAGGCCGGCTGCCCCCGTCCTGTGGCTCCTCTTTCTCTAGCTGCCTCTCCACCTTCCAGCCGGCACCACGGAGGCTCATTCCAGCCGCGTCTGTATCAATATCTAATTAAATCTAATCTGGGGCCAGGAAAAGAGGGAGGAAGAAAATGCAGCCGAAGTAATAAATAGAGTCTAGCTGGGCCTGATCACCCCCGACCACCAGCTGGGCAGGGCTCCCAGGCCAGGGGCTAAAACCCCGGAAAATTGTTTCTTTGCCAGAATTAACCTGTGTAGGTCTCAGGAATCATTGGAGTAGGCTCTGTCATTACCATGTGATGTGATGTGAGGTCCATAGACCTCCTTTCCCCCAACCATCACTTCACCCTCCCCCCCACTTTAGTGTGAAAGCCACAACCATCAGAGCATTCCCCTGGGTTCAGCGTCGCCCTCTGTAGATGGGCTATGGAATTACAACACCTCATACCACCACCACCACCACCACCACCACCCCCTCCCCGCTCCTTGTGATGTAAAAAGAGTCCTTTATAGTTTGCGGTTTCTCCATATCTACAATCCCAGATTCCTCACCGGTAAAATTTAACAGATTTGTATCACGTGCATACTACATATCAGATACCTTGATGAGCACTGAGATGCCACAGTGAACAAGAAAGATATGGACCTTGCCTACACTCTCAGATCTCGTGGGCTAGTGCAGGATACAGATGCTTAAACAGCCAATGAACGCATTCTGTGACCAGTGTATGCCAGGATGCACAGGTTGCCGTGGGAACAGAGATGGGGCATCAGTCATCAGAGCAAGCTTCCTGGAGGAGGTGACATCTAGCTGAGACTGCAGTACAGCCATGTGTCACTTAACGACAGGGATACGTTCTGAGAAATGTGTCATTAGGCGATTTCATCATTGTGTGAACACCACAGAGTGACCTTACACAAACCTAGATAGTATAGCCTACTACAAACCTAGGCTATACGGTACTCATGAGACTACTGTCGTCTATGCGGTCTGTCATTGACCGAAACATCATTATGTGGCGCATGACTGTATTGAGTGGTTGTGGGCCAAATGGAGAAATTAGAAGAAGAGGAGTCAGGAGATGTTCCAGGCAGAGAGGGTGCTTGTGGTAGCTTCATAGGGACCTCATATGTCCAGTGTCTGGCCCTGGGCCTGGCACACAGTAGTAACTCAGACAGCGCTAGCTCTCTTTACCCTTATGTTTACACCTGACTATCATCCAACTTCCCAACTGCCCTTTGAGTCGGACAGGGCAGGGACTCATTCCCTCATTCATCCACGTGGGGAAACCAGAGCTCGGAGGAGGTAGGGCCTGCCTATGGTCACGAGTGAGCTAGTGGCGGGTCTGGCCGCCCCCAGGGAGGCTGCATCAGGTGGAGCCAAGGGGATTGATCACAGGGGTCAGAAGACTTGTGTAGTGGTCTTGGCTCTCCCACGAAACAGCTCCTCTCCTTGGCAGGCTGCTGCCTGTATCTGGCCTTGGTATACCCGGTTGGGACTTGGGCAGGACCAGAACTGAAGCAGCGGGGTCCTTCCAGCCCTGATGCTCTGGGATGCTAAGATTCACTGCAAATAAGGATGATTTTGAGGCTGTTGTGAAAGAATCAAGCCTGGCCCTTGCTTTCTCCCACCCACCGTAGTTGGAGGTGGACATTTCCTCCACCTTCCCCCGCTTCCTTTAATCCAGAAGAAGAGAGAGGCCAAGGTCTCTGGAAGGCAGAGTGGTGCCATCATGACCAGATCATTAGCCTGGCATATTGGAAGTAAACTGCCCTCAACCAACCACAGTGCCCATCCTAGCATTGCCCAATATTCCTGAGTGGCCCAATATAATCCCTTAACCTCCCCAAGCCTTGGTTTCCCCATCTGTACGTGAGGAGAGTCACTGCCACTTCTCTTGCACCCAAGATTCTTTTGAGGATTGGCATATGCATGAGACGGCCGAGTGGCCAACACCTCCCTAACCAACATGGAGACAATCCAGCGAGGTCGGCCCCCTTCCTTCTGCCACCACAGGCCTGGCTTCTGTCCCCTTGACTGCTCAGGGGGACACCCTGCCAGGGGCTTCATGGACAGAAAACTCCAGCCAGAGGCCTCAGGTTCAGGAGGCTGGGATTGAGGGGCAGGGTAGAGATCCCCATCCCTCAAAGTCTACACCAGAAAGAGATGGAGATGACAGCTACCTTTGGTTTGGACAGGCAATGGGGATCCTGATTGGCCATCTCTCTGCTGTTCCCCATGACTAGGGCCTCGAGGGTGCCCACGTCACCACAATACCTGGCGCATCTGGTTGAAAAGATTCGGCCTGTCTTCCACATGTGATAACCATCGGCCACTGGGCACCTGGCTCTCTGAACACTCCTGGCAGCACGGAGGGGTAAAACAGCTCATTTCCCAGCTATTTGTCCTCCAGAAGTGCAGCAGTCTATTCAGAGCATGCATCTGGAGAACCAAGAACATCTCCTGCGAAAGTCAATGAACAATATGCGAGACCTAGAGAGTGGACGAGGGGAGCCGTCAGCTGCCTGATCCTGATAAGCTGTGAACCACTTTGCTACCCCCCTGCTGCCAGCCCCTCTCCAACTCTTTGCTGTCCTACTTTTGCAACTGCCAGCTCCCCTGTGCCAGGCGTGGTCAAGAAAGGTCCATGGGAAACGAGAAAATGAAAAACAAAAGCTGAGGGCTTTATGCCCACTAGCATCAATTCACATGTCACACTTGGTTTTCTTTTCCTGGATGGAAAAGTCAGTTGACTCATTTTTCGGGAGGTTGCCCTTTTTAGTTAGCCAAGGGGTAGGCGCTGTGCTGAGCTCTTTTCATGCTTTATCTTGTTTAATCCTCAAGGCTGCACTACAAAGTTGGTACTACGAGATGCGTCCTTCACAGAGGAGGAAATTGAGGCACGGAGAGGTTAAGAGATTTGCCAAAGGTCACGCAGCTATGGAGGCCTGGAAACAGGCTACCAAGCCAAGATAGACTTCCGGGCCCATGCACTACTGCCCTACAGCACACAGTTCCTGTCAAATGGGCCAGTGCAGAGGGCAATGATCACTTATTCAAGCAAATGGAATCAGTGATGCCCCAAAACATGCCAGAGCATGGCTCCAACTTAACAAGTGCCACAGGTGGTTACAGCAGGACCAGAATTAAGGTAAAGTAAGTGAGAGGTGATTGTGCAGGATCAGATCTTGTCTTTATTTAAAATTTTGATATTTTGTTCATCATGTTTTTTTTTTTTTTCTGCTGAGGAAGATAAGCCCTGAGTTAACATCTGTGCCAGTCTTCCTCTCTTTTGTACGTGGGATGCCACCACAGCATGGCTTGATGAGCTGTGTAGGTCTGTGCCTGGGATCTGAACCCATGAACGCAGGCCACCAAAGTGGAGCACACG
This sequence comes from Diceros bicornis minor, assembly GCF_020826845.1. Classification (NCBI taxonomy): domain Eukaryota; kingdom Metazoa; phylum Chordata; class Mammalia; order Perissodactyla; family Rhinocerotidae; genus Diceros; species Diceros bicornis. The sequence goes on along the minus strand of NC_080752.1, from coordinate 35,246,219 downwards.
GAACTTGAACCACTCGGCCATGGGGCTGGCCTCTCATCATGGACTTTTTGCATTAAATTTGATATTTTAAAACATTGCATTAAGGTGTTATTTACCTCGGGCCAGCCTGGTGGCATAGCAGTTAAGTTCGCATGCTCCACTTCAGCGGCCCGGGGTTCACAGGTTTGGATCCCGGGTGCACACCAAGGCAACGCTTGTCAAGCCATGCTGTGGCAGCGTCCTGTATAAAGTAGAGGAAGATGGGCGCGCATGTTAGCCCAGGGCCCGTCTTCATCACACACGAAAAATACATATATCATTTACCCTGTGATAACTGCAATTTTTGGAACCTCCTTCAATTTTGCCCCTGAGAGGACCCCTGCTCACTCAAGCCCTGGCCAAGTTACAAAGCTCCTACCCTGTGTCCATGCTGGGTCAAGAGTGGGTACTGATGAACATAAATACCCAGCCTCCACCTTCAGGGAGCTCACAAGGTCTTGGGGAGAGAAGACTCATATAAGCTCAAAGCCTCGCGGGGCATATGAGCAAGGGTGGTTTGTGGGAAGAAGCACCAGGTAGCTTTAAGGACAGGTTGTTGTATTGGTGCTGGGTCAGGGTCCTGCCTCTGTGGCTTACTAGCTGGGGGAGCTTGGACAAGTTACTAACCTTCCCTGGGCCTCAGTTTCCTCATCTTTAGAGTGGGACTAGTGGTGGTACCTCACTCGCAGGTTGGGCATGTAGTGATCACGCAAAGCCCCTAGAACAGGCTCCCACAGAGAGAGCACCCTCACCGTGAGATGGTTGTTACTATAAACACAGGTGTACCAATTCTGTGAAAACCATGAGCTCCTGGGGAATCTGAGACAGGAGAGCTGGAGGGGGCTGGAGAGACTGCTGGGGCTGCACAGGGGAGGCAGGACTCAAGGTGGAGCTTGGCCAATAATTTGGATCGGAGGAGGTAGGGAGGGCGTGGTGTTCTGTAGAAGGGATACCGTTGCCTCCTAGGGAAATCTGACCATTTTCTCAATTAATTAACTTATTTTTAATTGTAGTAATATATACATGACAAAATTTACCATCTTAAAACCATTTTGAGTGCACAGTTCAGTGGCATTGTATACATTCACACTGTTGTGCCACCATCACCGCCACCCACCTCTAGAACTTTCTTCATCTTTTACAATCAAAATTGTAGACCCATTAAACACTAACTCCCCATTCCCCCGTCCCCCCCAACCCCTGGCAACCACGATTCTACATTCTGTCTTTACGAATCTGACTGCTCTGAGTACTTCATGTGAATGTCATTGTGCAGTATTTGTCCTTTTGTGACTGGCTTGTTTCACTTAGCATAATGTCTTCAAGGTTCATCCATGTTGTAGTATCTGTCAGTGTAAAATCTGATAGTTTTGAAAGTGCTGGGAACTACCTGGAAATGGGTGGATAGATGGACGATGGATGCATGGAAGGAAGGAAGGAAGGACAGATGGATGGATGGATGATGGATAGATGGATGGATGAACAAATGGATGGATGGATGGACGGCTGAATGGACAAATAGATGGTTGGATAGATGATTAGATGGATGGAAGGATGAATGTCATCGCTGGAATTCAGGCGGATGTATTGAAAGAGAGATGGTAAGATAGGATATGGTCCACCCCTGGAGTAGCTCACAGCCTAGGTAGTGAGCAAGGAGGACAAACACTCCCTAGACAATATCACAGGGTCCACACCGGACACATACACAAAATCCCACTGGGAGGGCATGATGATGCCAGCTGAAGACATCACAAACACTGCCAGCCTTCACAGCAACACTGCAGCCTGGTGGTGAGGGCCGATGAGGAGTTTCTCTTTCTTGGGTGGAGGAAAAAGGAGCTGGGCACACCAGATAGAGGGCACAGCATGTGCAGAGGCTCAGAGGCAAGAAAGCACAGGACAGAGAGGCTGTATTTTGTTTAAAAAGTAGCTCTGGGCCTCTGGAATAGGGAGGACCTGGGTTCGAATCCAGATATTGCTAGTTATTAACTGTGTGATGCCAGGCAAGTTGCCTCTCCTCTCTGAGACTCAGTTTCCTGAGCTGTGAAATGGGGGTTGTGATGGCATAGACCTCTGAGAGTGGTTTTGGGGATCCAGTAAGACCATAAAGCATCAAGCTCAGAGTTGTCTCTTCTTCACTCCTTTCCCACTCTCGGGCCCCTTCCCTCCCAGGGGTGTTCAGGCAGGCTGAGGCCAGTCTGGGAGGGGTCTTGCTGCACTGCAGAGAGGACCAAACCCCAAATCCTCCTGGGACCCCACCTCCACTGCTGATTGGCTGACATTTCTCCTCCCTCTCACTCATTATTCTCTAACGTGCACCTGCCATCACTTTATTCATGAAGATTTGCATCGATTTGCCATAAACTGTTATGAATTCAGCTTGTAGAAAAAAAATAACATTGATCCTCCTGCTTTGTAATTTGTCTCTGAGCTGCAGGGCCCACTGATAGCTTTCCCAAAGATTTACATTGAGGAGCAGGGGACGTGGCTCCAGTCACCCACTCGGGGCCACCACCTTGGCTCTCAGGATTTTCTTTGGTCACTTTGTCCCTTTGATTGAAAATGAGCAGGTTCAGTGCCTGCAGACCAGGGGCCCTCCCAGCTGTCGCCTACTCACTGCAGAGGAAGGAAGGACAGAGGAGGACAGACAGAGTGGGAAGAGAGGGAAGATAGAGGTGGGAGAAAGAGGAGGCCTGTGAAGCAAAGAAAGGAAGGAAAATTACATTCACCAAGTGGCCTCCATGCACCAGGCACTTTGAACTTAACTTTCCTCATGTGAATTTCAAAACAGTAAAACTGGTGTTATTAGCTCCATTTAAAACAAGGAAACCAAGGCTCAAAGATGTTGAACAGCAGAGGGAATCACACAATATAGAAGGGACCGAGCCAGTAGCGCAGCCCAGATCTGGCCAAGACTTCATTTCCTCTCCTGGGCACCTGGTGAATGACATTGTCCAGCATCCCTCTGGCAGTGTGGCTGTGTCATTGATGACTTCTGGCCAATGCGACATGGGCCAAGGTGATGCCTGTTACCTCCAGGCCTGGCCCTTAGAAACATCCTCCGTCTCTCTCTTCCTCTGCTTGGAGACCTTGAACAGTGTAGCTGGAAGATAGAGAAGGCCACCCAGGTGCCATCAGACTATAACATGAGTAAGAAATAAACAATTGCTGTACAAAGCCACGGAGATGCGAGCAGGTCACATTAATCACCCTAATACGGTAACCGACATTGACTGAGTACTTACTGTGTGCCTGGCACCCCTGTGAGCATTGTGTAACATTTCCTCGTCTCAACCTGACGACAGCCCCACGAGGCAGCAATGTCATCAGAGATGAGGAGACTGGGGTCCACAGAAGTGAATCGCCTGCCGAAGGTCACACAGGCAGCACGGGGCACGATCAGGGTTCAAGCTCAGGAGGGTGGCACTCACGCCTGGGCCCTCTTTTCCCTTTGTCTTGGCAGAATGTCCTCCATTTCCCTGGAAGGAGGCAGAGGGAGTGGGATTTGGGACAGGGACAGTCACCGTGACAGATGCCACCATCTTGGTTCATGATCCCTTGCTTTTGTACACTGTTTTCACACACATCATTTTTTTTTTTTTTCATTACACTTGTTCTTGGAAGTTATGCACAAAGGAGCTGATAACAAGTAGAAACCCTGTGGTGAGTCCCGTGGCGTCCCTCCTAGGACAGAAGGCTGATCTGACCTTTGCCACCGTAGTCCATCCTACAGTCTGGCTTGAGTGTCTGAGAAAAGGCTGGGCTTCAGTCTTCTCTCCTGCCCATTAAGACTTCCTCTTCCAAATCCTGTTTTATAATTAGCCTGAGATCACCTCTCTCGTAGGATCTGCTAACACAAAAGAACAGGCCAAGGCATATTACATTCCGAGAGTTCCCACAGACCTGCTCAAGTTACAAACGCTGTTGGCACGTGATCTGCTTTCAAGGTATCACAGCAATTTCAGACGTCTGCCATGTCGTAACAAGGAGCGCCATCTTCCTATTCTGAGATGCCTCTCTTCACCCCCTGCTCCTTGACCACTTGCTCAAAGCTTCATGGGTTGTTCTGTTATGGCAGCGGCCCACTCTGGTACCAAAACTGGTTTTAGTTAAGATACAGACTCAGCTATTGTAACAAAATCCGAAAGAACAGTGCTTTAAACAAGATGGAAGTTTCTCTCTTGGATAACAGTCGATCCAGGGCTGTTAAGGTAGTTTCACAATATCAGAGTCAAGGCCTCCTTCAACTTTATTGCTCAGCTGTTGTCCACACGTGGCTTCCATCGCCTGGTCCAGCAGTCTCACCAGAGGCAGAGGGGAACAGGAGAAGTAGAGGATATTCTCCTTTCTTTTAAGGGCATGACCTGGAAGTCATTCCTATAACTTCCTCTTAAATCTTATTGGTCAGAACATAATCACGTGGCTATATCTAGCAACACAGGAGTATGGGAAATGTAGTCTTTACCTGGTGACCATGTGCCCAGCTAAAATTCACCAATTCTACTACTAAAAGAAAAAGAAAGGAATAAATATTGGAGACAACCATCTGCAACAAAGTAAGCATTCCACAGACAGGAGAAGTTAAATAAGTCACCCAAGGTTGACCTGCTAGCAAAAGTGATAGAACCAGGTCTCAAATGCAGCAGTCTGAGTCCAGAGCCTGTACACATAGCTACAATACTGGTCTGCCTCCTCCACACAGGGAATGTTTCTAAAACAGTGCTCAAATGTAAGGGGAGTTCAGTAAAGGTTACTTTCCCTTCACTCTAACCCTAGATAGCCAGATTCTAAGAGAAACAGGATGCCACCACCAGGGAAGTTTTGAAAAGGAAGTGCGGAAAGTAATGATTTCTGGAACATGGTGGGAGGGTTTATCCAAGTGACACCATGGGTCTTTGGGTATCTTGGGAAAACAGTATATAGCTGTGTTTCTCAAAGTGTGTTCCATGTAGCACCCGTTTGACTTAATTAGGGCTGTGTGGAACCCAGGGATCTTCATTGACCTTGATATGCACCAAAGTTTGACAACCACGGGTTTGGAGTTTACACAAGGTACGTGGCACGTGGTCACCTATGACATGGTTACAGGTGGCAGCCAGGCAGGATAAATACAGCTTCTGACTTGTGAGCCAGATCAACCTGGATTCAGACTCAAGCTCTACTCCTTGCCAGCCTTTGAGTTTGGACAAATCCCTGCAGCCTCAGTATCCTCAGTTTTCTCATCTGTAAAATGAGGGTGAAAGAGCCTGCCTCACAGGATCATTCATTCATTCAGCAAGCATGTATTGAGCACTCACTATGTCTGAGTACTGTCCTAGGCAATAAACAGAGCAAGTCCACCCCCAGCTCTCGTGGAGCTAACGCTGTAGTGGGGAGACGGAAAGTAGACGAGAAAGACAAGGAAAATGTGTTGTATGTCAGAGGTGGTAAGTGTTACAGAGAAAAATGAAGCATGAAAGACAATAGAAACTGTGGTGAAACGCAATTTTAGATCAGGTGGCCAAGGAAGGCTTCATGGAGGAGGTGATATTTAAGAGAGTCCTGCAGGTAACGGGAGGTAGAAGCATTTCCAGGGGAGGGATCAGCATGGTTCTGAGGCAAGCGCAGGCCTGGCGTGTTTGAGCAGCTGCCAGGAGGCCGGTGTGGCTGGAGCAGAGAGAGTGAGGGGAGAAGAGCAGGAGAGGAGAGGCCACGAGGGGCCAGACCATGGAGGACATCCTTGACGCTGTGCGGGCCATGGCTCTATTGATGAAACGGAAGCCATTGGAAGGTTCAGAGCAGAGAAGTGACATGATTGGGCTTATATGTTAACAGAATCTTTCTGATTGATATGCAGAGAATGTTCTCCAAGAGGCAAGTAGGAAACTCAGTCAGGGAGCTGCTGTAGTACGTCCAGGGGAGAGAGGACAGCTGAGGAGATCAGATGAGAAGATGTATGCAAAGGGCCTGGCTGATGCTCCACAGTGGGTTTCCACCCCGTTCGAGCTCACAGGGGGCTCCCATACCCACCCTAAAGCCTCACCCAGATGCTCCTGCTTGAAGGAGGCGTGTCTGCCCAACCCCCTGGAAACCTGCAAGGGTTTCTCTGCAACTAGGGCCTCTCAGCCCTTCACCTGCTCCCCTCAGGAACCTGGGCTGGGCTGTGTGTAGAGAGAAGGGGAGATGCGTGGCGGTGTTTCCCATATTCAGCCCTCTTGCATGAAGGCACCGTCTCCATGGAATTCTTCCACCAGCACAGCACAGGGAGTCAGCAGGAATGTCTGCTGCGGTCACTCTGAGGTGCTGCAGACCCAACCCCAGGAGGGGCCATAGAACTCACTGATCTATTGTAGCTTTCATGAGGCTCCCATGATGTGTCTCCGCCTTGGCATCTCACAGCCCCAACTCACTGCAGACATGCTCCCCATATGCCATGAGGCGAGGAGGAGAGGTGGGAGGGGAGAGGGCTATTGGCTGTGCACCTCTCTGAGCAGCTGTGTGGTGCTTTCTCAGTGTGTGTGTGTTGGTTGTATACCAGTGTGTGAGGTGGCGGGGGGGCGTGCTTTCCTCATCCATTTCCTGGTTCACCTGTGTGTGTGCCTGGCTGCACAGAGGTCTCTAGCTCTTCCCATTTGTATGCTCATGTGTAGATGTATATGTGTGTGCATATCCACGTGTGGGTCCGTGCACGCCTACACATCTGGGTGCGCATCTAGATTTGGGGCGTATGTATGGGTTCGTGTTCATGTGCTCACGGTGCTGCTAACGCGTGCCTTTGTGTGTTTGTGTGCCTGTGTGCGTGTTCTGCGCGCATTCATGACTCTGATTCTGTAGGGATGCAAGAATGTACTGGGTGCCCACACTTCCAGGGGTGCAGGAACCCTTCCTGTCTCACTGGTGGCTCAAAGGACCCTCAGTCCCTGCGGAGACATGAGACTGGGGAGACAGCCGAGGCGGGTGAATCCTTTAAGGGATTTGATTTGTTTCTTACTTGGGGAGCATCTGCAAGGTCTGTGGTCAGGGCTGGTCCACAGAGCAGCGTCTCTGTGCTGAGGAGGAGAGAAGAGGAAGGACAGAAGCACTGAAGGAGCAGGACCAGGCACACAGGTGAAGGGAGAAGGAGGTGACCGGCAGAAGAACGGGAAACGGGGAGACAGAGGTAGCCAACAACATCAAGAGCGGTTCTGAGCGACACATCCCCAAACAGACCAGAGGAAAAGTTGAAAAAGTCTACCAATTTAGGTAACAGGTGTTGCATCTAACATCCATCCAATCGTTCATTCATTTGTTTATTTTTCAACCAGAACACTTGAATGTCTCTATTCCTGACACCCCCACCCCCGCCAAGTCCTGCATTTCAAGCTCTGCCTCCTTTGCACTGTTGACCATGTGCCTCAAAATGCTGGGAGACCCCCACGCAGGGACAAGCTGATTGGTTCTACTTCTAGGTTCTTCTTATGACCCCTCGTGGGACAAGGACTCCTGGGCTTGAATGCTGAAGTATAATTGGCTCCATCAAGCCCCTTGTTCGACAGCCTGTGGCAAGCCTGGTGCTCTCCCCAGGTTTTCTGAGCACTCCTAGGGGAGCAGGGTCTCGCGATCACTTCCGGCTCGGATTCCTCTTCCCGGTGACTCACCCTGTCTCACGCCTCCTCTCCTACAGCGGCAGCAGCCCACCTGCTGGACTCTGCCGTGTTTCCCTGATCTCCCCCAAACCCCACTAGACATCGCGTAGCAGGCGCAACTCCATTTGTGCAGGGTTGCAGAGAAGTCTACCGTGCTGCAGTGCAAACAGAGTGGAACTTTCACCACTCTTCTTATTAAAGAAGACACCCTTCTTTCTCGGTGATCACCTGCTCCACAGGCCGTGTTGCCCATTCTACTGTCTTCCTCTCTCCTCCCTTCTCTGGGAGGTGGGTAAGCCGGACCGTTTCTGAGACACTTCCCAGCTCTGAAGTTCGATGGGACTCAGTCCGAGGCGATCCTTTACTCGTTGGCTCCAGAAAAGAGCACTATCCAGAGACTTGTAGCAAAGAGCTGTGGTTTTGTCGCAGCTCGTTCATATTCATCCACATCTTCCCTTTTATCCTCGATCCCCACTCCATCTCTTCCCTCCCATAGGCAGCCCTTCTGGCCTGCTTTTTGTGTATCCTTCAGTTTATACATCTTTTTGTGAAATGCATATTATTGTTTTGTGTGTGTGTATTTTCAATGTACTTAAATGAAATTTCCGTCCTAGCTCTGGGTTTGTAATCAATCCATATTGCTATGGGTGCATCTGGTGTGTGGCTTCTAACCACCCTCAGCCCTGTGGTTGCCATATTCTCGCTCTGTCTATCCAGCTGCCCTGTGGAAACTAACATTCTGAACATCTGTCATTTGCCAGACACTGACCAATAAAGGCTTAGATTCGAATTATCAGACTTTATATTCCAGTGACCTCTGCAGTCAGCTCTGTTATCATCTCCATTTTATGGAATGGGAAACTGAGGCAGGGGTTAAGCAACTTTCCCAAGATAACTGAGCTAGGAAGTGGCAGAGTAGGATTTGAATCTAGGCCTGTCTGATTCCAGTGTCCTCTCTTTTAATCACTCTACAAAACAGCCCACTCTGGGCCCCTTCCAAATTCAACATTCTAGAACTAGCTTTTCTAGACTAAGAATCACAGTGATAGTAATAGCTAATACTTACTGCATACTACTCTGTGCCAGGGTCTTTATATCATGCAGAGCTTCCATGTACAGCTGCATAGGTAGCGCATTGTACAACTTCAAGGAGCACCATCTACCTAGAGCGGGGCCTGCCCCCCGGAATTCCAACCTATAAGGTTGGAATTGTTACTCTCTTTTTACAGCCAAGAAAAGTGAATCTCAGAGAGGTTATATGGCCTTCCAAAAGCACACAGCCACAGCTCTGAAACTGTTTGACTTCAGAGCCTTATTCCCTGAGGCCTTTAGACTCCTTCCCAGCCTACTGCAGCCATGCACACAGTCACTTGCAGCCAACCTCTCAAGACAAGTGTGCTTCCAGTTTTCCTGAGGACTGCTGCCCAAGTGGAGAGGCTGACTGATAGGTGTGTCTCCAGGGGGCGGGCACTGGGCATGTCTGCCTGCCACACAGTTACCATGGCGCCAGGTGTGCATCCTCTCCATGCTTATCACCCTGGGCCTGAGGGCTCACGCTCCCTTAGCCCCACTGCATCATGGGCTGGGTTCCCATCCACCCACAAGGTGGTTGCCAAACTCATCGTGGCGGAAGGCCCCAGAGAAGGGCAGTAATTCAAAGAAAGCCACTTTTGAGAGAGCTCTAGGCTTTGTTCACAGCATTAAGACAGCTTCAGAGAAAAGCCTTTATTGCAGACAGAAGAATATTATTTCAGGGCTATTCCCCTGGCCCATTAGAGCAAAATAATCGAGCTTTAGTCTCTATATATTTGTCATGCTTAGCGCACATGTATTTCAAGTATATTTGACAGCATATAAAATCGAGGCGAAATATTGCAAAATTGGCCAATTCTTGTACCTTTTGAATGTATTTCCTTTATTTGTTACACTTATTTTACATATCTACACAGTCCATCTTTGGAACTGGAGAAGCAGTAAGTGAAGAATCGATACCGAGGTTTTCCATGACGAAGAGGCTCACGTTGGATGCGAAATTTTCTTTCTGCCCAGCGTCTCCTGGTTCTGACTACAGAGAGAAATGGCTGCTTTCCTTTGTCTTTGCGGGTGGTTACATCTCTCAGGGGCAGGGGGCCATGGCTGTAACTTTGAGGCAATGTCTCAAAAACACTTTCCCTTCCCATATTGGTGGGGGCTGGGCACCAGCTTTCTCTAATGGTACTAGGAAGTTTTACTGGTCTGAGCTGGAAGTCCAATTTGGTGTCTAATCTAAGTCCTGAAGTTGGGGTTCTTATCCTGGGACTTTAGGGGTCTCCCTAAAATTGTATGCCTGATTTTGAGCACTTATACATCATTCTGTGGCTGCAAAAGAACGTTAAATACATATCCGGGAGTCTGGGGTGGGTTCTGTCCAGCTGAGGAAGGGGGTCTCTCCCTTATCTGGTCCTTCCTGGCTCCGCCTCCACTTACCCTGGCAGGGAGAGTTGTGGTGGATGAAGCCCGGAGCCAGAGCTGCGTCTACACAGCCTGTTACCTGGATCTGTCCGAATGGACCAGTTACTCTCAGGGGAAAGCCCTCAGGAAGTGTGGATGTGGATGAACTCACCCCATTGGCTGCTCACGGCTTCCCGTGGATGGCCACTAAGCAAGAGAGCTCAGGACCCTTGTTCGCATCTGATCACGTGCTGCAGGGGCAGGATGGAGGGGCCATTCCCTGGGACCCAGGAGATAGGACAGCGGGTCTGGAGCTCAGCCCCACGGGTCCTGCCTGTGTACATCCCATCACCATGGTGTTCTTCCATGCGGACTCTCACGGGTGGGCTTCTTAAATGTAGATCCATGGGGGCAGGACTTTGAGCCTCATGCTCTGGCTTGGGATTACGCTTCCTCCCATAAATGTTGGCGGGAAGTTTTGGACCCAACATCAGGACAGTGGTTGGGGCCTGCAGAGGACTGGCCACATCTTTTCCCTTGGTGCTCAGCCTAGAGAAGACTCCCTGTGAGGCCTTGGGCAGAGTTTACCTCTGCCTGGCTCCTTCCATCATGCTTAGCTGCACCCAACACCTAGCATGGCCCACTGGCTGCTTACTTGTCAGCCCGCGCACCTCGAGGGCTGGGGCTGTGTTTTATTCATCTCTGGGCTGTCTATGCCTGGCCTGGCACATAGAAGGTCTTAAAAAGACTGTTGGATGGATGGACGGACGGACGGATGGATGGACGGATGGATGGACGGATGGATGGATGGATGGATGGATGGATGGATGGATGGATAGAATGAATTCCTTGTAAGCAGGTTTCTGCAGGTTTCAGCACATAGAAACTGCACCTGTGAGATAGTCCTATGCTTTGTGTCACTCTCCTCAGTGAGGTGCCATCTACAAAAGCCACATTAATGTCTCAAACAATGGAGAGAACGATCAGCCATGTCCCTCCCTCCATTAAGGATGAATGCCCCTCAGGGGCACAAGGGGGGCTAATGCATCTCTCCACATGGCTCTGCTACAGCCGCCAACCATCCAGGAGCCCATTAGGGAATGCAAAGAGCTATTGATCCCTGATGAAAGACACCTTGGATCCTGGGTAGGCACTTCCTGGGCCCAGCAGAGGAGGGACAGAGGCAAGACGCTCACCTCGCTGGCACCAGCTAGAATCCAGCTGGGCCCTGGAGGCCTGAGATGAGGCAAATCCTCAGGCTGCTGAGCTGGAAGGATCATCCTGTGCAACTTCCTCCTTTTGCAGATGACAAAGCAGATCCAGACTGGATGACTTACCCAAAGCTACGCTGTAGTAAATTAGCTGCAAAAACAGCCCTACTTCTCCACCCATCCTTGCATCCATGTCCTTCGCAAGGTGACCACGCAGCTCCACCCACCACGAAGAGGAACCTATTTCCCTTCCCCTTGAATCTGGGCTTGGCCACATGACTTGCTTGACCAACGGTGACGGAAATGCTTATATGCCGGTTTCCAGCCTGTGTCTCCAGAGTCTTATGCACTTTTGGTGTCTCCCTTGCTCTTCTACTTTGACAAGAACATTTCTGGGCTAGCCAGCTGGAGGAATGAGCAGAGCCCAATCAGCTCGGTTGTCCCAGCCAGGCCCCAGAAATGTGAGCGAGCCTAGCCAAGATCAGCAGAGCTGCCTGGCCAACCTGCAGCTGGCCAGACAGAGGAGTGTGCCCTGCCCAGGCCCACTCCTCTCAGCAGAACCATCCAGCTGACCCAGAGACTCATGAGCAAACATATAAGTTTACAATAGTAAGCCCCTGAGGCTGTGTGGTTGGTTGTTACGCAGCATCACTACAGCAATAGATAACCGATACACACGTCTCCCACCCCTTCCCTCCTTGTTATTCTCACTGGCATGCCAAGGTGCTCTCACTGGGACGATTGTAGCCACCATAAAACTGACATCCCCTCCTCCAGCCTTCCCCCTTCCTTAACCCCTCTGCCACCACGGAGATCACAACTGGCAGCTCATGCTTCCAGATATTTTTTCTTTTCTTTGTTCTTTCTTTTTCCTTTGTGCTCACACAGTGTGTTAAAAAAAAAAAAAAAAAAAGAAAGGTTGAGCCAACATTTAAATATCAGAAGCCCTTGCATAGAAATCTTTCTTTTGAAAAAAGCAGAAGATTCTGGGCCCTACCTTCCTGCATGGCACCCACCATCTGGGCCTAAGAAGCAGCCGCTCCGTTAGTCTGGGACATGTGCAGTCCCCACACTTGACAACAGTCCTCACCACTCATTCCTGTCTCCCCCACACCCAGCCTGAGCACCAGTCACGGTCTAGCTTATGCTCTTGGTTCCTTATTTTAGAGAAATTTCTCCGTGCATGTCTCTGTCAAAAGTTGGCAAACAAAAGATAGACCTTGAGGGCCTCGTGATTCAAGGAAAATAAAGAGAGTATGTTTCTTTGTGGAAGTGATGGATATTTCCATGTATTTAAAATGCAAACAACAGCCGGTTTCTCTCATTAATACTGGCCCCTGGAGGCATCTGTACTTTCCACGCTAGCTGTAGACCAGATTCCTTCAGAGTGGTCCTACTTACCTTTCCAGTCTTCTCTCCCCTGTCCCCACCCCCATGTCCCTAAAGCCCAGGCCGCCATGACCACTCGCTCTGCTCCTGCCCTCACCCCTTTGCCCAGCAGAGCCCCCTCCATACACAGTGGTTGATGATCAGACTCGCATCTTCCTCTCAGATCTTACTTCCACCCGGAAACCTTCCCACCTCACCCCAGTCAAGACTACTCTTGCTTCCCCTTGCACCCTGCACAGCCCAGCCCCGTGATGATGCCCATTTTAGCAGCTACCCCAGACTGCCTCAGAGCACAACTGCTCCAGCTCAACTATGCTTCCCTCCAAGGCGGGGCTGGCCCTGCTGATGCGCCCTCTCCTTCATTACCAGCCCTGCTGTAGACTTATTACCAAAAGTAGCTTTGGACTGAAATTGAATGTCCATGATTTGCATAGTTTTGCATCTCATTTGCATAGCACTTATTTCCTGTCCAAAAATACTGACATTTGCTCACAATTTGCTCCTGACTCTCCAGGGCTCCCCATACTGGTCTCCATGCTGCTGCCCTCTCACTTCCTACCCACCTCTGCTCGGGCTTACCACACCTGGAGAAACACCTGGCCGGTCCAGGCCTGGTGGAGATGGGCCCATCTCCCCCTCTTACACCCACAGGGCAGCTGGGAGTCTGCCCTTGGAAATCCCAGCTTGGCTTCCAGGCTTGTTGTTGGCTGAGTTATTACCTGCTGCGCCTAATGCCCGGCATGGGGTCGAGGCCTGCCAGGAGCTTAGGAAGAGCCTGAGTGAATGAGTGACTGAACTAATAAGACAGAGAGCGAGTGAGTGAGTGGGTGATGAAAGCATGGTGAAAGAAGACGAGTGGGGAGCCTTGAAGGAAAGAGTATGCTCAGGCAAGTGAGATCTGTTTGCACAACAGTTATTGGCTCTGCACTTGACAGAGACAGGTCTGGTCTGAATCTTGGATACACCAACCAGGCGTGTGGCCCTGGGCAAGTCCCTTCATTGCTGCGTGCCTCAGTTTGTCGGATGAAACCTTGGGTCCCACTGTATCCTGGTGTCAGTGCAGTGCCTGACTCAGAGAAGGCGCTCGAGAAGTATCTGTTGAATGAGTGAATGAACGAATGAATGACTACCCCATGGGTTTGCTGGGAAGACTAAATGAGATGCCACCCACAAGACACTGTGCATGAGCTGGTGCTTGCTAGTCACTCACTGTGAGTTAATCCACCCATCCAACCTCCTTAATCACCGGGCCGCATCCACAGGTAATCGACGTGGAATCACCAGGACACCTGCGTTCCCGGCCCTGCACTGAACACACTGGGAGCACAAATAGGTGTCATTCAACAGTTCACCAGGGGCCAGCTTGTGCCAGGCCCTGAGCCAGATGCTGGGGAACCAGAGATGATGCCCCTGGGTTCTCTACAGTCAGGTGGGGACTCTGTGAAATGCTTAAAGAGAAGTGCAAGGGTCTGAAGCCCCCACGCTGAAACACCAGCGAACCGGGCTCCACAAGCTGGGGCTCTCCAGGGAGCTGTCTTGGGGGAGCTGGCTTGCCCTCCTGCTGGTCTGTGAGGCTATCTGGGTTGATAGAGGGAACAGATGACAAGCAGGCGACAGCAAGGGCAGAAGTGTGGCGGTACGAGTACACATGAAGGATAGACAGGGGATGGAGGGGAAGTGGTGCTGGGAAGCAAGGGCACTTGTGACATGCACACCTGTTTGGGGGCCATCTCCACTACCTCTGGCTCCAGCCTCTGCCCCAATGAGAGGTTACTTTCTAAACTATAGCCCGTTTTCTCAGCATCAGGGTGGAGCGGCAGGTAGGAAAGGGCCAGAGTCTCCAGCTGCATCTCTGACTGGTCCAGCTAGCATCACATGGAGGAAAACTCCTTCTCACTCAACAGGAACCAGAATAAACCACAGGAGCCCTGAGGAGGGATGTCCAAATCAGACAGGGCAGGACCAAAGCCAGAAAGGCTACCCGGAGGAAGCGAGCTGTGAGAGAGTCCCACTTGCAGAGCCTGGGAGGCGACACAGAACACAGTGGCCTTGCAGGTAACGGCCCTGAGAGCTAGAAGGGGCCTAAGACCTCTTTTGAGGCAACCAACACAAATTAGAGGTGAGAAGACTGAACTCCAGAGACGGTAAGTGACTTCCTCAAAGTCACACAGCATTTGGGCAGCAGAACTTTGATTGGAAGCATTCACAGCCCAGAGCTCTGGGAGCTGAGTGTGTCAAAGAGGCCAACGGGGGAGAAGGTGGGAAGAGAGAATGTGTCCAGGAGGATCCTCTCAGCCCTGAACCCACTTTATTTTAAACAGGTGACCAGGAATGCTCTTACAAAGAAATTACCAGAAAAAAATCCCTATTTGGATTATTCTCATTTAATTTTAGCCTCTTCTGAAGATATATGCATTTGTTTGCCAGGAGGCCAAGCAGCATGAGGCTTCATGATGGAAGATCCAGCTCAAACTGGCCTAGGCCAAAGGGACTTGATTGGCTCAACCAACTCCTAAGTCTGGGACAGGGAGGACTTCGGGGACAGTCTAACCCAGGGGCTCAGATTGTGTCTCCAAAGCTGGTTACTCTCACTTCACTCAGCTGGATTTCTCTTATGTTGGCTCCATTCTCAGAAAGACTATCTCCTTGTCTCTCTCTCATTCAAATTCACCTTACATGGAGCTCAGGGAAAGGCCCACTGGTCCCCTTGGATCTGACTATCTCACATGCCTATCCCTGAACCAATCACAGTGTCCAGGGAGGAGGTGTCATGAGCTCTTACCCCAAGATCAGGGGTGGAGGGGTGTGGCATGGAGGGGGCACACATGAGCCTCAAGGGCTGAATAGGAGGAAGGGTGGGTCTCCCAACATCTGTTTCCAAAAACGGTGAATGGAGCCAAAACCACAAATGCCCTCCTCAAGGCTTTCAGAGTCCAGCCATGGGAGAGCAGCTGCCATGCAGCCATCCCTCTGGAGTGGATGGAGTGAAATGAGAGACAGCTAGGGAAAGGAGGAGCTGGAGGCCCCACACCCAGGTGCTTCCCTCCTCTGAGCCTCTTTTTGCAGCCTGACTCCTCATCATTATCCCTGCCCAGTCCTCTGTCTCGAAGATTCCTGACACATATTGCGAGGTGATTTTCTGACTGAGTGGCCTGGAGAGCTGGAGCTATAATCTTGGCTAGACCCCTAACCAGTTGTGGTCTTGGCCAAGCTGCTGCCCCTCTCTGAGCCTGTTTCCTCCCTTGTAAAATAATGAGATTGGAGTAGATACATGATTTTCAAACATTGTTTAAGCCATGAAACACATACTTCCAACAAAATATTACAGAGCAGGCCAACACAAGGCGGATGGAAGTGGACCAGCTCTGGTTGATGTGGAGGAGATGGGGACAGAGCTCTAGTGGTCAGTCCTTCCCCTCCTCCACCCTCACTGTCTGAGAAACACTGGCAGCCCTGAGGGCCCTCTGCTCTGAGGTCACATGGCTTTGAGGAAAGCAAACAGGCCTTAGAGATCGATGGACCTATGGGTCCACGTTTGCATCCCAATCCCACTAGTATATTGGTTAACTCTTGCTGCTGAAAACTCAGGGGCTTGCAGAGATAATTGTTTATTATATGCATGCACTTGCAGGTCTGCTGGATGTTGGCCCATCTAGGCTGACCTCCACCAGGGTGACTCTGCTTCACCTGCTCCTCATCCTCTTCCTGGGACCGGAAGGTGAGACTGGGCTGTTCTATCACTTTCACCAATATATCATCGACCAAAATAAGTTCCATGGCCAAACCCAAGTCCAGGTTGAAGAAGTACACTCTCTCACAATGAGGCCGTGACAAGGGCGGGGTGAAGGGTTGAGGCCAACAAGTCAACCACCACAACCAGCTTCTCACTAGGGGACCTTAGGCAAGTGAATTAAACTCTCTGAGCCTCAGTGTCCTCATCCAGAAAATGGGACTAATAATACCCACCTGCCAGGATGGTCATGAGAATGAAATGGTGTTCATAAATGATATGGCCTTCTTCCCCACCAACTGTACCCTGAGGAGACCCTGCCCCGATAGCCCCCCACTCAGACAGAGGGTCTGGGAATTTTATAACACACAGCTACTATCCCATGATAACGTGTGACAGGGAGCCTGAGGGGTGTGTGTGTGTGTGCAAACACGCCCGTGTGTGTGTGCATGTGTGTGCATGCCCTCGTGTGCAAGCACAGATGTGGGAAACACATCTCTGAAAGGCAGATGCTGCCAACCCCGCTTTGTGATGCTGCTCAGAGGCTGAAGTCGCTTTCAGGGCCCGGCTCCCAGATTCTGCCCGCTGCAAAAATCATCATGTTATAATTACAAGTTAATTAAAGCAGAAGAGATCAAAGCCACTTTAGACAGATTAATGATACAGTGAGTGCCAGAAATTTCACCGTTTTATGTATTAACCACATTGTCGTTTTCATTCCACTTTTTTCCCCTCTTTTGTGTCAGCCGAAAAGCCTTTCATATCTTTTCTCTGCCCCCCTCAATGCACGAGGAATTTGAAGTCCTCACAGCTGCGAGGAGCTGTCTGTGGAGAAGGGGCACATTCAAAGGATATCACAAAAAATCGACAAGGCTTTTAGCTTCTGACTAGAATGAAGCTGCGACCCGCCTAACCCTCTTCTACCTAAAAAAAAAAAAAAAAAAAAAAACTAAAAAACATCAGTCATTAAAATCAGGCCAAAGCAAAGGGAGGAATTGGAAGCTGCACTCCCAACTCCCACTTCTCCAGGGAGGTTCTGGGAGGAAAGGAAGTGTTACATTTCAGGTTCGCCACTGTCTTAGTCTGTCCGGGCTGCTATAACAAAGTACCATAGACTGGGGGGCTTATAAACAAGAGAAATTTATTTCTTATGGTTCTGGAGGCTGGAAGTCTGAGATCAGGGGGCCAGCGTGGTCAGATTCAGGTGAGAACCCTCTTCCAGGTTGCAGACTGGTGACTTCTCATTGTATCCTCACATGGCGGAGACAAGGGGAGAAGCAGGCTCTCTTGTGGCTCTTATAAGGGTTCTTACAAGGATACTGATCCCATTCACGGAGGGTCCACCCGCATGACCTCGTCTAATCCTAATTATCTCTCACAGGCCCCACATCCTGATACTAACACCTTAGGGGGCAGGATGTCAACATATGCATTTGGGGGGACACACACGTGCAGTCCGTAACAAACACCCAGCTGAGCATGACAACCAAACCGTCAAAGTTTAGCCTGAGGGTAAAGTGAGATTCAGATAACCCAGCAGGAAAATAAATAAATAGCCCAAGCACTGGTTCACTCACTGGGTATTTATCGAATGTCCATCATGTAGTCGGGTTAGGGCTGGGGATACTATAGCGAGCAAGTCAGACGTTGTCTCTGCCCTCGTGGTGTTTACAGTCCGGCTGGCAGGAACACAGGATTTCCAGGTTTACTTTGAGGTAATGTGTAGTAGAACCACCACACCTCCTCAAATCTCAGTGGCTTAAAGTAAACATTTATTTCTCTCCTGCATAAAGATCAATCATTGTGTGAGGGAGGGAGTTCTCCTCAGGACCCAGGAGATGGAAGCACCTTCATCTTCAATGTATGGCTCCCAAAGTCACATCCAATCAACAGGCAGAGGAAGACAGAGAGTATGGAAGACCACACAGGACAGTTTTGTAGGCCAGGACTGGACCAGATGTACATCAATTTTACCCATAATCCACTGGTCATAACTCAGTCACCTGAGCTACCAAGTTGCAAAGGGAGCTGGGAAATGTAGTCTATCTAGTGACTGTTTCCTAACAACTACACCACCATATGGAACGGATGTAAAGTCTTGGTTGAATAACCCACCTCTCTGCCAATACAGAGTAGTACTCACAATAACACACATTGAATGCTTAATGGGAGAAGCTCAGGGGTCCGTGGGTACACACAGCAGGGGGCCTGTTTCGATGACATTTTAGTCTGTAACAAACCATCCCCACGACTTAGTGGATTAAAATACAAATTTTTTATTATCTCCTGAAGTCCTGAGGGTTGACTGGGCTCAGCTGAGCAGCACCCACTAGGGTCTTTCACACAGTTGCGGTCACACGGCTGCTGCGTGTCCATGATATATCTTCATGCATGTGTCGGGCACCTCACCTGGGATGGTGGGTCAGCTGGGGGCTGGCCAGGCACCTCTCTCTCCCCAGGTGCCAAACTGACCTTCCTCACAGCGTGGTAGTCCCAGAGTAGTTAGAGTTTTTACACGGTGCTGGCTTCCCCTGGGTAAACACTCTAAGCATTCTATTGGTTAAGCAAGTGACAAAGGCTAGCCCAGATCCAGATTCTTTTAGTTCTTAATGTTCTGTGGTTCTTTCTCAGATAATAGCGAGTCTTCCAGAAGATGAATCTGGCTGCAGCATACAGGCTAGGTTGGAAAAGAGCAGGGAGACAGGTCAGAGATTGCCTTATGGCTGTATTTCTTGTGCATTTTGAAGCTTCCCATTCACATCATTCCCCATCCGCTCCATCATCAGAGGAAGGGAGGCAGGAAGTCTTGGCACCTTTGGTTTGAATGGTCACCCTGACCTGTTCACCGCTCTAGAGTGGTTATACTAGGCCTGGTCATACAAGCTAAGTCTAAGAGCTTTTCACACTTGGAAACATTTTTTGTGATGGGAGGAACCAGCAGATCTACAAGGGATTGTGAAGATATCTGTCGAGTACAACTCTCTTTCTCCGCAGTGAGAGCAGCGAGAGTGGGTCAGCACCGGAACGGAGCTCCTGCTCCGTTCATCACTGTGGGCTTAGTTAACTTGGGATTCCCGGGACTACAGGGTAAATGGTAGGGAAGGAGAAGGCCCTCTCTCAGGCAGCAGGAAACAGATGGTTGAGAAGGAAACAGATCCTGCTTTGGGGAGAGGAGGGCTGGTGTAAGAGAAAAGAGCATACTAAGAGTCTCCAGTCTGGTGCAGCGGATGAGAGACACACTTGCAAAAGTCACGATGTATGAGGGTAAATGTAGGAGAGGAAAGAGTGGTAAAAAGGGAACTAGCATTTATTCAACACCATGCCAGGCACCAAACAGATAAAGTCTTCACAGCCACTGTAGAAGGTCGATATTATGCCTGTTTTACAGGTGAGGATACAGAGGAAGGGATGAGCAAAGCAGCTCCCCTAAATCTTACAGCTTGTTAGCACAAGAGCCAAGACTTGAACCCAGGTCCATCTGAATCTGGACTCCATGCCCTTTTCTGCCAATTAATAGCATCCAGAGAGGCCAGGCACCATCCTAGGGGATGACACTCAGCAGGGGCTCAGTAAATGTCAAATTATTGAGTGAATGAATAAAAGAATGGTGCGTGGACTGGGTGAATGTGCAAACAAGCAGGGAGGAGATGCATCTCAGGCTGCATCAGATGCTGGACTGCAGAGGAAGCTCAGGTGACCCTGACTCCCTCTCCCTCTGAAGGAGCTGACCATCTCACCCAGGTCATGGGGTGAGTGAGGTTGAGGGGCTCACACTGCAGCATGTGGGTTTAGTTGTTCCTCCCTGTCCTGTCCCACAAAGGCTCTGCCTGACTTGAGGGAGTGGAGAGGCTTCTCCTCGCCTGCAGGCTCAGGTTGGGGTGGAGGAAGTAGCACGTTCTCTCCCCTCTGTGGCTCAGTTTGCTCAGCAACAGCACAGCGAAGCCATCAGTGGCATCTCTGACAGGCCTGGACATGCCCCAACACATGGCGGCAAATTTGAGCTAGGATCATGTTGAGTTAGTCTGGCATTAAGAAAAAGACATAAAGGATCCTTGAGGAAGACAGAAAACATGGCAGAGAAGGCTTTTAAGTTAGACCTAAGGAAGATCCTTCCAACAGCAGGAATTGTCCAGCTCCAGGATGGCTGAGAAAAACTCACTTGAGAGCAGATACCTGTGAAAAGGGCAGGGAATTCTTAAGGGGCCATTCTGATGCAAACCTGTTGGGAAACAAAGGGATTACCAGGAGCAGCTCATCGAATCCTCGAATGTCAGAGCTGGAAGGCTGTCTAGAGAGAACATTTCTCAGATCAACTTCCCTCTTTACAGATGGGGATTCTGAGGTCCAGGCTAGGGCTAGAAGACACCACAGTGACACATGAAGGAGAGGCCAACTCAGTGTTAGAACTCACTTGTCTTCCCTCCTGTCCCAGGCCAGGCACCAGACAATAGTCGTCTCCATGCCTTCCTGCTCTGATCTTTCCCCCTTAGTGGTAGGATTTTCTCACAGACTAATATCATATTTCATGAAACCACTTTGAATCTAGTCTAATTCTGGCCCTGGGGCCCTCCATGAAGACACAGTAAAGAAGATTTTTATGAAAGGAATTCAGCAGCACACAAAAGCTGTTAGACTGTAAGTGAATGACCACTTGCAGACAAAGGGCTCTAGCTCCCTTGAAGCTGTATTTTTCTAAGCTTCAAGATGCTTTGGACCCTGGAGCCCAACAATCTGGATTCAAATCCTGACACTGCTATTTCCTAGCAAGATGACCTTGGGCAAATTATTCTCTGTGACAGTTTCCCCATGTGTGACATGAGGATAAGGCTATTAACTACTTCCTAAGAGGTGAGATAAAATAAGTTAATACTTGTAAAGCATTTGGAAGAGTGCCCAGCATACAGTAGGTGCTCAATAAACGTTAGCTACCGTTATCAGCATGATGGGGATGGAGGTGGGGTCAAGGGAGGCTGGTTCTGCAGAGACCTGACTCTGGCTAAGACGGGAAACCTCTCTGAAGGCTCATTAGTTTGTGACTCTAGAAATTTAGGCTCTGGGTCCCATTCAGTCATGTAAAGTTTGCTGTGTGGCCTTGGTCGAGTAACTCATCTATCTCTAAGCCTCAGTTTCCCCACCTGGAAAGTGAAGCAATTGTACCAAGAAATCTCTCATTTGCATGCCCAGTTCTAAGACGATGGGAGTCAGTGGTTTTGATTCCTGGTACAGGGAAGGGAATTTAGCTCCACAAGCCTGCTTTACTTTCCTCATCCTAACACAGCAGCATTTATACGGTCCTTCCTATGGTCTGTTCTGTTCTCTTCTGGCCCATTCTGAGAGATTCTCTAATGGATCCCAGAGCCAAGACGGCCAGGCTGGGCCATCAGAGCCAATCCAGATGTCCAGGCAGAAGGCTTGTCTGTGGGTCCCGGGGCTGGCCACTACCTGACCATCACCCTCCCCTTAGGTCCCTCCATCCACACTCGGGTCCTAGTCATCCTGGCCCCTGAGCCTGGAGACAGTGGGCAGCCTGTCAGAGAAGCAGAGCAGAGGCTCCCCTAGTGATGGATGGGGCAGCCCTGTGCCAGCTGCTTCCTTCACCTGAGCTGGAGTAGATCTGACAGTCGGGAGACAAGGGGGAGGGCCACTCCCCTTCCCAGCTGCCCGGCGTGAGATCAAGGTATAGGACTGTCAATGTGAGTTTGGGAAGTGCCACTAGATTGCCTCATGAAAGGGACTTTGGGGAGCAAGGGGACCTACTGGGGGCTACTGTGATTACTTAGGAAACTCCCGACCGCAGGTGTGGACAGCAGAAAAGGCACAGGCTGGGCGTGAGACAGGCCCACGCTGCCCTTCCTCAGCTATATGGCTTTGGGCAGGTCATGCCCCTCTTGGAGCCTTGGTTTCTTCCTCCAAAAAGTGGCGGTCCTAATAGGACCCACCTTATGGGGTTTGAGGATCATTCAAAAGGGAGAACACAATAACAGCTAATACTTACATGGCACTCACAATATGCCAGGCCTGGTTCTGAACACTGGACATATATGCTTTATTTAACCTTCACAACCCTTTGAAGTAGACACAGAGAGGTTAAGTGACGTGCTCAAGGGAACACAGCTAGTAAGAGAAGAGCCAGCATTCAAACCTAAGTAATCTGGCTCCAGACTCTACTCTAAACCATGCCTGTTGGATGAGGGTTTCCAGCACAGGCTCTGTAGGAGTTTGACCAATGTGAACTCCCCTCCCCCTCCCCTCATTGATGCCAGGGCAGGGCTGCTCCAGGGAGGAAGGCTGTGGTCAGCCCTGTTGCAGGAGAGAGAAGGAGCAGAGATGCTCTGGAAAGCTGCCTCCCAGACTAGGCTTCAATGGTACCAAAGGAACGCCAGCAACAGCCCAAAGGCTCCTCGAGCTGCCCAGGTCTTTGCTGGACTGACCTGCACGGGCCCCTGAAATGACCCTTTGAGAAATGGTCTTCTCAAAGTCCTCAAATGGAGAGTTCAAAGCTCCATAACTCGGGGGAAAATGTTTCTTCAAGCACATCAGAACACAGAAGATTTGTACCCTGATCATATGACCAGGAGAGTGTCTGTTTCAAACACCTCCAAGAGCCTGGACCCCCCTAACCCACATCACCAGCCAGGATGTTGCCCACGTCTCTGCTCTGGACCCCAGCATCCTTTGAGGGCCTAACCTTACTACCTCCAGGTTTAATTCAGTCCAGGCAGAGTAGCGGGAGGCACCAGCTGGCATTGGAATCCTCAAAAGACGACTGCCTTATAATCCCCAGAGCACCCCTGACTTCCAGAAGGAAGGGCAAGATGAGGCAGGGATGCCTGCAATTAATTAGGTTAAAATCAGAAAGCAGAACCATGACATCAAGAGCCATTTTCTTCAAACTATCCTCATGCGTCAATATGAGGGAGAGAACAATGCATCTGTGGAGAGAGCTCAGAGCCTGCAGTTGCCCGAGTCCCTAGCTTGGTGACCAGACTCCATCTCTAGGGGAAAAAACATTTTATCCGGAGCCCCAGTCCTGTGGCTCTAAGGAAGGCAAGGCCAATGAACGCAGGGAGCATCGCCAGCCAATGGCCCTTTCCTTCCCTGAATCTGTCTCCCTCTCCCTGGGCCAGTACTTTCTCGTTTCTGTCTCTGCCTCCCAACTTAATCTCCCTTTCCAGCCCCATTTTCTGTGGTTCTACTGCTCTCCCTCGGCCTTGTCCTCTCTGTGCTGAGTATTCTCTGTCTGCCCTTCCAGATCCTTGCCTTGACCTTCTCTGCCTAGCTCTGTGCCCCTAGAGGCTGACCTCTCAGGTACATCACCAGGGTTCCCTTGACTGTGGCCTCTGTTGACCCAGGAGGCAGTGGCAGGAGATCCAAGGCCAGAGGAGGAGAGGGCGGGGAGGATGTGTCCCCCAGCCCTGGACCTTCTCCCTCTGGCTGGTCCCAGAATCCCTCCACCACCTGCTGTGGCTCCCATCCTTGCCCCCTCCATCAGCTGCTGGGTTCTGGTACCAGCTCTCTCACCTTGGCTTCTGGCTTGCTGGGGAAAGGGGTAATGGCCCCTCACTGCCGCTCCTCCCTGGGTGCTCTGCCCTCCCCCACTGGCTCCCTCCAACCCGACCACATCTCTGTAAATGGTCCCTTCATCAAGCTCTCTTCAAGTATGCTCCGAATGTGCCCACTGTCTCCCCCTGGGACCCTGACTGATACGCTCTCCATCTCCATCTCAGTCTGTCTCCCCACCTGCATCTGCTTCTCGAACCATTTCCATCTCTACCGCCTCTTCCATCCTTCTCTCTCCATCTTTCTGCCTCATTACTCTAGCTCTGTCTTTCTAATTCCATCCCCTCCCATTTCTGTGTTATTCTTTCTGCCTCATTCTTTTGGTCCCCTCTTCTCTTTTTTCTTCCTTTCCTCTCCCCAGATTACATGAAGTCCTCCATTTAAGAGATAGGATCTAACACCCCCCTCAAGATAGCATAGAGGAACTTTCTGTGAGGTTCTGAGGCCCCTGAAGAAAGTACCCATTTGAAAGAGCACCCCCCACAACAGTCCCCACACCTCCAGCCCGAGTTCCACCTTTAGGGTCTCTCTAGAAGGGTCAGAGCATTGTCGTGTGGGAACAAGCACCTGAGAACTTTACCCTTTGGCAGCGAAGAGAACCCTGCGTGACCCTTGAACGCGAAGTCAGGCAGAGAACGAAAGACCCTCCCTCACTCCTGAGTCCCGGGCTCTCCAGCCAGTGTCCCTGAGAGTCTCACTAGCATCTCAGACTCCACGAGCCCCAAAGAGTAACCTTCCCTTCCCCTCCACCCTGCTCCCCACTGCCCCTAATCCTCCGGAGGAGTCTCACAGGGTTCTTCCCTCTCCTACATCCCCCACCTCAAAATCAGCAGCATGTCTTAAAAATTCTACCTCTGAAATAAATCTCCAATATGTCCATTTCTCTCCAACTCCCACCTGGTCGCAGCCACCATCACCTCCCCCCTGGATGAGGGTGACAGGCTTCTCGCTGGCTCTCAGCCTCTACTCTTAGCTCCCTACTCTCCATTCTGCATCCAACAGGCAGAGTGATTGATCTTGTAAAAGCACAAATCAAATCAGGTCATTTCCCTGAAACTTAAAACTCTGCAAAGACTTCCCATTACTTACAATAAAAGCCAAACACCAGCCTTGGCTCACAAGGCTCTAACGAGCTGCCTGCCACCCTCTACCTCGCTCTACCAGGTTCCACTCAGCTGTCCTCCTGGTGTCCCCCACACACAGTCTCATACCTGCCCAGCCCCCAGGGCTCCCAGATGCAGAGGACCAGATGGTGCCTAGACACTTCTGGTCCCACTGCTCAGTGCCTGCTGCTGTCATGGCAACACACTCTCCTGTGACAGGAGAAGACTGCACAGGAAGACACAGCCGCCAGCCCCGCACTGCCTGTCAAAGCAGCATCTCCTCCAGGAAGTCCTCCCTGATCAGCCCAACTTCCCACACTTCCTCGCTAACTTCCCACCCAAAGCTGGTCTGCCCACCGTATCCACACTTGGAATATCTTCCTGACTTTATTCTTTGGTCATTTGTTGGAGGGAGGGGTGGTATATAAATCTATAATCATCTTATGTACCTAAATCTCATATGGAAGTCGGATCAAAGGCTCCTAGCTCAAGGGTGGGGTCTTCGGTATAAGGAGTCCCCAGAAGGCTGCAGGCCCACCCCTGTCCCGAGAGCCCCTCGTCCACTCACCCCTGACCCCGGGGACACCCCTCTTTAGCCCTCACGTGTCCCTGAGCCTCCCCCTCTTCAGCCCAAGCCTTCAGACTCAGGTGAGAGCAGTAAAAGTGAATGTCAAGGTCATGTTAATGGGGCAGGAAGAGAAGGGAGACATCGGGAACAGGCTCTGTGAGACTCAAGGTGTGGAGTAGGCAGGGCCCATAGTCAGTGTCAGCAGGTGACATACTTGCTCTTAAAGAGACATGCCACGAGCTCCTCTAGGGACAAAGCGAACTCCTGCCCATCCCCGGGGCCCGTGGGGAAGAGGACGTGGATTTAGACCGCCCTAGTTCCCACTCTGGACCCGGTCATCTACTAGCCCCATGACTTGGTCAGCATGTCACGACAACAGCTGATATTCACTGAGCACTTGTGCCAGGCTCAGCACCCAGCATATGAGGGGGGTCCATTCATTTAATTGACAACAAGCATAGGGCATTGGCGCTATTATTACCCCCGTTTCACAGATGAGGAAACTGAGGCACAGAGAGATTGAGACCTGTCCAAAGTCACAGAGCTAGCAAGTGGTAGAACCGAGGCATACACTGAGGACGCCCCTGTCCTTCACAACTCCCTCCCCCACGGCACTGGGGGACCGAGGGCCCCAGACAGGGCTGCTTTGCAGGCACGCGACCTGGGCAGGCACACGGGGCTTGGTTTACGGCTCTGCTGTCACTGTCTTGAAATGCATAATTTTTGAACAAGGGGCCCTACATTTTCATTTGCTCTGGGTTCTGCAAATTGTGTAGCCAATTCTGCCTTTGGATGTCGGTTTTGCAGGGCGATGGTGAAGTTTGGGGACAGTGACACGTTCTCTGCACCCAGTGGCCTGGCCCGCCGTAGCTTGAAGCAAGGGAACTGAGTTCCCACGTGCACACTCCTCGAGGCGGGCGGTCTGGCTGAAGAGCCAATGACCGTGACATGGATCCCTCCCGGTTTCCTTGTCAAGCTCCTACCCCACACGAGCTGACAGACCCACACGCGGGCGAGCATATGCCCACAGTCCTCGCTTCACCATGGCTTTGCGTTTTGTCACTCAGCATCCCCCGGATGGGTGCCCGCCAGCAATCATCGCCGCTCACGCTGCACAGCACCTCTCGATGTCGGAGACATTCCCGCGTGCCGCCTCTCACCGTGACCTCAGTCCACCTCGGGCTCTCAGGGCGGGGCAGGAGACAGAGGACCGGAGAGGCACGGGCTTGCTCCAGGTCACAGAGTCACAAGTGGAGACCTGAGGCTCAAACCCAACATTCCCACCTCCAGTCCAGGCTCTCCAGCCACGCCCCTGCCACTCTGCCTCGCTCTGTCCCCACGCGCACCTTTGATCAGCACCTGCCCATAAAGGCAGACACAGGCGATGTGGCCCTGCGCCCCCACACCTCTCAGGGGCTGAATCAACACTGGGCTCGGCCGTCTTTCCAGGAGTGTGGCAGTGGAGAGAGGGAGGAGGGGCTGGGTGCACAGGACACCAGCCGTCACTTATCCATCTATTTATCTGCCTGCCTGGCAACCTGCCTATCTCCCTTTTCTTCTGTCTTCTATTTATTTATCTGTCAATCTCTCTGCCTGTCTTTTCTTCTATCACCTCTCTCTCTTTGTGTGTCAGAACTGCCCACAGCCTTCGCTCTCTCATCGCCTTCCAGCGGGGATCCGAACGCTTCCACAGCCATCACGGGCGCTTTCCTTCCTCCCCTCCCGGAACTCGCACCTGCCCCTGCAGGTCAAAGGAGGGGAGAGACGCTGGCCTTCAGGGAGTCCTACGATCTTGTAGCAAAATTATAATTATCACAAACAGCCGTGGTGATTGGGCACCCACTCCGCACTCCATTATTCACTCAACAAATGTTTTCTGAGCATGTGTCATGTGCCAACCACTGTGATTAGGCCCTGATGTTAGAGGGTCAGAGACGGCAGCCAAGGTCCCTAAGAAAATGAGTTTCCACTTGGGGCCAAACAAATAAACCAACGTCTTCTACACGTGCGACAACCCAGGCTCTGAGAGGCTGGGTGACTTGCTCCGAGTGACACAGCCAGTGAGGGGCACAGCTGCGTCAAACCCTGCCCGGATGCTACCCAAGCTGGTCTGTCTTCTTTCCAAGTCAGTTGTTGATGGGCAGCTTTGCAGAGCCTGGGAGCAGGTCAGGGAGGCAGGGACGGGGCAGGGACGTGCACCCCAGCTGCCGCAGATCAGCATCTGACTCTCCGGGGCCACGCACTCCAGCAGCTATGATTCCCTCCACTCAGCCGTGTAATTCTACAGCATCGTGTCACCCAAGTGCTGTGATGGGCAGCAATTACCACAAACAATTTGCCTTCTGCTGGGGCAGGAAGGGATGTGGGGCCCCTGGCGCCTCCCAGAGCCGGCAGCCACAGGCCTGGGGGAATGGACGGTCTCAGGGTGTTGGGGATGGAGGGGAAGACAAAGATCACCCACAGCACCCCACCCCTGTCCTGGCACCCCAGAAAGAGCATGAGATCTTTGCTGAAACATGCTTTGAAAAAGGGCCAATTTGGTCTAGAGCGGAGGTCAGTAAACTTTCTGTAAAGACCCAGGTAGTAAATATTTTTGGCTTTGCAATCACTGTGTCTGTTGCAACGGCTCAACTCTGCCCTGGCAGCAGGAAAGCGGCCTCAGACAACACGTGAACGAAGAGTGTGGTTGTGTTCCAGTAATTCTTTATTTACAAAAGCAGGCCCCTTGGGCTGTAGTTCACTGACTCCTAGTCCAGATTCTACGCCAGTAACAACAACAACAGTAATAATAATGAGCTAATATTTACTGAGCACTCACTATGCACCAGGTCAGTCCCCAGAATAACCTTAGGAAGTTAGGACTATTATTCTCGCAAATTGACCGTTGAGGAAACTAAGGCACAGAGATGTTAAGTAACTCACTTGCTGAAGGTACCCCAGCCAGTAATTGGCAGCATGAGTCAGGAAGTTCTACTTTATATCCACCCATCCAGAGGCTCAGCAGATTGACATCGTCTCTGACTCTCTCTTCCTCTCACCCCCACATCTAACCTGCTAGCAAATTCCATTGGCTCCACCTTTAAAATATCTTCACGAATCTGCAGGCTACTCCCCCGACCCCTACTACCGTCCTGGTCTGAGCCCCATCATCTGTCACCTGGTTACTGCACCAGCCCCCTCCCCTGCTCCCCTGCAGTCTGTTCTCCACAGAGCAGCCTGAGGCATCCTCTACAAACAAAAGTTACCACACTATATAATTCAGTTATCCTGCTGCTCCTTTGCTCAACACCTTGCAATGAGAGTAAAAGCTGAGTCCTTACCACTGCTGAAAAGCGGCAGGATCTGTCCCTACCCCTCCCATCTCTCTCACCTCCTCTCCCACATCTCTCCTCCCCTCTGCTCCAGTCACTGCGTCCCCTCACTTTCCTGGAACTCACCAGCACCTCCTGCCCCAGGGCCTTTGCACTGGGGGCTCCCTCTGCCTGGCATGCTCCTCCCCAGACATCCACAGGCCTGACTCCCTCACTTCCTGCAAGTCTTTGCTTGCCTCTCACCTCCCCAATGAGGCCCTTTCTCACCACCCCCTGCAATTCTACACTTGCCCTCCTGCCCTTCACTCCTGCTCCCTCTGACTCTTCTCTGCTCTTTCTTTCTCCACATCACGTATCACCTTTAGCACACTATTAATTTAGTTATTTATTGTTTGATCTAATTGCCTGTCTTCCTGCATTAGAACGTCACCCCACAGGGCCGGGTATCGTTTGTTTTGCGGCTGACGTGCCCAGCCTCTCCAGCAGTGCCGGCCCATGGAAGGCGCCCAGTGATATTCCCTGAATGGATGCATGAATCCGGCCTACGCCTTCCTTGCCCAGTTCCCGCTGTTTCCTCGGGCTCTGAGTGGAGATGGAGAGCCCAAGGGGCCACATGTCGGGAAATGACTCTTTGGCTGGACGCCTTAGAGAATGTCCCCACTAAATTGTAAGGCCTGCACCTGAACAGGACCTTTCACGCCGGCTGGACCCCGATGAGCTCAGAATGTTGCTCGTGTCTTTTTATTTGAGCCCACAAATCAGGCCAGTCCTCAAGGAACAGGTCGTCTGCCTCCATGGGACCCGTTTCCCTGCTCCCTTTGCACCAAAGGAGGCTAGAGAAATCCCAGTGGCATCTGGGGACCAGCAAAAAGGGACTCTCTCTGAGGGTGTTGGGCCAATGAGGTGGGCAGTCGATGAAGCTTGGTTAGAGCCCAGCTGGCCAGCTTTACCCGGCTATTAGGACCAGAGGGCACGACAGGCGGAAGTACATCATTCCCTGAACAGGCAGCATTTTGGTCTAAGGCTGATGCGGATCCCAGCATCTGGTACGTTTGGACAGCAAGCTCATTCAACCACCTAATTCTCGTCCCCTTAGATACAGCTCCAGCCGTCATCTTCTGGCCCAGGTCCTACTAATGACCCACTGGGTGGCCTTGGACAAATTACTTCACCTTTTTGGGCTTCAATTTCCTCGACTAAAGTGTTTTTTAGGACTCCACCCAGTAAGGACAGGCTGTGGTCCTGGGATTCCATATCTAATCCATCACCAATAACCTGGTACAGATTTTAGCTCAAGCAGGGAGCAGAGAGAGAGGAAATTCCCTACAGTATGCCCTGGCTGCAGAGGAGGGAACTGAGTTTGAATGCACAACCTTTGAGTTTGCACAACCTTGCCCCCTCAGCTTCAATATCCACATCTGTAAAATGGGGATAATAATTCTTTCATCCTAAGGTTGTCAGAATTAGGGGAGATGATGTGTGTCAATTGCTGAGGGCAGACTAGAGGTGGGTAGCTATTCTTATTACAAAGAGACAGGGATGCTCAGTAGAAGATGAGTACAACTCTAAGGCTTAAAAGGATGCGGCAATTACCTTGGGTTTCAACCTGGGGAAAGAATGTTATTGCACTTACCCTTGTAGCTCTAAAACGACACAAATTCCACTTCAGGGGAAATCAAGAAGTAGTTTTGTTTGGAAACTGGAAGAGGCAACATGGCAAAGTAACACATGGTATCTGCAAGGCTTTGTACTGAGTCAACTTAGTCAAGCTGGAACTACATTTCCCAGCATTCCCTTCTCTGTAGTTCTGGGAATGAACCCTAAGGATGTTGGGTCAGAGTGGAAAAAATATAATGTCAGATCAGGTCAAATGCATTGACACGAGTGCATTAAGCAGAGAGTTTGGATTCAACACATTAGCTCTAGCAGCTGGGACTGGCTCTAACAGTTTGCTTGGTTGATTGACTAAAACCTGGACACGAAGGTGGTCTACACTAAACGAAGTCCTAATGCCAGCATTTCCCTGGCCAATTGTGGAGGAAGGTATCCAAAGGCTTCAGGATGTTGGACTGCTGAAGTGGATTTATCACGCAAGATCTGCTCATCCACTCCCAACAGGTGCGGGCTGCCACGCAAGCTGTTCTGCCAGGTGGGCTGTGTGACCCAGAAGATCTGATGATGCTTGAAAGGTCTGTGGCAGAGAGGGGTGCTGTATGGAGACTTAGGCAGGCCCCCGAGGTGAATCATAGCACAGACTCTTAAGATTTTGGAGAAAAGCTTTGCCACCCTCCGAAGATAGCTATTCTCCTTCTGAGAAATGGCTTCTGTGTTGCTCCTGGACCTTTTAGAGACTGAAAGCTTGATCGTGAGCTACCAAGTTACCATGCCTTCTGAGCTGCCCATCACAAACTGGGTGTTGTCTGAGCAACTAATCCACAAAATTGGGCATTTGTAGCAGTAATTTCATCACAAAATGGAAGTGACATAAACAATATTAGCTCAAGCAGGTCGGGAAGACACAAGTAAGTCACCTGAGCAAACGCTCCGAATGCTCCCTCCCCTGTTTATGCTACATTACTTTCTCTCTCTCAACCCACACCTATGGCCTCACGTGGAATTCCTGACAAGCCGATTGAGGGGAAAAAAATGGTTCTGGTTTATAGAGAGTTCTACACCATATGCTGGCACTACCCAAAAAGGGGCAGCTGCAGTCCCTCAGCCTCCCTTTCTGTGCCAGTGGTGAAGGAAAATTCTCCCAGCCGCAGAACGTTGAGCAGTGAGCCTGATTGTTTATTTAGCCTGGAAGGAGAGATGGCCATGGGTATGAATCTACATTGATTCATGTGCCGTGGTTAATGGTCTGCCTGAATAGTCAGGCACTTGGAAGGAACATAACTGGAAAATTGGTGAAATGAGGTCTTAGGAGAAGCATACGTCAGAAGTTTCTGAATTGCCAGATTGGGTGAATATATCTGTGTTTGTGTTAACACTCATCAAAGAGCGACCTCAGCAGAGGAGGATCTTAATAACTGGGTGGGCAAAATGATCCATTTTGTGGATTTCAGTCAAATTCCTTCCCAAGACTTCTTTATCATTACCCAAAGGGCTCATGAACAAAATCATCATGGTGGAAGGGAAGGAGGTTATGCATGGATTCAGCAAATTGGACTTTTGCTCATCAAGGCTGATCTGGCTACAGTCACTGCTAATGCCCAAGTAAAATGGCAGAGTCGGACACTGAACCCCCAGGACGGCAGCGTGCTTTGTTCTCACTCACTTGTCCAGACCCTTACCCTGGACCTGGGTTTGCCTTCACTGCCCACAGTGCTTCTGCCAAAACCACCATCTGTGGACTTATTCACCATCATAGCATGCCACATGGCTTTGCTTCTGACCAAGCGAATTGTTTACAGCAAGTAAAGTGTGGCAATAGGCCCATGCTCTGTTAATTCACTAGTCGTACTATGATCTCCATCACCCTGAAGCAGCTGGTCTGATAAAATGGTGGAATGGCCTTTTGAAGGCTCAGTTATGGCACCAGCCTTGCAAGTGCCTGGGGCAATATCCTCTAGGAAGCAGTTTGCACTCTAAAATCAGCAATAAATGTACAGCATTATTCATCCCATAGCCAAGATTCCCAGGCCCAGGAATCAAGGGGTCATATGGACGTGGCTCTTCTCACTATTATCCCACGTAATCCACTAGCAAAATTTTCACTTTCTGTCCCTATGACTTTAGGTTCTGTTGGTCTAGAGGTCTTAGTTCCCAAAGGAGAAATGCTTCCACCAGGAGACAGAACAATGGTACCATTAAACTGGAGTTGAGATTGCTATCTGGCTACTTTGGGCTTCCCAAGGCAATGAACCAATGGGTATAGAAATGGGTCTCCATACTGGCTAGAGTGATTAATCCTGAATATCAAGGGGAAATTAGGTTGCTACTATACAATGGAGATAAATAGGAAGATGCCCTGAATTCAAGAGATACTCTGAGGCATCTCTTAGTATTCCCTGTGATAAAAGTCAATAAAAAACACAACCACCCATTATAGGTAGGACAGCTAATGGCCCAGACCCTTAAAGAATGAAGGTTCGAGTCACCCCACCAGGCAAGGAACTGTGCTAGGCCAAGGGTCTTGCTAACGGCAAATGGAATACAAACTGGTTAGCAGAAGAAGAAAATTATAAATACCAGCTACAGTCACATATATGACCAGTTGAAGAAATGAGGGTAATAGATTTGAGAATTTCTTCCTTATTTTGTGTAAAAATATTGGTGTATATGTTAATCAATTCCTTTACCCCCTCTCATTCTCCCACCATCTAACACGAGATTTGATAACAGTAGTTAATTTATCGTTCGGTATTTAAATGATAGGTTGTTAAATGATAGGTTATGAACATCACCCAAAGATGAATAAACGGACTGTATCCTCTTTTGGGAAAAAGGTTAGTGTGTCTTAAGATGTTCCAGGGATGGCTGCATTATGTTAGGAGGAAGCATGATTTTGCTATGATCTTAATTTGGAAGTTCAATGGTACGTAAAGAAGAAGGTACATGTGCCAAGTTGACATGGGTAATCTATGGTGGTTTTGTCCTGGGTCGACTTAACTAAGCTGGAACTACATTTCACAGAATCTCTTTCCCTTTCTAGTTCTGAGTTTGCTTGACAGTAGAGAAATGTGCTTGGGATTTGGAAGGCAGCAGTGAAGTGAAGTAGCAGCCATGTTTGCATTCAGGAGGTCAGTGTAGGATCAGGTAAGGTTGAGTTCTCACACACGGCTCCCCTTGTTGGGTTGGGAGAGCAGCTGGACCTCACAGCAAGCCCAGCTCCTGCCACTCCTCCTCCTCCAGCATCTCCAGATCCCGTGCTGGATGCTGTGCACTTCAGGATGAAGGGGACCAGCTTCTTCTGCAGGTTGGAAGCGTGGAGATGGCGAGAGTCATCCACGAGTTGCAGTTCGTCACTGTGGGTTCTGGCTTATTCTTGCAGGAGTCGTTTCCCCACTGCACATCCATCTTTCTTTCCCAACTTCAGAAGCAGCGCCAGATGCAGAGGCAACAACCCAACACAGACTGTTTAACCAGTCCCCACAATGACAGGAGGTCTATTCCCTATAACAAATCCTTTATTCTTTAGCACTCACATTGGTTCTGCTTCCTTGACCAAACCCTAACCGAGACTGTGTCTTAGGTTGGGTTCCCTACAAAAAGAGGCTGAGATGGGAAGTCCCATGTAAGTGATTTATTTAAGGAGACCTCTCAAGAGAAACCTGGGAGTGAGTGAAATAGGAGGGGGCAGGGGGGAGAAGCTAAACAAAGATGTAGGTTCAGCTGAAGTCTAGCCTCAGCCTAATCCTATGGGGAGCTCTGGAACACGAATGACACCATGGAGTTGTCCCACCTTGAGGGAAGAGGGTCAGCATTGTGCTCCCTTTGTCAATCAGCTATTTATTGGGGGACCCTCTGGGGAGGATGTAATCTTCCAGGCCTTTCCTGATGAAATGTTTCCTGGGGGCCAATGGCAATTCTCAGAAGGGGGCAGCTGTGAGCTGTCAGCAGTCAACACTCACAGCAGCCGGGGATGGGTGTACTGGCCTGGTAAGGACATCTGGGTGAGGCACCAACAGCATCTAGTGCACGTGGGTTTTCATATTAGAAGACCTGGCTTTGAATCCCAACTCCACTACTTAATGGCTATGTGATCTTGGGCAAGTTTCCCAAATTCCCTAAACCTCAGCTGTTTCATCTGTAAAATAGGAGTAATAACAGTGTCTAACATAGGTAAAGGTGCTTAAAACAGTGCAGGGTACATCACAAACATTCAATGAATGTCACTATTATTTAAATTATCATTAATAATAATAATAGCTTAAAGAGTAGGAGTCAGAAGTCTGGGTGCTTATCCTGGATCTGCAACCTACTGCTCTCAGTGTCCTCAGCTGTACAGTGGGAATAACTAGGTAATAATATCAGTGTTCCCTACCAGGGGGGAATGTCAGGGTCTTTGGTAGGCAGAATAATGACACACACACACACACAAGATGTCCATGTCCTAGTCCCTGGAACCTGTGACTATGTTACCTTACATGGTAAAAGGGATTTTGCAGATCTTGAGATGGGAAGATTAGCCTGGATTACCCAGACGGGCCCAATGTAATCATGAGAGTCTTTATAAGAGTGAGGCAGAAGGATCAGAGTCAGCAGTAGGAGGTGTGATGATGAAAGCAAGAGGTTGGAGTGATGAGGGGAAGGGGTGATGATCAAGGAAAGCAGGTGGCCTCTAGAAGCTAAAAAAGGCAAAGAAACATATTTCCCTCAGAGCCTCAAGAAAGAAGCAGCCCTGCTGACACCTTGACTTTAGCCCCAGGAAACTCATTTCAGACCTCGGATCTCCAAAACAGTAGGAGAATAAATGTGTTTTGTTTTCAGCCACTAAGTTTGTGGACATTTATTACAGCAGAGACAGGAAACTAATGCAGGACCCAATGAGACAATGTGTCTGAGTGTGGTGACCACCAGGACCCATTCATCATTGTAGCCATGGCCCTGGGGTCCAGGAGTCAGGTCATGAAAACTGGGAAAACAGGCCTGCAGGATCTTTGGAGATTCTATTGGCACGTGCCAAATCATGTGAGTTAGGCAATGCCCAAACCAAGCCTGAATCAGAAGCAGACATTTTCGCGAAGACTATGTAGGCTCCAAAATTACAGAAACTTTCCAAGTTCCTTCCCACCATCTCCATCTCCCTCTCAACACACCACTGAAACCACCCACACCCATATGACAGATTCGGGGAGCCGGAAGGAGGGGACACACGAACCTTTCTTCTGAGACATCTTCCCTCCTTGCTTAATATTTCAAATAGTTCAAACAAGACTCTTCCATACCCTGAATCAAACCCTGAAGGTCCTAGCTCTAGATTACATACACCAAATTGACAGAGGGGACAGGCCTTGCCCACTCAGACTCTTCTAGAAGGCTGTGACCAGGTACTTCATTTGGAGGCATATTGGATTAACAGCGGAAATGAAACTTCATTAGCTATATAACAGCAAGGACAAAGAAAAGTCACTATATGGGTACCTAGTCTGTCAAAGCCTTCCTCCCTAAGATGTTGCCTAGCAAGGACTGGGGGAGGATGGAAAGTCTGAATGTTACCTGTTTGCTCAAGGGTCACTGCTCATTTGACTTTAATGTTAGACCTCTGTACTATTAAGGACAATACAATTCAACAAGGATGCTACACTCACACTGGTCTGGTGCTTAGTCTATACATTGGTCACGTTTCCACTATACTAATGCTGCATAACAAACATCCGCAAATTCTCAGAGACTAGTTATACCAAACATGTATTTCATACTCATAGGTCTGTAGGTCAATTACAGTTCAGTTGATCTTGGCTGGGTTAAGTTGGGCCAGGCTGGACTCCAAGCTTCAGTAGGGATCAGATCTGCTCCAAGTGTCTATTCTAGGACCTCAGGCCTTTGGTTCTTTCATGGAGAACAGAAGCTCAAGAGTGCTGGTAGGAACTTGCCAGGGCTCTAAAGATCTTGTCTTGGAACTAGCACACAACTATTTCTACTCACATTCTGTTGGCGAGAGCAAGTCACGTGGCTAAGTCCAAAGTCAATGAGAGAGTATATTCCTCCCACAGGGAAGCCATGGGAAGGGCAAGAAGGAAAAAGAAATTGAGGGAAAACAATAAAATCTAACAGTCCAGAAAGAGTCTCTGATATGTTCAAGCTCTCACTCATCTCCTTATCCATCCTTCTGGACCAAAACAGTCCTGCAAACAAAAGGTACCCTCCTCCCCCAGCCCTGCGCGGTCCCAACCACCTTTCTAGGGGAAGAAGTTTGCTGACCGTGGAGATAGATAGTCTCTGGATAGAAGAGAATCCAATGAGAGTCTTCAATGAAAGAGTCCTTAAATATTACCTCTCCCTAACAATTCATTGTCCAGATGGGAAAACTGAGACCCAGACATGTGCAAAGTCTTCTCTAATGTCACAGAGACATTCAGCTCAGGGGCTCTAGAGTCAGCCTGCTCAGGGTCTATTTCTGATTCCACTATTTATTACGGTGTAATCTTGGGTAAATTACCATAATGTCTCTGCATCTGTTTCCTCATCTATAAATGGAGAAAATAATAGTTCCTGCCTTATAGAGTTATTATGAGGATGGAATGTTGAAGCACTTAGTAACTGGTAAGTACTCAATAATCAGTAGCCACTATCATTACAATAATTCCACAAATAGTTATTATTATAATAATTCCCCAAATGCCACTCTCTCCTAGGTATGGAGGAAATAGTTACTGGCCCAAAGAGCTCCCACGTCATGGAGGAGATGACAGAAATAATCAAATTCACCATCTGAAATGTTCTTTGGTAGAAGAAGTCACAAGGGGAAGAGGGTGGGTCTAATTTTGCCCCAAATGGGGAGAGAAAAGACCAGTAAGACTTCCCAAAGTAGATGTAATCTGAACATAGTTCCAAATAGTGTGCAGAGGTTTTCCAAATGGACAAGAGGGTGGAGGAGATCCCTGCAGGGGAAAGAGTGTGTGTGCAAAGGCCTCGATGTATGAAAAGAGAGCTCAAAGTGTGTTTGGAAAGTGCAAGCAGTTTCAACTAACTGGGTGACCCAGTTAGAGAATGACAGGAGAGGAGGGTAGGGGTCAGATGTTGGAGAGCTCAGAATGCCAGGTAAGGTATTTGAATTCCTCCTATTGGCCTATGATCTCGAATTTTCCCTCATAAGAAGCACTAAAGGTAGATGGAAGGAAATATTGCCTGTAGGAGTCTAGACAATGGCATTTCTGTATAATACTTTGAAGTCTCCAGTTCTATCTTAATTCCTATAAATTTGTATCTTCTTCAGTATTATACCCATGTTCTTTTACTTGTTTAAAAAATGCTTATTAAGTGTCTACTGGGTGGCACTTAGAATACCAGTAAATAAAACCAAGATCCTCGCCCTTGTGGGTCTTTTATTCTAGTGGGTCAGAGGAACATGGTGATGAAGAGAGAAAGACAATAAACAGTAATGATGATAAACAATAATAATGATAGATAACTGAGTGTGTTAAAAGATGATAAGTGTTCTGGAAAACAGGAAAATTAGAGGAGGATAAGGTTGGCTATCATTAAGTGAATTAATGAAGTAATGAATGAATAAAGATAGATGGATGGATGGATGGACAGATGGATGGATGATGGATGGATGGATGGATGGATGGTTGGATGGATGAATGGATAGAAGGAATGAGAAGGCTGGCTAGATGGTGGGAACCACTGAAAGGTTTCAAGTAAGGGAATGACAATACTTACATCTGTCCATCCCCTGCATCCTATGAGGCTTCCACTCTCAAGGCATCAGAGTGCTGTTCTGCACATTCAGGGTCATGGAAAGGTGAGGGCTGCCAGAGCAGGTTTCCCAGATCCCACCTGATCCCCAAGCAAGTCATCAGCTTGTTACTCACACTTCAAATGCGGCTGAATTTTCAAATGCGCAGTTGATATAAATACCTCTGGGCGCATAGCAGTTAATGAATAACTTGGTTAAATTGCAGCCAAGGGAGGAAGCTCGAAACCTGGAGGTGGGATGGAAGGCTGGGGAACTCAGCCCTTATTAACGACCAAAATCCAATCTCTGAAAAGAGGGGATTGAGACTTTGGGAGATGACTTTATGACAATCATTCCTTCTGTTGGCAGAACACCCCGATGGTTTCTCCCAGACACACAGCCGCTTCTAACCCAGCATCTAGGGAGAGGAGGCAGGAGACCAGGGCTCCTCTTCACCTCTCCAAGCCCCAGCTCCCTCATCACTAAAATGGGAAGCCCTTCTCACAGGATCAAGCAAATGAATGGATGGGGAAACTTTGGAATCTGTAAAAAAGAAAAAAAGGACAGGGTGTGGGTCTATTAATTAAAAAGAAAACTATTTCCCACTTTACGAAGCCTGTGACAGTGCAGTGATGAAGAACAGAGTCACACACAGCTGGGTTCCAACCCTGATTCTACTTCTTTCAAACAATGATTTAGGACAAATTGTTTTATCTCCCTGAGCCTTGATTTTCTCATCTGTAAAATGGGGATTGTCACACCTCCCTCATAGGGTTCTTGGGAGAATTAAAAGAGATACTGCACTTTGGTGCCTGGCACATAAGAAATGCCTTATGACTGGCCCAGTCGTGTAGTGGTTACATTGGCGTACTCCACCTCGGTGGTCAGAGGTTCATGGGTTTGGATCCCCAGCACGGACCTACACACCACTCATCAAGCCACAATGTGGTGGCGTCCTATATACAAAAAAGAGGAAGAGTGGCATGGATGTTAGCTCAGGGACAATCTTCCTCAAGCAAAAAGAGGAAGATTGGCAACAGACGTTGGCTCAGGGCCAGTCTTCCTCACCAAAAAAAAAAAAAAAAAAAAGAAATGCCTTATGAACAGAGCCCTGATGACTACTGTCATTGTTCTGTGGCCCAGCCTCCCACCCGGGACCCTGCGATTTAGAGTGAGGCTCTAATCAGCCTGGTTCATGCGCCACCTTCAGATAACTGAGTGGTGGGTGCAGGTGTGTGGGAAGGGGTCCACATATCACAAAAGCCTGGAGTGGACACTGCAGCCCCCACCTCCTCAAGGGCTCTCTTCTAGACAATTTCTGGGTGAGACACGCAGACAAAGGCAGGAACAGGAGAGAGAGGGAGGTGGCTTTGATCCCTGCAGGGCGATGTCGCCACTTCCCCTCCGAGTCAGAGAAGCAGATGCTGATGGAGCTCCCAGGAAAGGCTCATCAGCTCAGGCCTCTCGACACCAAACCAAGCGCTCCAGGCTCAGCGCTGACATTTCCCCAGCGAGTCCAGACCTTCTGCTCCCTGTGCACACATTGTCACATCCCATGATGTTCAAACACAGGCCACTGCTGCTCCTAGCACTGCAGGCCCGACTGTGGGCTCCAGGCCTGGTGCCCCGGGACCCAGAACATTTCACGGCGGGTGGAACAGCTGGTTTGTGAAATGCGTGTTGGTGCCACGGCCCCAGCTCTGGGCTGTTTTCTCCCTGAGCCGCTGTCTTAGAACCTACCGGGGTCAGAGAGGCCTCCTTCTCCAGGGGCAGGCTGCTTTGTTTTATTGTTGCTATTGTTTTTCTTTTTAAATGCAATGAGATGCAAGTTTCAGGACACTGAGAGACAGTGACCAAAAGAGTTCTATTCTCCTCTTACTCCCTGAACGAGACTGTATTGCTATAGGACTTACAGGCCCCCACCCTCTGCCTGAGGTTATACAAATACTGTGAATAATAATAGTAATGGCTTACAGTGACTTTGAGTCTGCCAGGTGCTAGGAGCTGTTTCAAGGGCTTTACTTGCACCAACTCATTTAATCCTCATAAGAGTCTGGTGAATTCTGGGCCCCAGAGCCGGTGGGGCTCCCATTAGTCAAAGAGGAGCTCCTTCTTTGCAGGTTTGCAGCTGAGCCTCAGGAACTTAATCAAGAGCACATTTTAGTTGAGGGGAGCTGCTCTGACCTGGTATATTGCCCTCCTCCGGGGAGAAAAGGTTGGGCCCGCATGACATGGAATCCTAGCTCCTTTAACTCCCTGGAAACTCCCAGTGACAAGTTTCACCACTTTCTCCCATGGATCCATTTTTCATACCCCCAAGGTGATTTCTAAACAAGAAGAAATTTACCAGGGAAGCTACAAG
This sequence comes from Diceros bicornis minor, assembly GCF_020826845.1. Taxonomy (NCBI): domain Eukaryota; kingdom Metazoa; phylum Chordata; class Mammalia; order Perissodactyla; family Rhinocerotidae; genus Diceros; species Diceros bicornis. The sequence continues at coordinate 35,205,584 of NC_080752.1, read as the reverse complement.
CCTCTTGGGCTCTCGTCTCCTGTGGCAGAGGCAGCATCTTTCTTTCTGGAAGGGACGCCTGTTGTTTTTGTGCAACTTGGTTAAAAGCAGAGTCAGTACTCAGAAGCTGTTCTTCAAGAGAAGGAAAAGTCATTGCATGTTGGTGTTCGGGGGTCTCAGGCCCATAAAACAGTTTCTGAGGTGTCCTACAAGGCGTGTCCACCTACTCGAGTGCTCTCAGCTGAGGATCTCGGAGTTGGGCTGGGAGGACAGCTGGAGGGTAGGGAATGGGTGACACAAGAAGCAAGGCCGAGCCATCACATGAGGGCTGCCCTCCTCTGCGGGCTGGAACACCAGACTGGGTGTCAGGGGGCCACTGACTCTGTGTGACCTTAGCCCAGTCTGAGCCTCCTCTGAGCCTCAGGCTTCCCCCTTGGAAAAATGGTTGATTGATCCTGTCCTGCCCAGCTCACAGGGCTGTTGAGAGGATCACAAGAGATGGTGGTTGTGGAAATGACTGAAAGACCTTAACACCCCATTCACGTATAGATGACAACGATAATGGTGGTGGTGTTGATGACAGCGGCCTCGCACTCTGAGCCCTTAACAAGAGGCTGGAAGTGTTGGTTGGACCAGCATGCTGTGTGACCTTAGACAACTCAGTGAACCTCTCTGGGCTTTGGTGTTCTCTCCTGTCAAATGCAGAAAATGAAGGACACACTGAGATAAGAGGTGTGGAAGGACTCTGAGCACCTGTTTGACAGGATTTTGCTCTAGTCAATATTTATTTGACAAGAAGAGCTTTTCTGACAATTACCAGAGAGACAGCTACATCCAGGAGAATAAACTCCAGGTTGGCAGAAATAGGTGAATTCAAATCCTCACTGTGCTCACCCTCCTAACCACAACAACAAAATAAGAGCCCTGACTTTTAAGGAGAGCGAGAGAATGAGTACTGATTATACCCAAGTGCCCAGCATTTAAAAAGACGAAGATGATGATAACAATAAGAGCCAACAGGAAGAAATTGCTTATGTGCCAAACATGGCGCCAAGTGCTTTACCTGAATTATCTCGTTTCATCCTTGCGCAAAATCATGGGATTCAACGATTATTTTTACTATTATTTCCATTCTATAGATGAATAAATTGATGCTCAGTAATATATACTCACTCGGCCAAAGTCACAGCTAGTCAGTGTCCGTGCCTGGATTTGAACTGCCTCTGACGTACTAGGCTCTTAACCGTCCCCAGATTTAATCCTCACTCTGATCCTTTGGGATTGGAATGCTTGCTACCCATTATCTAGATTAGGAACTGAGGTTCAAAGAGAGGAAGGTATTTGACCAAGATCATGCGTCGGCTAAGTGATGGATTGAACCCAGGTCTGTCTTTGGGAATAACCCTTCAGACAGTCACATTCCGAATAGAATGGCAGGCACAGGATTTGTCAGTGAGACAGGGGCCGATGCAGGGAGGGTGCAGCAGCATGCACCGCTCAGGATTCCTGGGCAGGAGAGCAGAGGCAAAAGCTGTGGGGGCTGCACACCCAGCCTGGGCCAGGCACAGAGAAGGCCCCTAGCTCTCCTCTATCAACCCAAGCAGGCTAGTGGGCAGGAGAAGCAATTCCAGCCAGGGGAGGCAGGCCAGGCCAAGCCCCCAGCCCCAGTCGAAAGTCAGGCCAGGAGCAGCCAGGATAGCTCAGCCTTGCCATTTTACAGCAAGGGAGACAGAGCATCCCAGAGCCAGGGGAGGAGGTCTCCTGGCCAGCCGCCAGGAGACAACTGGCCACAGAGTGAGAGCCCCCAGTGACCACTGTGGCCATCCCATGCCCCCAGGAAAGACTGGTCAACGCCATCCCGCCTTCATCCATCCATCCATTCATTCATTCATTCAGCAAGTATTTATTGAGCACCTGCTGTATGCCAGGGTCTTTGCTGGGCGCTGGGGATACAACAGCGCCCAGCAAAGACAGGTTTGGGGAACAAAACCAAGTCCTTGCCCGCAGTGTGGGGAGAGACAACACATGAGATAAATCAGCTTTGCCGGGAGGTCGATGGTGATACGTGGGGCACAGCATTGGGTCAAGGGCTGGAGAGCTTGTGTGTCTCCTCTCTCTACTAGAATGTAAGCTCCCTGGGGGCCGGGACCTCGCAGGTCTTGTTAGATTCTCTATCCTCAGAGCCTAGCGTGGTGCATAGCGCAGAGAAGCTGCTCCACCAGTGGTCATCTCCAGGCCCCAGAGCCCTGGGCTGGGGTCTGGCAGAGCCCCCAGATCTGGGATGAGGACTCCCAGCCAGTCTTTGAGATAGGGAACAAAAGTAATAACAGCCCTCTCTTAATTAGCACTCGCAGTGTGTCTGGGTGATGTTCTAAGCACCTTGAATGCCTCTCTTGTTGAATGCAGCATCCTTATTATCCCCATTTTACAGTGGAGGAAACTTAGGCCCAGGGAGGCAAAATCACTTGCCTGAGATAATGCAGTCAGTGAAGGGCAGGGCTGGGAGCCTCCCTCTAGAGCCTCCCTCTTCCCACTCCCCCACTCCTGCCTCCCCACCCCAACTTAGCCACCGAGCCCAGCAGCTGGGGAGCAAGGCTGGCAGACTCAGAAGTGAGGGCAGGAATCTGAGGCAGGAGCAGAGAGCAGTGCCCAGAGGAGGCCAGGTGGGGTGACCGTGAAGTGGAGCATCCTCCCCACCACCCAGGAGCAAACACACTGGGGGCCAGGCCCGGACAGGGGGCAGGGGGAGGGTCTCCTTTAGCCCAGAAGGCGCACGCCAAGAAAATCATTTCAGCATGGCCTGCCCAAAAGGGGAATTCTGCTCATCAGCTTTTTTAAGACCAAAAAGACCCTTTCCTCAAATTGGGGTTGACTTGGAAGCTGGGTTTAAAGGCAGCTCACCCCAACCATCCCATCCTGGGATAGCTCAGCCAAGTTCGTTGATTATTAGCTCAGTGATAATTAGTGCCTTAGGAAGGGGTATAAAATCTAAGACTAAAGAAAATTCTGTCCCTTTATAGTATGTCCAGACCCCATCTCTAGCAAAACCCAAATTCTTTAAAATTATTTTTTTAAATGACAGCCCATCTCCAAGGTGTAAAGCAGTGAGATTGGTCTTAGCGCCAACAGTCCAGGTGTTTAGTCCAGGCGGTGCTAACCCCCCACCGCCAATGTTGCCCCTTCAAATAGTCATCATGGAAGGCTCGAGGCTGCCACAGCTCCGAACATGGCTAGATCTGCTTTGGGAATCACCTTCCGAGCTGTTTCTGAGTCCCACGAGGAAATCCATCTCACTATCTACTAGTCTGACCATACATTTGCCATGCTGGCCTCTAGTTCATAAGATCTGTTACTGGGATGATGAAATTAGGAGAAATTAGATCCTTTTGCAGCTGGAAGGATTCAGGTTAGACTCCAAAGTGCACTTCTAGTCAAAATGGCTGAACCAGGGCCCAGCCCTGAGAGAGGCTGTGCCATCCCGTTCTCAGAAGCTCCTCGCGTATTTCTCAACTCCTCTGGCACTCATACCTGTACCTCGCCACTCTGCTCTGATTTATCGCTCCCTGGGAAGGATTCATCATAGCCCGGAGCCCAAAGCCACCACTTAGTTTAATGCATGCCGGCTTTGCACCTCTGCTCCGAGAGCAGGCAGCTCCGGGTCTGTCTCCCGTCTCCGTCCCCAGCACCTGGCATGGTGCCTGCATACAGCAGGTGCTCAACACGTGCTTCCAGTTTGCTGGAGACCCTCGGGGTGGCAGGGGCCCATCAGTCAGCAGAGGGTGGCAGAGAATGGAGGGGGGAGCCACACTCTAAGAACTTTGCACCGTAACCCCACTCAACGCTCCTGACGGCCCCGCGGGTCAAACTTAACTAGCTCTGTGTTAAGAAAGATACCACAGGCACCAGAAAACTCACCCGCCACTTCCCCATCTTAGACATGGAAACAGTTGGCAAGATGGCGGACTCTTCTTTCTGGACTCACTTTTGGTGGAAACTCCACATTGATCCTCTAGGAAGAGGCTTCACTGTTTGGCTTCAGTCTTGTCTGAAGGCAGGGGCTGGACCAGAGGGAAAATAAGAATAAGTACTGGTCATGTGCTAAGTGAGCACAGCTCTGAATGCTCCAGACATACTAACTCCTTCCATCCCTCTAGGAAGGGAGGAGCCACCCCTATTTTATAGTCAAGGAGATTGAGGCACAGAGAGTTAACCACTTGCTTGAGTTGGTACTGCCAGGAAACGGTAGAGCCAGGGAGGATGGGACACAAGCAGTCTCAGGCCAGACCACGTGCCCTTTACCACTGTGCCATACTGCCTGCCCTCCAGCTCTCTGGGGAACACACTTCATGCAGAGGCTGCCGTAGCCTTCCTTTCCACAGAAGCCCAGAGAAGCCAAGTAGCCAACCAGATGTCACACAACAAGACTGTGACTCAGCTGGCTTTAGACCACAGGTCCCTAGTCTCACCTACCTTGGGAATAAGGGGGAAATAGGCAGGACGCTTCCATGTCAGGCACTGTGCTGGGCATTTTCCTTACACAAGATCTCATTTGATCCTGACAAGAGTCTTATGAGGTAGGCCATATGATCCCTGTGATATGGACAAGAAAACAGAGAGGTTAAGACACCTGCTCCCAGCAACTCAGTGGCCCAGCTCTCCACCCCTGAACACATGTGCTCCCCAGTGCTGCGCTGGCCCCAAGCCTTGCTGACAGGGAGGGTCTCCCTGTCCCAGGGAGGGATAAATGGGCCGTCTGTCCCTTCCCTCCTGCTGTCCTCTTGGCTTCTTACTGCTAATTTATGGATGGCAGGCAGAGTCTGAGATGGAAGGCGAGGTATTAAGAGAAGGTAGGAGGAAGGAAGAGAGGGGCGGGGCTGTAAATACTAATTGTTGTATCAGGAGGCTGCTTTTCATTTCCTTGCTGAAGGGAAGGCTGTGTTTAATTAACTCTGCTTGTGTGCTGGGGACAGGGCCTGATTGAAAATGAGCTGTGGGGCCTCTGTTACAAGGCGGAGGGCCCAGCAGCCTCACAAATGGACCGGCCCCGTCAACATCTGGGCACAAACTCTAAGGCAGAGAGGCCCACTGGCTCTGTGCTGTCTGTCCTCGGCACCCCCTCCCCACGGCCCCCCCCCCACCCTTCGTGCCAGCCTGCAGGTTTCTAGGCCTTTGCAGGAGCATCTCTGCCTCCCTGTCTCTGCCTCTGCCCTTCCCCACCTTCTCTGGCTGGCAAGGACGCATTCGCTCATCTGTCTTAGGCTGACATTGTTTGGTGGCAAGAAACTGAAGCCCATTCCAGCTTCACTCAAGTAAAGAGGATTTGGTCATCCCACAAGGGTGCCCCACGAACCCCAGAAGCTAGAGGAACAGCTGGGCCTCCAGAACTCAGAAATGGGACAGAATCAGATCCAAACCAGGTTCATTGCCGCCCTTTCCCATGCACCCCCAGCCCCTACCGTGGTTTCCTGGCTCTGCCTCTTTCTGGATCTGCTCTGCACCCCCTCTTCCCTCTGCACTAGCTCCTCCATGACCCCCCAGTCTTCTGACACTGTGACTCCCATTCCCCAGTTGCGCACGTTTAAATTCTTGAGAGCAAGATTCTGATTGGTCCAGCTCACAGCTCAGGTGCCCATCCTGGTCCAGTCAGCCAGGGCTAGGGGAGACAGGTCACATGACTGCCCCTTCAGAGTCAAGCAGTGGGCTGCTCTCTGGGGAGCACAGGGGAGCAGGAAAGAAGGGACGGGGTCCTAGGATTCAAGGCCCAGCTCAAAGCTCTCCCTGTCGGAGATGCCCCGTCCCTGACTCCCCCTTTGGAGTTAGCAGCCCTTCCTCTGTGCTTCCACTGCCCTTTTCACCACCCACCAGCTGTGTGACCTTGGGCAAGTTACTCACCCTCTCTGTGCTTCAGTTTCCTCATCTGTAAAATGAAGGTCATAACAGTACTCGCCTCTAGGGTCGTTCTGAGAATTTATTAAGGTGAAGAGACAAAGCACTGAACCCAGCCCACAGGCACATGGTAAGTGCCTAGATACATGAACTCTAATTTTGCTGTGACCATTGCTTCGTCTTCTATAGCGTTTTTCGCGTCATTTGGAATAACTTTCTTACACGTCTGTCTCACTCGCATCCCGGACACACCCCCTCCAGAGACATGGGCTGTGTTAGTCGAGCTACTTGCCTCTGAACTTGACACATCACCTGGCATCAGGTGACCGCTCAGTCAATGCGATGACCGATTGATACTGACCATCACTTCCGCTTACTGAGCGTCTACTATGTGCCAGGGCAGGAAGACGCGCGATGGAGCGACCCTTAGAACCTGGGCCCTGACTCGTGTTTGCTGAACAAACCCATAGTACGGGTTTTATAAACCCTCACATTTAATCCCCGTCACAGCCTTTCAAAGTAAGAACTTCTGTCCCCATTTTACAGGGAGGGGTTCACCATCCTTGGTGAGTCTCAGGGGCCCAGAGTCACCGGCCATCGCGGGAAAAGGAAGGACTGGACCCAGGGTTGTTAGCGCTGCCCACTGAGCTCCCACTGCACCAGCATCACGATGGGACTGCAAACAGGTTCAAGGGCCCGGGGACCTCTGACTGAACGAGGCAGGAGGCCGGTGGGCAGAAGTCCTCCATCCAGCCAAGACAGTCCAGGAGGAGGTTGTGGGTGGGGGCCCCCAGCCCAGGCAGATGGCAAAATCACTGTGCTCTCCAGGGATAAAAACAGAAGCAAGTGCAGTGCCAGCGCCATGTGCAGGTGTGCACACGTGCACACACACCTAGGGTACCCCTGCGCGCGAGTGTGTGCAAGAACGCATCTGTGCGCATTCTGTTTGTGGCCCTTTGATGGTGCCGGTAGATGTGACGTGTTTTCCTTTTTTGTCAAATTATTCAAGGCGTTCAAATTTGGAAATCTCTTTATCCCTTAGCCCCAAACTGGGATTCAGGGTTCTAACTCCAGCTCTGTCACAACCTTGCTGTGTGACCCTGGGCAGGTCCCTTCCCCTCTCTGAGTCTCTATATGGTAGCGGAGTTGAGTGAAATTATTTGTAAAAACCTTTCCCCCTCAGAATGGTGCAGAGACCCGGGGGGGGTCGGGGCGGGCTGCCTTGCTCCATCCCTCCGTGCAGAAAAGGCTGCCCTGGACCTCGGAGGGGACAAACACAGGACCCTGTGTTATTTTTGGTCCCTAATAAGGAGCCTCTTGCTGGTCTCAAGGCTCACAGACCCACGCTCGCTCCTCTGAAGGGTGCACCAACTGCTTAATCAGACTGCTCTCAGCACGGCTGATTAATAGAGGCCCCTGCTTTTAAAAAAAGAAAGAAAGAAAGAAAATGCTTCTGTAAATCAGCTGTTTGTTTAACTTTCCTGGCATTTAATGATTGCGAGGCTCGGGAGAGGGGGAGAGAGAGAAAAGTAATTTGAGTCTCGCCAGAAAAGCCAGTCAGGGAAATAACGAACTTGCCAGTCTTACGGAGAACAGAGACGGGGGGGATGCCAGGGAGACAGAGCCCCCGAGCCTCCACATCCGGGGCTCGAGCTGGGCCGAGCCAAGCGACGGACAGCCTGCCCGCCTTCTCGAAGCCTCAGAGCCAGGCAGGGTTTTGGCTCTTTTCAAGATGTGAAGCCCCATCAAAAAAATTTCCCCCCAATCTTGTTAATGGAGGGAAGCAGAGGGACAGCAAAGGTGAGCCAAGAAATTGCAGATAATAGCAATTGCTATGTGTGCTCGTGCTCGTGTGCTCAGCTATTCAGCAGAACTCCTCCTCCCCCCCGACACACATAGACACACCATGGTGGCGTCAAGGAACCGGGAGGAGATGGGCATAAGAGATATAGAACTTGAGAATGGAAGAGCTGGTAGGGCTTCGAAGTTCATCTGGTTTGAGTTCCTTGTTCTGGAGACACAGAAACTGTGACCCAGAGGGAGGCAGTAGTGTGTCCAAGACCGTCCATTAAGTACAGGCAGAGCTGTAGCACAAACCCGCATCTCTCACTTCCTGGTCTCCCTCTCTCTCCATTGGAGGATGTGCATAAAATAACTCTGCTGTGGACTCACGGTTTGTGTCCCCCTAAAACTCATATGTTACAGCCCTAATCACTAATGTGGTGGTATTGGAGGCGGGGCCTTTGGGAGGTAATTGAGTTTGGATGAGGTCCTGGAGGTGGAGCCCCAGTGATGGGATTGGTGCCCTGGTAAGGGGTTGAAGGGACCAGAGCTTTCTCTACTCTCTGCCATGTGAGCACACAGCAAGGAGACAGCCGTCTGCAAACCAGGAAGAGGGCTGTCACCAGAACTCAACCATGTTGGCACCCTGACCTAGGACTTCCCAGCCTCCAGATCTCTGAGAAATAAATTTCTGTTGTTTAAGTCACCCAGGCTATGGTATTCTGTTAGAGCAGCCGGAACTGACTAAGACAAAATCCCTTGGTTATAAATGACATAAGCTGTGGGGTGACTTCAGAAAAAGTTCCGTGGCTGAGTCTCAGTGGAACATCTTGGATCACGTGCCATTCTGGAACCAATCACGTAGCCAGGAGAATGGACTATACCGATTGGCCAGATGTGGGTCAGGTCACCAAGGCTTCCCTAACAACCATATCTTCCTCAGCACCCCTGGCCAAACCACATGCCTCAGGCAAACGGTGGCCTCCGCTTCTGCCAGTGCCTTGCACTCTCCCACCTCCAGGTCTTTGTCCACACTGTCCTCTCCTCCTGGGTATCTTGAGATACTACAAGGCCCAGTTCAGATACCACCTCCTACAGGAAGCCTTCTGTGATCTCCTAGTCCAAGTGTCATCTCTCTCTCCTCTGAACTCTTGTTGTCCCTCGTTGGCCCGTCTATGATGGCACCACCAGCTTCATTGTGTTATGGTCAGCTGGGTTTGTGTCTTGTCTCACTCACAGACTCCTTGAGGGCAGTGACTTTGTCTCATTTATCTTATGAAGGAATGAACAAATGAGAATTCACACAGAAGATTCAGATATCAGAAACTATAACCTCCACGCAGGTATCCATGCTCCTCTTTGATAACACAATTCCCTGTTTGGCAACTGGCCATGCCAGGATGTTCTTCTTGATATCTGACTTAAATACTTCCTGCGTTTTTAGGAGGAATAGAGGGCTCTGTAGAGACAGTCACCACCCTTCCCATATAGGTCTTCATTTTGTGCTTTTCTCCAACTTCTTCCCTCCCCAAGTAAATTCCTCGCTCCAGGATCCAGCAAACACAGGCTGTGGAATGTGGGAGGTGGGACCCAGCCTGCAGCAGCCCCACTGGGTTGGCGTGTTCCTAGGAGGCCCAGAGGCTGGTGCCCGGGAAATGCCACCGCCTCTCCCGTGGCTCCCCATCCCAGGCCCCGCTCTGCACCCCTCCCTTCCCTTTCAGCAGCCTGTCAGCAGCTGATGGACAAGCAGCTGTCATCCTCTTCCCCCACCCGACATCGCCACCACGTCCCCCGCCCTGCCCCCTCCCGGCTCCAGGAAGCTGGGAAGCTATTCCTAACAAATTGGCACTCAGCCTGGCTTTCACCACTCGAGGGAAAGCAGCTCCTTGCATGCTATGCCAGGATGCCGGCGAAGGAAAAGAACTAGCTCCCCACAGAGGAGGCAGCAGGGAGGGCCCATCTCCCAAGGCTGGGGTTCAATTTACCCTCCTCTGGGCCCCGGTGGTGAGCTGCCATTCAGCGTCCCCGCCTCCCCCAGGATCAGGAGTACCCAACACCTCTGTGTCCCTGAGCTCCTCGCAGTAAACTGTGGAATGTGGGAGCTGGAGAGGCTCCTAAGGATCATCTTGTGTAGACGTCTCACTTACAAGACAGAAGACCAAAGCTGTGGACCAGAAGGAGGGGATAAAACCCCTAAAAAGCAGACTGGCTGTCAGCGCAGACGGACCATCCAGTGGTGACTCAGAGGTCCTGTCAGTGGAGGCACCCAGGACCCCACTCTTGTGAAAATTGTCAGCTCCCCAATGATACTGTGAGCTCCAAAATGGCACGAACACGTTTGTCTCTCCCAGCACCATAATCCTAATGCCTGGCGTAGTGCCCGGCATATAACAGGTGCCCAATAAGCATACACTGAAAGAATTAGTACAGAATGAACTTCATTCATTAAGCTACAGCCAATGTGGTTTTAATCCCAGGTAAATACTTGAGCCCTTTTACTCTTTTTTTGAACAGTTGAGGGAAAACTCTAGAATCCCTGGACAGCCTTTGCACCCTCTAGAGATTTGGAGCACTTATGTTAGGAAACAATGAATCTGAACAAATTCTCTCAGCCAACGTGTGTTCATTAATGAATCCATCCGTTCATCTAACAAATGTTTACTGAGCCCCGACTATGTGCCCGATGCTGTTCCAGGTGCTGGGGGAGAGCGGCAAGCAAGACTGCGGTGTGGACGTTGTCACCTCTGCAACTTGACTCTCATAACAAGCAGATAAACAAAAAAGTTGATAAGGTGATGTGAGGAAGAGTAAAAGCCGAATGGAGAGTGATGGGGGTGCTATCTTCACTGGGGTGGTCGGGGAAGGCTTCTCTGCTGAGGGGACACTTAAAGAGATCTGGAGCGAGCAAGGGAATGAGCCATCCCGATATCTGGGAAGGCCATTCCGGAAAGAGGAGCAGCAAGGAAAAGCCTGAGGCCTGAGCGTGCCTGGTTGGTTCCAGGAAGAACAAAAGGCCCTCATAGCGAAGGTGGATGAGCAAGAGACGAGGTCAAAGAGCAGGGCAGGGGCCGGACAGATCCTCCAGAGGCCAGAGGTGCCACGGGAAGGGCTGTGTGCTATTCTGAGTATGGCACAATCGGCTGCGCACCTACCACGTGTCAGTCATGTGTAGGGCCCCTATAGCCTTGTCACTTTGTGATTCTGTGACGGCTGCCCTCTGTTGAGGTCTCCAGAGCTGAATGGATCGATAGGTCACAAGAGGGAAAATGTGTGTAGTCACAGACCAGGCTCAAGCTCACCATATGGCCATGACCCCCATGTTCATCTTCAGCTCATAAACACGGGGACCTTGAGGACAGAAAGGATTGGGATGTCACCAACGTGCGTCAAGCACCCATTATGTGCCAGGCACCTCCCACATCGTCCTACCTGTCCAGCAGAGCCATGTGAGGCAGGGGCTACTGTTATCCTCCGTTTACAGGTGGCCCAGAGTACCCCCTCATCAAGAATAGCTTCCCAGCTTCCTGGAGCCAGGAGGGGACTGGATGTGAGGCATGACGGCGATGTTGGGCTGGGGAAGACGATGACAGCTTCCCATCCAACAACTGCCGACAGGCTACTGAAGGAAAGGGAAGAGTGCAGAGCTGGGCTTGCCAGGGGAGAGGGTGGCATTTCCCAGGCACCAGCCTGCAAGCTTCTCCTGGGAACATGCCCACTTTGGGGGGTGGGGTGGGTGCTAGGCTGAATCCCATCTCTTCCGGAAGAAGACATTCCAACAGCCTGTGCACGCTGAGTCCCAGAGAAGCGAGGGATTTTGCTCGGGGAGGGAGGAAGTCAGAGCACATCCCAAAAGGTCACGAGTTGTCAGGGTTCAAACCCAGGCCCACCCGGAGCTAAAGCCTGGGATGCTTCATAGAGCAGCCAGCATCCTCCAGCTGCCCTTCCCGATTCCCTCCCCACTGCTTAATTGAAGGAAGGCTCTCTGTGCTCCCAGCCTGCCCTGGGCAGTCTACTCTCACCCGCAGGAGAATTACTTTGAACTCAGGAAAAGGAAACTTGTTTTAATATCCATCAAAACAAAAGTTCCCTTCCTCCCAGAAGGAAAAGATATAATCTGCTGGGCCTCCCCGAGGTGCTGGCATTCTGAATAGGGACTCTGCGAAGGCACGATGCTAGAATGGTGGGACTCCAGGCACTTTGGCAGGAGGATGAGCTATTGAGATATTTTTGGGCCCGGGCCCTTCCCAGCAGCCGTTGTTCACACCATACAGGCTGCCGCCTACTCCATTTATACATAAGGCTGGGCTTGCACATATGGGGGTTCTTGCAAACAGTTTTTAAAAAGCATTAGTCCCAGAGAAAGTTTATTCAACTCTTAAAGCTGGAGGATCCTTAGAGAGCATCCTAGTCCAATCCTTCCATTTTCAAATGGGGAAACTGAGGTCCAGGGAGAGGAAGTTCCTCGTCCAAGTTCACAGAACTGAAGTTCAGGAGCAGAGCCAAAATCAGAACCCAGTTTGGCTGACTCCTGCCCAGCGCCCCTCCCAACAATATTGCATTGGCTAATTCATCTTCAAAGTCAGACAGACACTGATGCTCAGTTTTGCCTCTGCTTAGCTGCATGACCTTCAGTAAATGCTTTAACCTCTCTGACCATCGACTTGCTCATAATAATAGCACCTGCATCACTTGCTGTAGGTTCGATGTGTGCTTGGCACAGAGTAAGTGCTCAATAATAATTATGAAGTTATCCACCCCGCTCATGTCTCAGGGCCTCTTTCTACTTCTTCATCTCCTGTGACTCAAAGAACATCACCTCTTGCTCCCAGCAAACACAAGCCCCTCCAGGAGAGAACCAGCACCACAGGATAGGAAACCAGGCTGTGGCATTACCTTCCCTTCCACCCACTGCCTTGCTTCCTCTGAGTGCCAGCTCAGAGCGTCCTGCAGTGGGAGACTAGAGGGGTGGGGAAGAGGAGGAGGGGGCTGGGCAGGTTGTTCCCCAAGCCCTGCAATACAGACTCTAGGAGGACAAGGAGAGTGTCTGTTGAAATGCCACGGAACCAGGCAGTGACATAGGGTCATACAGAAAAGAGTGCAAACCTCCTTCTCAAAGGCATAGGATCAACCCCAGCTGCCATGATGGGAGTCAGAGGGCTGGGGTTTGGAGAGGTGGGTTACAGAGAGATGATGGAGAGAGCAGAGATGCTCAGTGTGCAAGGACTCCACTCACTCCAGTGAGCTTAGAGATCCTCAGGGGTCTCCTAGGGGGTGCCAGTTGGGAAACCTTGCCCCAAGGGTGGACACAGGTTAGAGGGTGCCATCTGCTGGCCCCTGGGATCCATGGCCTCTATCCTCAGAGGCCCACCACAGACTCAAAGCCTGCCAGAGCCTGACAATTCACTCCTTGCTTTACAGGTGAGACGAGTGTCCCAGAGCAGGAAGGAGGACCCTACTCTCACTGTCCCCCCGCCCGCCCCCCAAGTACCTGTGGTTGTTGAAGGCAGACTCAGGACTCGAATTTCCCTCTCACTGGCTCCTTCAGTCCTTTTTCTACTACCCTGTGGGAAACAAGATAGATAACCCCAGAATCGCTGGACTACGAGCATTTGGGGCCCTGAGCTTACCAGGAGGCCTGGGAGAGAGCAGTTGACAGAGTTCACGTGGTTTATTGTCTTTTGAAGGAAGAAAATGTGCTCGGGCCATGGGCATAGCAGCTGTCCCTGGTGCTGACTCCTCTTCTTCAACGCCCTGTCTACTGGTTACTGCCTGGAGTTGATCCACTTGGTGGGACAATCCATGGCAATCCTTTAATGCCAGGACAACTTCTGCCATTGAAACTTCTGGGTCAACCTCAATTAAGTGATGATGATACCAGGTAACATATACATTTTAACAAAACTCTCTACCAAACATCACCATCAAGGCAAACATTTATTGAGCAATTACTATGTACCAGGCACTGTTCTAAGGGCTTGACATGTAATGAATGATTCGGTTAACACTGACAACAGTTTTATGAGATAGGTACTGTTATCAGACCTTTTTTGTTACAGATTAGGAAACTGAGGCAGAGCAAGGTCGAGTACCTTTCCCAAGGTCATGCAGCTAGTAAGCGTTAGAGCTGAGATACACACTCAGGATGTCTGGATCCAGAGTGCACACACTTAATTCCATCACACTTTCCCCATCCCCTTGTAATCACGTAATGCAACTGAAGGACAAATGTAAATGATTTTGCATTATCTGCTGCTTTGCATGATTGGTGACATGGCTCCCTTCCATAAGTGCAAAAATCCATGAGGTGGCTGATGAAGAAGGGGCTTACGTCCTTCCCGTAGAGAAGAGTTCACTGGGGTCAGGGTGAAGTCCAGAGGCAAGGGCAGAAAATTCTTGGGCACTTAGAAGCCACATCTGGTTGCCAGGTTGGTCTGAAGGTGAGCAATCAGGACCCTGGGAACAAAAGATACAGCAAACAGGAAGAGGGGCCTGGAAGACCAGAGTCAGGAGAAGCAGACTGGGTCCCAGCATGGACAGGTCAGGACTAGACTAGAGGAGATGTTCTAGGAGCCTCTATAGTAGACTCTGTAATGCGACACCCAGACAGTCCTTCAAGACTGAATGAAGACTTGGTGTCCCAGCTGCTGGGAAGGCTACCCACTCACAGACCTTGACCATCAGCCCCCTTCAAGGATGGCCTTAGCTGAAGAGTCACCTCTACCAAGTCTTTCCCCCTTCCCGGGGCAGCCCACATCCTGTGACTGATTGGCCCAAGGATATAAAGGCCCAGCCCCTCACTCCGAATTTAGACAGATTCTGAAGAGCTGTTCCACGTCTGGCTGGCCAAGGCTTTTTTGGGACTCTATCCTAGCTCAAATCCTCCCTCTGCCCAAGCGTGCTTCCTTCCTCTCCCTTCCCTGGGTGTTGCTCCCAAGAGCTCTTCCTAATACACATCCTGCACACTAAGCCCCGTCTTGGAGTCAGCTTCCTATGGAACCCAACCTGCAACAGCCTTCAATGCCAAACTTCACTTCACGGAGATGCCCAACCAGCCCATCCCCTGGCCATGTACATACTTGCACTTTAGATTCACTGTTTATTAGTAAGTTGATTTTTCGTGTAGAGAAAAGAGCCCAGAGAAGATTTTTCAACAGCATTATTTAAAAAGCAGAAGTCCCCTCCGGGACCCATGTCATCCACGTGGAGCACTGCAGAGGAGAAAGGAAATGCGTGGGTGGACAGGAAGCAGAAGATGCTGCCAGCTCGAGAGGTGACCTGAGCCAAACTCCCCCATCTTTGTGAAAGCTACCTGTGGAAGTGACAGGAAGGTATGAGATGTATCATGTGTGTGACAAAAATGCAATTACAATTCGTCATTGTGCAACACACACAACGGTAGTTGACAATGGAAATTCACTCTTGCATCATAGTGATCGTGCCATCGTGAGGTCCGTGCTGCCATCACACCCATTTTGCATACGAAGATATGGACATTCAGTCACCCACTTGGCCGGTGGTACACCAGATTTCAAATCCGGGTTTCACAGTTGCGGAGTCCAGGTTCATTTTACCACACAGGGCTGAGGGAGCGAAGAGGCCAAGGCCAAGACAGGGAAAGACAAGAAAGAAAAAAGCAAGGAGAGAGGAGGAAGCAGCACAGATGGTGGTGGGGAGGGCAGCAATACCAGCTCCAGGAGCTGCTCCGCTGTCTTCCTGCCCAGCACTGCAGGACAGAGAGGAAGGAGACACGGGTGTCTTTACTTCCCAAAGCCAGAGCTTGATGAGGAATTTCAAAATTCTCTCAGCTGTCCTGGCCTGGACTCACCACTGACAAATGGAGAACAAATGAGACCGTTTAGCCAATAATTAAGCAATAATGGCCTACTCAGAGGTCTCCACCAGGCGGGAAGCAGCCAAAGAAAGGACCTAGAGGTTCCTTAGAGGAGCAGGGGAGGGAGGAGCCATTTATCAGATTATTACAGGGAGAGAGACTCATTAACCCCACCCCAGCCTCTGGGCTTTCCTTTCATAGTGTGGACAGAGGGAGGCCTTGGCAACTCCGTGCTCTCATGCAGAGGGAACCCAGCCTCCAAACTCAGCCTCCTTCTTGGATCTGACTCAAGGCGTGAGACACTCATTCACTACTCATGTGCCAGAGCATCTCCCAGCCCCCAGCCCGTAATGGGGGCTCAGAGGGGAGATCTAAGTGAGGTTAGTTTTGCCGACCTTCAAGTTAACCTCTATGGCTGGGCACATACTTGAAATGGCCCTTTGATATCCTGGCACGGACTGCAACTCAATTCAATAAATAGGTATCGACATCCCTAATCGCGGTAGTAATAATAATAGTAACAATAACAGTAGCAACTGCCACTCATTAAATGCTTGCTACGTGCCATATATTCTGCTGAACTGTTCACGTGCAAACAAGCTCTACTATTATCCCATATTGCAGAGGAGGAAACAGTTACACATGGGGCTCAGAGGAGTTGAGCCACTTTGTCCCAGGTCACCCAGCTCATAAGAGGTAGTGCCAGGACTCAAATTGGCATCTGACTCCAAAGTTCGTCTCAGGCACCGTGCCACCCAGCACCGGCTCCAGAGTCACTCACAAAAGTCCCTGACATGAAGACTCCTAGAAGGGAAAGACTGTTTCTAGCTGAAGGAATCAAGAAAAACTGCCCAGAAGAAGTGGGATTTCAATGGGACCTTGAAGGATGAGTCGAATTCTTAGGCAAAGGTGAAGCAATTTGAACGGTGAGACTGGGTGTGGCTATCGGACTGTTTCATATCAAGGTTTGCCCTAGACAAACATTTGAGATGTTAACTGGAGCCACAAAGGATAAATGAAGAGTCCTATAGTCAAACACAGTTGGAAAATGTCAGAGTCAACAAAATTACATCAGTTTGCTGACCCCGAGATTTCTCAAGAAGGAGTTGTCAATGCGGGGGTACCCTGAGGCTTTTGAACAAGGAATTCCTTTCTGGGGGGCCAGCTTACAGAGTTTGGGTTACTGGAACACACATCAACAAGCTGTTTTAGGAGATGACAGAGC
Organism: Diceros bicornis minor; assembly: GCF_020826845.1. Taxonomy (NCBI): domain Eukaryota; kingdom Metazoa; phylum Chordata; class Mammalia; order Perissodactyla; family Rhinocerotidae; genus Diceros; species Diceros bicornis. Next base: position 35,188,881 of record NC_080752.1, on the reverse strand, counting down.
CTTCCCCATTCCTTTGTTGTTCTGGAGACCCCTGGCCTGAGAGCCACCCAGGCCCCACGTGGGCTCCTATGAAAGTGTTCTTATGATGGCATAAGGCATCAGCCCTGACAAAGATATGACATACGTTGAGAAAGGGAAGCAGGATGAGTGAGTCCCAGGAGACTAGGATTGCATCCTGGAAGGAGTGGCCTCAAGAGGCAGGAGGAGAGGCCAGGGGTCAGGGTCAGGGGGAGGTCAGGGCTAGGGCATGTAGAAGGTCAGACTGGGGGCCGGCTTGGAAAGCTCTTCAGCTTCAGAGAGGGCAGATCTGCAGATCCTAGAGGACAGCGTTCCCCCTATCGCAGGGATGCCGATGGCCTCCCCCCTACCGCAGGGATGCCGACGGCCTCCCCCCTACCGCAGGGATGCAGACAGCCTTCCTGGGAGCCAGGCAGAGGGGTCTGGAGGAGAAAGCGTGCAGAATGAGAAGTGCCTCCCTTACAAAAGGGAAAGGATGGCCTGAGGGTTAAGAGCTCTATCTCATTTGAGTCCCAGCTCTGCCACTCGTGTGACCCTGGGCAAATTCCTTAACTTCTCTGATCCTCAGTATTCTCATCTGTGAAATAAGGATCATGCTGTTATCTACCTTGTAGGGTCCCTGTGAAGATCAAATGAGATAATCTTTGTAAACTACTCAGCCCAATTTCTGGAATGTGATTAACTCTCCATAAAAGAGAGCTATTGAAGGAGCTATGGCAATCCACGAGGTCCTGAGCCTAATTCAGTGGCGTGTGTAAGAAACCCTTTGGTAATTCAAATGGTGGAACCTCATGGAGGATAAGCCAGCCCTCCGGTCTGGGAATGAGAACACGACCGGGTGTGGTGCTCGATTTGGATTCAGGGAGGCCTGAAGAGGTAGGCCAGATACAGTGGGAGACGCAGGATCTGTGACAAATTTGGACACGAGGCAGGGACCATAGCTAATTTCTCTCTGCACACCCAGGGCCTTGCACATAGCAATCTCCAGAGCTCACACTCTTTACCGCACACTTACTACGTGCCTTTACAATTAATTCATTAATTTCTCACAGCAGCCGTGGAGGTGAGTACTATTTATAGGCCTGTTTTTCAGATGAGAAGGGTGAAGCACAGAGAAGTTAACTAAGTTGCCTGAGGTCTCACAGCTGGTGTGCCTCATTGAGCCTCGTGTGCAGTGGGAGCTCAATAACGGCTGTGTCTTCTGTGAATCTGGGGGATCAGTGAACCATCATGAGTAGGCATTGATGGGCACAGTGAGAAGCGTTACGCTTTGGGTTGTATAATCAGATGTGGACGCCAAGAGGGAGGGACTAAGCCACTCACAGGACAAGACTCAGAGCAGCAGGTGCAACCATGGAACCAAAGCCACCTGTATTCAGTGCCTGCTGCCTGCTACTGTGCCAAGCTCTTCTCGTCTGACATTTAATCCTCCTAATGGCTTTGTGAGGTGAGTACTCTTGTCATTCTATTTTACTGATGAGGAAACTGAGGCACAGAGTGCCTATGTCACTTGCTTAAGGTGGGCCAGCTCCAGAGCCACCTCTTCCCCACTTGCTGGGTTTGTATTATGACCAGCAGCTCACCAACTGCAGTGAAATTCTTTCTGGACTTTTGTGGCTTAAATTTGGGCATGGCCGGGACATTGGGACAGGGGTAAAGGGGGCTGCAACCCCAAGGGCTTGGAGGAGCACTAATGAGGCTCTTAGGGGACCAGACAGGGGTTGGGAGGAGTAGCCAGGTGGGGAGCCAGCGGTCAGTGGGTCACGCGGGGAGTTCCTGTTTAGGACTCATTCCTGGACCATTCTGCCCTCAGTTGACCTTGGCCAGCTGGACCCAGGCATCCCTAAGGAGGATTTAGCTGGATGCCGAGGCTGTGCTGTGTAACCACATGGTCCGACTGCAGAGTTTGAGCCCAGGTGTTCTTGGCAGGAGAGGCTAGAATGGTCCTGTCACTACAGGGCTCGCCCCCTGATGAGGGACACAGTGGAATATGGGGGTCATGAAGGACCTAAGAGACGGCAAACCAAGCAAGAGGGTCAAAGCAGAGAGCCCCTCTCAGAGACGATCCCTGGGGCTTTGTCATACCTCCCAGCGGGGAGCCTCAGAGGGTCCAATTAGACCCTTTATTTAGAGCCAGAGAGGCCATTATGACCAAAGGAAGAAGCAGAATCCACCAAAATTGTCAACAGAAGGCTAGAGTGCTGCCCTCCCACGGCATTTTAATGCCTAATGGCTGAACACA